>NC_051316.1:18817126-19454943 GCF_015220235.1 Choloepus didactylus
CAGTAGTACAACATTGTGAATGTAATTAACACCACTAAATTGTATATTTAAAAGAGGTTAGAATGGGAAATTTTAGGTTGGATATATATTATCACAATACAATTTTTTTGAAAACCACAGAACTGTATTACACACACAGTGAACACTAATGTAAACTATGGACTACAGTTAATAGCATAATTATAATAATACTGTTTCATCCTTTGTAACAAAGTTACTACACTAATGCAAAATGGTAATAATAGGGAAAACTGCATGTCAGAGGAGGTATATGGAAACCCTGTACTTTCTGCATGATTTTTCTATAAATATACAACTTCTCTCATAAAAAATAAGAATAACACAGGGACATTGTCTCCAGAGAACCGAGTTGCCCATAGATGGGTGTGGTTAGAAAGGAGCACAACCCCCACTCACCTTCAGAGGCTGAGGATATGTTAGGTAAAACAAAAAATGCTCTGGAAAAGATGAGCATGGTTTCAATAGGTCTACTTCTTACTGCCTCTTACCCCTTCAGAATTCCAACTTCCAGGTCAGCCAAAGAGTAAGGATTTAGGTCAGGAGTGCTGGACAACCAAGCCTTCCCAGCCTGCAGGGGAAGCTGCATTTTGAGAAACATTCATTAATATAAAAGTTGCTCTTCTCTCAAGCCAAGAAGAAAAAAAACCTCTGCATTCCCAACAAATCATCCAGGCCTCCATCGCATAATGGGTATTAAATATCATTGCTCTTGAATTGTGTAAGTTGTGGTGAGTTCCAGTTAAATCCTATTAAGGAAAGTTGTAGCAGGATTCTTCCAAACCACTAGTATTGAACTTTCTTGGAAAATAAACAAAAGCCAAAGTCAAAGTGGTGGTATTAGACACTTTTTCCTTATTTTGTTAGGAATATTTCTAATATTTGGCTAATACTATAAAGCTACTGCATGCTTTATATTATTAAAAAATTATATTTTTACATTGCATAATAATATATTATATAAAAATATATAATAATTTTATAAAATAATATATAATATAAATATGTAATATATTATATATAATGATTATATAAAAATTATATTATTATAAAACATTATTATGGTGCTTCTCCGCTGTCCCAACTGCATTTGCCCACTCGCTTGGATCCTGTCAAGCCAAAGCCTACAGGAACATCCTTCTTCTCACTCTCCTGTAACTGCATCATTGAGATTCCACCACCATGTTCCAGGCACACCTGGTCCAGGGCTCCATCCTGAAGAAGGTGTTGGAGGAGTTCAAGGACCTCATCAATGACCTCATCAACGAGGCCTGCTGGGACATCAGCTCAAGCAGTGTGAACCTGCAGAGTATGGACTCGTCCCATGTCTCCTTGGTGCAATTCACCCTGCGCTCTGAAGGCTTTGACACATACCGCTGCGACCGTAATTTGGCCATTGGCATGAACCTCATAGCATGTTCCAAATAATAAAATGTGCTGGCAATGAAGACATCATTACGCTAAGGGCCGAAGGTAATGCTGACACTTTGGTGCTAGCATTTGAAGCAGCGAATCAAGAAAAGGTTTCAGACTATGAAATGAAGTTAATGGATTTAGATGTTGAACAACTTGGAATTCCAGAACAGGAGTACAGCTGTGTAGTCAAGATGCCTTCTGGTGAATTTGCACGTATTTGCCGAGATCTCAGTCATATTGCAATGCTGTTGTAATCTCCTGTGCAAAAGATGGACTGAAATTTTCTGCAAATGGGGAAACTTGGAAACATTAAGTTGTCACAAATGAGTAATGTCAATAAAGAGGAGGAAGTTGTCACCATAGACATGAATGAGCCAGTTCAGCTGACTTTTGCACTGAGGTACCTGAAATTCTTTACAAAAGCCACTCCACTCTCTCCTACAGTAACACTTAGTATGTTTGCAGATGTATCTCTTGTTATAGAATATAAAATTGCTGATATGGGACATTTAAAGTACTATTTGGCTCCCAAGACCGAGGATGAAGAAGGATCTTAGATATACGTAAATTCAAGAAAAGAAAACAAAGTTCTTTGTGAACTGCTTCTGAGATGCCGGTATGTCTTTTCTGTCACCAAATTTGTACCTCTGGGTACATATGTAGATATTGTTTTCTGTAAATAACCTATTTTTTTCTCTATACTCTACAGTTTAAAGAATAAAGTCAAATCTCATCCTGTTAACCTAGAAATATTTCTGCCTTACCTAGAAATACTCATGATTTTTCTAACAAAAGGGTATTGATTCTAAATGCAGTTTTAAGAATGTTTTCAATTTAAATCAAGTTATCTCAATTTCAAAAAAAAAACCATTATTATATATTGTCTTTAAAATATCTCTTTGTACTACCAGATTGATAAGTGTTTGTGATGAAAGGATGCAGAATTTTACCAAATGGTTTCTAGCTTCTCAGTAGGAAGTCACTTGCTATATTTTTAAATTCTGTGTGACATGGGGAGGGAAGTGGGGTGGGATGGTATACAATGAACAAACAGACATCCAAAGCCCCAGGCCTGCCAAAGCAAAAACTGCCAATATTTTGTCATATTGTGTCAATGTTTTCTCTTAATATTATTACAAATGAAGTCAGTGAATTCTATTTAACTAGTTTCCAACCCCAGGCCCTCTACCAAGTTTACTTTCCTCCTTTATTATGTCTTGGACTTTAGCCACATTTGCAACTTTGCATTTACATAAATCATATGATCCATATGGTTATTAGAGCATTCATTTCTTATATTGCTTTCTAATAGTATGCTTTTATAGATTGGAAAATGTATTCTTATCGAGTTATACAAAAGAATCTCATGATTTTATAATTGTGCTGTCTGCATATTTATAAACTTTATGATTTCTAAAGTGTGTTTTTCCTTTCATTTTTAAATGACTTGTCAAAGGTGTGCTCTTTTTAACTAATTATTTCACACAAATAACTTTATTTTTAAAGAAAACACCATCATTTTCTCTAATATTTCAATAATTTTTGCCTTTCTCTCTATTATTTATTCCACAGTTTTTCTGTTTATTTTATTTTTCTGTTCCCTTTTTATTGTTACATTTCTAGCTTCTTAAATTGAATGTAACACTCTCCTTTATACTTCTGTAACAGCATAGCTAGAGTTGATGAAGATAATAAAAAGTGTTAACCTTTTTAGAGCTTCCTATGAGTTTAGCAATATCCAAGCCCTTTAATCCTCTAAAATAGATATAACCCAATCTTATATGGAAGCAACTGATGCACGGAAGTTAAGAAAGTTTCCCAAGGTCACACATCTGGTAAATATTGTAACTAGGCTTCAAATTCAGATCTGTCGGCTCCAGGGCTTGTGTGCTTAACTATGGCCTCTCTAAAACTAAATGCATATTGCAACATATTGGAGATGGATGCAGAACCCCAAAATTTAAGATCAAATTATGTGCAAAGCAAATTAGGTACAAAGGAACAATAATTGGACAGACAGCTGACTTTTTCCTCAACAGCAATTGATAATTTCAATAGATCAAAATCTTCAAATTGCCAAAGGAAAATAACTGTCATCCTGGAATTAAAAGGGGGTGGAGGAGGTGGGGAGGGAGGCACTTTCATATGTACAAAGATTTTTGTTTTAAAAAAAGGAATATAGGAAATTTTACTCAAAAGAAGATAGAGTACAAGTAAACTTCTTAGGAGATGGGAGGAATAATTTGAAGTATATTGGAAAGTCCATAAATAGAAATGCATCAAAATACAGAAAATATTTTACTGGATTTATAAAATATAGCTATAAATTGGTTACAGATAACACACACATGCATGCACACACAACACACTTAGAAATGATAAAGGGATGAAATAAAGATATACCACGTAAATAATAATCAAAATAAAACCTCTATGTTAATATTTGTATAGACAAAATAGATTTCAAGGTAAAAATCAATTATAAAACACATCAAAATAATAAATTGAAAAGCCACCCAGAATTCATATTAGTCACTTATCTATAGGATTTATTAAACACAGCCTTTAAATGGATACAGCAAAACACAAAAGAAATTCAATGAGAAATTGAAAATCCATAATCATAGTAGGACACGTCTAATGTATAAAATCAGAAATTTTTCTTAAAATAGAATTCAATTGACCAGTTAAAATTGGCAAGCTAGAGGTTCATGAATCAATAAATGCAATTTTCAGAAACATAATTTTAAGAGAAAAAAGCAAACTGTATGACACATATGCAGCATGATACAATTTATTTAAAAGGTAAAAAGGTAAAATCCTGCAAAACAATGCTGTATATTTGTATATGTATGTGCATGAATGTCTACATATGTGGAAAACATAAAAATATGCATAGAATTCATGATAGTGGTTATATCTGGGAATGAAGAGACTATAATTGGATCTCTGATAGATATGCCAGGAGCCTCAATTCTATCTTTAAAGTTTTAATATTTGAAAAACCTTCAGCAAATGTGATTTAATATTAAATTGTTACACAGTTTGGTGTTGTGTAAATATGTTTATTATAATGTTTTCTTTTTATGCTTGTATAAATAGAATTTATACTTGCATAGACACTATTACATACCTTTGTAAAGTATGCTTGTATAAATATACTCTCATAATAAAAATTTAATCCCTTTAGATATTTTAAAGGGCAAGTTATTAGGAAAAAACTGTATTGTGATGAAGGAAATGTCTTATCTGGATGGCGAATGGTCAACTCAGTATTTTTTTTTTTTTTGCAATTCAGTTTAACTTTGCGAACCTCAAATTCTATATCCTCTACCTGGACTTTAGTGATAAAGTTGATTTTCTCACCAATTTCTATGTTAGAACATGCGACTGTAATACTATTTTAATTTCCTTATGAGAACATAAAATTAAAAAGTAGAACAAGTTCAATCAACAGCCAGTTCTTTTGTTGGAAACTTTATGTGCATTTCAAGGAGATATTTATAATTATCTCGTGTTCGGGTAACAACAGCTCATTCTGCATCGTGACAGTCTATTGGGGCCAAACTTTTATCAGGCTTTGGTATTTTGGCAGATTTCAATTTAGAACACTGAGAAATGACTTTCCTCCACTTGTGATTAAATTTGTGATTAGATTTGTTTCCCTAATTAACAAATATTTGCCAGTGAAAATTACATCAGTTTAATAAGACATACCTTTTACACTTTAGTCATTGAATTATTTGTATTTCTTGCATAAGAATACCCCAACTTCTCTCAATATTACAATGAACTGTGGAGAGCCGTCTCCCGGGACGGGCATAGCGCATGCGCTGTAAACCTGCTCCAAAGTCCCCCCGCCCATCGAGTGGTGCCAAGATGGCGCCCACATCCTGCTTCCGGCTTCTGATGTATGTAACCACCCGCTGTATTCACCAATCATGCTTGTGTGCGTGGCGTTAGCCCATTGGATACACGCAAGGTTTATAAGAAAGTTCCCGGGCAGAGCTCGGGGAGACAGCCCACAAGGAGCCGTACCTGACGGCCGCATCGAGGTTGTTCTCCCCCGAGGTGTCTCGCCCCGGGTGGAACCTGTAAAGATGATGATTGCCTAGTCCCATTAAAAGTTTATCTGCTTTACCACCGCGAGTCCTGAGTGATCACAAGTGCTCCGGGTAAGACGTTGTCCGCACCCTCTCTCCCCTTATCTCTCTGGTCCCCATCGCCGGCCGACCGAGGACTCGAGGCGGGGCGGAGAGAGCGCCGGACAAGTGGTGGCCCGTACGGGGAACTTCGAACCCGCAACCTCATTCGCGTTCCCCTCGACCCGACGGAGACGTGCTCCCGGGATCCGTGGTTTGACCTCCGCGACTGATCACCGCGAGAAGGCCCTGACCCGGTGCTCGGCTGGGCCGGAGGCTCTGTTTGTGTTTTTCCCCAGGAACCAGGACGTCAACCAGTGTGGGTTCCGGAAAGACTGGTGAGAACCGTGACATCACCTGGGGAGGCCGGGGAGCAGCTGTCAGAAACGCCAACGAATATACGGCCTGGGCCATTGGACCAAGCCTCCGGCCTTCAGGGACTTGAGAACATTAGGAAATTGAAGCCTGTTAGTTTCGACCTTTCCACACTGGGCGAGACTGTAAAAAATCTGTGGGACCAAGTCACCTCTTGGTTCTCTTGGCCCAATTTGACTAATTGGATTCTCTTGATGGTGGGACTATTGGTGGGATTAGTCATTGTTAAATCTTTGCTAGAACGCCTGTTTCAAGCGCGGCAGTACCATGTTACCACTATGATGGCTATGTCCTCCACCTTTGATACCCCCAACAGCGACCATTCTGATGGCCATACCCCATCCTGGCCGCCTCGGGCGGGGCACTCGGGAGCGAGGTTTGTAGCTAAGCGCGCAGCTGTGTCCCGGGTATAACGGGCGACGCCAGCAGTCATAATTTTTGTCTCAGGTAGGTCCCTAAGGCAGAGTCATAGTTGTGGCCAGACTTGACTCTAGCCAATGCATAGGGACGCCTAGTGACGCCTCCGACTCTGGTTAATGCTATCCCTGCCCCCGCCTTTGTCCCCCAGTTGCAAGGCAAAGCACTGCAGGGAGAGTCATGTTGTTTCCAGCTCACGGACTCTCCTGTCTCCATATGAGGTGAGCATTCTGGTCGGTGCTAGAGGCTCCGCCGCTAAATGGCTGAGACCTAGTCCAGACTCCCCAAAGCACCGGAACAAATTGTGAGCCATCTGGGTTCACGGGAGCACACTCATCACTGGGGACACTGGGTCGATATAAATAATAAAGGGGGAGATGTGGAGAGCCGTCTCCCGGGACGGGCATAGCGCATGCGCTGTAAACCTGCTCCAAAGTCCCCCCGCCCATCGAGTGGTGCCAAGATGGCGCCCACATCCTGCTTCCGGCTTCTGATGTATGTAACCACCCGCTGTATTCACCAATCATGCTTGTGTGCGTGGCGTTAGCCCATTGGATACACGCAAGGTTTATAAGAAAGTTCCCGGGCAGAGCTCGGGGAGACAGCCCACAAGGAGCCGTACCTGACGGCCGCATCGAGGTTGTTCTCCCCCGAGGTGTCTCGCCCCGGGTGGAACCTGTAAAGATGATGATTGCCTAGTCCCATTAAAAGTTTATCTGCTTTACCACCGCGAGTCCTGAGTGATCACAAGTGCTCCGGGTAAGACGTTGTCCGCACCCTCTCTCCCCTTATCTCTCTGGTCCCCATCGCCGGCCGACCGAGGACTCGAGGCGGGGCGGAGAGAGCGCCGGACAATGAACCTCATTCTTTCTCAAACCATGTTTTCCTTACTGAAATACTAAAAACTAAATCACAAACATATGAATGTGGGAAAGCCAGCGAGGGACAATAATAAGAACTGAGTATTATAAGAGAGAAATTTCGGATCTGTATAACCATATTATCAATACAATACAGCACTGAAACAAACTCTTTTGACCATTGGTTCCCAGATCTGTATGGCTATCAGAATTAATGGTTCATGCCATTGTGGTGCCCATCCTTTGAACGTTCATGCCTGTGGTGGTTTGAAGCTGTTATGTACCCCAGAAAAGGTCATGTTCCTTTAATCCATTTCTGTGGGTGTAGACCTATTGTGGGTAGGACCTTTTGACTGGGTTATTTCCATTGAGATGAGACCCACCTCATTCAAGTTCGGAGTTCTTTATAAGAGGATAAAACATACAGAAGCTAAGAGATGAAATTAAGAGAACTCACAGAAAAGCCCCAGAGAAACTAAGAGAGGGCCCATAAAAAACAGAGAGGAAGTCATGGAAGTCAGAAGATGAAAGCAACAAACTCCGGGAGAGAAGGACCAGCAGATGCTGGCCATGTGCCTTCCCATGTGACACAGGTGTCCTGGATGCCAGCAGCCTGTCTTCAGGGTCCAGGTATCGTCCTGTTGATGCCTTAATTCGAACATTTTCATAACATTAGAACTGTAAATTGTAAGTTAATAAATCCCCATTATAAAAGTCAAAACATTTCTGGTATATTGCATTTCATCAGCTTTAGCAAACAAAAATAGCAACTAGAATAAAGTTGCTAGTTTAGATAGAAAATAGGTTAATATCCTAATGGACAATTAACCCGTAGCCTTAGGGTCATAGCCCTACCAGAGAGAAACTATTTGCATCTCTATGTGTGAAACATATGCAAGTTAACCTGTAACTTTATTAAGTCTAAGACTTTTAGTTAACCCTGAGCACAGCAAAGTCCATTCCTCCAAATAATGCTTGGTTTGTGTTGGGGGTTATATCATTTCTCCAACCAAAAACTTGTTCAAATCTTAATCTGCATTCCTGTGGGTATGAATTCATTTGTAATGGGACCTTTTGAAGATATTATTATTAGTTAAGATGTGGCCAAACTGAATCAGGATGGGTTTGAATCTGTATGACTGGAGACCTTATAAAGAGAGAGGATTTTTGGAGGAAGCCAGAGAAACCAGAAACCAGTAGACCCCAGAGGTCAGAGAGATCCACAAGAGGAGACTAGAGAAGGGGACAAACGATGGAGAACTGCCACCACCAGAGTGCCACTGATTCTGGGAAAAAGCCTGGCCTTGAGGACACTTCAATTCTGGACTTCTAACCTTCAATACCATGAGACAATAAAGGCTTGTTGTTTAAGCCAACCCATTGTACAGCATTCCTCATAGCAGCTATAGTAAATTAAAACAGTTGGACCTATTAAAACTGCACTCAAAGGACATGAAAAAGGCATGCTGCTCACATTTTTGTCTTATGCTCAAGTTTAAAATATTTTTTCTTATTCTCACTATATGTATTTATCAGCCTCAGTTTTATTTTCCATTTGCTTTTAAAGGGAAACGTCTTACAAAATTAATATAAAATGCAGCTGTGTTAGCACTAATTACCTCAAGCCCACCACATTCTTTTCATCTGGGCCCTGACTTGAACTTAAACTTCTTTTCAACATAGCCCAAGGCAAGTTCTGCCTACCAGCTAATCAGACTTGGTAGAGGTAATAAAATCCCTTTACCATGTGAGGTTTAAGATGTACTTTTTCTTCCTGGGTTTTAAGGATTCAGGATTCTGGGGCAGTTAGCACTGACCAGTGTTAGAGTGGAGTCAGAGTGCTACTCAGCTTTCTTTTCTGCTTTCAACTCGATCTTTAAGTGCATCATTCAGGAAGGCCATGCTCCAGACACTTCCCCATTCTTTCCCCAAGCTGCCTCCCTGGCTCTCCATGGCTCAAATGACAGAAGAAAGGAAAAGAGAATTGGCAAGTGCATGAAAACATTGGCTTGCAGCAGATTTTCAATCTCTCCTTAATCACATTTCTCTGCAATGAGGCTCCAAGCTTCCTAATGGGTAGCTGGGAGTCCCAAACAATAATGTTTCCTTAGTAACATTTTATCACTTTATTAATTAAGTCAGTTGTGCTTGTATATCCCTCATGAATTAATTAATCTAATTAGAGACTGGGTTGGGTGTGTGCACCTCTTGCCAACAGTTCTGCCATTGTATGTTCTATTTCCCAGGGGCCCTTTTTTATGTTTGGAATCACCAGCCATGTGTGTTCTGCCCTGGGTCTCTGCAAATTTGGTTTACCTTGCTTGGGTGTGCCACGGGTTCTAACTCACTGCTAGGAGTGGCTCTGTGACAGCATCCACAGCAGGAGGTTCCTGGGCTGAATTTGACTCTGTGTGACTCTACAGCTGCATGGGACCAAGTGACAGGGGCAGGATCTGGACTGACACATCTAGGTCATAGATCACCTAAATTTTTATTAGTGTTTTTTTTGCTTTGTTTCAGCATTTGTGGAGTCCTTCTCCAGCCTCTATCATCCTCCAGAGTTCCAAGCAAGTGGGATTTGTCATTTTATTAGTTGTTTCCAAGGGGAAGCTTTTCCAGGGGATGTCTTCATATCATTATGTTGATGACATCACCACAACTACTCATCTTTCAAAACACAAAGACATCTTTTAAAATGTGCAGATGGTGGTATCAGCAAAAATATTGGAAGGAAGCTCCTCTGGCTCAAACCTGGAGGTTTTGGAAGCCATGGTATCTTTGAGCTTCACAGGAACATTAGATTTGGCAGCAATTGATTCTTCTGGTGATGTTTGGTCAAATTCAGCAGTGAAGTAGTCATCTTGTCCTGTCTTTTCTTTGTTGGGAGGTTTTTGATGACCGATTCAATCTCTTTATTTGTTATTGGTTTATGAGATCTTTTGTTTCTTCTTGAGTCAGTGCATATAGTTTGTGTGTTTCTCGGAATTTTTCCAGTTATCTAGGTTTCTAATTTATTGGTGTACAACTGTTCATAGTATTCTCTTACAGTCCATTTTATTTCTGTGGGGTCAGTAGTACCTTTCCCCCTTTCATTTCTTTTTTAGTTGTTTGTGTCATCTCTGCTTTTTTCTTTGTCAGTATAGATGAAACAATGGATTTGGTGATCTTTTTGAAGATAGAACTTTTGGTTTCGTTAATTCTCTATTGTTTTTGATTCTCTGTTTCATTTATCTGCATTCTAATCTTTGTAATGTCTTTCTTTTTGATTGCTTTGGTTTTGGTTTCCTCTTCTTATTCCAGATCCTCTGGTTCTGAGGCCAGGTCTCTAATTTCAGATATTTCTTCTTTTTAATCAAAGAACTTACAGCAATAAATTTCTCTCTCAGCACTGCCTTTGTTGCATCCCATATGTTTTGGTATGTTGTTTCTTTGTTTTCATTAGCTTCAAGTTATTTCCTAATTTCCCTTGTGATTTCTTCTTTCACAATTGGTTGTTTGAATGCATTCTTTAATTTCCAAATTTGTGAATTTTCTAGTTCTCCTGTTATTGATTTCTAACTTCCTTTCGTGATCAGAAAAGACACATCTTATGACTGCAATATTTTTAAATTTATTGAGACTTGTTTTGTGACCAAATCTATGGCCTACCCTGGAGAATGATCCATGTTCACTAGAAAAGAATGTGTATTCTGCTGCTGTTAGGTGAAGTGTTCTATAAATGTCTGTTAAGTCTAGTTGGTTTGGAGTATCATACAAGTCTTCTATTTCCTTATAGAACTTCTAAATAGATGTTCTATCCATTATTGAAAATGGTGTATTGGAGTCTCCTACTATTAATGTCAAACCACATATTGCTCCCTTCAAATCTGTCAGCATTTGCTTCATACATTTTGGGGCTTTGCTATTAGGAGCATATGTATTTATAATTTTATGTCTTCTGGTTGAAATGACCCTTTTATCGGTGTATCATGTCCTTCTTTTTACCTTATAATAGCTTCTGACTTAAAGTCTATTTTATCTGATATTATGGTAGCTATTCTAGCTGTCTTTTGATTACTACTTGCATGGAATAATTGTTTTCCATAATTTCAGTCTCAAATTACTTGTGTCTTTGAATTAAAGGTGAGTCACTTAAACTGCATATGGTTGGGTCCTGCTTTTTATCCATTCTGTCAATCTCTGCATTTGATTAGAGAGTTTAAACTATTTACATTTAAATTAACTACAGATAATACAGGACTTTTTCCTGCCATTTTGCCATTCGGTCTTTAGGAGTCATAATTTTTTGTCCCATAATTCTTCTGTAAATGCCTACTTTCATATTAATCTGATTTTTATGGTATACCTTTTTGAATCCCTTCTCATCCATTCTGTACATATTTTTCAGATATTTTCTTTGTGATAACCATTATGCTTAAATTTAGTATCCTGAATCTATAATAATCATGTTTTATTTGAGACCAACTTACCTTACAGCACCCACATACACTCTTCCTATTCCACTATCCCCCAGCCTGTTTTGCTGTACTTGATAAAATTATGTCTGTATACATTATATGCCTAGAAACATAGATTTATAATTACTTTTTATGCATTTGCATTTTAGACATGCAAGAAATAAAAAGTGGAGTTACATACCAAGCAATACAATAAGATAGTACTGGCATTCATAATTATCCATATGGTTACCTTTACTGGAAGCATTGATTATTTTGTGCCACTTTGATCTACTATGTCTAGTGTATTTTTCTTTCAGTCTGAAGAACTCCCTTTAGCTTTCCTTATAAGGCAGGTCTACTGGTGATGGACTCCCTCAGCTTGTGTTTATATGGAATGTCTTAATCTCTCCCTCATTTTTAAAGACACTCTCTCTGTGTCTTTAAAGTTCTTGCATGGCAATTTTTTTTTTTTTCAGCATATTGAATGTCTGTCACACTGCCTTCTAGCCTCCTTAGTTTCTGATGAGACGTTGACAATCTTCTTGAGATTCCCTCATACAGAACACATTGTTTTTCTCTTGCAGCTTTCAGGATTCTCTCCTTATCCTGGCACTCAATAGTTTTACCAGTAGGTGGCTGGGTATGTTTTGCTTCACATTTTCCTGTTTGGGTTCATTGGACTACTCGATGGTGCATATCCATGTCTTTTGTTAAATTTGGGAAGTTTTCTGCCAATATTTCTTTGAATATTCCTTCTTCCCCTTTATCTCGTTCATCTTCTGGGACTCCCATAATGTGTATATGGGTATGATTAATGGCATCCCACAGGTCTCTTAGGCTCTGTTAGCTTTAAAAAAAATTTTTTTTTAATTCTGCTACTCAGCTTGAGTCATTTCAATTGTCTTGTGTCTAATTATTTCTTCTGCCAGCTTAATCTGCTGTTGAAGTGCTCTTGGGAATTTTTCATTTCAATTATTGAGCTCTTCGCCTTCAGTAATTCTGTTTAGTTCCTTTATAAATTTCTCTTTATTGAGATTCTCACATTGTTTATTTATTCTCTTCCTGATATCTTTTAGGCCATTCTCTCAGTTTCCCTTTTTCTTCTTGAGGACACTGAAGATAATTTTTTAAAAGTTTTTACCAGTATGTTATGTCCAAAGTATTTCTTCTTCATTGATGGCTTCTGGACTTTTATTTTGTTCCTTTGGATGGGCCACGATTCCCTATTTCCTTGTTTGTCTTGCAATATTTTCTTGCACATTGTACATTTTAGTATTTTTAAATGTAATCTCTGGGATTTAGTCTCTGAACCATCTTATCCTTTAGTATGTATTCAGATAGTTATATGAAAGAAATTTCCTTGAATTTCTGGAGCTAACAAAAGTAAACAAACTATTGGGAAAACAAAGAGCTTTTACAATATTTGCAAAATGGTTTTCTATTGGCTGGTGCCCTCCTTCAGAGTTTAGCCTTCCTACCAAGATCAACTTGAGGCTAATGAAAAGTGAAGGGTCTTCTCCATCTTCTCTAAGCCTGAATCTTGCCCTGAATTTGTCCTTGCTTGTGTCCTTAGGAAGTCTCCTGTTTACAGAATTTGAATGCCCCCCTTCTCCCTATAACTCCCCCAACTGCCACCCACCAGTGCTCCATTGTATGAGTTACAGCAGGTAATGCTTTGTCCCAGGCCACTTTGACTTAATTGTTTCTTAAACTGCTTTAGCTCTCCCCAAGTTGTTTCTGCCCCTGGGGTAAGTTCTGCGAGGTTGATCCAGAGACAAGTTTCTTGGTTGAGCCTTTAGGTTGCCAACCAATAGATTGGCATTTTGACAGGTGCATTGGTTTTAATCTGCTCCTTCCAGAATAGGGCTAGGGGCCCACAACGGGAGGGCAGGCTGGCTCCATATTGCACCAGAGAGGGGCTGGGGGAGGGCTAGCAAGGGTACCGTGAGCTTCTCTTACCATTTTTTAAAGATGCATTTTCTTGATTTGGCACTCACCAGTTCCTGTAAACCATAAACTGTTTTCCAGAATTCTGAGGAAGATTTCTCTGCTAGTTTTTGCTAGTTGCTCAAAAATTCTTTGAGGAAATGGCTCCTGGAGCATCTTATGCTGCTATCTTGGTCAACCAGAAGATGCCTCTCTTGTTTACTGGGACAGAAGAAACATACAGCCTTAACTATATCTTTAAGATCAACCAGATTCTTAGTTGACCCAGTGTTTAATTTGGAAGAGTGACTTGTAGGTCTGTTGCTAAACTGCTATTTTGGGATTCTTTTCCTTATACTTCTGGGCTAGGTATTTGCCATTCTTGGGTACTAGTAATCTTTTTCCTAGGTTTAGTTTTTTGTTTGGATGGTAATTCTTAATATTACTTCAAGTAATTAAGATTACATCAAGGCAATTTTTATTTTCAGAAAAAAATTGCACAGGAGTTAATATTTCTGACATCTTCCATGTCTGAAATATCATTATTTCACCCTTGTATTTTATGGATAATTTTTAGCATGGAATTCTAAATGTGGAATAATTTAAGTCACTTAAATTAAGAACTTTGAAGCCTCTTGTCTTATGTTGGGTTCCCCCAAACAGACTCTGAGAGGATTTGCATGAAAGTCATCTATTATGAAGTGATTCCATGAGAAACTGGTGGGGGCAGGGAAACTGGAGAGGGAGGAGGAGAAGCTACGCAAGGGTGTAGATTCTGGAAAACACACAGGCTGAGCCTGACTATTCAAAGAGCTGCATGTTCATACATTTGCAAAGTCATTCACTGACTAAAGGCTTCTCTAGAGAACATAAACTCTCAGGCATTTCTGTCTCCCTGCACCTTTGTGCAAAGTGATTCCAATAACCAATGAAAGTTTCCCGAAATAGATTATCATGGACCAACTATTAGAAGTAAAATACAATGACACTGAGGGTAAGTGCACAGAGTGGGTAATGGAATCTAAGGGAAACTAGGTGGAGCACAGTCATGTCCACTGCAGCTGTTCAAAGATTAATCCAGTGCTAATACACATCCTGTTCCCTTGTAATTTACCTCCTTTTTTATTGAGATATTTTTATCTTGTTGACCATCAGGTAACTTAAGAAAATCCAAAGATTATTGAAATTTCACTCTAATGTACTAGTTTGGCATTGGAGCCCTTTCCATCTAAAAGGTTTGAGGATTACTTTTTCACCTCTAGGAAATTTTCTTCTAGTATATCTTTGAATACTTTGTCGGCTCCATTTTGTTCTTCTCTTTTTCAGAAATACTTGCTAGTTGAATATTTTCCAAAAGTAATCCTCTAATATTTCTATCTCTTTGATTTTTGTTTATTTGTTTGTTTTGTTTTGTTTCTGCCATATGTTCTAGAACCCTTATCTCAGCCCTTATTGTCTCAACCCTTATTCCAGCCCTTGAATTTTTTGAATTTTTTTATTTAGGAAATAATTTTTAATTTCCATAAACACTTCCTTGTTCTGTATTTATTTTATTCTTTCATTGTTCACCTATATAGCAGTATTTTTTCTTTCAAGTATATCATACATTCTCAAATCTCTTTGTGGATTTTGATACATTTTACTTTTGTAGGTTTGGGGCACATGTTATATTGATAAAAATAATAAGAGCTACCATTTATTAATTGACATGATATCATGGCATTTAAAGCCAGACAGCCTGAATTTAAATGCCCACTGTCCCATTCAGTAGACATATGACCTTACAAGGAATTTACCTTCTTACCATCACTTTCCCCATCTGTAAAATGGGGATTTGCTTGTCTATCATATCATGATGAGTTGTGGGGAGGTTTGAATAAATTAATTAATGTAAAACTTTTGAAAGATTCTTGATAGTTAGTAAGCAGTCAATAATGTTAGCTATTCCTACTGTCATTCATTAAATTTGTTGTGGGCTAAAGTACTTGAAAACATTTCAATATAAATAGTGTGATGCATGTGTACAAGGGAACTCTAACAAAGACTTTACCAGTGGTTAATTTGTTTATGAAGTATCCCCACCTGAATCTGTACCTTAGGCTTAGATATTTAGCATGGAAATGCTAGAATTATTTTCTTTATTAGTGTAATTACTGCTGTTTTGGGCATGTGATTGGATAAGGATAATGTAGTAAACGCACCACCTTTGCATGAATATGAAGCCAGGTTCCCAGGCGATGGATGCCTGTCAATCCTGCAGCCCTCCACTTCAAGGTGCTTCTTGCCTCTTGACCTAGGTATTCTGGTTTACTAATGCTGCCAGAATGCAAAATACCAGAAATGGATTGGCTTTTATAAAGGGGGTTTATTTGGTTACAAAGCTACAGTCTGAAGGCCATGAAAATGTCCAAATTAAGGCATCAACACAGTATACCTTCACCAAAGGATGGCCAATGGTGTCTGGAAAGCATCTGTTAGCTGGGAAGGCACGTGGCTGGTGTCTGCTGATCCCTGGTTATGTTCTACCTCCTCTCTCAGTTCCTGTGCATTCTTCAAGATGTTGCTGTTGGGGCATTTTTTCCTCTCTTAGCTTCTCTGGAGCAAACTCTGGGCTGGCATAAGTCTGCTTTCAATGGCTGTCTCCAAAATGTCTCTCTCAGTTGCTCTCCAAAATGTCACTCACAGCTGCTCTGAGCTCCTTCTGTCTGTGAACTCTTTTTATAGGACTCCAGTGATTTAATTCAGACCCATCCTGAATGGATGGGGTAACACTTCCATGGAAATTATCCAATCAAATGGTTCACTCACAGTTGATTGAGTCACATCTCCATAGAAACACTCAATCAAAGGATTACAACCTAATCAACACTAATATGTCTGCCCCTACAATACATCCAAACCAGCACACCAGGTATGCTGAATCTGCCAAAAGTATTTGGGGTGTCTTCTTCAAGGGAAGCTTTTCATGCCAAATGTCCCTGGGATTTGAGGGCGGAAAGTATTGCTCCTACACCTCCTTGCTATTACATGTCTGTATGTTTGGCAGGATGTGCCCTGAAACCTGCTTTCTCTGTGGCTTACTTCTTGGTAGCCAAGTCTACAGAAGTAGAACCTCTGAATAATGACACCTAATGATGTTCCTCAAAATAACCGGCATTTGCCAAACTGCCACATTTTCTAGGGTCATTCTATCACACTTTGCCAGTTTGCTCTGCTTAGATCGTCTCATGGAATTTCCATAAATACCCCTGAGGTTAGTGAGACTATTCCTCATTTTATGGATGGGGATTCCAAGGTTTAGTGAGAAGAGGCCTTTTCACAAGGAAACACAGCTGGTAAATGGTAGAGACAGGATTTCCACCCACATCTGACTGGAAACCCCAACCCCTAATCAGTATACTATTTATTCGTATAATGCTGAGATCTCATTTGCTATTTCATAGCCCTTTAAATGGTTATTTTTTCAACACTAATTTTTAATAGATAATATGTTATAATACATATGTAAACTGCTATGTTTTTGGAAATGCATCCTTTTATTCTAGGTGCATGTTCTTTGAAACCATGTATTTTCTCCAATGCTACCTGGTATAGACTCACATGGCATAGGCATATTCATTCACTTGTTGTTATTACATAGTTGTTATCTAATTTCTTAGAGCTGTTTCAGCTCATGTTAGTTTGGATAAGGATATTATTCTTAATAAAATATGTTTTGTTAAGTACTTAGAAGTCTTTTTTTTTTCTTCTTTGAAAGCAAAGCAGAATACTTCTTGGAAAATATCATACAATTAACTCAAAAAGGATAGATATGGAAACCCTTCCTACTGTTTCATTTACACCCAACTCTTTGCTGCAAGGAAGGAAATGATTAATTTCACTTTTGCACGAGAGGAGATTTCCAAGGTGCATTTTCATGATGGCCTAAACCAGATCTTTGCCAATGGTCCTCAACTCATTTTAACCATCAAATCTATTAATCTCTATACTTGTGCTGGACAATTAATTCTATCAGAGTTTTGTGATATAAAATTTATTGGGTAGATTGCTCATTAACATAGACAAAATGTGTTAACTATGTGATCTCCTTTTTAGTTAGCATTTGGAGGAGTGGGCTGTTAAACAATGGGAGGTAAATTAAATTTTCTTGTTCTTAAAAATATCACAAGAGAATAGTGCAATAATTTTTAATTCATAAGAAAGGAAACCAGAGGAATGGATGAGTCTTGACAAATAAAATATATTTAAAATAATCTATGTTTAAAGACAGTTCAAGCAACTGGAATTTAACCAAGGCTGTATGTACAGATGGTGCAGTTAAATGAAGTCTTTAGTATTTACTTAAATATGGTTACTGAAAGTGTCATTTGACACTTTCTATAGTAATAAGCTACTCACTGAAAATATTTGCCAGTGGATAAATTACGAAATTGTGGAGTGGGGTGTGTATGGGGGGAGGAGGGGTTTAAAAGAGTAATCAACCTGGATATATATATCCAACCAAAAAGATTTAAAATCTTTCACCTCAATGGCAGTTTGTTCTTATCCTATTGTAAATTGGAACAAGATTCCAAGATGCTTTGGAAAATGATCTCATTTAAACGGTGTGGTTTGTCCTAGTTGTGTTAGAAGTTTGAACAGCATTGGGCAAAGAAGAAACACTGTTTGTAATCATGATGCCTTATTTTCATTTGTGTTATTTAATGTCAAAATTTATCAGGAAATGAAGATAATGAAATCAGGTAACTTTACTTCTTAAACAATTAGCCATTTTACAAAACATCAATTTTTATATAAACAGTGTCATATTAAAAGTTTTGTATTTTAATTATCTTGAAATCAGTCAATCAAATATGGCTGCGTATAACTTGCAGTAGACCAACACTGCCATTGGAAACACCTAAATGAGCTAGATGAAGAAACACAAAACCTCTCTTTGACGCAGGCAGGATTTAAACAGTCTGATTTCAGAGAGATGCAAAAGCTCCCTCAAATGAGCTAAAATTTATGTGAGCCACTTTCCTCTTCCAAGCATTTTCTAATTCCTGACACTGGGCAAGAGGCAAAGAAGACTGGTAGAGCTTTAGGCAATCCTAGAAACCAAAACAGCCAGGATTCGAGGGACCAAGTTCCCACAGACAGTCCCCTAAAAGCATATGCTGATTAAGCTGCACAGAGCAAGGGATCCAGAAGCCAAGCAGACAAACCACCCAATAAGAAATGGGCAAAAGACTTGACTAGACATTTCTCCAAAGAAGATATACAAATGGCCAATCTGCACATGAAAAGATGCTCAACATCATTAGCCATCAGGGAAATGCAAAGCAAAACCACAATGAGATACCATTTCATACCCATTAAAACAGCTACTATTTAAAAAATGGAACATGAAAAGTATTGGAGAGGACGTGGAGAAATAGGAACACATGTTCATTGTTGATGGGAATGTAAAATGGTGCAGCCAGTGTGGAAGGCAGTGGTGTTTCCTCAGAAAGAGAGGTGTAGAATTACCAGATGATCTTGGATTCACATTCCAAAATGATTGGAAACAGGACTCAAACAGATATTTGCATGGCAATGTTCATAGGGGATTTATTCACAATTGCCAAAAGATGGAAGTAACCCAAGTGTCCATGAACAGAGGAATGAATTAACAGAATGCAGTATGTACACACAATGGAATATTATTCATCTGTAAAGATGAATGAATTGATACAGGTTACAACACAAATGAACCTTGAATACATCAATGTTGAGCAAAATAAGCCAGACACAAAAGGACAAATATTGCATGATCTCACTTGTATGAAATAAGTGAGATTACATAAATTCATAGCATTGGAAAGTAGAATACAGGTTACCAGAGGATAATTGGGGTGGTGAATGGTGAATTATGCTTATTTGGTATAGAGTTTCTGTTTGGGGTGATGGAAATGTTTTGGTAATGGATAGTGGTAATGGTGGCCCAACACTGTGAATGTAATTAATACCACCAAATTGTATAATTGAATGTGGATAAAATGGACAATTTTTGGTTGTATATATGTACCAGAATAAAAATTAAAACCCCGCAGAACTGTCCAACACATAGTGTAATCTCTAATATAAACTATGGACTATATTTAATAGTATAAGTATAATAATATTGTTTCATCAATTGTAACAAAGGTACCACACTAATGCAAAGTGTTCATAATAGAGAAAAGTATGGGTGGGCAGTATGATAACTCTACTATCTGCATACATTTTCTATAAACTTACAGCTGCTATAATAATAATAATAATAATAATAATAATAATAATAATAATAATAATGGAGCCAAGCAGAAAGAAACTTAAAAAAATAGCAAAGTAATATTTGTTGGCTTCAAGAGAAAGGGGTATTAAAAATTGGACAAGGAACCCTAGGAAACACACCATGCTCTTCATTGGGCTTGTGAGCTGCAAATATTTTTCCCGAATTTGTCTTATGTCTTTGGCTTTACATATTTACATATGATGGATTTTGCTTTGAGGAAATCAGTAAATACAATATAATCAGATTTATTTTCTTTTATGCTATCATTTCTGGGTCTTAAGTCACACTTTGAAATAGCCCAAACTCAGATTAAAAAGAAACTTTCCATGATTTCTCTGTTAAGTATAATGAATGAATTTTACTTAATTTCTCCAGGTGGTTATGCAGTTACACCAACACCATTTATAAATAATCTGTTTTTCCAGTTATTTATGTTTTGAAGCAACAACTTCATCATATACTAATTTTCTCTGTGTATCTTTGTATTTCAGGACTTTAAAATCTGTTAGATTAATCTGTCAGTGTATTTGGTGTCGACACCATATGGTTTAAAAATACTTTTTATTTTTATGCAGGTTAAAACTCATAATGATTTGCAAAAATAGTACAGAGTTGCTGTGTACTATTCACCTAGCTTCCCCCAGTGCTAATATATTCATAAATATAGTCCATTGTTAAAATAAGACAATTCTCATTGATATAATACTATTAATTCCAATGCAGAACTTACTCAGATTTCACCAGTTTTATAGGCACTTTTTGTTGAGAAGAAGAGTGTTTAATGCTCTGAAAATTTATGACATGTATAGATTTATGATCACCACAATCAAAAAACTGTTCCATCAACACAAATAAACCTCTTCCTGCTACCACTTAGTAGGCACACTTATTCCCAAATCTAACAGCTAGCACCACTGATCTGTTTGCCATCACTGTAATTATGTCATTTCAATAGTATGATGTAAATGGAATCATACTTTATGTAAGCTTTCCTTTTGTAATTAAGCATTTATTTTGAAATAAATGTACATTCAAATGAAGTTGTACTATATAATGAAGACAGATCCCATGCACTCTTTACCTAGTTTCAGCCAACAGTAACATCTTGCAAGATCAGCGTAGAATTTCACAAACAGGATATTAGCATTGACACAATCCACTACTATTATTTAGATTTCCTCAGTTTTACTTATACTCATCTCTGTGTGTGTATTCAGTTCTATACAATTTTCTCACATGTGTAGGTTCTTGAATCTACCACCATAATCAAGCTATACAACAGTTTCATCAGTACAAGGATCCCTTGTGTTGCCCTTTCTTATTCATTAATATCTACATCACTCATACACTTCCTGCCATCCCTAAAACCTGGAAATCACTAATCTGTTCTCCATTTGTAAAATTGAGTCACTTAAAAAATATAAATGGAATAATATAGTAAATAACCTCTTGAGATGGGCTTTTTTTCACTCAGCATAATTCCCTGGAGAACCACCTAAGTTGTTTCCTGTATCAGTAGATGGTTCCTTATTTTCTACTGAATAGTATTGCAAAGTACACATACATCACAATTTGACCATTCATCCACTGAAGGCCATCTGGGTTGTTTCTAGTTTTTGACTATCATGAATAAAGCTGCTATGAACATTCATGTACAGAGTTTCTGCAAACATGTTTTCACACCTTAACTAATAACTTCTTCAAAGACCCTATTTACAAATAGGCTCAAATCCATAGGACCAGGGATTTGGACCTAAACATGGCATTTTTGGAGGACATGATTCAATCTCCAACACATTCTAACACCATTTGATGTAAAGACGACCCTTTCCCCATTGAATTGTTTTATGTCTATGTCAATAATCAGTTGTGTTCACTGTCAGTCCAGATAAGATGCTCTGTACTCCTTTTTCCTACTCATCCTCACTAATTGTAGTTATAAACCTTGTAAATGTTGTAAAGGCAAACTTTGTGAACTCATGAACTTGGAGGGGTGGAAAGAGGGAGGTGAACTGCTTTGGGACACCAGTACTTGAGAAAGAACACAGAAGCAAGGAATCATACATCTCCCCACTCAACACGAGAAGGTGGCTATCCAACCCCAGTGTTTCCAGACTCTTAATCTATAAAAAGAAGTTAGACCATGTAGCTTTATTCTCCCACCAGACTGAATCAGCATCCTGAATGCAACAGGGGGTGAGCCCAGCATCACTGGAAAGTGGAATAATGGGGAGCCCCACTAACATTAAGTGGCCAGGGAAAGGGTTCTCCTTCCCTACCAGGCCTGAAACTCCCCTTCCCACCAAGGGATTGAAGGGTGAGCAAGCAGCCCTTGCAAAGAGGGACCCCACTACAAGTTCCCAGCCTGGGAAGTCTTCTTGTCTCAAAATTCCTGAGCATCCTCTCCACAACCAAAGACATCAGAGCAGCCAAAGGGTACTAGAGGAGTAGATTCTGTCACAACAAGTCCCTGGTTAGGGAAATCTCTTCATCTCCCCTTCCCCACCAGAAAACCTGGGAGTCCCCTCCTCCACCAAAAGACATTGGGTGGCTTGTCCTGGGAAACCCCTTATTGTTCCTCAGGCAGTACCAGCAGAGACAAGTGGGAGCCCCAGTGGCACCAGTTAAACCAAGGAGACCAAAATAGCACAACAAAGACCCTGAAAATTAAATTATCATTGGAAACAAAGTCCACAGAATGGGTCAGGACCTCCATGCTATACTATAAAAGGGTTACTATCTGACAGTATAAAATATTTAGATATGACTCTTTCTCACCACATCATTGACAAAATGTCCAGAATACAACAAAAAAATCATGCATCATAGGAGGAACCTGGAAAATCTCAAGTTGACTGAGGAAAGAAAATCAAATGACACCAACACCAAGATAAGTCATATACTGGAATTATCTGACAAGGATTTTCATGCAGCTGTGACAAAACTGCATCAATATTCAACTAAAAATAATCTTGAAGGAAAAGAAAATGCAGAAAATCTCGGTAACAAAATAGCAGTTATAAAAAAGAATCACTTCCCCAAAGATGGACTAAGAAGTTCTCAAAATCTGGTCCTCCAGAAAAGCTAGGAACATTTTGACAAAAACTTGACATCATCAGGACACTGGAAATTAATCAAATATCCATAACAATCTAAGGAGCATTTATTCAAGAAAAATGGGGTGGAACTCCATAAGAACAACAAGTTTTACAACTTTTTAATTTGCTCTATTCCCATCCCTCTCTTCCTATTGCCAGAGTAGCCCTGAAGGTCAACAGTCTTACAATCATTGTAACCATGAATACCAGCTACCTAACAGCTAATGGAAGGGGCAGAATGAGTTTTAAGCTCCCCAAAAGTCCCATACCCAGATAATTCACCTGTCTGGCAGTTCCCTGGAGGTCCCCACTCATCAGGATTGTTTTTATTTGACCTATCTCAGAGCTTATTAAGGGCAAAAGGCCTTTTCCCATGGGGTAGTTTGTTGAAAACAATCAGTGACAATGGCTTAAAATTGCAGCTGCCTGAGCAGTGGTAACAGATGGGCAAACAGCTGACCAAAGAACCTTATGAGGAACAGCTAGGGAACAGAAGTTTTGAAAGGTTCCAACATATTTTTGGGAATCATAAAGAACACATGCACCTGCAGAGCTGTGTACATGCCCAGGAATGACCTGCTGGGACCCTAAACTCTCACCACTGGCTGGCTTTGAAGCTCTGTGCAAGTACAAAGTGAAGGAAAAGGTAGAGTTATAACTGTGGGAATGTTGAAGGCATGTACTAATACACACAGAGAGCTCCTTGACAATGTCAGAGTAATGTACTGTCATAAAACATTTAAAGCACCCTCTGTCAAATCATTAGCAGGTCACTATGTCAATAATAACTGAACTGAGATTCCAGGGGCCATGCATGAATATACAGACTTTACGGAATTGTTTCAGGAAAGTCACTTAAAAAAACACAAAACCAAGCAACAAAACAATGCCAAACAGCAGAAACAAGTAACTCTGTGGAGGTGAGGGATCTGATTTCCAGAACTGTCACATTATATTTTTTAAAGGTACAGTTTTTAACAAATATAATAATTATGAGACATGCAAAGCATGTATAAAACCAGTCATTAGCATCTGCTCTGGGGAAGCCCAGGTGTTGGACTTACCAGACACAGACTTTTAAGTTGGTATTATAATTATGTTCAAGGAAATAAAGGCAACTATGTCAAAAGAATGAAAGGAAGGTGTGGGAATACTTTCTCAATAAGTAGAGAAAATCATAAAAGGATTGAAATCATATGAGTGCCAAATAGAAATTCTGGACTTGAAAGGTACAAGAACTAAAATGAAAAAGTTCCATAGATGGGTTCAACAGCATATTTGAGAAGGAAAAAGAAAGTTGGCAAATTTTAAGATAGGTCAATTGAGATTATCTAGTCTGAGAAACAAAAAGAAAAAAGAGACCTCAGAGACTTGGAGGACACATTCAAGTTTATCAACATTCAACTAATTGGAGTCCCAGGATAAGATAGAAAAATATAGAAAAAACATTTGAAGAAAAAATGGTGGGAAACATAAAATGTGGTAAAAAAATATATATATATTTATCTGCACATCCAAGAATCTCTTTGAACTCCAAGTAGAATAAACTCTAAGATGCCCACACATATACCTATCATAATCTGACTATCAAAAGACAAATGCAAAGAGAGAGAATCTTGAAAACAGCAAGAGGGAAGTGAATCATCACATATAAGGAATCTTCAATAAGAATTACACCTGATCACACATTGGAAGTCATGAAGGCCAGAAAGCAGCAGATGCCATATTCAAAGTACAAATAAAAATGTTGTCAAACAAGAATTCTGTTTTCACCAAAACTACATGTGGCAGTTTGAAGCTATTTGTACCCAAGAAAAGATCATGTTCTTTTAATCCTTTCCTGTGGGTGTAGATCTGTTGTGGGTGGGACTTCTGATTAGGTTATTTCAGTTGAGATGTGACCTACCTTATTCAAGGTGGGTCTTAATCCTCTTACTAGAGTCCTGTATAAGAAAATAAAGAACACACAGACAACAGAGAGAAACACTCAGAGAGCTAAGAGAGACAGAAGCTAAAAGAGAGAAACACACAGAAGCTCAGAGAGGAAGCCACTGAAGCTAGAAAGTAAAGCAATGAAACCTGGGAGAGAAGGACCAGCAGATGTCAGCCATGTGCATCACCATGTGTCAGAGGAGTCCAGATACCATCTCATGATGGCTTAATTTGTACATTTTTCATGGCCTAAGAACTGTAAACTTGTGAGCTAATATATCCCCATTGTAAAAGCCAACCCATTTCTGGAACATTGCATTTCATCAGCTTTAGCTAATCCAAAACACTATACTTCAAAAACATAGAAGAATATGAGACATTCTCAGATAAACAAATATGAGATAATTGATAGGTAGCAGGCCTGCTCTACAAGAAATACTAACGGGACTCCTTCATGCTCAGTTGAAAGCACACTAAACAATAGCTCACATTCACAGAGAATACAAAGAGTGCTGGTAAGTTTAAGTAGGTAAATACAAAAGTTAGTATAAACATATTTTCGTTTATAACTTTTCTTCTTCTACCTGATTTAAATGACAGTTGAGGAAACAATAATTATAAAATGCAACTGATTGACTTACAATGCACAGAAAGGTTATTTGTATGACAATAAAAGCATTAATAAGGGGAAGGGAAAAGGTTATTTCAGAGTAAAGCATCTGTATACCACTGAAATTATGTTGACATTAATGTAAACTAGATTGTTATAAATTGAGTTGTTGTAATCTCCAGGGTAACCACTAAAACTATAACAAAAACAAAAAAGAAACAGAGTAAAAAAATTGAATTCAAATGGTATACTAGAAAAAAACTGTTTAAAAAAAAAGAAGACAGCATTGATGTAATAGAAGAAAAACAACAGCAAAAATAATATAAGCAATATAGAAAAGAAAGAGCAAAATGGATGACATGAAACATTTTAAAAGTAAGTAAAATAAGTCTAAGTGGATTAAACTCTCCAATCACAAAGCAGAGATTGGCAAATTGGGTAATAAAAAATAAAGCCATGATCCAACCCTATCAGATGTGTTTTTGAATGGTAAAGTAATTTCCATTTAGCTATCCTCAGCTGTGGAGCTGAGTGCCATCCATAATTTTCCTCCCTCTGCACACAGCAGTTTGTTTCTTGGAAAGACGGTATGTCTGTTTGGTTGTGGTTCCTCTTTCAGTCCTTCTCCCCCAATATTTTGAGTTTCATGATTAAGGAATGTTCAGGATTTGCCATTTCAGTTAAGAGATGGAGATTTGGGATGTTCAGATCTGGACAAACACATTATTCATGTTTTATGGAAATATATCTGCTAAGAGCACCTTAAATTTGGTCCACATTTTATATATTTAGTGAGTATTCTTCATTATTTATATGCAGGGTTATTCCTGTTTCATACTTTTTAAAATATGGAAGTGTCTCTGTGCTTTTATACTTTTTAGTAGTTATTCACTGCTTTCCAAAAGTAGTGTGAATGAATCATCTCCACTCTGCCGTCTTAAACCTGAAAAATGTCAAGTACTCAAAATAAATACAATTACCTCAAAAGAAGTGCAAATGAGGAATTCATCTTCTTTCTTCTCATAAGGAAAGATGAGAACAAATTTATTTTGCAAAGATTATTGCTTAATTTACTCTTTATACAGTTTTAATAAATTCAATGGTTTAAGTATCATAGTGGTGGTTAAGACTTATCAGGCAATTATGGGTAAACTTAGTATTATTTGTTTCATATAAAGCTTAAGTTATCAAGATAACTATTAATTTTCAACTCAAGTATTTTTCATGTGGATTGTTTTCCAAAGTGATATGTTAGTTCTGCTAGTTATTGCTACTTTAAGTAAATAAGGACAGAAATACTATGCATTGAATGCTGGGTTACTATGTGTGAGTCACTGCTTTAGTCACTTCATATTAATTACTCTCTGTGTTGCTCACAACAACCCTGTAAACTAGTTATTATAATCCACATTTTACTTCTAAGGAAATTAAGGCCAAAGAACTTAAGTCACTTGGCAAATTTCACATAAATAGTAAGTAGAAAAGGTGAAAGAAACCCAGCCTGGATTATTGAAATAGCCTCCAAATGGGTCTCCCCACCTCCACTTGCCTGTCTCCTCCACTTTTGGTCTATTCTCACTGAACAGCTAGATTGCTATTAAAGCATAAGCCATATCATATCATTGTTGAGAGACTAATTCTCCATGGGTTTCTGTGTTCCTTCAAGGTCTGGGGTTCTGAGCAAAGGACATGTTTGAGTAGCAAAGAGTGTTGGAAGCTAGGGATAGTAGATCCCTCTAGAGAGACTTAGAAACCTACTTCCCCAGAGACATCCCTGGGTAGTAAAGATAAAGACTTCTCCTTCTCCTCACCAGAGACAAAGAAGCAATCTCTCTCTTCAAAGAAGAGAAAAGAAAAAAATAGCATACCCAGCAGACCTATAAAAGTTCCTAGCTTCCTAAATTTGGGGTTCTTTTCCTGATATGCAGCTCATTGCATGGGCAGGTGACACAGAACTCATTATACCACCACGTAACTTCGACATGGAGACCTAACAAAAGATATTTCTGCAACTGCTAAGTTTGCTGTGAGTAATAAATTGCATGTTCTGTAAGTATCTGTATATAAAATTGTGGCAGGATAACTTGTTAATTTGTAAAAAGGGTGAAATCATAAATCCTTTCTAGTTTCTGACTTAGTCACTGCTCTGCTTAAACCCCCAAGTTCTTCCCATTTCAAACAAAGTAAACACGTCGGCTTGTATAAGGCTCGATGTGACATGGTCCCTCATTAGCTATTTTACTTTCTTTTCTACCCTCTCATTCTGCTCCATCAACACTGGTTTCCTTGCTATTCCTTGAACATGATAGGCCATCGCTCTCCTCAGGTGTTAGTATTTGTTGTTCCTTCTGCCTGTAACATTTTCCTCCATGTATCTGGATGTCCCATTCTGTCAATTCTTTAAGTCCCCCTTCAAATGTCATATTCTCCATAAGGTACTTCTCTGATCAACTATTTAAACTGCCACTTCTTTTTTGTTCTCATCAACCATCTTACTTGCTTTATTTCTCTACAATTTTACTTATTACATGTGTTACTTATTTACCTCATTTATTGTCTACTTCCCCTCTCCAAATGTAGGCTCCATAAAGACAGGAATTTTTGTCTCTTTTGTTAACTGCTATATATTCCACACCCAAAATATTGCCTGGCACACAGAAGGGATCCAGTAAATATTTGTTGAATGAATAAATGAATTAAAACTCCAAATCTATGCTCTTTTTTATTTCTATGTAGAATCATATTCTTTATTAATATCTGTGACTGGATGAAAGCTAATTAATAATGTTTGAAGTGATAACACAAAGAGACAAATTACTTTAAAGAAAAGAAAATCATGAGTTTAAGAAATGAAATAATAATAGAACAACTAAATGAAAAAATAGTTTATGGAACTGAATGTTGTATATGCCTTAAAACACTGACAATATAAAAACAAATTGAAACCCATCCACAAACATACCTGCTTTAGGAAGATGCTTTTGCCATCTTCTTCTGGAGAATTCATCTTCTTAGGATCAATGGAGCTTCCTTCCCTGGACAATTAGGTGATACTTAGAATTGCAGAATATTTGAATCTTAGATCTTTCTCTCCACACCAACCTCATCAAGTAGCTTCAGTAGATGATTCAAAATTTGTTTTGCTTCCCTTTGCTGGGTCAACAGTTTCCAGAAACCTCTTTTCACATGTCCTTTATTTTATATGCTCTCAATTGTTAAAAGAAGCAATTTTGTAGGATTAAAGATCCACAGGTATTAACAAGCCAGGATCTGGTAGGTTCCATTAGTTTCCAGAAAGATAAGGATAATAAGGAAACTTCAAAGACAATTAAAATTAGTGCAATTTCATTCTTCTCTGTGAGACTTTGGATAAGTTGTTAATGTATCTGAACTTCAGCTTCCTCATGTACAAAACAGAGAGGACATCACCTGTCTCAAAGGATAGTCAAGAAAATTAAAGCAGATAAATAATATGAACATCCTTTGAAAGTTATGCATTGTTATACAGTTTCAGGATTCATTATGACAGAAATTGAGAGAGAAGAGATGTCTTTATAAAATATAGAAGTCACTTTGTCATCCACGATGAGACACATTTCCCCAAACCTTGGATCAAGCTTTGATGTTTTATGTAATCTGTGTGACAGGAGGTGATCTGTGGTAAAATTAGACACATTCCAGGAAACACTTCTAATCACGACTGAACAAATAATAAGACCTACTCATATGACTAACGCTCTGTAGTCAGACAGCTCCTCTCTGACTCGTGAAACTCTTTATCCAAGAATCTTAAACTTAAAATAAATTCAAGTTGCTGAGTTTCTCATTTCAAGTTTTAGAAATGCCTAGACCCTGCTATTCCGGGGCACTGGAACCAAGTGGCCGTTATATTTGTGTGAGTGTGTGTTTGTGTATTCTCTGCTCTCTGCTTCTGTATTTTAACTCAGCATTTAAACAGAGATGCAAGAGGTGAGCAATATCATCATGTGTATCAACAGAGGAGAAAGCCATAGTCACAGAAGAAAACATTTATTCCCTGACAAGTAGGATACATTATGTAAAATTAGAAAATAAATGTGCACTGAAAATGTTAACAATAATTATCTTCTCCAACCAAATGAGGCAAAAAATATAGTCCAAATTCAGCTGCAGTGACTACAGCTCTTTCCCTAACACCAACTCTCATGATATCAGATTTTGGTTTTTAATTCCGTCCTCCCCTGAAAGAATTCAGGGGATTTCTTGGTGGATATTTTATTCTATAACTCACGGCAGTTAGAAATTGTGATGTTTCCAGAAAACCTGGAAGTGCCAGGTGGAAGCTTTTAAAGCTGTCAGTGGAAGAACTGAATGTACACAGCCAAATTTTGACAATCTGAATGAACATCAAAATAATAATAACAATAAAAGTTGCAACAAGTTAAATCTATGGTACCATGCATTCATAACAACACTTAAAAGAGAACCATCAATATAAAGTGGAAAGAAAAATAATTTTAAAAAGGGTTGGCATGATATGACATTATAAATTCATTATTTAGTTTAATAAGTTGGAAGGTATCAATGCATATATATGAGTCCTGGTTTCATCTAGTGAATATATGTCTATTTGTGAAGAATTGATCTGTACTTGCTCCCATCTATGTGACCAGGGACATAAGAAAAATAGTCCAGAGAAAAATGGAAATGTGCTCATAACATTTAGTTAATTATCAGTGATCATATATTTAGTAACAAGTAAAAGGGAGTCTGGGGCTGTTTCATAGGAACCCACTCTGGTATCACTCACAATAACCAAGCTGGTTTCAGCAGTAAATTCCAAAGACAAAATTAGTTGAATCTTCTAAAGCAGTGATACACAGTAGAAATACAACGTATGCCATATGTGTAATCTAAATTTTTCTATTAACTCCATTTTAAAAAGGTAAAGTGAACAAGGTGAAATTAAGATTAACCAAAGATTTGATTTAATCCACATTTCAGTTTGCTGAAGCTCACAAAAAGCGATATAGGAGAAATGGGTTGGCTTTTACAATGGGGTTTCATTAACTTATAAGCTTACAGTTCATAGGCTGTGAAAAATGTCCAAATCAAGGCATCAAAAGGGCAATACTTTCTCTGAAGACCGGCTACCAGTGAGCTTGGGCTCCTCTGTCAGGTAACAGGGCACATGGCGATGTCTGCTGGTTCTTCTCTCTTGGGTTTCGTTGCTTCCACCTTCTGGCTTCAGTGGTGTCCTCTCAGCTTCTCTGGGGTTTTTTTTGTAAGCTTCTCCTAATTTCATCTCCCAGCTTCCGAATGTGTTTTATCCTCTTATAAAGGACTCCAGTAAGAGGATTAAGACCCACCTTGAATGAGGTAGGTTATATCTCAATTGAAATAACCTAATCAAAAGGTCCCACCCACAATAGGTCTGCACCCACAGGAATGGATTAAAGGAACATGGGCTGTTTTGGGGTATGTAACAGCTTCAAACTACCACAATCCAATATATCCATTGTTGTATCTTTTCCACATGTGGAACTAGACACATTTCAAGTGCTCAGTAGTCACATGGAGAAGTTCTACAAAGAAGCCCTAGCTAAGGGCTCTCATTATCTCCTAACAGATGAAAGGTTTATGGCCCCACTAGTATAAGAAAACACTGAGATGCATATGTTTTTAATACTAGACTAGACCAGGGCATTCTGGAACAATGATGGGACACTGCCTGGAGCTTGCTCAGTCATGCAGATCTCAGAGACCACATCTCCCAAAGTTGAAACCTAAAGGATCCATAGTACCATAAGAGCCTTTTGACATAAGAAGTGAGAATGTATTATAAAATATGACCAGCCTCTTGGCCAGTGGCTCGGCATCAACTTGTATTGCATGACCAGGTCTTGCAACCCAACCAGAAAGCAGCATATGCATCACTAGACCCTGCAACTTGAGCTATTCTGGGAGACTGTCAGTTTTTCTTAGGGGGTATGGGGGTGTGACTGGAACACTAAAGCCCTTGGAAAGTCTCAAGGGAAAAAAAATACACATAGGAAGGAACAACAGCAGCAACAGTAAAGAAGAATGAAACCATTAAAAATTTAAATCCACTCTTAAAAGCAAATTAATGAGCTTTTTCTCCCCCAAAAGTCCCTCTGACATTTAAAATTTACCAGAATTGGGTATACTCTTACCTTCCTCAAGACTCTCCTTCCCAAAAGGGAGAGAGGGTGATATTCCTCCCACCAAGTAATTAAAATGAGCACATGTAATTAAAATGAGCACATGATCTGCTAGTTAATGAAATTTTATTGTTGATGCTTGGGCTACAACTTCACTTTTCCCCAAGAACTTAAAAATCAAGTGCATAGGAGCTACTTAAAGTTTCCAAATGGCTAAGAGAAGAGCTCTTCAGAACATCCTTAAGATGGGATGGCTAAGGGGTCAGGCTGTTGGGTTGTAACCTACAAAAAGATTACCTGAAGAGAGCATGTGTCAGTCCAGTGTCTGGCTGGTTTTGGACACCCAGGAGATAACAAAGCACAGCAGCCAATGAGTGCAACGCTCGGTTATAGCCCATCTCAGGAGAAGGAATTGACAGAGAAGGCCAACCTGGAATGCCATGGGCTGCAAGTGGGCAGCTCAGCCTGAGGCCCATCAACATTGGGCTCATGCAACGAACTACTCTCAATCTGCTTATGATCAGTAAGCAATTTGTGACATCTCTCCAGAAGGAGACAATGGGTTGGTCACACAGCTCCACCTTCCAGTCTGCTGTGGGAATTCTGAATCTTCTAGGATTTAAGTTGCTACTTTGACTTTACATCTTAGTGTCCTGGGCTTAGTGACAGTCAAACATTACCTGCAACATGCAGCCTGAACAAAGCCGGGTTCTGAACCTGCAAGCTCATCACAGTAGAGATGCCAGCCTTGCTGTTTCTCAGAAGAGGACATAAGGTACTATGACCATTAGAAAATAAGATTCTGCAATGTTTTCTTGTTTTTGTAGTCATAGGAACATTGTGTTTAACTTTAATTTTCCTTGGCCTGTGTTCCAGTTTGTTAATGCTGCCTTATGCAAAATACCAGAGATGGATTGGCTTTTATAAAGTGGGTTTATCCAGTTACAAATTTACAGTAACTGTAACTTAGTAACTTAGTTTGGCCATAAAGGTGACCAAACTAAGGCATCAGCAAGATGATGCCTTCACTGAAGAATGGTCGATGGTGTCCAGAACACCTCTGTCAACAGGGAAGGCACATGGCTGGTGTCTGTGCTTCTCCAGGGCAATATCTGGGTTTCATCTCTTAGTTTAGCATCTCCAAACATCCTTCTGTCATAACTCCAAGTTTTCTAAGTGTTTCTAAGCATCAGCTGCTCTTGGGGCATTTTGTCCTCTCTTAGCTTCTCCAGAACAAACCCTGGGCTAGTATCTCAAAGCATCAGCAAGCATCTGGCTCTCCTGCCTTAGCACATCCCAGGGAGTTTTCATTCCTTTGCTCCTAGGTTGCTTTTCAAAATGCCATTCTCCAAAATGTCTCTCTGCTATCTGTGTGAGCTCCCTTTAAAGGACTCCAGTAAACTAATTAAGACCTACCATGAATGGGCAGGTTCAAATCTCCATGGAAACATTCAATGGATTAGGTCACAACCTAATCAAAAGGATTAATCAATCTGCCCCCACAAGATTGCATTAAAGAATATGGCTTTTTCAGGCGGACATAATTATATACAAACTGGCACAGCCTGTTTTGTTATGATAAATTCTCTTTTTCTTTTTCTTGCCTGGTAATCTAACTGAAGACAATATATACATATGTACAACATGTGTGTATGTATGTGGATACATACATATATGTATATATTCAGATACTAAATAGTTTTTAGGAGACAGGAAGAAAACATCGGCATCAAAACTAGCAGAATTCACAAGCCCTAATTGTTTGAAGTTTTTCCATTACCTTGTAAACAGTCGATTGCTGTAAATACTCTAAGACATATATGATTGAATAAGTTGATCTATTTACTTAAAGGTTTGGCAAACATTGCCTTTATAGGTGATGGGAATTAAGTGCATAGACTCTGGGACCAGACAACCTGGATTCCAATCTTGCTCAGATGCTTACTTGCTGTGTGACCTTAGGTAAGTCACTTAACCTCTCTCTGCCAAGTTTAAACTTCTGTAAATATAGATAAAATTATATCTGTCTCACAGGTTGTAATGAGGGTCAAATAACTTCATGCATGCAAGTATTTATAATAGGATGCTGTTAGAATGAAGAAGGTTTAGATTCACTCACAAGGAAAGAGATAGAACAGTTAGTAGTTTAAGGAAACCCAAATTTTATATTAGCACCAATCGGTAAAGTTGTAGAAGTTTTTCAGGGCTCAGCTATTATGCTCTATCACTGGTATCAAGTTAGGATTTGTGGACCCGAGCATGGTAGAGAAACAAGGAACCGAAAGTGGTAAGAATTCTGGGCAGAGCTTAAGTCGAGCTTAACTAAGGGGTTCAGGCTGGAGAGGAAATGTTTGACCCAAGGACTTCAAAATAAAACATTGAAAGAAAAAGTGAATGGTGAGGTTGGAAAACAGAGGATTCAGATGCAAAGAGTGATGCTGGGGTTTAATAGTTCAGAGTTGGAATTATTCAGCAAGATGGCCCAGGGGTAGGTGAAAGTGAGGCCTGAAAAGGCAGCCAGCTTAACTTTACACCAAGGTAAAAGTTAAGATTTATTTTTAAAATCAATTGAGGATAACGCAGATAAAGAATCAGTTCAAGTGCATGGGGCAAGATGGCGGCATAGAGAGGAGTGGAAGCTAAGTAGTCCCCCTGGAACAACTACAAAAAACCAGAAACAACTAGTAAATAATCCAGAATAACTGCAGGGGGACAAACGAGACCATCCACTCATCATACACCAACCTGAATTGGGAGGAATGCCCGAGAACACAGCATAAAATCTGTAAGTAAAACCTGCGGAATCAAGTCGTGAGACTCCCTCCCCCATAGCCCGAGCTGCAAAGCCTCGTGGTGCCAGAGAGAAGCTCTCTCCCAGCAAGCGAATACAGCTCAGCTGAGCTCCAACTGGGGTTTTAAGTAGTGAGTGTGAACTGCTCACTACAGGTACGCATCCCCAAAAAACAGACAGAGGCTTTGGGTGACGACTGACCTGGGAGAGCCGGAGGGACGCCTTGGACTCTGTCTGAAGGGGACTATCTGTTTCTTTTTTGGCTCAGTGGAGAAAGCCCCAGTCATTTTCAGTTTCCAGGGCTGTGACTCTGGGAAGGGTGGAGACAGCACAAGCAGAGAGAGCGAGACCATTGAAATGCTAATGACGTCCACCTGGGGGCTCTGTCTTCTCTAGGAGGAAAGGGGTGGGGCCCTTTCCATTCAGAACCAGACCCCAGAGCCTGGGGGAACACGGCCATACCTCCTCACACCAGTCAAGAATTATAGGCTAACAGGCGTCACCTGCTGGGCAGAAAGGCACAGTGACCCGAGGCATCAAAGGGTGGAGCAATTTTCTAAGACACACCCGCAGGGAAACCAGATACTGAATATTTCTTCCCTCTGGGACCTGAGCCTGTTCTGGTCTGCAAAAACCTGATTTGGATAACCAAGGAAACCATGCCTAGACAACAGAAAATTACAACCTACACTAAGTAAAACAAAGTTATGGCCCAGTCAAAGGAACAAATGTACACTTCAACTGAGATACAGGAATTTAAACTAATGCTAAATCAATTCAAAAAGTTTAGAGAAGATATTGCAAAAGAGAGAGAGGCTGTAAAGGAAGCACTGGGCATGTATACGGCAGAAATCAAAAGTTCAAAAAAACAACTAGTAGAATCTATGGAAATGAAAGGCACAACACAAGAGATGAAAGACACAATGGAAGCATACAACAGCAGATCTCAAGAGGTAGAAGAAAACACTCAGGAACTGGAGAACAAAACACCTGAAAGCCTACACGCAAAGGAGCAGATGGAGAAAAGAATGAAAAATATGAGCAACGTCTCCGGGAACTCAAGGATGAAACAAAGTACAATAGTGTACGTATCATTGGTGTCCCAGAAGGAGAAGAGAAGGGAAAGGGGGCAGAAGCAATAATAGAGGAAATAATTAATGAAAATTTCCCATCTCTTATGAAAGACATAAAATTACAGATCCAAGAAGCGCAGCGTACTCCAAACAGGAGAGATATGAATAGGCCTATGCCAAGACACTTAATAATCAGATTATCAAATGTCAAAGACAAAGAGAGAATCCTGAAAGCAGCAAGAGAAAAGCAATCCATTACATACAAAGGAAGCTTAATAAGACTATGTGCGGATCTCTCAGCAGAAACCATGGAGGCAAGAAGGAAGTGGTGTGATATATTTAAGATACTGAAAGAGAAAAACTGCCAACCAAGAATCCTGTATCCAGCAAAGCTGTCCTTCAAATATGAGGGAGAGCTCAAAATATTTTCTGACAAACAGACAATGAGAGACTTTGTGAACAAGACACCTGCCCTACAGGAAATACTAAAGGGAGCACTACAGGGTGATAGAAGACAGGAGTGCGTGGTTTGGAACACAATTTTGGGAGATGGAAGCACAACAATGTAAGTACACTGAACAAAGGTAACTATGAATACGGTTGAGAGAGGAAGGTGGGGAGCATGTGAGACACCACAAGAAAGGAGGAAAGATAACGACTGGGACTGTGTAACTTGGTGAAATCTAGAGTATTCAACAATTGTGATAAAATGTACAAATATGTTCTTTTACGAAGGAGAACAAGCAACTGTCAACCTTGCAAGGTGTTAAAAATGGGGAGGCATTGGGGGAGGGATGCAATCAGCATAAACTAGAGACTGTAACTAATAGAATCATTGTATTATGCTTCCTTTAATGTAACAAAGGTGATATACCAAGGTGAATGCAGATAAGAGGGGGGATTAGGGGAGGCATGTTAGACACTTGACATTGGTTGTATTGTCTGATTCTTTATTCTACTTTGATTTAAGGTTATTTTTCCTTTTGCTGCTTCCTAGCTGTCATTTTTTTTTTCTCCTCTTTCTTTTGCCTCTCTACCTTCTTTGACTCTCCCTCTTGTCTTGTGGAAGAAATGTAGATGCTCTTATATAGATAGTGGTGAAGGTGGTGAACACATAAATGTATGACCATGCAGAAAACCATTGATTAGTTACTTGGGATGGAATGTATGGGGTGTGAACAAAACCATATTTAAAAAAAATGGGTTGATGACAAAACCTCGCGGGCAATATACTGAGTGAAATAAGCCAGACACATTAGGACAATTATTGCAGGGTCTCACTGATAGGAACTAATTATAATATGTAAACTCATAGACATGAAATATAAGGTACCAAGATATAGGATGAAGCTTAAGAATGGGGAGTGGTTGCTTAGTATGAGCAGAATGTTCAATTAGGATGAACTTAAATGTTTGGAAATGAACAGAGGTATTGGTAGCAAGATGGGAGAATAACTAACAGCACCGAATGGTGTGTGAATGAGGTGGAAAGGGGAAGCTCAGAGTCATATATGTCACCAGAAAGAAAGTTGGAGGTCAAAGATGGGAATGTATAAAACTGAATCCTATGGTGGGCAATGTCCATGATCAACTGTACAAATACTAGAAATCACTTTCATGAACCAGAACAAATGTATGAGAATACAATTAGAAGTTAATAATAGAGGGGCATATAGGGAAGAACTATATACCTATTACAAACTATATACTACAGTTAGTAGTATTTCAACATTTTTTCATAAACAGTAACAAATGTACTATATCAGTACTACAAGTCAACAATTGAGGGGGATTGGTTAGGGATAGGGGAGGATTAGAGTTTCCTTTTGTTTTTTTCTTTTTTCATCTTTCACTTTATTTCTTGTCTGGAGTAATGAAAAGTTTCTAAAAATTGAACAAAAATTAAGTGTGATGGATGCACAGCTGTATGAGGGTACCCAGGGGCAAGTGATTGTACACTTTGGATCTTTGGATAATTGTATGGTATCTGAACAATCTCAATAAAAATGAAAAAAAAAAAAAACTTAAAAAAAAAAAAGAATCAGTTCAAGTGCACATTTTTTTTTTTTAAACAAATGGATCAAACAGTTTTTTTGCTTATTTGTTTGGTTTGGGAGATGAAATATATATAAAATATAAAACAATAGTGATCACATAATTATCCACACATAAAAGAAATAAGTTGAAATAATTCAGTTTTATAATAGAGATATGACCAGAGCATGTATTTTCAGTGGGGGTGAAATTTGGTTCTTGGAGGATGAAAATTCTTAGATATTATAATGGTTTGTGGCCCTTCAAAGCTCAACCTTCCACAACAAAGCTTTACACCTTAGAATTTAATTTCTGTCATTGGATTTTCTTGGATATCACATAAATAGCATTGATATTAAAGTTGTGGCAGCTACCCCAAACTATGACAGATTGCCCCATCTCAAAGTCACACGGATATAGGCAGCTTCACTATTGTCTGCCACTGGGTTTGTTTGATCTCAGGGATTTTGTGTGTGACTTGGGCTTTGAGAATTAAATAAAAATTGTTTACATTTTATTATTTAATTCTAAAATAGTTATTCAGTCCACCTTTGATTCTGTCAAGTGGTGGAAAGAAAAAGTAATACCTGAATGATAGCTAAGTTAAAAGTTATCTTCTATCAAACAAAAGTTAAAAGTTAATTTCACTAAAAGCTTTTAAGAATTTAATTTAATTTTTTTAAGGATTTCATTTTGGGAAAATAACAATTTTTAATACTTTCAAAAATTTCTATCACACTGTTATTTTTATGTATTTCTATAAATTACTAATTTGAATATGCAATTTGATACGTTACAATTTACATAAATTTAAATTTAAATTATTTGGCAAATACCATTATAAAAATCCTAAAGTTAAGTTTAATGTTATTGCTTTTCAATTTTCAATTTAAGTTTTAAGTTAAAAAATTGTATCTAGTCATTCTTAAGTCTGCAGTGAATAAAAGGAATAAGATTTATACCTACTCTTTTTTCTATAAAGCCCAGACATATATAGTATATATGACATATGTACTATAGTGATATAGTACACAAAGCAGATTTTCAGTATATCAGAGGTATTAAAATTTCTTGTGGATGGAGATCAGGAAAAAGTAGCTAAAAAGGTGTTGGGCAGTAATAGTGGAGGAGGGGTGATAATGAGGGATAAAAGAAAGTTGAGCAGCACTGGACTAGAGAAAGTTACCCAGTTACGCAGGTGCATGAAATGGGTTTGGTTTGTTGTGAGTCTTGCCAGAACACAGCAACCCAAGAGAACAATCTGGATGTTTGCTTTAGCCACTCGCCCACACAGCAGCGTCTTTCTCCCTAACGAGCAAAAAGTGGCTCTAGCTGTTCTGTTGCCTGTCGCCTTGGAATGGTTTCCTCTGAGCTTTCACTGTCTACTCTAGCTTCTCCATTCACCTGACATCTATTTTCTTTTCCCCAAAGGTGATGCAATATCAGTACTACTATAATGAGGTAAAGCCCACCAGCATTAGGCAAAGATCTGAGTCGTCAGTAACAGGGTTTGAGACATCAGAAAAATCCTCTCAAAGTTAAAAAGTAGGGGGAGTTGCCCCATTCCCCTCTCTTTCTCCTGAGATGTAATAAATATGCTAAAATTTGGCTTATTCCTGTCCATGATTTTATAATTTTCCTAAACATAAATGAATCTGTAGCACACCGAACAACACTACATATCATTACAAGGGACCCCTTTTTTTTTTTATTTTATCTTAAAATTACTTTATTTGTCAAATAAAAAGACAATTCCAAATGAAACAAAGCAAAGCAATGGGAAAAACAAGGGACCCTTTTAAATGAAAAAGCAGTGCCTGACTTTGAATGAATCCTCACTGATATTTATTCTCATCATCTCTGTAAAATCCTGGACTGGATCTTTTCCATAGGCTTAAATTCTCTTCTGCTGTCCTGATAACTTGCTAGAGCCAAGCTGTTTTCTGTGTCTCGGTAGCTTGGAAATTAGGGCATGTATGAAATGGAGTCACTTCTAAACTGAGACTGAAAACCCAGTTAATATAAAGGCTCCATTTTAAAGCTTATGTTTTTATATGCAAGTAGGGAAGCTGAGCCGGTCAATATAGGGGTGGGGGGAAGTGGGGGAAGGCACCCTGGACAGATATTCTTCCTCTTAAGCAAGTTGTCCATGTGGATATTTGGATTAACAAAATAGACCACTGGTGGGGGAAGAATGGTGATGTCTATTAAAGGTAAGACTACCCCTTGATTTGTATGCAGATGATTTAGGCACACACATGCACATACACAGACGCACAAAGTGCTACATAAGCTTAGAAGGACATTGTATCATCCTAATGGTGGATTAGGATGACAGTGCTTATGACAAGAATTCAAGCTCTGGGAGCAAGAGCTCTTGTTTGAGGACACTGTATTCAGCGGGGAATTCCTAAAAAAAAAGTCTTCCATCTCCTTTACTGCCAATTCCCAAACTGTATGTTCTTTAGCAAAAGAAAACCCAAGAGCCAACTTTTTTCTTCCCCTGAGACTAACATTTGTGCCTTAACGCGTGTCTGGTAATAGCTTGTCACCTGGAGGCCTTACTGGGATGGCATATATCACCACCCACGTTGTCATAAAAGAGCAGAAATTGGTACCTGTGACTCATCTGTTGCAAGTGCGAGATTGCTTTCCCACAGTATTAGGGCTGTGCTGACAAAGGGGGTGGCAGTGATCCCGCCTTGCTCAGGGGGCTTTTAGGAAGGCTGTAGGGGGGGCGTCATCCCCAAAGGCATACACACTCAGGGTTTTGTTGCAGTCCACGTTTCCTCGGGTGCCTCATAGTTAGTTTCTGTTTGTGTAAAAACTTGCCACTTGTCACTTAAAGGATTTCTAGAAACATGAAGAATCAGCCTGTTCCTTCTGTAGCAGATGTGCATACCAGTGTACTCATTCTTCTATACCTCAATACTCCCCACACCAAGTCTTTCTAGCCAAATTCAAGGGTTCACAGATCCTTGAATGCCCCTTGAATATTTCTTCTTTTATGCTTTTTCAGTTATCTATCACTGCATAACAAACCATCCCAAAATTTAGTAGCTTAAAACAACAACCACTTGCTCACGATTTTGTGGACCAGGAATTTGGACAGGGCACAATGGGGGCAGCTCACCCTACATCTCAGGGCATCAGCTGAGGCTGCTCAACAGGCTGCAGGCTCGTTGGCTCCACTCAGCTGGGATCCTACATCTGGTGTCCCAGGACCCACTGGGTTTCTGGATTCTTTTCCATGTGACTTCTCCATGTGGTTTGCTTGGGCTTCCTCAGAGCATGGTGATCACAGGGAAGCTGGATTTCTTACATGGTGACTGGCTTCTGTCACAGTGCTAAAGCAACAGCTTAGAATTAGACCTGTAACTGGCCCAGTGTCGTGTCTGCCACCTTCTGTTGGTTAAAGCAGGTTGCAAGCAACAGCAGATTCAATACAAGGGGATCATGTTAGGGTGACAATCCCAAGAGAGGTGATTCATCAGGGACCTCCAAATGGCCATTTGATTCTGTGCTGTTTTGGATCTGTTCTGTACCTCAGAAAAGCCTATGTTCTTTTAATCCAGTCTTGTGGGGGGCAGACCTATTGTGGGTGAGAACTTTTGATTAGGTTGTTTCCATGGAGATGTGATCCTGCCAATTCAATGTGGGTCTTAATCTCCTTGCTGGAGTCCTCTTTGAGAGGATTAAATGCAGAGACAGTTTGGAGAGAGTAGAGAGAAGATAAGACAGAAAACACCCCTGGAGAAGCAAAAAGGATCCACAGAAACTGAGAGAGCTATTTTGAGACCAGAACCCAGGAGAAGAAAGGCCAGCAGACATCACGATGTGCCTTCCCATGTGGCAGAGGAACCCAAGATGCCACTGGCCTTTCCTCAGAGAAGGTATCTACTTCTTGATTCCTTAATTTGGACATTTTCATGGCCTTAGAACTGTAAATTTGCAACTTAGTAAATCCCCATTGGAAAAGCCAACCCATTTCTGGAATATTGCATTCTGGAACTTTTAGCAAACTGAAACAGATTTCTTCTCCCCAGAATGGCTAAGTCAGATTCTCTCCAAGTTTATACTCAACCCAGATATCAAGAATGCCATCACATAGCTTTCCTTTGTGCCTCCTGCTAGAAATAGTCTCCTCCTATTCTGAGTCCTCATTGCCCTCTTTAGAAACTCCTCACTTTCTCCCTTGCACTGTCTCTTGAACGTTTCTTTGCTTCCTTATTAGACTGTAAGCTTCTGGTAGGCAGGAACTGTACCACACCCAGTAAGTCAGCAGAGTATGGACAAACTCATCTTACAGAGGTCAATGGAGTCATCTCTGCAAGATGACATCACTGTGCTTTTGCTTCCTGTTACCAGTTTCAGAAGTCCTTGAATATGCAAGGGTGGGGTGTCCTTGAATCTGCAGGGGTGGGGAAAGCATCTAATTTAGCTTTCCCAAAGTTACAAAAATAGTACATGCTAGAACTAGGATTCAAGCTAAAATCTGCCTCTTTAAAGCTCTGCTGTTTATAAAAAATATTAAATAAAATCAGTAAAATATAGTAATACACATGTGAAGGCATTGCTGTGCTAAATTGCTGTGAGAAATAGTAATAGGTTAAAGAAATAAATCTTTTGCTGTTATATGTGCTAACTATAAATGTCTGCCCTGGAGTTATCAATTGTGAAGTTAGAAATTCAATAGTTGGGTTAAATAGCACTTTACACATATGACTGGTACTATCTTGTGTGCAGTATGAGTTGGGTTAAATCTTTTCAAATGGCCCTTCCAGGACTAATATTGTATAATACAGATCAGCACTGTGGAGCAGTAATTGACCAAAAAGAGTAGAGTACAGGTCTGATTCAATTTCTGACTTCAAAAAATGTTGAAAAGATGAATGAGTTTTATAAACCAAGCTTGTACAACTGTCCATCTCCTTGAAATAGTATTGAATGCTTATATACCCTTAAAAATGAAGATGCTTATCATCCATTTGGTAGTGATGATTAAAATGATGAGAATGATGATGAGGAGGGGGTTGAAAGGCTCAAAAATGACAGGATACTAATAGTTATTGAAGACAGAAAAACCAATAATATTTAATAGGTTTTGATCAGTTACCATGTGCCAGGGATTCTACTAAGCATTGTAGATGCATTGTTACATTTAATCCCCTTGGTTCTGAGATATGCCTACATCACCTCCATATTTCCATCATTTCCATAGGAGGAAATTGAGTTGCAAAGCATCTAATTTAGCTTTCCCAAAGTCACAAAAATAGTATATGCTAGAGCTAGGATTCAAGCTAAAATCTGCCTCTTTAAAGCTCAGCTGTTAATAAAAAATATTAACTAAAATTAGTAAAATATAGTAATATGCATGTCTCAAATAATGTTGGTTTTATATTGGTTTTATTACCCAAACTGCAAACAGTTATCTGAAAATTTGGGAACTGGGGTACTTCCCTTGCCTCTGAATTAAGCTTTTTTCTCCCTGGATAACATGATTCAAGGGTCAAATGAGATTGATTGATTAATTTACAGCATCCTTCAGGATGCTTCCAGGAACAGCATTCTATTACCTTCTGGAAAACTTGGGGAGATTACCACTTCTCCAATGTGTACCGTCTGGTGAGACTGTATATTAAGGTGTCATCCTCTTCCCTTAGGAAAGGGTTGGGCAAGTGAACCCCAGCTAGCCCAGTGGAACTGCATCCCAGAAATGTGAATCTTAAATGGATTGATACAAGGACAGAACATAAAATTGTTGCTCATGGATTTTGTCAAATGAACCGTAAGGAGATGGATGGACGGGTTGTTGGCACTTGCCACCCAGACTCCTGGTACTGCTCTGTATCTTGTTCACATTCAGACCTCTGGTTTCCAGATTTCTGGTTCATTCTTTGTGGTATCTGTGGCATTCTTTATATGTACTCATTTTGTACTAATTAGTCAGAGTTGATTTCTGTTGTCTCTAACCGAAGAACAAATAGAGTGATTGTATTGGTTGCTCCAAAACTGAGGACAGAAGGAATGTACCAGTTTGGATATATTACACCAAAAGCCATGTTTTAATCCAATCTTGTGGGATATTTGGATTAGGTTGTTTCCGTGGAGATGTGACTCACCCAACTGTAGGTGATACTTTTAATTAAATCATTTCCATGGAGGTGTGGCCCTGCCTATTCAGCCTGGGTCTTGATTAGTTTACTGGAGTCCTTTAAAAGGAGCCCAGACAGGCCCAGATGCTTGCTGATGCTTTGAGATGCTAGCCCAGAGTTTGCTCCAGAGAAACTAAGAGAGGACAAAACACCCCAAGAGCAGCTAAGAGAGACATTTTAGAGAAATCCATTTTGAAACACAACCTGGGAGCAAAGGACCAGTGGATGCCAGCCACGTGACTTCCCAGCTGACAGAGGTGTTCTGGACACCACTGGCCTTTCTTCAGAGAAGGTATCCTCTTGTTGATGCCTTAGTTTGGACACTTTTATGGCCTTAGAACTATAAAGTTGTAACTTAATAAATCTCTCTTATAAAAGCCAATCCATTTCTGGTGTTTTGCATAATGGCAGCAGTATAAAACTGGAACAAGGATATTAAGCATTGCCTTCAGCTTTATTTTATTCAAGTGGTACTTTGCTTCCCCATCTCATTGCCAGGGACCATATTCCCATCTCACTCCTTGTCTCCATTTCTTTCTCTTCCTTCCTTGTTAGAAAATAAGAAGCTCTCTCACCCAACGATCACCCAATAATTTATTTTTCCTCCACTAGGTGTTTATCAAAGGAATTGAAGATTAAGCTAAACCCCTTTATAGGTTCAAGTTATCCTTTGAAAAATAAAAATAAAAAAAAAAAAGAATCCAAGCTATGAACCATCAGCACTGCAGTGCCAGAAGCACTGTGTGTGGCCATAACATCAAATAGGCTTTTGGTTATTTTAAATCAGTTTTGTCCTGAGCTTTAACTCTTTGGCTTTGTTTCTAAACTGAGAGCAATTTAAACAACATCCCTGATTTAGAAAGAAAATGAGCTGAAGTTAGAAAATACCTGATAACATCTATTAGAAACCATTCCTAGTGCTAAGGCTATGAAGAACACTTTCGGAAATGGAGAGATTAAAGTAAACTACTCCTTCCAAAAAGATGATTCTTAGTCTCTTGACTCAGACACACAACAAACAGCCCCTTCTTTTTATCACTGAAACCAGCTTAAATTCTGACCCCAGGTTCCAACAGACTCATGGAAACTTTCTATGTCGATGACAATTGGGGTCCGTTCCCACTGCCTTTTCTGGGGTGCACATGAGAATCCAGGACTCTTCCTGCATCCCCCAAAATGAGGCCAAGGCTTCTAATCACGTAGCTGAGTCACTGCTGGCATCAGCACTGTGAAAGCTTTCACTAATCAGTTAAATCTCAGAGCTCTGTTTCTGTGATATTCATGGGCCATTATTATTTTTGCTGAGACTTGGAACCTCATTCTTAGGGCCTGTGCTGGTTTAAATGTATTATGTCCCCCAGAAAAAGTCATATTCTTTGATGCAATCTTGTAGGGACAGACGTATTAGTATTGATTAGATTGGAACCCTTTGAGTGTTTCCATGGAGATGCAACCCACCCAACTGTAGGTGATAACTCTGGTTAGATAATTTCCATGCAGGCATGGATCTGCCCATTCAGCATGGGCCTTGATTAGTTTACTAGAGCACTATATAAGATCAGACAGAAGGAGTGAGCTTGCTACAGCCTAGAGGGGCACTTTGAAGAACGCACAGGAACTGAAGAGAGTAGCTGCAGCTGAGAGACACATTTTGAAGATGGCCATTGGAAGCTGACACTTACATTTTGGAGAACACCATTTTGAAACACAACCTGGGAGCAAGTAGATGCCATCCACATGCCTTCCCAGCTAACAGAGGTTTTCCGGACACCATTGGCCACCCTCCAGTGAAGGTACTTGATTGCTGATGTGTTACCTTGGACACTTTATGGCCTTAAGACTGTACCTGTGTAACCAAATAAACCCCCTTTTATAAAAGCCAATCCATTTCTGGTGTTTTGCATTCTGGCAGCATTAGCAAACCAGAACAGAGCCCCAACCCCCTAAGCCCACCAAAGCCTCCGTGTCTCTCAGATCTCACCATCTCTCCAAAGAGGTGCAGAAGAAAGCACAAGTTTATGCTATTTAAGCTAGGAAGTTTCACCAGACCCCTCTCTGCTTCTCAGCCATCTTCTCCTTCTCTCATTCCCATTCAGGACACCTTGCATGTGCTATTTCCTCAGTCAGTGAACTTATTTATGCCCAAGACAGGCTTCCAGGGGACACATTTGCTCTCTTTCATGGCAGTCAAGAAATTGCAAAGCCTTGGTATCTGTTGGAAATAGGATGCTGATGTTGGAGGAAACAAACAAGGATATTTGAAAGCAAATGTATGCCTCATGTCTCAGTGTATATTCATAGATGTATGTGGCTAACAAGCCCAGCTTTTGTTATGGGAAGCTTCCGCTTCCCATTTGTCTAACTTCTACACCTGCTCAGTTGAGCATATAATAGGCTCAACTCTAAGCCTCCAGTGAAACACAGGGACTTAATCTTGGTCCTTGTAAGGTGAAGCTAATGGAATTCAGTGACCAAAAGTGGGCATGCCCTTTACCCTAGAGTGTGCATGCTAGCTGGGCCAGTGGGAGGTCAGACACTGTTCTAGATTATGAGGAGGCCTGAAGAGTGTCAGGATAAGTGAGATGAATTTTGTTGAATGCTGTTAGTAAGTATGAAAGTTAGATCAAAGTGAATCCTTAGGCAGGCCAAAACCAGTTTGTGGGGATATTCTCTGTTCTTGTAATCTTTTCTTCTGAGCTTTTTTAACTGCAGGTCACATAACCTGAGCATGCACAGAGAACATTGAATCTTGGCTTTTTGATGACCTTTGAGGCACCAGGAACAGAGGTCACTTCCCTTGGAACCAAGATTACGAAGACAGGGAACATGGGAAGCAAATAAAATGCGAGAGGTCCTTCAGAAACAAAGATCCAGCCTAAAATCCACCCTACCACATAAGGACGGCTCTATAATTAACCAACTGGTCTATGCCAAGTCAAACCTCCCCATTCAGTCCCCACCTGTCTCCTCCCACTTCCACAAAATCTCCCTTAGCACTCAGATTGGGGAGACAGATTTGAGCCTTGCCTCCTATCTCCTTGCCAGTCAACCTTGCAATAAAACTCTTTTCTTTTTGCCAAATCCAGATGTCAGTGTATTTGGCCTCTGGGCATGCTGGACAGTGAGCCCTTGCTTGGTAACCAAAGCACATAGCTATGTGCGATATTTAATCTACAGGTAGTCATGGAATTCAGTCACCAGTTTTCCAAAGATGCTACAAAGCCCATGCCACATCCAAATGTGAATCGGCAGGTTCATGTTTTGCATCAATGGGCTCTGCAAGGCTGGAGAACACAGTTGCTTAAATGGAGAATGCATAGCTGTATAGAAAGAAATTTGGTCTCTAAAAAGAGATTTGGTCTTTGTCCCCTCGTTCCTGGGGGTGGGGGGTAGAATAGCTTCTCTGTCTTTGGAATTTCCTGTGTTATTCCTGGTGGGCCCTAGACCACAGCAGACAGTTTATGCTAATGAGATGATTCAGTGTGGGGTCTGCCACAGTGGTAGTCTTGGGGTGGGGGTGGGAGCGGTTGGGGGGTGGAGGGTCACACCAGAAAGAACAGCCATGTGAGTAGAGGGTGGGGTCTTCAGGCTTTGAGCCAGGTCACATCTGTCCCACCTTCAGGAAGCAAAGAGGGGCTGAAGATTGAGTTCAACACCACAGGCATATATTCCATCAGTCATGACAAAATAAAATACATATCCATGTGGCAGAAGTTTGACCCCATGGGAAGAGGATGCAGAAGTTTTTGTCTGAGACCCTCCCAGACCTCACTCCATGCATCTCCTCTTTTCACTCCTTATTTATGTCCTTTGACTGCAATAAAACCATAATTGTAAGTATAGAGCTTTCCCAAGTTTGGGGAGTCATTCCAGTGAATTATTGAGCCCAGGTGGATAGTGGGAATCCCCAGATTTGTAGCCAGCTGGTCAGAATTGCAGATGGCCCTGGGAGCCCCCTACACTTGTAGCTGGTGGGAGAAGTGAGGGCAGTCTTGTGGAGACATGTGAAATGTGATCAAACTCAAGTATTTAAGTCAGAATTGCACTGTAGTTGTTAGAGGCTCCTTCCATAACCCACTGCCAATGTAGGAAAACCTGCTCAATGAAGAGGAATTTGTCATACAAATATTTTCAACGAAACCTAGAAAGATAATGCCTCATCTGCTTTGGAAATGCAAAGAAGAGAAGAAGATCATTACCTCTCATTATCTGACACTCTAAGGTAATTAAAAAGCCAAAGATGCTACAAAGATAAGCAACCACTGAGGCCACTGAGGTTCTTGAGAACTTCTATTTGGGTTTTTTAGAATATGCCGGTTAGAATGTACACTTCTTCACACCCACTGCCTGTTTTCCTAGAGCCCCCACTGGAGACAAGGAATATGACTTACAAATTCAAACCTGCCTTTCGAAGGGCTCTAGGACAAATGTTTTATTCAGAAGCATTGCATCAGAATTATTTTTTCTAGTTTGTGAACTTCCTCCTGAGTATGAGTTATGCACATTTGAATTCAGAGTGTAAGATGCCATATATCAGGCTCTCCCTCTGCTTCTAAAATTCCATCTCATGCCCAGAAGCTGGAGAATAGAATTTGTGTGAGCACAGTCATTTTTAGACATAGTAAACTAAATTAAGAGAGTCCCCAACGTTGTCAGGATATGACGCCAGATTCATATGTGTATTTAGTGATCGTGACTTCAACTGAAACTACATAATAATCAACCTGGCCGGTCTTTCTGCCCACTGACTACGCAGTGAGAGGATGTGTGCCCCAGAGAGAATGCAAACAGGGAGCCGTGAATCTGCTATTCACCGTCAGCTCTGAGTTCCCATTCATCTTGCATGGAATGAGCATGCTTCCAGGTTAAACGTGAATCTTGGATTTTCAAAATGCATGATTTTCCTTCAACATGGCTCCCCAAAACAAGCCCACTAAGTACTGATATTCAAAGGAGGAAACCACCCTGTTCAAACCCAGGAGGGAAGAAAGCAGCTTTGTGGACCTGTTAGAGAGAGAGAGTCTGAACCTCAGATTTGCCCTTGTCCTTAGAAGTGAATATGTGTGTTTCCCTTATGCCTTCTCTAAAATAGAGCTCCTGGGCAAGATATGAGCCCACCGTGGCTATAAATTTTCATTAAGCTTTGTAGGTAACGAAATTCAGTTCTAGAACCTTCTCCTCCCCTCTCCCACCCACCACCAGATATAGTCAATAGGTTTCCAGGCTGTGCTGTCTCTTTGGACTTAGGGATTTCCCTCTGGATAGAGGGCAACTTCCACCTCCTCCCCCTCAACCTGGCCTGCTTTGTGCCTTTATGTCTTTAGGGATTCCATGTAAGAGTTCATTTAGAAGGGGAAAAAAACAGGCATTTGCTTTAAATATGAAATCCAGAAGTATAAACCATGGGGATACTGACAGGCAAGATGGAATGGCTAAAATAATGTCACAGAAAATCATGTTATGACAATAACTTTTAAGTTATTAGGAAAGTCAAGAACTTTCAACCTTTCTCTCCCTTTCTTCAGGGGCAGGCAAACCCTTTCCTTCCACCAGATGTGTTATCACCAGGGAACGGCAAGCTACATTCTGACCTTTTCAGTCTGATGTGGAATATGTGAAAATTCCTCTCACTTAATTATCACTACAAAGTAACTCTTCTACAAGCATGTTTGATCTCACCTCGCGTTCTCCAAGTCATGATAATTAATTTGACTAAAACTCCCCGTTTTTCAGGCAGAAGTTGAGCTGCCTGGGTTATGGAGTTTGGATCTCCTTTCTGGCTCTAAAGCATCCCAACTACCAGTGGGCTACACGGTCTCCAGCGGTCTCCGTTGCATCCTCGGGTCGCAAACACATCAAGCTTTTAGGGAGAAAATTCCCAAATCCTTGTGAATCTCAGCAAGAGCTCCGGGACTCTGGCCTGGAGGGCATCGTTATCTTTATGGCGTTTTGACTGAGCATCTGTCTCCCTTTGTTAAACACGGGTTCAGTGATTTATACAGCCAGAAAATCCCCCTCTCCTTTGCCTGGCAAACAGCGAAGACAAAATAACACAGAGGTTCTCCAGCAATAAAACGTGGGGCAGAGAAAGAGATAGACTCTGCACGATAATGAACAAAAGATACTAAAACAGATAATGATAAAAGATTCTAAGCAAAGGTTTGTTTGGGCAGTGTAGGAATTCTGTTTGTGTCTGAAATAATCCACTTCAAAGCCAGCCCATAGAGGTCTTCCCTGTTCCTGAAATCTGGACCATTGTGTTGGGATTACGTGCAGGTGAAGTTGGAGAAGTTCATCCAGGTCAATGGAACTGGAGTGCTCTAGAACCAAAGAAGGGTTTCTAGATAGGGGTGAAGGAATGTTTAGATGCAAGATATCTATACTGTTAAGAAGAGCAATAATGATGCTTGTGTTTTCCTTCAGGGTTGTATTGGGAGTGGAGATTGGGGAAAGGAGTGAGATAGAAATAAATGTGAACTCAATGCTAGAGCTGCTGGATAAGGGAGATGGTGGCAAAGGTATTTTTACAGTTGAGTAAGGGGAGTTGGGACCATGCCATTATGTGAGTTTACCAGGCCAAATTCCATGGGAGATTCCAGGATGAAGTGCAAGGGAAGGCCAGCTCTGGAAAGATGGCTTATAATCCCACAATAACTTATAGTAGTATTTAAAAAGAAGACAGAACTGTAGCTAGCCATATCCCAGCACAACTGAAAAGAGGAACTCAGGTAGATGATGAATTCCATGTTGGTTGCTTGAAAACCGTGTCCAAGGACCTAGGTCAGAAGATAAGTCAGGATTCAGCCCTTGCTCAGTTCAATGCCATCAAGTACCAAAGGCCTGTCATGCTGATGTGGCTCCTCTTGGGTACATGGGGGAGGAGAAATTGGGAAGAAGGTGAGACTAGGGACTGAGGAACCACAGAGAATTCTACAGAGCTGCAGGGAACATAGGAAAAAAGTCAGGAAATGAAATGCCTGTTTAATACATATGGTTCTTGTCTTTAGAGTAAGGCTTGGAGAGAGCTGTACTGTCATAAAAGAAATTATATTTGGTGCCTCGTCATTCTTGCCCTTTTGAGCAACCACCCCAGTTAGCTCTGGCCTGGGCATAATCACAGTTAGCAAGACCTGCACCTCTATATGGTTTGAGATGATAAGAGCTCACCCCAGTTTCACCAAAAAACGCCCCTGCAGCTTCTTCTCAAATGGCTCCTTGCTGCTTCTGCCTTTTCTTGCCACGTAATTTACTATCAGCGTAGGTACTCCATGTGGCTTGTATGATGAGAAGCTGCCCTTGGCTTCTTCAAATGGTACTTGTTGCTTCTGCTTTCCAAGCCTGTAGTTTGGAACTGCCAATCCCCTGTATCTACAGAGAAACCTTACCCCTCCCCTCCGGGTCACTATAAAGGCGAGAGCCCTGGAACTACATGTTCTCTTCTTGCCCTCCATGGACCCTCACAGGAGCCTAGGTTAGGTAATCCCAATAGACCCCTCTGGCACCCTCGCTCTCCCCTCTTCCCCTCCAGGGATTTTGATCTTGCAAAGCTCTCCTTTTGTGCATTATCAGCTGGCAGTCCATTTGTGTTTGCACCTCATCACCCAAAGAATTTTCACGTAATATCCAAAATAAGAGCAGAGAGTTCAGGAAACATTTGCCAAATTCTTGGCCGCCTGTTGTCTATAGGTCAAATATACCATAAGGCCCAAGCAATGTCTGGGTCTGGGCCAGACAACCGAGATCATTCACAATCCCTGAGTATGGTCCACACAAGTTTTGGTGGAGGCATTTCCTACCAAGCCGTCTTGACCAGTCTCAGTTTGCATGCTCACTCCCTGAAGTCTCCAGAATATTCCCTGCCCATGCAGTGAGTTTGAGTAAAAGCAGAAAAACAAAACAATGATACTAATAATATGTTAAGTGTGACAAGTAGCTGAGGTCATGCCTGCCACTGTGGTGGGCAGTGCAGAAATCACCATAGAGAGTCAAGTTCAAGAGTAAGGGGATACAAAGGAAAGTCTAAAGTTGTATGTAATGGTGCCTGAGAGTCTCCCCCTGAGTGCCTCTTTGTTGCTCAGATGTGGCCCTCTCTCTCTCTAACTGAGCCATCTCGACAGGTGGACTCGCTGCCCTCCCCCCTATGTGGGACCCGACTCCCAGGGTTGTGGATCTCCCTGGCAACGCAGAGTATGACTCCCGGGGATGAGTGTGGACCCGGCATCGTGGGACTGAGAGTATCTTCTTGACCAAAAGGGGGATGCAAAATGAGACAAAATAGTTTCAGTGGCTGAGAGATTCCAAATGGAGTCGAGAGGTCACTCTGGTGGACATTCTTATGCACTATATAGATAACACCTCTTAGGCTTTAATGTATTGGAATAGCTAGAAGTAAATACCTGAAACTACCAAACTCCAACCCAGCAGTCTGGACTCCTGAAGACAATTATATAATAATGTAGATTACAAGGGGTGACAGTGTGATTGTGAAGACCTTGTGGTCACACCCCCTTTATCTAGTGTATGGATGAGTGGAGGAATGGGGATAAAAACTAAAGGACAAATGGGGTGGGATGGGGGGATGATTTGGGTGTTTTTTTTTCACTTTTATTTTTTATCCTTGTTCTGGTTCTTTCTGATGTAAGGAAAATGTTCAGACATAGACTGTGGTGATGAACGCATAACTATGTTATCATACTGTGGACAGTGGATTGTATATCATGGATGATAGTATGGTGTGTGAATGTATTTCAATAAAACTGAATTTAATTAAAAAAAAAAAGAGCAAGGGGATGCTTTAAAGACTGTGGACCCCAAGATTTCCGAAGCCTCACCCTTTCCACGTGAGGGGGCTGGATGCTCTTCGGTAACTCATGCCCTCCCCTTCCTCAATGGTATAATTCCTCATAGCTGGAAATTCATAAGTTCTGGAAAAAATCAGGGAAAAGGTTGGGACAATAAACCAGAGAGACCAGTCCCCAATTAAACTAGGATTAACCCCACTCAAGGCCCTTCCCATACCCATCAGCTCCAGGCTCTTTCTTTCTGGAATTGCTGAGGCCACCAGGACATGTCAGCTCAGATGTGAAATCTCACCAGGGGATGCTGAACAGTAACTCAAGTCACAATCATTTTGCAATTTTCCACAGGCAATCTGTGACCCTCATCCCCTTATAAATCCCAACAGGAACCCTCCCTTGTGGCTTGAGAAGAGTTACCATATCTGGGGTGCATTACCATAAGTCTGTAACTTCTGGAGTTGATGCCAAGGCCCCCCTCTCGTGGTGTTGCCTGACTGGAGCAGAGAATCCTCTGGCTATTACCCTACTTGGGGTCTCCAGTGACCAGGGGGAATATCTAGCCATGCTCCTGGAGGAGGCACTAGTGGGCGTGGACACCTTGAGAGAGAAGGCTGCTTGCAAAGATGGGCTGTTTATGACTCACTTCACTAAAAGTTCCCTGCAGTGAGAAGTCATCAGAAGCTCTAATTCCCCAAGATCTGCAAAAGGGAAGGAGAGGTGAAAAGAAAACTATAGAGATTGTGGGAATATGATGGAGTAGGACACTCCAGGAATCAGTCTGTCCACCAGAACAACTATTACACAGGTAGGAACTGTCTGAATCAACTATTTTGAAATTCACAGAGTCCAGTATTACACTGTACAGGAACCAGGAAGAGTGAGAGGAAGTGGCTGGTACATTACCACAAATACCAGTGAATTGCTCTTTCCTAGTGGCAGAGAGCAGTGGGGGTTGACCCCTGGCATAGCTTGCTGGTGCGAGAGATGGACATAAAAATCCAGTTCCCCAAGATCCAGGGGTGGAAGAGTGTGATCTGATCACTCATTCCTGCTTTTGAATAGCTACATTGGATCACTGGGGGCACAGCTCTGAGGGCAGTCATTGTTCCAACCAGCCCTGGACAAAGGCAGAAGAGGTCTCAGATCCTTGGAGCTGCAGAAGGCAGTTGAAGGGCTGCATTGTCTGGGCAGACACTGAGTCAAGAAACTACAGCTTTGGGGAGCCATGGAAGACACTCCTGGCTCCATGTTTAGCCCCTCCCTCATCCTCTTCACAGGGCAATTTGGAGCTGGCCAGTTCTCCCTTTGTGTCTCAGGACTTAATCCAGCTGGGAAAGACTGACTTGGGAAATTCTTCTCTGCTGCGCACCGCCCCCCCCCCCCCCGAATTTTCACTCCAGACAAAAGGAGCTTGAGGCAAGGAAAGCAGTGTAAGAAACAATTGAGGTGGGTAGCATGGGGCAAAGGCTTACCTGCTTCAAGACCTGCAGTGAACAAGTAGGAAATGGAGAAGATCTGTTTCCTGGAAAGTAGAGGGGGCATTCAAATGCTACTGTCAGTGTAAACAGGGGAACTCCAAGGCAACTAGCCAGCAAAAGCCCAGGATACAACATCAGCCCAGAAAAGACAGGGAGAACCCTGAATTTGTCTTTGCTTTGAGTTGATGTTTCCAAATACGAGGGCTGAACTCTGACAGAGCAAACCAGCCAATGCAAAGCCAATATGCAAAGAATGTGAAAGAGATATTTTTGCTTAGGTTTGCTTTGGTTTTTGCTCCTGACACTCAAGAAAGTCTCTGTCATATCACCAGCCAGTTACAAATTCAAGAAAGGACATCTCAGGGAAAAAATCCCAGAGTTAACATTTTAAAATATTTAAAATGTACAGTGTGCAATCAAAGATTATAAGACAAACAAAGAAACAGGAAATGATGGTCCATCCAAAGGAAGAGGATTAAAATCCAGAAAACAACAACAAAGAAGATGAGTCTATGACATACTGGACAAAGACTTTTAAAAAATGATCTTCAATATGATCAAGGAGATGAAGAAAAATAGAAAGAACTAAAGGATATGGGGGAGAAAATGAACAATAAGATAATCTTGATAAGGAGATAAATTTTAAAAAGATAATAAACAGAACTAGTGAAGTTCAAGACCACAATAACTGAAATGAAAAATTCCCTTGAGCACTTAAACAGCAGATTCGAGCTGACAGAAGAAACAGTCAGTGAACTCAAAGACAAGACAATTGAAATGATTCAGGCTGAGGAGAAGAAAGAAAAAAGAATTATAAAAGTGAAAATAGCCTACGAGACTTCTGGGATACCATCAAGCACACCAAAATACACATTATATTGCCCCAAACGTAAAAGAGAGAAAGGAGCAGAGGGAATGTTTAAAGAAATAATGACAGAAAACTTCCCAAACTTAGCAAAAGACATAAATACACACATCCAGGAAGCCCAGAGAACATCAAACAGGATAAAATTGGAGAGAAATATGCCCTATGACATACTGATCAAACTTTCAAATGCAAAGGACAGGGACAAGTTCTAAAAGCTGCAAGGAAAAAGAATACATTATATACAAGGGAGTCTCAATAAGATGAAGTATCAATTTCTCACCAGAAACTAGAAGACAATGTGACAAAACATTTAATATGCTGAAAGAAAAAAAATTTTCCAACTAAAAAACTTAAAGACAGAGAGAGCCTGTCTTTAAAAATGAGAGAGATATTAAGACATTCCCAGATAAACAAAAGTTGTAGGAATTAATCACAACTAGACCTGCCTTACAGGCAATGCTAAAGGGAATTCTTCAGGCTATAAGGAAAGGACAATAGAGGATTTCAAAGCAGCAAAAAGAAATGAAGACCTCGAGTGAAGGTAACTTTTTGGGTAATCGTAAATGTCCTTACTATTGTATTGTATTTTTTGGTATGTAACTCCACTTCTTACTTTCTACAGGTGCTAAAAAGCAAATACATAAAAAGTAATGATAAATTTATGGTTTGGGACATTCAACGTACAAAAATATAATTTGTAACAAGTACAAAATAAGTGGGAGGTCAGAGGGGTATAAGAACAAAGCGTGTGTAGGCTATTGAAGTCAAATCAGATCAGATAAGGTTATTTTATATTTAGGATGCTAAATTTTAGCCCTATGGTAATCAGAAGGAAAATATATGAAAAATATACCCACATAGAAATGAGTAGGGCCTCAATATGGAATAGTACAAAAAATCAAATAAATATGAAAGAAGACATTAACCGAAGAATTTTGATACAAGAAAAGGTATGATATACAAAAAGACTAAATACCAAATTGGCAGAAGAAAGTCCTACATTATCACTAGTGACTGTTAATCTAAATGGATTAAAGTGTCCAGTCAAAAGGCAGAGATTGGCATAATGGGTAAAAAGAAAACATGGCCCAACTATATACTGTTTACAAAAGACAACTTAAATTCAAAGGCATAAGTGGTTGACAGTGAAAAGATGAAAATATATATATATACCATGCAAGTAGTAACCACACGAGAGCCAAGGTATATACTATATTAGATAAAATACACTTTAAGTAAAATTTTCCCTAATGCATTAGCTGGGCGGTGAGTTGTAATGCCTCAGCAAGGGTATAGTTCAGAGCCTGGATCTTCCCCAGAGGCTGTACCAGTGGAGATCTCTGATTACATCATCCTGAACCCAGTCCTGCTGCCACAGACGGGGTTGTAGGATTGACTCAAACAGTGGTGAACAGAAGAAACAGGCTTTCAAGAGGGCTAGGGACCACCCATTCCCAGACCTAAAGGCTCTTCCCAGGGAAGACAGAAACTTCTGATAATAATGGAATATGAGAATGAGTACTACAGCATCCCAAAAAGAGACTTGGAAATAGTGGATGCAGCCTGGATACTACCCAAGGTGCTGATGACTTCGGAAAACAGGAGGGACTGATTGTAAAGATAAGGAGGGGGGGGGTGCAAGTTCCTCATGCACAGAGTGATAGAAGATTTTTAGAAAAATAAATGACCTTTGCATCTGCTGTATTTGGTGAAAAGCATTGCCCACAAAGACTGTCTACGTCAAGACGATTCAGTTCAGGAAATCCTTAGAAATAACGTTCATAGATATTTTGTCTTCAAAACTAGACTTGAAACCAAGACAATGTATTCATCACGATGGGTTGTTTTACTTATTTACCATCCCCAGAAAGATTTCCTCTAGCTTGGCATAGATGTTGCAGGAAAATCATTCTTGGATTTGATGTTTCTCACTCAGATCTATTTAGACCATGGGGGAGATTTTAGGAGATCGTTACAATGGAAGGAAATGCATCTGGTGGGGATAGAAGACAGAAGGAGTCAGGCATTTGATGAAGTGACTCCAGGCATAGAATGGAGCAGATACGTTTATCAGAGTAGAAACAAAATTTTCAGAAATTTAATCCTAGTCCTATGAAATCTTTTAAATAGTCCACTATTTTTGGTTTAATACTAAACCAAACTGAGAGCTGCTTCTTTCATTCCAACAGCCTCAAAATACAAGATGTTCAGATTTCCATCCCTGGCCCATTCAGGCCAGTAATGGGACAAAGTTGAATACCAGAGAATTTAAAAAAGGAGACATGGGACCCGCACAGAAGTCCCAGGGACCCTATACCAATACCAGGGACTTGTGGGTCCATGGCAGAGACAGACTGTGGGGAGACTAAGCTGAAGGTTTAGAATCCTGCAACAGCTTTAAGTCTCCAGGAAAGCTGGGGAGATTTGATTCTTAAAGTTGCTTTTCCTCCCTGAACTCTCAGACACACACCCCACATTCAGGGCTGGCAGCACCAACTACACACAGTAATTTGGTGCACTGATTAGACCCCCACAAGATTCAGAGCCACTCACCACATAGACAATGTTGGGGAGAACTGGCTTGAGGGTAATAGGTGGCTTGGGGGCACCACCTGCTGGTAAGTCAGAGAAAGTGCACTCCACCAAGCTGTAGCTCTGACAAATTAGAGACAATTGTTCAAATAAGCCTGTATATCCTAAAAGAACCCTATCAAGATAAGCAAATGCCAAGAGGCCAAAAACAACAGAAAATTTTAAAGCATATGAAGAAACCAGAAGATATGGATAACCCAAACCCAACACCCAAATCAAAAAATCAGAGGAGATACAGTACTTTGAGCAATTAATCAAAGAACTAACTACAAACAACGAGAGTATGGCACAGGATATAAAGGACATGAAGAAGAACCTAGAAGAGCATAAAAAAGAATTTGCAAGAGTAAATAAAAAAATAGATGATCTTATGGAAATAAGAAAGGAGACAGAACATAGAAGGGAGATTCAAAGGAGAGAGGGGCTGGTAGAGGTAAAAAGGAGAGGTTTCTCAGTGAACTATGGAAGTGGGGCCCATCCTTGCAGAAGTTGGAGGAGTGAATTAACCAGCATCAAGAGGCCATTCCCAAATTGCCAACAAGGGCCAGCTACATAACCTGGGGGGCATCAGGGTAAGAAACTGTGGGGCTCCTTGTTCAACACATAGGAAAAAATGCAGTTAAATGCACTAAAATGTTAAGCTCTTCGCTTTGAAACTATTTTATTACTTATAAGATGTATGAAGGGTAATTGTAATACATGAATAACAACTAAAAACAAACTGCAAAAAAAGTAATGTTTGTGGTATCAAAATTTAACACAATAAATGATATTTTATTAATGTGATATTTTGATGACAATATTTGTCTGAAATTTATTCTCATCACAATTTATACTTTTAGCAATTCATGTATAATTGATATCATTTAAAGCAACATCAGTTGCTCTTGGCAAATGCAAGATCACAAATAACTTTTGAAAATTGTTTAAATTTGAGAAGGATCTTTATGTAATGCAAATGTTATTGGAGCTATTAAGAGTATTTTATAGTCTGGACAAAATTTAGATAAATTTCTGATAAATTATTTTGAAATATAAATTTTCATAGATGATTTTTGCAGAAGAAATTTTTTTCTAAAAAAGATTTAACTCTCCATAGAAAGCAGTTCCATGTAAGTCTGAATTTAACTTTAAATGTAAATTTATCCCATGGCATTTTAATGTTTCCTCTGACATTTCCTGCAACTAGTAGAACTTGTACAAGAAACCTCAAGTGGCTTAATGATCAGTATATAAGTCAAAATGCTTGTTCATGGATTCTTCTATTGCTATATCTTCAATTACAATAATGCTAAAATCAATTAATAATTGATTCTTCTTCATAAGACTGTGAATATTTGCTTTGCAATGTTGTAGCAATTTTCAAAACTTTGGATTCTAAAATCTCATAAAATCTTATAATACATCTGATAACTTCCTGACATGCTTTACTGCAATATCCATGTGTATGCTTTTATTCTCTAGTAATTCTGACAAAATTTACCTTCCAAGTGTGGGCAGTTCCTACTACAGGTCCCGGTGCTGCCCACTTATCTCCAGGGGTCACTGCTGCAGTCACCCCCAGAAACCTGGGCCCAGACCCAGCCCTGCTGACCCCTTGGTGCTATACCATGCTCTGAACTGCCCCCGGGCGTGCACGTGTTTTCTGGGTAGTCAAGGCAATTACTTAGTGCACTTCCTGCCTGCCATGCTCGTGAGCGTATCACACCTCTCATATCACATCTCCTAACACTCATTTGCCATTATCCTATTGAACTTTGTTTAAAAAAAAAAAGTTCAAAAATAAAATTATTAATAATTTCAAGACAATGATAGAAAAGCATTAAACAGTGCATGGAGGCCTTTCTGAAAGGGCCTTGTATGACATTACAGGTTGCAAATCGGTGAAGCTGGCCCTGCCTTTACCCATTGTAGAGTTTCAGACAGTGGTACTTGGTACTGGACTATTTGAACATCCTTCTGGGATGTGATGTAGGTTCTTGCATGATTAACTGGTTGGCTAACCACTCCTTACTTGTATGGAAAAGGGCTTCTGCAAGGTTTACACCAATAATGTCACCACACTATCCTGATGGAATTCTAGGCTTTCTCACTCTTGGATGACCATTACTAGTTCTCATGTTCAAGACACCATGGTGCACGTATGGGCTAAGACATTCTGCCCACTGGTGCCCAGTTTAACAACTGTTTCTTTGCAGCTGCTTTGTACACATTGGGCTAAAGCTATTTTCAATGAGAACCTGGGTTTCTGACAGTAAGATACTTTAACCGGAAGAATAGCCATCATGGTAAGAAGGATGGACAGAAAGCTGCTTTTTAAAGTCACTCTACGCAAATCAGAATTACAAACATAAAATGGCAAGTATGAAATATATTTATGTATTTAAAAGTCTACACGGTAACCGTATTTATGCAAGCCTCTTTGTTTAATATTGCTCTGCAGCTGAAAAGTTTCATTACACTTTACCGTAAATGTGATACTGTTGTACTACATAAAAGAATCTACAGATTGGGGACAATAAACATTTCCCGAAATATATTTTTAGATATTAGCATGAATCTTCGAAACACATCTTTCCTGAAAAAGAAACTATTGGGTCAGAACATTAAGATGAGTGCTTTGGAACTTGGGTTTGAGGCTAAATACAAAGTCAGGGATCAAGATAGGCTTACAGCAGTAAATGCCACAGGCATTCTGACTCAAACTTGCCACTATAGACTGGTTTATAATAACATCCATTCACAATAATATCCCCTGACTCTAACAGTCAGGACTTAGTCCTGGTAAGCATTCGATTGGATTTAGGGCAACTTACACATTAAATATCTAGGTCAGCATTCTAAAGCAGGAAACTTTTGCAATTACAATTCTACATTTCTGAGGGAAGAGGTTAACATGAACAAGAGCTGGTCATTTGACACAATTCTATTCAGAGTCTTCTCTTTCCTGTCAGTTGGTTTTGAAAACGTTCAAATGCAGAGAAATTGAAAGAATTGCAAGGCAGACACTCTTATATAACTACCACTTAATTTCTACCTTTAACATTTCACTGTACTTGTTTGAGAATCTATCTATTCATCCTTCCCTCTAGCCATCAGTCTTCCTCATTTTTTGATGCACTTCAAAGTAAGTTGCAAACACCAGTACGCTTATCCATAAATACTTTGATGTGCATATCATTTACCTGCATTCAGTATTGATCTGTCCTATATTTTTGTAGTAAAATTTATTCAGCATAAAAAGCATAAATCTTGAGGGACAATCAAAAAGTTTTGACAAATGCATACACCTGTATAACCCAAATCCCTGTCAAGATATAAAACTTCACCATGGCTCTGGAAAGTTCCCTTGTGCCCCTTCCCAGTCACGTCCAGTCACCACCACCCCCACCGGTGGGGCCGCTGTGCTGCTGTTTTTCACCATAGATTAGTTATCCCCGTTGATTAATTCATTTTCATTGTTCTTGTACAATTGAAGAAATAGAATTTTACAGGCTTTGCTTTTGAAACCAGTGAAAATTTAGTATTTCCTTGAATGCTCATTTATTTATTTCTTTTTTAATATTTGGGACAATTTCCTCAGGGAAAATGTCAAAGAAACTCTCTGCTGTGTTTGAGGGAAGCTCAGGCCCTAGAAGAGAGGAAGATCTTGGCAGAAGGGAGCAGGATTTATTGCTTCCCCCAGGGTAGCTTGACTGTTTAGGAGAGAGAAAATAGGCAAATTCATCAGTTGAATATCCCCTGAGGGAAAATCAAAACAACTCTGTCTTTTCATTTATCCATGACTTGTTAGTGTTTTCCTTTGCTCACATGGAGGGACAGCAGAGCATTTTTCTTCCCCCAAGCTGTGTTTCAGCTCTTCTTCTCTGTTTTATTTTCAGAGGTCCTTGCCAGAGACTACAGGGCTCTCTGCGGGCTGTGCAATTTAATCAGCAAGAGTGAGATGGTCCAGAATCCGGTGGCTTCCTAGGCCTTGCCTCCCGGAGAACACAAGAATAATTCTTAACACAGAATATTTCCAGTGGCTGGCCTAGCAAGGACAGAAATAGAAACACTGCGGGAAATAGCAAAATCCCTGTGCCCTTACTTCTCTCTTCTGTTTGTTTTGCTCAGCAAATAGATTGAAACTGGAACATGGTATCCACCAAAACTGAAGACTGCTGGCCTAGAGTATGCTCCCACACTTCAGTCATTCCTGAACTGCCATTATTTTGCCATCTGGTACAAATATTGTCTCACTCATTCATTGACGTATTCATTTGTTCCTTGGTATGTATTGTCCTCTTTCCAAAAACGGTCTTTCCATTTGCTTTCAACTAGTGACGCTGAAACCTAGATAACTCCAGACGCCTTCCTCTGACCCTGTATGCAACCCATTACTGAAGCCTGCCTTTTTCACCTCTTAGTAGGTCTAGAATATGTTTATTTGTTTCCGTTCATTCATGAAATAAATGTCATTGAGTATCCACCATGTCCCAGGTATTGTCTTTGCAGGAGACACACAGAGATGCCTGGGAAAGAAAAGGCTCCTGCCCTGGAGAAAAAAAATACAGCAACAATTAATATATTGGAATTTCAGATCATGGTAAATACTATGAATAGAAACGTAAAAACCTAGGAGCACGTAACACTGTGTGAAGGAGAGGGAGCAACAAATTATAGAGTGGTCAAGGCATACCCTTTTGAGGAGAAAATATTGGAATTAAGACTTGAATGATGATGGTCATTTGACAATTTGATGTGGACTCTCAGGCCGAAGAAACAGCAATTGCAAATTAGGGAAGAAATCATTTCTTCCCTAGCTCAACTAACTGGTCTACCATGATGCATTCTTGCTCATATATACTGTGTGCTGCAAACTGTTCTTTCTGAAATGCAATTCTTAACTCATCAATTTCCCTACCCTCCTGCCATCCCTGCTGAAATATTCAATGGCTCTCTATTGCCATTGACCTTATGGGGGGACAAAAAGTCTTTAACACATCCAATAGACAAACAGAACTTTCAGAGCTGGCTCTTGCATTCTTCTCCAGCTGGATGCCACTCCCCATTCTGCTGGCTCAATTGTCTTTCTTCCAGTCTTCCACTGTCCTTGGATGCATGATGTTTGCCTCACAGTCAGAGAGCCTCTTTCCTTCCCTGTTTCCCTAGTTTATGCAGGCTCATCCTTTAGACCTTAAATTACTCATCATTGCCTTAAGGGCTTCCTGATTTTTTTTTATTTTTTTTATTTTACTTTTTTGGAAATCAGATGCCCACATTACGTGTTTTCCAGGCACCAAGGCCTCTCTTTTATAGCACTTATCAACCTGGCAATTTTCCATGCAATTTAGGATATTTAATTAATAGCTGGCTGTAAGTTTCTAAAGGTGAGCTCTCCCTGGAACAGTATTTGGAACATAAAAGATTAAAAAGTGTTTGAACTGATGAATAAAATCATGAATAACTTATATGCATTTGAAATTATCTGCAGAGAGAAGACATTTCAAACTATAGGAATCAATGAGATCACTCTGGGTGATTATTGGCAGAATCAATCCTGAGCACCTGAGCTGTGAGCCATTCTAGCATGTCTTGGGTCCAAAAGTGGGGTAAGTCATCCAAGGAAACAGAGGTGGAGCAGCCAGAGAAGTCAGATGAAAATCAAGAGAGAGCAGTGCCACCCATTCAAAAGTCAACAGTGCACTAAAGTAGAGAGAGGCAGCTCTTATGGAATGCTATCATTTATGACATTATTTTAGCAAATATGAAGTATGAGAAAAAGAACTTAAAATGACAATCTAACACACACACACACACATTAGGAGATTTCTTAGAAGAATTCCTAAGTAGCAGAACAAACTTTTTGTGAGTGTGTGTGTGTGTGTCTGTGTTTGGTATAGAGAAGGAGTGGGCATTACGAAGTAATCCTCAGGTGTCTAGGGTATATGATGTATCAGCGGCTAAGAGACGATGACTCTTTGTTTTGCTTTGTTTTGGTTTCTATTTTTGTTATTTCACTATTGCATTGTACTAGCAGAGTGTTCATTTCTGCAAGTGTCATAAAAATATGTTAAATAATCTCAGAGGGACTCTAAAATAGAAGTGAAAAAAGCTCAAGAAAGTTATTACTTATGAAAGAGTTTTTGTTTTGTTCTGTTTTGTTTTTTAAAAAAGCAAAACCCCAAACCTGCAAGATACATATAAGGCCCTAGGTAAACATTGTGAAAATAAGGTTTATTTTCTGCAGAAATTACTTTTTGCATTTATTGCAAAGTTGAAAATCTAATTGTCTCAAAAATTTGTAAACAGTTTTCATGACAAAGTAGCTTGTTGCATAGAAACAGTCATAGATGCCAATATATCTCTGACTCTGCCCCCAGCCTCTGAAGAAGCATTATATCTCTTTAGATAGTTCTGGAAATCCCAACAGTTTTTCATTGTATTATCCAAGTCCTTGTGGCCACCTGCCAGTGACCAGTAAAGACCCACTGCCCATGGTTGTCTTGCTGATGTTTGCTGCAAAGTGAGCATTCCATCACCTCCTCAAGCCCCATCACTCTACAGTCCTTCCAAAACCATGCACCCCAGTGCTACTACAACCTTCTGCTCTTGGAATTCTGTAAAGGTTTTGCTAAAAAGAGATACTTTGTTTTCAATCACTCATTCATTTGGATTGATTGGACTGGAAACAATCTCAGTTTGGGTTGGAAAAGGATCTAAACAAAAGATGTTTTCCTGGATTCCAAATGACAACCTCCAGCCCTCCCTTGCCAAATAAAATTGCAATATAATCTTCCCTGAAATTAATTTTTTAAGTAGTCTACAAAAATCTTGCAAAACAATTTTCTCCACAAACATGAGGCAAACAACCCCCATCCTGACCCACATACACTACTGCGGTATGAAATTGTGAACTGGTTTCATTTGGACATATGTCACCGACACTAGCCTATGAAGCTTAGAGAGCTCAGGAATCAGAAATCTATGCAAATGTGTCCAGAATTGGGGCAACCTATTATATTTTTCCTTCCACCGTCAACCGCTTCTCCTGCTATCTCTCTTAACATAGAACTACAGCTTTTAGGCATAAGCATAAAACGCAGATACCCTTGGATGCTATCACAGATATTGCATCTCTCCATGTTTTTCAGCCACCTAAGTTATATCTGCTTTCCTTCACTTGTGGTAAGTTATTATTTGCAGGCATTCATGTGAAGATAATAGGCCTGCATCTTTCTGGTTGAGGATAAAGCTCCGAAAGAGAGTGAGTAGGAAATCAAAGGAGGAGAGGGAGGCACGAAAGTGCTGTATGTAGGTGATCATTTCGACAGAACCTGCAGAGCTATAATTATCTATAATACTGAAAGGTTCAGATGAACAAAAAAATTCAAAATCATTTCTACAGAAATTCCTAGGCTTTAATTATCTGCAATACTGAAAGGTTTAGGTGAAAAATTTTCGGGGAAAAAATAAACACCACCACCATATTTTTCTTTTGGCATAACTAAGCCTACAGCCTTTATAAATCTCAGCATGTAAGTGTTGCTTAATTAACTTTAAGGAGAAGGTGAGGTCAAAAGGCTCCTTGGCAAACAGCTTTCTGGGAGAAGAAATGTAAACACACATAAGCAAAAGATAGAGAGTTTTCCTTTCAATCTGGAAAACAAACTCATCTTCCTGCACTCTAAAGACATGGCTAAGGGAGAGTTGTGTTTTGGTTTTGGATGCATGATATCACGGCTATAGGAATTATATGTTGTGTTATTGCCGTTCATCATTGGGGGAAACCTAGCATTTCCTTAATGGGGAACAATTGCCGTAGAGTGGGCTCTGACGACTTTATTTGTACTGAGGAATGTAGCTGCATTCACCCTGTAATTACAGTGACACAACAAACCTTGGCGAACGTTGGCACAGCAGAGCAACCTTCACAAGTCTTCTGGTCCTGAGATGCAGGAATGCTTCAAAGCATGCATTCTCTCCCCAGGCTTCTGGTCGACCTTCAACGGGGTCATTTCCTGTGATTCTTTGGGGATTGTCCTCCGTCACAATCTCTTACCCTTATCTGACAATCAGAAAACCCAGAGTGCTTATTTAGTATAGAGTGACCCTGGGTCCACCTCAGACCCAATAATCAGAATCTCCAGGGGAAGGCCCTAGGACTTGAGTGTTGAAATTCTTACAATTTGCCAATTTGGGAAAGGCTGTGGGATCCCTAAGTGCCTTCCAGGTCAAAGGAACACACACATGGGAACCATCCAAGGAGACTTTGCAAAATACAGATTCCTTTTCCCACATCCCTTGATTATGATACTGGAATCTCTGAAGTAAGAGGTCTATGTGAGTTTTGAAATGACCTCAGATTTGATGTAGCCTCTACTAACCAACTACTTATCTATGACTTTGGTGGAAAGGATGTGATTCTATACAGTCTAATTAGATAAACAAGGCAAATACTGCAAAGTTAAATAAAAGTGTGCACCAAGCATACAAAAGATATCTCAAAGGAGGTCAAATAGTGGGGTGATCAATAGGCACCATGAAGATGGAGCCTTCACAGCTGGTCCTTGATGCATGGCCCAGAGTGGAATATATACACAGGAGCTGAGTAGACAGAAAAGAAAGATAGATACAACATGATGGAGAATCTTCTCTATTAAGAAAACACTTTGAAATAAAAGCATGGATTGTATGTTCTAGAAAATTTAATTTACCTGCCATTTTTATCAGAAGGCATAGTTTGTGTTCTGCTTTTGAAATGCAAACTGTATTCCCTTGACCATACAAATTTGAATATGTGCTCAATTTCATTAATGTCAACAACCTTGAGTTATCAGAAAGTGTACAGAAATAATTATCCATCACAAAAACTGAAAACCCCAGATCTGTATGATAAATGTAACCATTAAAAGTTCACTCTAATAATAATAAAATAAGGGAAGATTTAAGAGAAGATATCTATCTAAAGCACCACCAAATTGGAAAACTGAAGGGCTGAAGGAGAGACCTCTGCCAAGTGAATTTGCATAAGTAAGAAAATTTTAATAAACAATGAATTGGTCAAAGGGCATGAGAAAAACTCAGAGCCCCTAAAGCTGAGGATTGTGAGAAATTTTGTGGCACATCAGAGATTCCACATTTCATTCCACAAGGAAATCCATGAAATCTCATCTGACAGTGGCAACAAGTAGCAGGGAGGGCTGGAAGTAAGGGCAATAAGGAAGGCCTCCTTCTCTCATTTCCTTGTCATTGTCAAGAAGACAGTGTTGTCCTCACCAGTAAGTGACTCCCAGCCCCAAAATATCAGCGTCACATCTAGCATCCAGGTGCCACCATTTATTTGGGAAATGCAGGCTTTATTTGATAATAAGGAAAACCCTTCTAAGTGAAAATAGCATACCACTTTTACTTCCACTTGGAAAATGTTGGAAAAGGATAATAATACCCATTGCTGGTGAAGTTGTAAGGAAATTGGCATACAATGGGGTTTAAAGATTATGGTATATCCACATGATGGCACATTATGCTGCTATTAAAGCCAAGTACTTTTACTGGCATTAGAAGATTTTACAGTTAAAAATTAAAAAGCAGTTTACCCAAACTGTCCAATAGAATATAACCCTATATGCACACACACAGACACACACACTTTCTCTTCCTCTCACACGCCTCTATAAATAGTTTAAACATGATCTTATACATGTGTATATGCATTTTACTTTTTTTATGAAGATGTTCAAAAAGTCTGGAAGTAAATTAGTCACAGTGTTAAGCTTCTATCTCAGAATGGTGTTGTGACAAGTGATTTTCACTTTTTACATTTTTCTTATCTTTCCAAAGGTCATGAATTTCTTCTGCAATTAAACACTGATTCTGAGTAAAAGCCAAGTCTTTCTTTGAGATATGAATAGTTGATATCATAATCATTTATTTTAAAAAGCTACCCAAGGTGTATTAAATCCCTGTCAAAGGGAAGCATGAGTTGATGGGTAAGTCAGATTCTCAGGGTGAGAGAAGGGGGGTGGGGTTTCTGAGATTAGGGGTGAGAGAACGCTGTAGATGCTGCAAGTGGAATTTCCTGGGCTTCTTCCAGATTTTGCATGCCACTTAAATACCATGTCTCACGTCATTGTGCCTCACAAAATTTGCCAACATGCAAATGGGTTATACTTTATAGTCCCCTTCCCCACCCCACACAAGCTCCATTCAACACCATGTTAAGTACTAAAAAAGACATGCTAAGCCCCTGAAAGGACCCAGATGGGGAAGAAGCTTGTGTAGGGCTTGGGAAGTGGGCTCCACGCCTTTTGGGTTGAGCATTTTGGGGTCCAGATGCCTTTGAGGGTGGCTTGCAAGGGTAGGATCTGAATGAGCACGTCCTGTTGGCCCTGCCAACTTCTAACCTTGGGGACAGTGGAAGGACCAGAAAAGGCCAAAGCACAGCCCTCTAAAGTGTGAGGTTGGGGACAGAGGTCCCAGCTGCTCAGGGCCAGTGATTTGCTGGTAAACCTGCTCTCTGGAAAAATTAAAAACCAAAAAGCCCTGTTTTGCAGAGTTGGTCAATTTTCATGGTGTAAATACTCCCTACATGGCCAATTTCAATCTACTAATGGTTTTATAATAGAATACCAAAATCATTTAATATTAAACAGCCAACTGCCAACTTTAGCCATCTGGTACAAGAGGACATCAGCAGACCCCATGGCCTAAGGGTGGCATTGCCACTATTCTTTGTTGATGGACTGGCAGCAACCCTTTTGAATTTGAAAACGGAGAAAGCGAATGTCATCCCCATTAATCATAAGCTAACATGATCCCAATAAAAGCAAAATTTGTAAGCCTTTGCAATAGGTGATTGTCACCCCTGCATTCCACCTGCATATAATCATTCACATTATCTGCCATCAGTAGGCAGACCCCTTTTACTAACGGGCCTTGCCGAAGAATCTCCTCCTCCACACATACCACTCCAATCTCTGAATTCTGAGTTCTTCTTAAGGTAAGTGGAATGGTGGCTGTTAAAAATTCAAAAGAGCTTATAAGACCAAAAGAACATCCAAATTCAGGCTCCTAATCTGCCTATAAATGTGTGATTTTCATCCAGTCATGAAAGTTCTAAGGGAGTTTCTGATTTTTCCATTGCAAAAGGGTGTTGCTATTACCCACCTAGAAAAGTCTGTCTAAAAATTCAGGGAGGTGATGCATGAATATGATTTGTAAAATATGAAGCACTGTTCACATATTACTTAGCAGTAAGGTTAATACGTGGTTTGGGGATCCGATTAGTGGAATTTCAGGCTAAAAAGGGTTAGGTAAAGAATTGGGGGTGGGAGCCAGAAAAACTGGCTTGAAACCATGGTTATTTAGCAAAGGCACTGTTTTCTTTTGATGTTTTATTGGGAATGAGTTCTGGTGGACATTGGAGGGCTAAAGCCCCCTAAGGCAGTCCTTTGCTTCCAAGGTATATTTCAGAGAGTCCCCGTTAAGAAAAACAAACCAAATAATAACAGCAAAACAAACAAAAGCAGAAAACACTCCTTATCTAACTGATTTAGCCCCTAAAAGTAAGTACATACACACAAATAAACATATATACACTATTTATATTATTTACATTTATATTTTTATTTATATTTATGGAGATGTTCCTGCCAAAATGAAAATGTTAAAGCAGAATTCTAAAGAAATTCTGCTCTTTCTAGACACTACTATCTCAGGTAGGAAACCTGAACAATATTTGACAGTATTATTTTAATAAGACATTCAAAAATTAATTGAGAATAACTGGACTGAGCCTCTATTTTGGCATGAGGGCTTTTAAATACATTTTGCTCAAATGATTAAAAAGCATTAGCATACAAAAAACAAACTAAATGCACTATCTTGTGTTTTCTCTGGGATTAACTTATTCTACCTTACTAAGTTTGGGAATAAAATGAAACACTTGAGTTGAGTGTGGTCACCGGAAAGTTCCATCCTTGTGCCCTTCACATGTCCTTGGTTTTATGTCCTCAAACAGCCATTTCATATCCAGGCAGCTTTGCAGTGTAGGGGACATTTCAGAGCTCTCATGTCTGTTCTAACCTGGTCTTGCTATCTCCATCGGTGATTCCTGAAAGTCCATACTTCAAAAGCAAAATAGTCCCCAAAGATCTTTTTTTTATTTCTCTATAGTGCTCACTCTCTCGGTTAAGATTAACTATGGCATAAGTCCATGTAACTCAGGGGGACAAGCAATCTGACTTTCAGTGAGTGCCCTGCAATGGGCTGTACAAGCTCACTTCCTGCTGTAGATTTTTTCCCCAAAGGAACTTTCCGAATTTTACACATTATCAGATTTCTGCTCTGCTGTGGCTTAAGGGGTTGTTTTGTGGTTGGACAATCCCTCCCTTTGGTTTTTCCTTCCTCTGGCTTTTTTGCACACCTGAAAAGAGAAAGAAGAGAGAAAGCCTTAGAATAAAAGTACTTTCAAATGTGCTGATCTGAAAGGGCTTCCTTCTTGTTCAAGGTCATAGAACATGATGCCTCCCAGCCTCAGATACATATTGCTTCATTTTTCTTTCTTGTTCCTCTGTGGGAGTTTGCACACACCTCTAGAGGACTTAAGACATTAAAATCTTTAACCGGCTTTTACAATTAGCTTACCACCTCCTCTCTTGTGATGGGACATACCCAGCTAGATGAGGAGAAGCTGAGTCAGGAGCCATTTACTAGGATACCAGTCAGTTCTGCTGAAATACCATATATGCCACCCTAAAATTCATCGCATTTTGCAAAATCACTCAATAAAACCTACAGGGCTAATGGGAAAACGGGGTCAAAATGGCGTCAGTGACACAACACTCAAAAACTGTCAGTGACACATTTATAAAAGCAAAAAAAAAAAAAAAAGGAAGAACCTAATAAAATCGTAGGACCATTTTATATTACCATGTGGTTAAAAAATACATAAATTCCATAATAAATATGGTATTTCGTCTTGAAAAAGATCTAAAGTTTGCTTGCGGCAGTGTGCAGTGATCTTTGGGGACTATTTTGCTTTTAATGTATGGACTTTTAGGAATTACAGATGGAGATAGCAAGACCAGGTTAGAACAGACGTGAGAGCTCTGAAATGTCCCCTACACTGCAGAGCCACCTGGGTATGAAATGGCTGTTTGCTTGGAGATACTGTGAGGTGGAAAAAGAGTTATCTGAAGTGGATCCAGAGCTCTAAGGCCAGACGCTGAGCCAGGAGGCTGTTGGAGGTGTTGGTGCGCTTGAAAATTGCTGCGCAGGTCAGGAAAGCTGGGTGCAGTTTTCTGCATTCATCTGGTTCTCCTCACAGACTAGATCGCGTCTGAACAAATGCGAAATTGGACTGTGCGCAAATAGTTCCCAGGTACATCAATCACGTAGCGCACAAATTCGCGCTTTCACAGCCAGCAGGACTCTGAGAGGTGAATCCCGGGAGCCCCAGCTGGGGAGATGGCCTGGGAGACGGAAGAAAGGGAGACCACGTGGGGCCGGTCCGTAATGAAGTTACCGCTGGGGGGTAGTGGAGAGCAGTAGAGATTGGGCGGGCGTATATCCCCCAAGGGCCTGCCCTTCGCTGTTGGAGGGTGTTTCTGGTTTGGTGTCTGTGGGGCTCAGGGTGATCCAGCCGCAGAACAAGGCTCTCAGGCAAAGCAGCAGTTGCTTGGTTTAAGTAGCTTCAAGTGTTAAGAGTTGATTATATGTGGGATGTGTTCAGTGCTCCCAAAGGGGAGCTTTGGCCAATGAAAACACACTGCTGCTGCTACTGTGTAGCTTTATCCCATCTTGGCTTGCAATGACACGGACTGCCATGTGCTTTCAACAATTAAGCCTTTGATGGACTCGGCCTATTGCCTCCCCACAGCCCACTTAATTCCACTCCAAGGAGTAGCACCCTTACTATTCTGCCTGGGTCAGCATTTTTCCTCTTTAAGTTGACGTTTGCTTAAATTTTGTACAATTTTAGTTTAAATGGGAGTAGAACTTTTCAGTTCTAACTAACCCTGGCAGATTCAACTATAATTTGAAAGAATTGTGTTCCACTAATATGGAGAGTCTGCTGGGTTTCTGTTCAAGAATGTGCAATTAAATAATAAAAAAGGACTTGCTCAAGAACTGTGCCAGCTGCATAAATATTAAGAGTAATAAAGGTATGCTGAAAGAAACTGAAAAAAACAACATTCAGCTGATATGAAATGGAACTTTGCTTAAAGTTATCATAGTATTCTCTGAAAGGAAGTGAGGGGGCTTTTTAAAACACTTGTCTCCTGGCATCTTCCACTGCCAAAACCCTCCCTCCCATGGCTTCAATCCTCTTTTGAAACATAAAAATGCACACTTATTTTTCTTCAGCAGCATATCTTTTAACAGAGACGAATGCTGCTGAGGTCTTTAGCATTAAGTCTTAACAGGTGACTTAACACTCAAAGAATTGCCATTGGAGAGAATTCATGGCCACTGCTTGCCCACGTATAACACTTTAAATCAATGAACAGGGTAAGTCAGTTATGTGAACTGAAAAAGTCCTGACTAGTTTGGTTTAGACCATGGGATTTCAGAAACTCCCAATTCCGCACAAGTTGTCATTAAAGAAGTCAGTCAACAGGAACTTCTCACTTACTGTATGAGCTCAGGATGTGCTGTTAGTTCACCACTCCTTTATTTTGCCTCTGGAATGTGCTCCAAGGGGAATTAGGAACCAACTCATTTTACCTCGGAAGCCAACATGTAAATCAAGTCTGTGAGCTGAAAACAGTTCAAATGTGTAGAACCATTAATGATGCAGTGCAAAAAAAGACTCTTTTTTTTTTTTTAACGGCATGAGGAGAGTTTAATAAAAGGTCAAAGGAAGTTCAAAATTACAGGATAGGAACCAAAAGGAATTTAACAATGCCTTTAAATCAAATAAGTTTTGTTTTAAAGCTTACATGTAAATACATTGTTTGTTGGTTGTTTAGGTCTGAAATATCACAAAATCAAGAGAACAAGGCAAAGAAGCAGCAGAATCTTTGAAGCCCATCTTTGGCAATGACTGTGTTTCCCCCAGCTCTGCACACAACAGCACCATACACTGACCAGAGCCCTTATGTTTAGATCCCTTTATAGGATCCTCCTTTCTTCTGTTTGCCTTTGCAGAAGTATTTTGTTACTGTTTTTATTTGTGTATTTGTCTTTAATCATGGTATCTGCCCCCTTTTTCTCACTAATGCTAGATGTGGGCATATTCCTTATTTCAGAACTCACACTCACGGCAGACCCCACATGATGAATGAACATGCCATCCCATGGCCCCTGGTTTCTCATTGTAACACATGTTCTCCCATAGACTTAAGCACGTTAGAATAGTGTAAATGTGAGAAGTGAGAGTGCTTATACTGAGCTAGCCCTCCAATCACTGCTGGGACATGGTGTAGACATGGGTGTAGACATGGGCTTTTTCAAAGAGTAACAAGAAAGGAGAGATTTATGAGGTAAAAATCAGAAGTGCTTAGGTAGGGCATCTTAACCTTAATAGTGCCTCCTTTTATAATTTAAATAATATTTAAACTTAAATTATATTATTTGTGGATTGCACCCACTCAGTGAGGTACAAAGATTATCCACAGGTTTTTTTTTTTTTTTACAGTCTTATTTAGATATAATTTACATAGCAGAAAGTTCACCTGTTTAAAGTATACAATCATTGAATTGTACTAACTTTATAACATATTTATAGAGTTGAACCATCAACATCTTCTAATTTTAAAACATATTCATCACCCAGAAAAAAGACACCCTCAACCTATTAGCAGTCATTCCCTGCTTTCTGCTTCCCACCCTGGGCAACCACTAAACTATTCTCTGTCTCTTTAGATTTGTCTGTTCTAGACATTTCATATAAATGGAATCATTGAACACATGGCTTTTTGTGACTAGCTTCTTTCACTTAACATACTGTTTGGGAGGGTCATCCATTGTTCTAGTTTGCTAATGCTGCCAGGATGTAAAACACGAGAAATGGATTGGCTTTTAAAAGGGGGGTTATTTGGTTACACAGTTACAGTCTTACGGCCATAAAATGTCCATCAACAAAGGGTACCTTCACTGGAGAAAGGCCAATGGCATCTGGAAAACCTCTGTTAGCTGGGAAGGCACGTGGCTGGCGTCTGCTCCAAGTTCTGGTTTCAAAATGGCTTTCTCCCAGGATATTCCTCTTTAGGCCGCAGCTCCTCTTCAAAATGTCACTCTCAGTTGCTCTTGCAGTGTTTGTCTTCTCTTAGCTTCTCCAGAGCAAAAATCTGCTTTCAATAGCCATCTCCAAAATGTCTCTGTAAGCTGAAACTCCTCTCTCAGCTCCTGGGCATTATTCAAAGTGTCCCTCTTGCCTGTAGCAAGCTCGCTCCTTCTGTCTGAGCTTATGTAGTGCTCCAGCAAGCTAATCAAGGCCCATGCTGAATGGGTGGGGCCACACCTCCATGGAAATTATCCAATCAGAGTTATCACCCACAGTTGGGTGGGGCGCATCTCTAAGGAAACAACCTAATCCAAAGGTTCCAACTTAATTCTCACTAATATGTCTGCCCCTACAAGATTGCATCAAAGAACATGGCTTTTTCTGGGGAACATAGTATATACAAACTGGTTCATCCATGTTGTAGCATGTGTCAGTACTTGTATCATACATATTCCATTATATGGATATACTCATTTTGTTTATCATGCCATCAGTAGATAGACATTTAGGTTATTTCCACTTTTGGCTATTATGTATAGTACTGCTAGGAATATCAGTGGACAAGGTTTTGTGTGGACATAGGTTTTCATTTCTCTTAAGTAAATTTCTGGGAGCAGAACTGCTGGATTTTATGGTAATCCTATATTTAACATTTTGAGGACACAGGGATGCAAAGTTGCTGGTTGTAAAAATGGAGAAAGGGGACCATGAGCCAAGAATTGTGGCTGGCCTGGGGAATAAGGATATCAAGGAAACAAATTCTCCCCAGACCTGACAGAAAGGCACCCAGACCTGCCAACTGCTAGATTTTAGTCTAGTAAGACCTGTGTCAACTACCAAATAGTTTTCCAAAGTGGCTGCACCGCTTTTTACATTCCCACCAGCAACATATGATCATTTCAATTTCCCCACATTGTTTCCAATACTTGTTCTTATGTGTTTTGTTTTGTTTTTAAATTTTAGCCATCTAGTGAGGGTGAAGTGGAATCTCATTGTGGTTTTTATTTGCATTTCCCTAATGACTATTGCTATTGAGCCTCTTTCCCTGTGCTTATTAGCTCTTTTCATATGCTCTTTGGAGGAATGTCTAGCAAAGTCTTTGCACAGTTTTAATTGGGTTATTTATCTTTTTATTGTTGAATTTGCAGAGTTCTTTATATATTCTACATACAAGTCCTTTACAGATACGTGATTTGCAAGTATTTCTCCCACTCTATGGGTAGTCTTTCCACAGACTTGGTGTCATTTGAAGCACAAATATTTTTAATTTTGATTAAGTTCAATTTATCAATATTTCCTTTTTCACTTGTACTTTTAGTGTCATATCTAAGAAATCACTGCCTAATTCAAGGTCACAAAGATTTACTCCTATGTTTTCTTCTAAGAGTATTATAATTTTAGCCCTTAAATGTAGGTCTATGATCCATTTTGAGTTTATTCACAGTTTTTTTAAAAATCACAAAACTGAATTGCAGAGATGGGCTGACTTTCCTCAAATAGTTCAGCAATCCCAGGGACTCAGTCAATTGGTACCCACCTTATTCTTACCACAACAAATTTCCTTCTGTGCATTTCCAGTGTGTTAGGAACCAAGAGGTGAAAAGCCTATTTTGGAAGCTCTGATTCTTGAATCCAAGAAGGTGGGGACATGTTGTAAGTCAGTTCCAGGAATTGGATTCTGAGATGGATTTTTGCATATAAGGGTGGTTGTGGAGTTCTTTTGGGAAAAACCCTCTAAGGGAGCAAGGGAAGCAAGATTGGTTACAGGGAGAAGTCAATCTGCAATGTAGTTGCAACAGATGCTTCCACTGATCCTGTAGGTATCCCTGAAGCTGGGAGGCCCTCCTGAATTAAGGCAAGTCCTTGGATGTGAGCTGTCTCCAGGGAGAGGGGCTAACATTGGGCAAGACACTCCCTTAGGGTGGGGCCATTCCTCGGAGGGACTCAGCTGTAATCTGGCCTGGCAGACTCAGTATTAAAAGAGTGGGATTAGGTAAGTGCAGCAGAGCAGGAATGCAGGGTGTTTGTGGAAACCATTTTTAATTGAACTTGGTTGTGGTCTGAAGAGATCAGTAATAAAGGATCTGTTTTCTCAAGGCTCATGCATACTTCCACGTTAAGGAAGAGTATTCAAAAATTGGAGATGAGGCAAACAGATGACCTCTTATCATGCAAAAATCATTACTGAGCAAAGCCCACTTCTATGTCTCAAGAGAATATTATTATTTTTTTTTGCAAACTTAATGAGGGCCTAGATATACAAAATTGTGAATCTGATAAGACGCAATGACATTTTTTTTCTGTATCTTAGAGAAAATAGTCACGCAAGTTATTGTGTTATTGTTTTATAGTTCACGACCTTACATTTTGGTCTCTAACCAGGGGGAGATTTACTATTTGATCAGTTTTAAATACTCATTACTGCATCAAAGATGAGGTCAAAACTGAAATAGCAGACTATTTCAAAAATGACAATGACAAAATCCATTCAACATTTCATACCAGAATCTATGAGATAAGTTTCAAATTTTGCACAGAGGAATATTCTTAGCTTTTAATTTTTACATTATTAAATGGAAAAGAATGAATATAATTAAAGTAAGCAATTGACTTAGGATGTTAGAAAAAATGTAATAATTAAGTCTAATAAAAAGGGAAAAAAGATAAAAATTTTAAAGCAGAAACGAATAGCTTAGGAATTGGATAAATGTTAGGATTAATTTAAAAAATCAAAGTTCTTTACTTTGATTCACTGAATATCAAACAAAATCGATATGTATGATCATGGCAAAAGGGAAAGAGCACAAACACAGAATAAAAATTGAGGAATGAGAAAACAACTCAGGAAATTAAGAAATATGAGGTTACTTTATGCAATTTAATGCAAATAATGTTGAAAAATTTCATGAAAGGAATAATTTCTAAGACAGTAACAAATACCAGAAGTGACACTGGAAAAACAAAAAACCTAAATAATATTCAAATAAATTGAGAAGGTTGTCAAAGAGCCCTAATATTTGCTTCTCAAGAGGTAGTAGCAACAGATGATTTCACAGGACAAGCTCCCACACCACAAAAGAGGAGGTAGATTCCATAGCACCTACATTTCTCCAAAATAGAAATGAATAAATCTTCCGAACACTTTTTCATGCAGCTCTAAGCCTGCACACCTTGGACTCAAAAGAAGGCTAAACTAAAAAAAGGAAAACATCGGACCAATTATCTGATGATAAAATCTTAAGTAACATATTACAGCATGAAATGAAACAAGCTGTTGAGTAAATTGTTGTCTCTAGTCTACTGTCCGGTGACAACATTGAATAGGTCATAGCTTATAGGTTTGCACGTATCCAAACTGAAGTTTCTAAGGGGGATAGTCATCCTCTCTTTTCTTTGATTCCTATACATCAAGAGTTACATCATATTCAATTAATAGTGTGTTATTTCCTGTCTAATATTTGTACTTTGTTAATTTTTTCTTATTCTATTGGCTAGACATTACAGAACCATCAATGGGTGTTTTTTTTATGATTGACATAAGAGCCACCTTTGTAGATCAACTGCTTCATAAGATATTCTGTGAAGAACACAGATATATATTTAAATTAGGAAATCTATAAAAATAATATTCCATGAAGAATGCAAAAATATATTTAAATTAGGAAATCTGCAAAAATAATATATAAAAATCATGTGATCATCTTCACAGAAGCTAAAAAGGCATCTTTGCAGAAATGTGAAATACATTCTTAATTGCTTTTATTTCTGATAGAATTTTGAGAAGATTAAGGACTTTTTTTATTTCTGGCTTACTCTGACTTTTTAAAAATCAGGAATAAGCATAAAATTCAACAGATTTTCTTTCATATCCATGTTCTCTCTTATACAATAAATTTTATAAATATTAATATTTGCAAAGTATTTCATATATTGTAAGAATTCTATTTCAAGGTATCATTTGCAAAGCAGTTTGTTCCCAAAGTAAGTTTCTAAATGATGCATCTGGAACAGAATTTCATGGTAAGCAATTTTTAAAGAATACAAATGGATTATGTTATTAAGGACCATGAACATTGCCCTTTTATTTCCAGAAGCTCAAAGTTATTAAAAGGTATTACTCTTCTTAACATAAACTTATTCCTGAATTTTCTTATTACCCATCTCTACTCAAAATTATGGTGCAACTCAAAAAAGAAAAAAAACAGAGAATTCAGACATCTTCTGATTCCATGGTGCTCTATTTATTGAAATGTGAGTTTGTATGTGTGTTTGAGTGTGTGATAGCAAGAACCTGGAAATAATCTAAAATGTCCATTAATAGGAAATTAATTCAATAAATTTTGAAACCATCCATAACATCTAATGCTCTGCGGCCACTGAAATGAATGAGGTGGAGTTCCTCTTTCAGTAATGGCTAACCAAATGGTTCATACTGACCTTTTCACTGAAAACAAATAATCAGAACAGAATAAATTTTTTAAAAAGTCAACGACTTCTGGTCCAGACAAGACGGCACCAGACCCATTTTTCCCTCCTCTTCCCGCTATATACAACTATAAACCCCAGAAATGTTGCAGGAGACAACGAACGTTGAATTCTGAGAGGTGGAAGGAGGAAGGCGAGCTGGTTTGTGACCCCAGGAATGGAGAAACTGCATAAGCATCTTGTAACAGAGGAAAGCCACCCACATGGCAAGGGAGCACAGCCTGGACGGGCTCATTCCAACCCCAGGTTTTGTTCCACAGGAGTTCCTCTGACAACATCGGGCGAGCCCAGCATCACCAGCAAGGGGGATCAATTGGGAGGGTGTCCACCAAAACTAAGCCACGAGGTGAGTCACTCGCCTTCCTCTCTGGGCCTGTAACTCCCCTGTTCTGCAGGGAGATGCCCAGATCACCAAGGGAGCAGGCAGGAGAGATCAAATACAGCCAGTGACCCAGTGCAGGGGTCCCCCTTTGTCTCCATGGACCTGAGACTCTCCTCCGTAACCCAGACTTACTTGGGCAGCTGGCATCATGGTAGGGCAATATTGCCACATCCACGGGAACATCCTGGTTGGGATAGTTTTCCCCATTACGGGAACACAGGCAAAGTGTGTAAGAGATTTCTCTGTATTATTTCTCACAACTTCATGTCAATTTACAAGTATCTCAATAAAATTTTTAATTAGAAAAAAAAAAATCAGAGGGCTACCAAGATACAAGATGAAGGAAAGGATGGAGCTGAGTCATCAAGAAACATATTCATTATTTTCAAGTGTACACCGTGTACAAATATTCTACATTGTAGAGTATTTACCAAAATTGACCACATACTCTGTTATAAAACGTCTCAACAAATTCAAAGGTTTGAAATCATATCAAAGTTTACTCCATGACCACAATGAAGCTAGAAATCAATAACAAAAATAAATCTAGAAGATTCCTAAATGTATGACTATTAATCATTGACATTTTAAAGTCCCCACAAATCAAAGGAGGAACCACAATGGATTTTAAAAAATGTTTTGAATGGAATAATAAAAATATAATGGATTAAACTTATAAATGCAGCTGTGCTTAGGAAAAATTCATAGCTTTGAACATACATATTAGAAAAGAAAAAGGGGTGAAAATCAATGTGTCTAACATGTAGAAAATAGTATCTGAACTAAAAATAAAAAGAAGAATTAAAATGAGAGCAGAAAATATGAAGTAGAAAAAATTCACAATTGAGAGGAAAATTTAAAATGTTGGTAAACTATTGACAATACTGATCACAAGAAAAGGAAGAAGACAAACGATATTAGAAATGAAAAAAGGAACAAAACTTCAGATACCATGAACATTAAAATGATCATTAGAGAATATCATGAAAAATTCACAGCAATACTTTTGGACAAATTCCTAGAAAAACAATTTAGCAAAACTGAAATGATACTAAATAGACAGTGTAAACAGTCCTTTAACTATTAAAGAAATTAAATTTATAAGTAAAATCCATTCCATAAGGAACATTTCAGTGCCAGTAAAAAGACATTTAATGAATACATAAACAGATCTTGCACATATTCTTTCAGAGCATAGAAAAAGAGGGGAAAATTCCCAACTTGATTCATGACGACAGTGTAACTTTGTCAACAAGATCTGTATATATATCTTAAAGGAAAGGAAAATTTTAGACCAATACCTCTCGTGACTATAGATACAAATATTCTAAGCAAAATAGCAGCATGCCAAACAAAGAAATATATAAAAATGATATTATGCCATAACCAAGTTTTGTTTATTCCACAAATGCGAATTTGGTTTAATATTTGAAAATCAGTCAATACAAATTACTGTATTGACAGAATAAAGGAGAAAATCACATAATTAACTTAAAACATGCAGGAAAATAATTTAATACAATTCAACTGCAAACCATGATTAAAATGCTTAATCTGAGAAAGAAAGCCTACAAGAAACTTCAACTAGCATCACACTTGATAGTAAAACATTGAAAAGTTTCCCCGAAGATGAGTAGTGAATGAGGATATACAAATTTACAGTTACAGTCAACAGTTTACTTGCATGTTTGACCAATGCAATGAAAACAAAGAAAGAAAAAAAGTGTAAATACTGGAAAGAAGAAAAGAAACTCTATCCACAGAAAATATAATTTTGCATGTTAAAAAATATCCCAAAGAATCCACATATAAAGGAAGATATTTATAAGTGAAATTAGCAAGGACTCTTGGCATCAGGCTATAATACAAAAATAAATTGCATTGTTCTATACTAGCAAAAGAAAATTAGAAAAGGAACATTTAAAATGGTACTTGCTACTCTATCAACTATAATAAATCAAATATATAGGCATAAATCTCTCTCAAGAGTACAAGAAAACAGATTACAGAAAACTACAGATCATTATTGAGAGTAATTAAGGAAAATCTAAATAAACAGAACTGTGTCACTTTAAAGATTAGATGACTCAACACTGACTTAATGTCAGTTCTCTCCAAACTGATTGTAAAGATTGAATGTCAGGCCACATAAATCCTCCCTTTTTAACATTTTTTGCAGAAATTGACAAACTCATTCAAAAACTGTGTGAATTCAAAGGGCAGGAATAACCCAGATAATAAGAAAAACAGTATTTTCAGGCTCACACTATCCAATATCAATATTTATTGCAAAGGTATATTACTTAAAACAAAGGAGTGTGATACAAAGATAGATAAATAGACTAATAGGACACAATATAAACTCCATAAACAGACCCAAGCATAAGTGGACACGATTTTTGACAGAAGTAACACTATACAGCATGGAAAATTATGGTTCTCTAAGTTAATTGGTAAAATGGAAAAAGATCAAAAATTGATTCTCCACCCTATAGGATACACAAAAATTAATTCCTGAGAGATTGTAGATCTAAATATGAAAGTTAAAATAATAAAGTTTCTAAAAGATAAGACAAGCTCCACCTGGCCTTGTGGTCAGAAGACATTTCTTAAACAGGATAAGAAACAATAAGCATAATGGAAAAGATTGATAAATTTGAGTCACTAAAATTAAATACCTCTATGTATTAAAAAAATATGAGTAAGAGAGAGAAATGGCATATCCACAGTATAAGATATGTGCAGTACATATAACGGACAAAAGATGCAGATTCAAAATATATTCTTCAAAGCATTAAGATAGAGATATTCCAATTTTTATTTGGTAAATGGCCACTTCCCAAAATTTGATATCCAAATGCCCAATAAACATTTGAAAACATCCTCAAGCACAGTCATCAGGGAAATAAAAATTAAACCATGCTAACATACCATTATACTCCCAGCCAACTGGTAAAATTAAGAAGACTGGAAATACAAGTGTGGATTACTATGTGGAACCCCTTTAACTGTGTTGTGCTGGGGATGTTAATAGGCACAACCATTTCAGATAACTGATTGGTAGTATCTATTCAAGTTGGCATAACCATATCCTATGATTCAAAAATTCCACTCTTATCTATTCACTCAACAGAAATGTTACACATGCTCCAAAAGACATACAAAAGAATGGTCGTTTCACTACGATCTGTAATAGCAAAAAACAGGGAAGAATCCAATCATTCCTCACCAGTAGAATGGAAATAAAAATTATGCTTTAGTCACAAATGGAATACTGTGCATCGGTGGAAGCAAAATGAACTAAGGCTCCACGCAACAGCATGGATGAATCTCACAAATACAAAGCTGAGCAAAAGAAGTCAAGCACAAAAGAATATACTCAGCATAATTCTCTATATCAAGTTGAAAAATAGGCAAGATGCATCTGTGATTCCAGAAGTCATAATGGTGTTTGCCCTTTGAGAAGGCATAGGGAGTTATAATTAAGGGACTATAAGGAAGACATTTGGGATGGTGAGATTGTCCTACTTCTTGGCTTACATCATGCGTACATGAGTGTTTTAGTTTCCTGGGTTGCTGAAAGCAAATAACATGAAATGAATCGAGTTAAACAATGGGAATTCATTTGCTTACATTTAGAGTCTGGGAAAATCCAAATCAAGGCATCGTCGAGGCAATGCTTTCATCCCAAAGACCGGCTGCTGGCGATCCTGGATTCCTCTGTCACATTGCAAAGCACGTGACGTCATCTGCTGGGCTCTCCTTTCTCTTCTAGGTTTTGTTGATTTCAGCCTCTTGTTTCCATGGCTTTTTCTCTGTCTGAATTTTATTATCTTATAAAAGACTCCTGTAACAGGATTAAGACCCATCCTGATTGATGTGGGCCATGCCTTAACTGAAGTCGCCTCATCGAAAGGTCCTACTTACAATGGAATCACACCCACAGGAATGGATTAAATTTAAGAACGTGTTTTTCTGGGGTACATACAGCTTCAAACCATCACAATGGGTTTTTTTCAATTTATGATAATTCCATATGTTAAACTTCTATAAAGACATTTTTAATGCAATGAATGGGATAGATTTATGCAATAAAGGGTCTGGCTCATGTTTTGATGTTTGCTGACTGCCTTTGAGCTCACTCCTCCATCTTCCCCTCCATCCCAAATCTGGGTAAGCTGATCAGAAAGCCTGGGTACTCCATCTTTTGGTGCCAGTGGAAGATTCAAACCATGCATGCCCCTGCCAGTACCCAGGGACTCTCAGTTGGCCCCACCCCCTAACCACAATAAAAACCCAGGCACCCTCCCTCCTCTTTCCTTTCCTTGCTCTCTCAAGCCATTTTTGACCTGCTGATGAGATCTGCTTGCTCTCCCCAGAGGCCTCAGTTGTGTAAGTTGTGTAAGTAATAAACCTTCTGATATATGTGTGGCATCAGTCTTGACATCTGAACCAAATTTTGAGCAGGGGACTTTCCTGCTTTTGCAAGGTGACAGAGTTTATTTTATTGAATGATTTACAATAAACATTAAGACAAAAAAAAGAGAAGCAAGTACAGAATTATGTGTATTTTCTTCTATTCAGTTCCTTGTTTGCATAAAAAGGGAATTGGAAGCCTGCATATATACACACACATCTGTATAGTGTCTGGATACAAAACAGAAACAGTATTTTTAGAGGGCCCACTAGAAATTGAAAACTATAATTGCTTTTGCTAAGTGGATCTTGGAAATGATTTTCCAGAGTAGCGAGAGACTTGTTTTAGCACAGTAAAACTGTTGCAACATCGGCATTTTGGTTTTACCATGTTTGCTTATTATTTCTCAAGTTGAAAAAAAAAAAACTAGTAAAAATGACAAACAAAGGAATATAGTTCAATCCGCCCTCAAAAAAAAGAAAAGAAATGGAAAGAGAAAAAGAGGAAGAAGCAGTCTTTCAGGATAAGAAATAAAGAGCAATTTTTTTTAAGTGTGTGTGCAGCCGAGTCTGGAATACATGGTACACTCAGAAATTTTACTTTTTCAGATGCAATGGAAAATGTGTTAGCTACACAGATGGCTCAAGGTGAAAATGAAAATGAAAAATGCTGTGATGTAGCAAGTAGCTAATTGTTGGCACTTCCTGCCATCCTTTGGGAAATACATTTTCTATGATATATAATCAGTGGGCTGCTTCTTTTCTTCTTCTGTGCACTTGAAAATTCAAATCAGTCAAAATATGGAAGAATAAAATAATAGAAGTATAATCTAAAAAATTGCTAAAGAAGGCCTATAATGCTTTCCACACATTTGCTTCTCAGGCATCACAAAGCAGTTTATTCTTTCATGGGGCACATTCTAAATGGGTTTCTTGTTTATGATAGCATGCATATATAGTTGACTTAACCAGATAACCTAGTCAAGCCTTTGAAACAATGGCCAGAGGTTGTAGAAAGAGACTTACTTACTTCTGAAATTATAGGGCTAGAGGAGATGATCTTAAAGACCATTTGCAGCCAAAATAGTTCAACATGCAAATAATCCACAAAAACAACTGTCCATCTTTTGTGTCTCAATACAAACATTTGAAAATGTTGGACTTGGAATCATTTTGAGTTAAAATAATCGGGAGTCTGGTAGGGGAAAGTAGCTGCCTTCTCCAGCCACGTGTGGGGCCTCTCACCATTTCATCACTGCAATTAGAAAGAATGTGTTTGATTGAAGGCTGTGTTTGTGACTACTTTAGCCCATGGAAAAAAATGCAAGGGGCATTCTGCAGGTTTCCAGGTCTAAGGCCTCAAGAGATCAGCAGCTTCCATTTCCAGGTTTGGAAAACTCTGGGGAAAGCCAGCTTGCAGGTAAGAAGTACAATGACAGCTGAAGGCACCATGTTGTGAGAAAGGCTGTGTGGAGCAAGATTTTTGCCTGTCCTGGGCCCAGCTGCCCCAGTTATCCCAGCCCAGGTGCCGACTTAAGTGAAGAGTGAAGAAATGAATGATGAAGACGTCGGAAACGTTTCCAGCCCAGCAGAATCAAGGAATGCAGTCATGGATCCAGACATACAGCCACTGTCAAAGGTTTACTCCCTGTCCAACCGTTAGAGCCGCCTCATCTAAAGCCCCAGGCATGGAGTAGAGACAAGCCATTCCCACCATGATCTGCCCAAATTTCCAACCTCCACAAATAGTGGGCATAGGAAAATGGTGATTTTATACAACCATATTTGGGGAGGGGGGCAGTTATTATTCAGCAATAGATAACTGGAATAAAATGGGGGGCGAGCAACCTGGAGAGGCAGACAGAAATCCAACATAATCTTCTTTAGAGTTCCTGCTGAAAATGGAAGCTGATGGTGGGTCCCAGAATCTCATCTCAACTCCTAATAAGACAACCCAAATAGGAAAATCGGCAAGGAAGGGAATGACAACACTGAGGAAGAAACAAAATGCAGCATGAAATAAACAAAGAAAGGGGGAAAATATATTGTCACTCAGTGTCACAATATAGTGACGAGGGAACAAACAGTAGTTTCTAGAAGGGCTTGATAGAGATCCTAACCCTGACCAGGTGAATTGGGGTGTGGACAAAAGCCTGAGATTTCTGACGCATCTCTTAACTCTGGAGAGAAGATTAATGTGCCCAGGGTAGTAAGCATAACTGCCATGAGTGATGATGATTCGGCCTATCATGAATGAAGATTACAAGCGACTCTCCAAAGACCAAGGATTCATTTCCTGCCCTGGGAAACACACTCTCAGTTTCAGTACATCTTGTTCCAGGATATTTAACAACAGTTCAGAAGAGACAGAGAGACAGAAGCCCAGGTCTTGCAACAAAACTCAAGCACATTGATTTCACTCCTATCCCTCACCCAGATCCTCATTTCCTCAGGTCACAGACGAGCGTCTAGAACGTGAAATGACCAATATTTCCACTGAGACTCAGAGGGGAGAGAAGCAGCCTCCGGAGGAAGGAGTCAAGCAAGAGGTCACCAGCCCTGGCCCGCAGCTTTTGCCCTGGACAGAGCTGCCTAAATCTGAACCCAAGGAGAAAGAAATGGCATGGCAGCAAAGCAAATACAGCAAAGCCAAAGGGACAATCAGAAGAAATGGAATAAAAATGCAAAAACGTGAAATGGAGCTAAGAAACTTGGTATGGAAGAAAACATGCTCTAAGGAACAGAAATAATTTCCAAATGTAATACTTCATACCAGAAAACAATTTAATGAGAATGAAGATGCAATAAAAGGGTTCAAAGGCCAAACAATAGTAAACAGAATAATACAAATATGTGTATGCATATAAACATTCCTCATATTTGAATTAGTGACACATACACCTGTCATAGTAACAAATGCAAAGAAAAAGGGCAGAAATTAAAGCTATAAGAGAGAAGATAATGAAGGAAAAGAGTCCCAAAACACAAAAATTTTTCCGCTGTGATCCAATGTCAGGATGGCTGAAGTCTATGAAACAGAGAACACAACTAACAGAAAATAAAAGGAATTCAAAGATAAAAAACCAGAAAATTCCTTTGAGTTGAAGACCTGAATTTGTAGAACAAAATCATTCTGTGACAGAAAAATCAATACTGTGATATAATCTGGTTAAATTATTGCAATTCTGGATTCACAAAACAGAAATTGCCAATCAGAACAAAATCACCTAACCAGAAAAAAATTTCAGGCTGCTCTTACAGTTCATTGCATTAACATTTATTTAATGTTAGATGACAATGGATACATAGCTGCATTGCTTTGAGAAGAAGGATAACTGTCTCCAGGATATGCCCACTCAAGACATCTGCAAGTGGCAGATACTTTTGTAAAATGAACTAACTGGTCTTTGTAAAGCAAAACAATGCAAAGCAAAACAGAACCATGAACAAAACGAAAGCAGAAATAATCATAAAACCCTGCTCATTACAAGCAGCTAACATTTGTTGAGGGCTTGCTATATACCACACTCTATTTTGTTTTTATTTATCCTCACAAGAGCCTTAAGAGATAAGCACCATTTCTGTTCTCATTGAAGAGATGATGACACAGAACCCTGCGCTTAGCTGCTATTCAATACTTTTGATAATGAAATACAGCCAATTAAGACATGACTCAAAATAGCCAAATAAGGACAGAGAAGCTGTGGTTTAAAATGAGACAAGCAAACACCAAGAGCTCTTTGGCGATACACATTTTGTGACTTACAAAAACAAGGCCAAGGCATAAACTCCAGAATAAAAGTTCTACAAGTCCCAGGGAAACTTAAGTGGGAGTGAATCCAATTGGATAAATTTCATTGCCTGGAAGATTAGACTAGAATTCAGGATTAGACCTCACTATCCAGGGACAGTAAATAAATGGATTTAGATTTACATCTAAAACTTGAGAGCCCTCAAGTTATAATACCTGGTCAGACTGTCCTCATTTTTCTTTAAGGATTGCGCATTCCCCTGACCTCAAAAATCTAGGATAGCTGGTCAACTTCTTTGTCACTTGTACATTGCTATAAAGGCAATTTATTGTTAATGTGAAATGTGTCAGGTGGAGTGGCAGTGCTTCTCAGAACCTTGTGAAATTCTTGAATTGGTTTGGCCTTTTCTCTGGAACTCAATGTCAGTACGATAATAATGCTTCTAAATGACTGGATTACAGAGGTCAAGTCTAATTTGATAAAATTACTTTAAATCATTAAAACCTCTTTAGTATACAAAGCAAAGTTCCACATCCAAAGTTCTACAAGATATTAATACCTTTTTGTCTATATTGCAAGCACATTGTTGTGAGGAAATTTTAGTAATTATTTAAATATCCACATTGTTCATATAGAATGCTGAAACAATTACAAATTGCAAATGAGGAATTTGCAACTCGAAGTATTATTTTGTTAATGCCTTCTAGAGTCTGTTTTCTTTTTTATGTTGTCAGAAATGGAATCTCAATTTTTATATATGACTTTTTGTCACAGCAAAGATCCATGTAATTATTTTAAGGGACATGTATGAATTGGTAATTATATTTCACTTATTGCATCTCCTCAAATTGTTAAATGTGAATCAAATTATATAAATGGGAATATTTTCCAATTAACTTAAATTAGCTTGACACTTTATTTTAAATTATGTTTCAAGGGTTAATGTCTCTTAATATTTTAATTTCATCTTTCTCTGCTCCTCCTCCTTCCAGTCTCCCTAAAATGCACGCACATGCACACACACAATTCTTCTGCCCTGTATTATTTAGGGTTCTCTAGGGAAACAGAATCAACAAGAGATACCTATAAATATAAGATTTATGGAAGTGTCTCACACAACTGTGGGTATGCACAAGTCCAAATTCCATAGGGCAGGCAGCAAACTGGCAACTCCAATGATGGCTGATGAACTCCTCAGGCAGTGAACTGGCAACTTTGATGAACGTGTCCGATGAACTCCTCAGGAAACAAACTGGCAACTTCAGCAAACTCCTCAGGAAATGCTTTGCTGGTTAGCCAAAGAAGTCCTCTATCTGTCTCCCTTTAAAGTCTTCAACTGATTGGATTAAATCCAGCTGACTGCATTCTCTCGTTGTGGAAGACACACCCTTCATTGATGTCATCAGTCACAGCTGCAGCGAATTGATTGATGATTTAATAAACCAGTCTTCCGGTTGATTAACCAGCCTCAAAGGTCCTTGCAGTAAACATTAGGCCAGTGCTTGCTTGACCAGACACCTGGGTACCATCACCTGGCCACGCTGACTCATGAACCTAACCATCACATGCCCTCTCCCAGATTCTCTAGAAGAGGAGCCAAGTTCTGCAGGTCTGGCAGGTGTTTATTATAAGTATTTAAGTGTACTAAGAAGCCATGCTTGCCAGTCTCTTGTCCCTCAAGCTTCTATAGCTCCCTTGCTCACCCTGTCCTGTTTAATGCATAACTTCATGGAAGCATGGTCTCTGCTCCATTTTCTAACCTCCTGGCTACTTCTTGTCATACAAAAATCTAGCCTTCAGATCACTTCTCAATCGAAGCAGCACTCTTCTCAAAATCCCCAAAGACCTCTTTGGGATAAACGCCACGGCTAGTTCAAAGTCCTGTTCTTGCTTAACCTCCAAGAGACATTGTACAATGCTGAAAACTCTGTCTTCCTAGAAGTACTATCAGAAACTCCCTCTTGTAGTTTTTTCTTACTTCTCTGCCTCTTTCTTCAGCCTTCTTTTCTGAGCCCTACTTTCCCTTCTCTTCTCACACAGCCCTCTCTCCATGGAAGGTATATCATCTAATCGCATGCCTTCCATTGCCATCTCCCAAATATTTGGCTCCCTCCCTGGTTTTCCTCCTGTGCTCACCTCTGGGGGGCAATTACAGATGGAGCAAAACCACCTAGATGTCTCACCAGGTAACCAAAGAGACTCAGCCACAGCCTCAATGCAAGGTCTTTTTCCACAAACTTTATCCGGCTTTGGTATGGCTTTTCACAAATGCTATTCCCTCTCCTACATAAATTGAATTCACTCTGCTGGTTTCCACTTAATATTATGTCTTCCACAGACCCCACTCTGACCAGTCAGATGAGTTTCCTTCTGTGAGGTGGCCCATTTACCCTTCCACCTCCCTATCATGGGCTGGTCACAGATTTTGTAAAGGCCTTACTTACAATTTCCTCTCGGACCAGATTGTGGGCGAATAGCACTGATAGTTCGCTATCCCTCCTTCCCAGATTAATTGTTGTTCTGCATAACACTTACTACCATCTGCTTTATTACATATCTGCAGGTTTATTTATCTATATTGTCTTACCTGAAAATAAAACAAATGAGGGCATGAACAGGCTTTTCTGTGCTGTGTTTTTTGTTTTGTTTTGTTTTACTCATTTACAAAATAGGGATATTCAATGCCTTTCTTTCAGAGATACCATGCAATACATTAATTGTGCTATAAATGAGCCAGGCTTATGGCTATAAAAGCTAGTTCCCCCCTCTTTTTTCCCCCACAGGAAATTGCCTTAAGAGTTTTATCGATGTCCTTTGAATTTCAGCACCATTCAGTTTCCTCTATGCTGTGTTTCCCATTTGCAGGATTTCTTCTTGTAGGTTTATACCCACTCCCTTATTTTTCTTGCAACAAGTTCTTTGACAAGGTGTGAAAAAGAAACCCTGCTGATTGCTTTTAAAACATATACTGAGTTTTCAGGGAGGATATGCTCAAAAGCCTACAAATACTTCCACATTATCAGAAAAAAAAAAAAGAGAGGGCAGCTTTCTGCCCCTCTGCCACGGTTTTCTCCAATTTCTTCTTAATGCTTGACTTTGTCTCATCCAAACATATGTTGTAATTTTGCACCATCTTTCTCTGCAGATCTTTGATGATGTGGTATATTAGGAATAAATTTGGTTCAGTTGAATCCACAAGGGAGACGTGGGTGATGGAGGTTGGGAGATGGTCTTGTCTGCTTTGCCCAGCTCCCCACCCCTCCCTCTAGTCAGCAGGACTTTCTCACTGTGCAAGAATAGAGACAGGCTGCTGGCCTCAGTTTATCCTGCCTCAGGCTGTTCTATCCTCATTCCCTTTAGTTGTATTTCCATCTCTTCATTTTTAAACATTCTCAAGCCCTTCATGGTCCTCATATCTTCTGAGTTTCAGAATGGGGTGCAGACTTTTAGTGTATATAACCATGAAGCAAGCAAAAGGGAGAACTCAGCTCATTGTCAAGGACCACTGCAGCTTGGTTCAGATGTTGTCAAGATAGTTGTGTTTTCCTTTCTCATATACAAAGAAGAACATCATTAGGTGGGGCCCATGGGGCTCCCTCTCAGACACCATGTTCTCCCATCTGCACAGAAGGAGGAGCTGCTGGAGCTGCATTTTGCAATCACTGTAAATGACTCACTCCCTCATACAGCAGGCCACCTGCCCTCACCGGCTAAAAATTTGGTAAGAGGAAGGGGATGCAACTTACTAAAATGATGATCAGATCTGTGGACAGATGATTCATTTGTTTTAGTCCAAACAATGTGAAAATGTGAGTGTATCTTTACTTCTTGAAAACCTCTAATCTTCCAGCCTTGTTCTGAAAATACATATTTAAACCCTTTCTGCTGACTCTATTTATATGACTGTTAATCTTCTATTGTTTGAGTTCTGACAAATATGCGTAGAAATTATTTTTTTGAGGATCCATGTATTTGAAAATGTAAACAGTGTAAAATATACACAGCAAACCAGTCGATAAACAAAACTTAAGAGGTGCTTGATACTGCTAAGCATTCCTTTGATGGTTTTGGAGCCATCTGTACCCCAGAAAGACATGTTCTTAAACCTAATTTATTCTTGTGAGTGTGAACCCATTGTAAGTAGGGCCTTTTGATGAGGTTACTTCAGTGTGGCCTGCCTCCATCAGGATTGATGTGAATCCTATTACTGGAGTCCTTTATAAGCAGAATGCAATTCAGATGCACAAAGAGAAAGCCACAGGAAGCAAGAAGCTGAACATCAGTGGAGCCCAGAAGAGAAGGGAGAGATCAGGAGACCATGTGCTTTGCCACGTGATAAGCTAAGGACCAAGGATCGTCAGCATCCAGCCCTAGAACACCACAGTCTTTGGGAAAAAGCATTGCCTTGATGATGCCTTGATTTAGACTCTCTTTTAGCCTCAAAACCGTGAGCAAATAAATTCCCATTGTTTAAGCTGACCTATTTCATGGTATTGGCTTGAGCAGCCCAGGAAATTAAAACACCTCCACAATGATCATCTCTGGAATTCCTCGCACAACCCTGCCCATTTAATAGGGTTGTGCTCATTTTGTAGTCAAAGAAATGCAGGCTCAAGGAAATTGTAACTGGCTCAGATCCATGCAGCTGGTAGCTTGCAGTGCTGGGACACACACAAGGACATAAAGTCTTTCAGATTCCAGTGTGTTCTATATGGTTTCCCTCATACCATATTGCTTAGAACTGTGCCAAGAGCTACACCTTTTCCAAGCATGTAACCCAGGGCTGGGAGACTCTGAAGTCAGCCTGCCCGGTTTGACTCCAGGCTCTGCTACTTATTAGCAGTGTGAACCTGGACAATCAACCTAACCTGTCTGTGCCTCAGTTTCTCACCACAAAACACATAGTTGCTATTTGTAGGGCTATTGAGGGAATTACATGAGATTGTGTTAAAAAAAAAAGTATTTAAAATAGTGCCTGACATATAAGATGTATGTAAAGCAGAGTAGTATCTTTGCATGCAATTAAGTGGTAAATTAGAAAATAATATTTTATAACTTACTATAAACAGCAAAGAGTTAGAGGAGGAAGTGATCACTGCCTCCTTGACCCTAAAGGCTGTGTTCATAATTAGCGAGATTTGTTGTCTCTATTTTGTTTAAGGCAGGAGGCCAGCCCTCCTGCTCCAATAGTCAAGAACATCCCAGTGCACGCATTTTTGCCCCTGTACTCATAACCAGGATGTCAGGAAAAGAAGTGGTGGTCATTTTCACAGTGTGTTGTTGGCAGAGCAAGATTTTGAGCTCAAAGGGTCTGAGGTCCACCTAACATAGCCATCAGGGTTGTGCCTAAACTCAACTTTTTTACGTCCAGGTGACACTGTGCGGAGGCAAAGGCATTTGCTCTTTTAAAAGGACATTCTAAAAATCTGAAGGTGATGTTTCTAAATGATTGCTGCTTCTCCCTGGATGGCTGGAAATAAACACACTCACAATCTGCCTTTTAAAAGTACATTTGGGCCACAGGGAGGGAACCAAGCTGTTGTGTGCATTTTAACTTCTTTAGATGAATTTAAATTGCCATTCAGCCTTGCAGCCTGAGGAATTTAAGAAAGTATTGTGTGATTTCAGACTTAACTGGTAACGTGATATTGGATATGAAAACCTTCCTATCACACAACTTTTCAATATGAACAAAGAACCAGTTACAAAGCAAATGATAGAAAAGGAGAGGCAGCAAAAAGTACAGCAGCAAACTTTTAAATCAAATGGTTTTCAATAAATTGATGGCTGGTGGTTAAAATTAAACAACAAAGGATGTCTAAGAATCCTCAAAAGTCAGCGTGGTGCATCTCCACCTGGCTTTTAACTTTGGAGAGAGGTAAGGAGTGTCCAGAAAGATCTCATGGTGAGCTTTGCCTAGGAGAGAAGTGAAAGAAAAGGGAGTGATTGTAGACTTTTACACCCTCCTTTATCCTATGGGAATAACAACAAACCCCAAAACAAAAGTGACAGGGATTTCATGATTTCTGCTTTTCTAGAGGAAACCAGAGAACAAAATGGAAGAAAGGGCATAATTATCTTGAGCAACAGATAAAAATTTAGGCAAATAGAATGTAAATGAGAGACATACATACATACCTGTAGAAACACCTAAGGAGCTTTTTTGGGCTCCTAACACAAGGGGCAAAATTATCTTCCATTTAATCCACTTCTGCTTTTCAAGATGGGCAATGGCTATGGAAATGAGATAGTCACACATAGTCATATGGAGGCTGTTGGTGAAGGGCTCTTACCCCAGAAGTATGATATCCCCCGGAGAAGATCCAAGGTCCAGTTGGACTACTAAGGCCTGATGATCTCTAGGATTCTAAGATGTGTTCCCTTGAATTCAGGATATTCAAGAGAACTACAGAGTTGAGGGCAGAGTCTGGTTCAGCCATCACTATACAAGGTCCTTCCTGACCCCCCTGTCTCCTAACCCTGGAACATCAGGCCTTTAATGTACTGTTACCATATTGCCTCATAGGGGAGGTAAAGCAGGCCTGTGCATCATGAGAAGAAAGTCAAAGAGAATTCATTCACACCGTATCAGTGCAAATAAAAGTTCTGGACAGAGTCATCCACTCTCAACATCCATGATACTTATGCAAGTACAATGCCCCCAATGAATACATAAACAATGGAAAAGGAAAGGATAAGAGAATGGAAGAGTAGGCAAGAGGGAGGAAAGAAGAAAGGATGGAAGGAAGGGGGGGAAGGAAGGAAATTAGCAGGCAAAAGGAAGATGAAGCATGTATTAAGAAAAAAATCTTAATCTAAAGGTATAAGAAATTCATTCCCTAATATTTTCCTCTCTATATAAGAATATATAAAAGTAAGTTTATTTTAAAAGAGCTCAAGCATGGGGTAATAAAAGAAAAGTAGATACAGGTAGAGATAGTGGAGATTAGAAAACAAACTATGGATAATATTCTTTTACTGATTAAAGAGAAAGTGGGCAGCAAGGGAAAAAAAGACAACAGCTTAAGACTAAATTGCTAATATAAGAAAAAGGTTAAAATAATCAGAATGAATGCAGAGAAAGAATCAAGTTGACTAAAACAATTAGAGGAATGATAACATATATGGAGAACAAAATAATGACCCAACACTAGGATAATTAAAGTCTTTGTGGTAAGGAAATTTTATTCAAAATTATAAGACAGTGGAGTTTTCCAGAAATAAAAGAAAAACTGCTTGTCCAGACAACAACAACAAAAAAAGCACACTTGGCCCCAGGACATTTGACACAGAAAATGACCAACATTGAGACTATACTATGCATGTTAGTGAACATTAATGATAAAGAATGAATTCTCCAAGCCATCGACAGACACAATAAGTCACTAAAAGGAAGAAAACCAAGTTGGCCTCAGAAGTATTCAGGCAACATCGGATGCCAAAATGAGGAAGCAGTATACATAAAGTTATAGAGGAAAGAAAGTAGAGTCCAAGATGTTCCCAACTGCCAAGTTGTCTTTCAAAGGCAATGAGCCCAGACAGATGTCCTCAAATATGAAAAACTCAGGTGGCAGGGCACCCACAAACACTTCATGAAAAATAACCAAGCAACAGTAGAATTTAGCCGAGAATAGTTTAAACTGGAAACCTGAAAAAAATGTTCTGGTATGGGGCACTAAACACTTACACAGAAAAAAGACAAAGGTGGGAACTATGACTCAAAACATAACTGTTGTAAATTTCAACATTGTCTTAAAAATATTTTTAAGGTAAAATCATGATTGTCATACAAATAAAAGGATATGCCAAAATTTTTATTTAACTCATTAATTAATCAGAGAACCTATAAGATATTACAGACAGTTCAAAGGAGGAAGTATACACATATAGGGAACAAGAAACTCTGAATTAAATTTACAAATGGATTCAAAGCAGGTCTCCCCACAGGGCAATAGTAGATTTCATTCCACTGCACATGATTAATTTTTCTGTCTACAGACAAAAATAATTTGTACTATCATCTTACAGAGTTGAAGAATAGCTCAAAGATAATCAAACTCAGATATGACATGATTTCAGAGACGTTGGATAGAAAATTAGGAATAATTATGATTAAGATGTCAAGGGGTCCAGTGGAAAAAGTAGCAATATGGAAGAAGAGATTGCTAGCATAAGCAAAGAGATAGAAACTCAAAGAATCAAGAGAAAATGCTAGAAATAAAAAACCACTGTAGCAAAAATAAATAATTCTTTGATGGGTTCATCAGTAGACTGGACATAGCCAAAGAAAGAATCAGTGAGCTTGCACATATTTTCAAAGGAACTTCCCAAACTGAAATGCAAAGAGAAAGAAATTGAATGAACAACAACAGCAAACAACAAAAAATCAGAACAGAATACTGAATAACTGTGAGACAATCAAAAAGTAGTGACATATACAAAATGTGAATACTAGGAGAAAAAGAAAGGATCAGAAGAAATATTTTACGTATTAATAGCTGATAATTTTCAAAAAATTAATGAGAGGCACAAAACTACAGATCCAGGAAGCTCACAAGATACCAAGCAGGATAAACACCAAAATTCTACACTTAGGTATATCCTATTAAAATTGCAGAAAACCAAAGACAAAGAAAAAAATCTTAAAGTGACAATAGGGAACAAGACACTTTATATAGAGAGGAACAAAGATAATAGATTAGACTTCTCATCAAGGACCATGCAAGCAAAAAACAGAGAGGAGCAAAATATTTAAAGTGTTAAAAAAAAAAAAAAAAAGAACCCACCAACCTAGAATTCTGTAAACAGCAAAATTATCCTTCAAAAATAAAAAAGAAATAAAGATATTCTCAGATAAAAGCTGGAAGGAATTCATTGCCAATAGATCTGCATTGCAAGAAATGCTAAAAGTTCTTCTGAGAAAAGGAAAATGATATTGGTCAGAAACTTAGATCTAAATAAAGAAATGAAGATTGTCAGAGATGGGTTAAATGAGGGTAAAAGTAAAGAATTTTATTTTTATTTTTCTTAATTGATCTATGAAATAGCTGTTTGTTCGGAAGAAGAGAGCATCAATGTAGTGGGTGATTATAGCTTATAGATCGGTGAAATGATGGCTGCAAAGTTATAAGGGATGAGAGGGAAGAATCGAGAATACTCTGTTACAAGAACATGCACTACCTGTGAAGCAAAATGGTGTTATTTGAAAGCTATTTGAAAGTGCAATGAATAGAAAACAGTTACAAACACACTTGATATTATTCCAACTTTATCATCTATCACTTTAAAAGTGAATGGTCCAATAAGGGGGAATCAAAATGAAACAAAGTAAAGTTTCAGTGGCTGGGAGATTCCAAATGGAGTTGAGAGGTCACTCTGGAGGGCACTCTTATGTACTATATAGGTAACCTTTTTTAGTTTTTAGTATATTGGGATAGCTAGAAGTAAATACCTGAAACTATCAAACTGCAACCCAGTAGCCTTGATTCTTGAAGGCAATTGTATAGCTATGCATCTTACATGGGGTGACAGTGTGATTGTGAAAACCTTGTGGATCACACTCCCTTTATCCAGTGATGGATGGATGAGTAGAAAAATGGAGACAAAAACTAAATGAAAAATAGAGTGGGATGGAGGGGATGATTTGGGTGTTCTTATTTACTTTTATTTTTTATTCTTATTTTTATTCTTTCTGGTGTAAGGAAAATGTTCAAAAATAGATTGGGGTGATAAATGCACAACTATATGATGGTACTGTGAACAGGTGATTGTACAGCATGGATGTTTGTATGGTATGTGAATATATCTCAATAAAACTGAATTTTTAAAAAAGTGAATGGTCCAAACACAACAATTAAAAAACAGACATTGTCATAGCGGATAAGAACAACACATAAAGTATCCAATTTACATGTTGCCTGCAAGAAACCCACTTTTTAAAATATAAAGACACAGACAAATTAAAAGTAATGAGATGGAGAAAGACTTCCATGATAACCTATTAAAAGAAGACTAGAGTAATTATATTAATTTCAGACAAAGCTGACTTCAGAACAAGGAAAATTATCAGGAATAAAGAGAATCAGTACATAATGAAAAAGGGGAGAATTCTCCATTTCTAACTATCCTTAATGTGTATGCACCTAACAATAGAGTATCAAAATCCATAAGGCAAAATCTAATAGAACAGCAAGAAGAAATAGAAAAATACATTTTTATATTTGGAGACATCAAACCCCTCTATCATTAATTGACATATCCAGCAGGCAGAAAATTAGTACAGATATAGTTAAAGTGAACTGCACCATAAATAAATTGGATCTGTCAGTTCTAGAATATTTCATCTAAGAAAGCAGAATACACATTTACCAATAATGACTACATTCTGAGTCATAGCACACCTTAACAAATTTAAAAGAATAGAAATCATACAAGATATGCTCTCAAATCATAATGAAATTAAACTAGAAATCAATAACAGAAAGATAGCCAGGGAATCCCAAAATATTTGGTGATTTAAAAACAAACTTTTAAATATTGCCTCTGTCAAAGAAGTCTCAAGAGAAATTTTGAAATATTTTAATCTAAATGAAAATGAAAATACAACTTATCAAAATTTGTGGGGTTCAGCAAAAACAGTACTTAGAGGGAAATTTATATCATGAAGTGCACTTATTAGAAAAGAAGAAACATCTAAAATCAATAATCTGGGCTTTCACCTTAGGCAACTAGAGAAAGAAGAGCAATATAAACTAAAGCAAACAGAAAAGAGGTAATAAACACTAGAACACAAATAAATGACATTGAAACCAGGAAAACAGTAGTGAAAATCAATGAACTCCAAAACTGGTTATATGAAAATATCAATAAAATTGATAAACCTTTAGCCAAGCTAACCAAAATAAAGGGAGGGAGTGGAAGACACAAGTTACTAATATCAGAAATGGAAGGAGGTCATAACTGATGATCCCATGGGCATTAAAAGGATAATAAGGGAATGTCATGAATAATTCTATTCTCACAAATTTGATAACTTAGATGAACTGGACCAATTCCTTGAAAAACACAAACTACCAAACTTCACACAAGAAACAGAAATCTGAATAGGCCTATATATAGTAACAAAATTAAATCAATAATTGATAGCCTTCTAAAAAAGAAATTCTCAGACCCAGATAGTTTTGCTAGTGAATTCTACCAAACATTCAAGGAAGAACTGATACTAATTATCTATAATTTCTTCCAAGATATAGAAACAGAGGGAACACTGCCTAACTCATTCTATGCATTACCCTAAAACAGCACCAGATAAAGATAAAACTGAAGTCAAAATCGCTCATGAACATAAATGCAAAAATCCTCAGCAAAATATTAGCAAATTGAATCCAACAAGGGATTCTTTTTATAAAAGACCAAGTGGGATTTATCTCAAGTATATAAGGCTGGTTTAACGTTCAAATATCAATTGATCAATTAATGTAATCCATCATAAGACAGGCTAAGGAAGAAAAATCATATGACTGTAACAATAGATGCAGAAAAAGCATTTGACAAAATTGAACAGCCATACATAATAAAAACTCTAGGAATAGAGGGGATCTTCCCTAATTTGGTAAAGAACATCTACAAAAATCTATAGCTAACTTCAAGATTAATGGTGAGAAACTAGATGTTTTACCCCTAAGATCAGGAATTAGGCAAGAATGTCCCTTCTTACCATCCCATTCAACATTATAATGGAAGTCCTAGCTAATACAATAAGACAAGAAAAGGAAATAAAAGGCATACAGATTTGAAAGGAAGAAATAAAACTGTCTTTGCTCACAAGAAATGTAAGAAGTTCAGAGAAAAGGAAAATGACATAGGTCAGAAACTCAGATCCATATAAAGAAATGAAAGTTGTCAGAGATGGACTAAATGAGTATAAAAGTAAAAACTTTGTTTAATTATTCTTGATTGTCTATGTGGAAAATCACAAAGACTTGACAAAAAAAAAACAAAAAAAAATCCTGAAACTAATAAGTGATTCTAGCAAGGTTGCAGGATACAAGGTTAATGTGGCAATGCCAATTGCTTTCCTCTATACCAGTAATAAACAATTGGAATTTGAAATTACATACATAATGCCATTTACAATAGCACCTAGAAATGATATACCTAGATATAAATTTTACAAAATGTGAACAAGGTCCATATGAGGAAAACTATAAAACTATGATGAAGTAAATCAAGAAATATCTAGAGGTATGGAGAGATTTTCCAGTTCATGGATAGAAAGAATCAATATTGTCAAGATGTCAATTCCTCCCAAGTTGCTCTGGAGATTTGATGTAATCTCAGTCAAAATCCCAGCAAGTCTGGATTCAGTGGATATTGAAAAAGCTATTCTAAAATTTTTAAGGAAAGGAAAAAGACCCAGAACAGCCAACAGAATAATGAAGAATAATATTCAGAGGACTTGCACTACCAACTTCACGGTTTAATGTAAAGCTACAATAATCAAGACAGCATTATATTGGCAAAAGAATGGACAAATAGATCAATGGAACAGAATAGAGCCCAGGTTTAGACCCACACAAATATAACCAACAAATTTTTGAAAAATGAGCAAAGGCATTTCAATAGAGAAAGGACGGACTTTTCAACAAATGGAAAAATTGCATAGCCATATGCAAAAAAAAAAAATGAATCTAGACAAAGACTTTAAGTCTTTCACAAAATTACTTCACCATCACACTAGTCTATACTCGGCTTCCAGAAAGTCATCAAAATTACCATTGACCTATTTTTACCAATTTATGACTCCAGCAGTTTTAGCTCCAGGTTTGCTGTACCTCCCCGGGTGTGTCTGCCTCTCTTGATTTTAGGGTGGTGGTTTGCCCTTTGACCTAAGTTCTTTTATATGTCCAAGAGAGGTTATTGATTTTCAGTTTGTTTGTTTTTCAAATTTTTAAAACAGGAGTGATGACTTCTAAGCTCTTCCAGTGTTGGAACTGAAACCTGAAATAATCATGAATTTTATTATGTCAAATTTTCTGGTCCATTGCAGTCATTATTCTTTTTATTGCTCAAGGTGTACCATATTTATCCAACAAGAGCTTTACCATGTTAGCAACTACATCTTGTTATGGTCCCATTTTTCTTTGTTAGCTTCCTTATTTTTTGGCAGAATGAGATATTCTGTGTTCATTTTGAATATTTTTTGCTCAAGGACTGAATGGGAAATTTCACATGGTTGCACATTTCCTGCCCATTGTTCTAAGAATCCTGCTTCCTTTTAGTGGGAAATGGGCACTCTTTGCTACTGGTTTGCCTTTTCTTCTCAAATATTTCAGTGAACCACTCTGGGGAATACATTTAAGAAAAAAAGTGAATTTATAATGGGATTTCTAAGTCAAATTTAAGATAATGAATTTTTTCATAAATATAAATTTAAAAAATTGTTTGCTTTGAAATACATTTCATATAAGAGAGGCTGGGTAAATGCTTGAGCCTTTCCCTTTATACACCAGTTTTCAGAATAATAGGGTTGTTCTCTAGCATGTTCTAAAGGTGAGCAGTAAGTTATTTTTAGTATTACTGTCATCTCATGAATTATTACATATTTGATGTGTTTCAATTCATTATAGATGCCATTCTTTGTGATGCTCAAGTTGTCCAATTTTGATTAGTGAAAGCCCTTCAGGTTGGGTTCTGAGTACTTTTGTCATGATCCCAGTAAAACTTTATTAATTTCTGATAAAATATTTTGTCCCAAGCTCATCTTCTACATCTTCAAGCACAGTCCTGGAATTAGTCTTTTCTCCACAGGACCCTCACTGGAATCAGTGGGAAGTGATCTCAGACTTAGAGACCACAGTTTAGACACTAGACATGCTTATTGCTACTGGAATTCCACTGCTTCTAGAACTTTAGAGAGCTAGGATATATAGTTACATGTTTTTATATGTCTCTCTATATATGTATGTATATGTATATATATATATATATTTATACGTACATTTATATAGATTTATGTTCTTAATAAGGGCAAAGCAAACCCCTTGTTTGTTTCCTGATGCATCTAATTTAAAATTACAATCACAGGATTGCTACTTAACTTCTTTGATTTTCTACTTGAATCTCTTACCTTCCACACTAAAAATACTGGTTGCTAATGCACGAGTGTGATTATATATTTGCCTTATCTGATTGCATCAACTCTTATTCAAGAAAAAGTCAAATTAATTTTTTTCAAAATTAAAACAGGTTAAAATATTTACTAATGTGTTATGGGAAAAAACTTTAGCCTATGAAGAAAGGACCAAAAAATGTATAATAACTCATATAGAAAATGCTACTTTTGCACTTAAAACAGTACAAGCATCTTTTCATATCAGTAAACATGGATCTACCTCTTTTTAATTACTGTATAATATTCTATATCATGGTATGCATCATTCATTTGACAAGTAATATAAAATAATTAATGTTGCTTTCTTAATGTTTAGGTTTCAGACTAGGAATTAGAGATGTCTATCTAAATCAAGATCTGAAAGAAAAAATCAGGGTTGGATAGATGTGTGATTGGAATACAATTTTTGTACAAATTCCATCAGCTGAGATAAAGTCCCAAACATCAACTAAGACCTGCAGCCCTGGACATGTTGTTGCTAGATTTTTTGTTACCTGAAACACTACATTTTTGTAGTGTTTACTTACTTCAGTTAAAATAAAAATTCATTCTTGCTGGGTTTGAATAGAATTAGACTAAGTTCATGTTTACATGCAGTAACAGGAACAATTCACTACAGATTCACAAGGCTTGGGTAGTTTATAGGGTAACCATTTAGTCTAAGCAATAATCACTAATGTGTCTTGAATTTGTTTCTGCTGTCACCCTGAAACTTAGAATATTTTACAAGAAAATAATTTGGTCATGATTCTGCAAAAGGAAGGCCCCAATAGATTGGTTTAAATGAAAATATAGATTTTTATTTCCTGAGTGAGTACTCACATACAGTGAATCCTGTGTTTTCCCAGAAACTTTTGAGCCCCTTACTACAGACTTGAATATGTAAAAATGTCCATTTGCTCTTCTGATGAAGAGAAACACAATTTGTCAAGCATATCGTCTTACCCTGATAGCTTTTCTGTAGGTAAATCTTGTCTTTCTGATTTTCTTAAGTAAGATCACAGGCTCCTGCTAAATTCATTATACAAAATGAGGCTGGCATCTTCTTTGACTCCAGGATGGTATGAGTTTTCCATAGCCATGTAAGGCCTAAGGGTATGTGGGACCATCTCACCTCACTTTTTTCACTTTGATCAGAGAATTGTGATGGCATAATATTTAGGACAGAGGTGGCTGCTTGTTAGTTTCACTCTTCCAGCACTGGCAGACTGCTCCCAGAACATACCATCCAGTGGTTCTCAGCTGGGAACCCCCATTTTTATAACAAATATGTTGTGTTGCCTCTTTGCTGTGCTGAAATGACATTCTCAGGCACTCACATAATTGCAAAAAAAATTCAATAAAATATTAAAGTGGTGTTATATTGAACTTTATGATTTTGCTAATATTTGACAGCATTTAACCAATAAAATGTCAAATTCATGTGATCAGTGTAATCATATAAAATCAATATGAAGGGAAAATAAAGTATGATTAAACAGTGTATTAAGCAGACAATTAGGCAAATGCCCAGATACAGCTATTCTGTAGGACACTGTAAAGGAAAGAAATGCTTGCACTTACTTAAGAGGAATAAGTTTGTGTTTAAGAGAAGGAAGACACTCAAGAAACCATTCTAATAAGAGGCACAGGGTAATGGAAATGCAGAGGGGAAAACAGACGTTAAAGTCTAATGTTGGCAGAAGTAATTACAGATCAGACTGAATATGATAAGAATGAGAGGGAATTACTCTTAACTTAAGGGGGTAATAAGTCAAGGCAAATTACCTTCTGGTGAAATGGAAAGAAAATCTTGAGGCATGAAGTTCATACACATGAGCTTAGCCAGTTTATAGAAGCAGTCTCAAAATAATTCCCTGCACTATCATGTGAGATAGGAGTCAGATGACCATAGAAAACTGCACTCATTCTCCACATGTGGACACTCCATTCAGTGTTTAATATGTATTAAGAGCTTGGGGACCGTATCCTCAATTCACAACAGGAAGTAGAAGAAAAAAGGTGAAACGTAGCCAAGAGGATAGGAAGAGATTACGTGGTAGACCTATCAAGACAGTATCAGAGAAGGACTGAAAAAATGGCAGGCAACCTCTAAATCAATCTGATGTGTACTATTGACAACATAGGTTTCCTTTCATTGTGCTATATAATTTTATAGATGATGATGATTACACAGGTGACAGGCATCAATAATGCAAAATACATTTAAAGCAAGACGCATCAATGAAATTCACCTAAATCTCTATGATTAGTGTGTCTCTAGTAACTTGATAATATTTGGTTCTCAGACTGTTAAAAGGAGTCTCAAATCTTCTTCATGGAGATGTTACAATTGGTTCACTGCCTTTGCAATAACCACTCTGCTGCCCTGAAACCATCTTTAGCATAGAGTTGGAAAAGGAGCTAAGTCAGTTAGTTTCTTTCCAAAAGAATGGGTGTGACAATCTTAAATATGAAATCTCCTCTAAGTCTACCAATTAAAAGATATTGTGGTCTCAAATCACTTCTATTTTTAACTTACTTAACTTCTGCAAACGGTTAACAGCTTCTCAATCCATTTCAACTAGATAATGATCCAGTCTGCTATTTTAAGCTGCTAGAGATCTTTAAATCAATTCTTTATGCATTTGAAATAGTGTCTAAATGTAACAATATATTGCCAAATCAGAACCTTTAAATGTATCCTTATATTTTTCTCATTGAGCAAGGTTATGTTTAAATAACATGCACTTATTGAAAAATCCCATGGTAATCCCCTTCACTATAATAAGATTTGTCTCATTTCTTTACAGTTTAGGGAGGACCCATTTAAACTTCAAAATTTGTCTGAAAAAATATACTGCATAGTTTCTCAATATTTCAATTTGTAGGGTTTTTCAATAATTACATTTAAAAGTTATTCAGTAGTATCAAAAATGAACAGGACATTTTTTAACAATTTCCTTTGGACAGCCACTCCCTTCAGAGTCTTGGGATAAGACAATCAAACCCTTCTTCATTGTCACTACATAATTTCTAAAGTAATTCACTGTATAAGAGACCACCACTCTCCGTGTCATTAAGAGCAACTTTGGTTGATTCACGTGACATTTCATGACAACTCCTGGCATCTCGGTGTTGTTGAGTGTGAGGCAAACAGTTGCTGGAACACCAGTACTGTTTTTGAAAACATCCTGTATGTTTCCCCTCCTGACTAAGCAAAGCTTCTGCTCCATCTGTGGCTTAAACAATGATATTCCATTAAGAAATGGAAATTTTATACCTTAAAAAGTTTCAGATATTGGCAATTTCTTCATATCTGTTGTTAGTAATTTTGAAAATAGCATTTCTTCTGTGAGTTTTCGTTCCTTACAAACTTAAGGTATGCAAGCGGTAAAGCTTCACTATCATGTGAGATGTGACTTGATTTTTACATCTTTCCCCATCTAACAACACTTCTCAAACATAATCATTGCTCGGTGGAAATTTTAACAAATGATTTCTTTCAGCTTTCTTTCTACTTTTTCTTTCTGCCTCCTTCTTAATTCCTTTCTTATTACAGCTAATAAGATTATTTTTCACAAATGTTGTGTAGTTTACCATATTTATCTAGATAATTTGTGGTTTCATCTAAGAAGAAATGAGCTCTTTTTCCTTATAACCAAAAAATATATTTCAGTGTTTCAGTTATATGATTACAGTTTTCAAATCATTCCTTTACATCATGGAGGTGTTGTATGTCCTTGTCAAATCTATAGGTGTCTTTCTTTGGGAAATATTTGCCTAACTTATGGTTTTGTTTTATTTTGGCAGAGTACATATTGGTATAAAATCCAGTATTAAAGATCCAACTGAAAGTTATTAGCACTTTATCCTTACATTTAACATTTAAAAATAACTGCATATGCATATTTCTATACGATATGTAGAATCACTGTAAAAACAACATCTCCAAGTGCAGAATGATTAGGTGTTTTTCAGTGATGAACCACTCACAGTATGCTGGTCTGAATATATTATGTCCCCCAGAAAAAAGCCATATTCTTTGATGCAATCTTGTGGGGCAGATATATTAGTGGGGATTAAGTTGGAACATTTGGATTAGGTTGTTTCCATGGAAATGCACCCCACCCAACTGTGGGTGGAAACTCTGACTGGATAATTTCCATGGAGGTGTGGCCCAATCCATTCAGTATGGGTCTTGATTACTGGAGCAGTATATAAGCACAGACAGAAGGAGCAGGCTTGCTACAGCCAAGAGGGACACTTTGAAGAATGCACAGAAGCTGAGAGAGTAGCTGCAGATGAGAGACAGTTTGAAGACAGCCGTTGAAAGCAGACTCTTGCTCCAGAGAAGCTAAGAAAGGACAAACATCCCAAGAGCAACTAAGAGTGACATTTTGAAGAGGAGCTGCAGCCTAAAGAGGAACATCCTGGGAGAAAGCCATTTTGAAACCAGAGCTTGGAGCAGATGCCAGCCACATGCCTTCCCAGCTAACAGAGGTTTTCTGGACACCATTGGCCATCCTCCAGTGAAGGTACCCGATTGTTGATGCATTATCTTGGATACTTTATGGCCTTAAGACTGTAACTGTGTAACCAAATAAAACCCCATTTCTGGTGCTTGGCATTCTGGCAGCATTAGCAAACTAGAACACACAGTAAAGAGCCATTTCTATTTCTGGAAAGTTCAATGCATGATCATACTTATACATCAAATGGGGTTAGGCTCTATACTCAGGTTTTTCAGCTCCATCAATTTCACTGGAACATTTCAAAGTAATTTGGGCCATGACATGATTTTCCAGGATAGAAACTTCTATCATGGAGTCTAGAATTCTAGTCCTCATCTTCTAAATGCCTAACTATTTTCCAAAATACTACTAAGAGGTGCTATTGCTCTGATGGGAACCAGTGTTGTCACACAATCCCTTTACCAACACCAGAGATATATAGTACTCCAAATTACGGAAAAGGAAACAGACTTAAAATGGAAAAATGCCCCATTATGATTCACAGATAATATGTGGCCATGCAGAGATTAGAATTCAGGTCTGCCTACTTCAAAACAAAGTCCTTTCCACTGGGCCACGCTGGTGTCAATCTTTTGCGTGCATGAATGGACAAATAAGTGAATAAAAAAAAATGAATGAATGATTCATAAGTTGAGTTCAGACATACTTTGCCATTCAATCTCCCCTTGCAGGGAAGGAAACTGAGGCACGTGCAGGCTATTTTAGTTTGTAATTTGAAGATGGCATGTCCATACTATACTGTGACTTCATGTTTTGTGAACCTAGTGCTTGCTCTTAGATGGACTTAAAACCACTGGAAGCAAAGTCAGTAGCTATTTTAATTGCATGAGCAATAATTGCTTCTTTGGATTTTTGTGTTCCAATGATGAGTCACAGTTATATTGCAGAATCATGATTTTGGGGTCTGTGAGGTTTGGAAAATTAAGCAGGTCAAACTGATTTTGTTAATGGATCTCTTAATATGATTGTTTGATGCCCATAAGCTGCATCATTTCCTTCAAAGACTGACTGTCTCATGCCTGCTGCCACTACTTGCGTGCCCCAATGTCTTTTATGCCCACCAGTACAAGAACCAGGGGATGATGAGCCTTTACTGTAGAATAAGATCTGGCTGTAAAGAAAGAGGCTCACTGGCCTGTTCATCAAACTTCAGAGATGTTGAGAATTCAACATCTGCAGCCCAACTCTGCAAATCAATTCATCACCCTTCTCCCGCTCCCCAAACGTGGGACAGAACCCCCAAGATGAATGCGCTTTCCTGGCGATGTGAGATATGGACTTGGGGAATGAGCCTGAACCTGGCATCCAGGGATTGAGAATGCCTTTTTGACCAAAAGGGGGAAAAGAAACGCAACAAAATAAGGTTTTAATGGCTAAGAGAATTCAAATAGAGTCAAGAGGCTGTCCTGGAGGTTACTCCCAGGCGAGCTTCACCTCGATATGCCAAATGACCACAATATGATAAACCCAAGTCAGCAGTAGTCCCCAAAACCTTAAAGAATACTGGGATCCCTATCTGAAACTCTATACAAGTTTCAATCAGTAACTTTATTCTTCAGAGACTTAAATCCTTCAGAGAGCTCCTGTGCCTGCTAAGCTCCAAAACCCAGAGGGAACTCCTCTTCAAGAGCTTCAACTAGATGTGTCCCCTTTGCTCATAAAGTTGACACCCCTTTTCAACAAGAGCAGGTTAGGGTGGTCACTGCCTAGACATCCCTGAAGATCGGGAAAGTGATTAAACTAGAGGAAGGGGTAGCAACACACAAGATGGAATTTAACAATGGATTATGAATGCTGAATCTCTATATAATTTTCTTTTTCTTAGTTGCTAGGGTATTAGAATAGCTAGAAGGAAAGATTTGAAATGATGGAACTGTAACACATAGCATCTGTTGAAATTTGTTCTGTAGCTACTTGTTAGATTGTAATTCGAAAGCTATACTTTTTTGTATATATATTTCACAATAAGGAAATAACTGAAACTATGGAACTATAACTCATAACAACTTAGGAAATTTCCTATATATCTACTTGTTAAATCAGACTTTGAAAGAAATTACCTTTTTATATATATGTTATATTTCATAATAAGAAAACAATTGAAACTGTGGAACTGTAACCTATAATATTCCTTTGAAATTTGCTTTCTAACTACTTGTTAAATTGCACTTGGAAAGTTATCACTTCTGTGTATATACAATATATTCTACAACAAAAATATGATTAAAAATAATTTAAAAAATCAGTGTATAATTTTGGTGAATTTAGAGTTAGAATAAATGAATGTAAGTGTTCTTACATTATATTGTGTAATGTGTTTGTAAAGAAACAAGTGTTTCTTCACTAAACTTGGGGTATTCTTTCCTCATATATGGATGCTTTCTAAGTGCTTAATGTTCACTGACTTACTCTGGATGTGCAGGAAATATGTGTTTAATTCTATCCATGTAATCTATACTTGCATACAGATGGAATTCTAATACCTTCACCCTTTAAATCCTTTAATATCATTGTCTCAATCAGTTTTTATGTGAAGCTATAGATTGTCAATCACTTATTTTTTTTGTATTTAAAATATTGTACTTTGCAGTAATGAAACATTCATGGTGTTCAAAATTCAAAAGACAAAAAAGGATATATAAAGTGAAAAAAACTCTTCATTTGCCTCACTATCAAAATAATGCATCTGAAATATAAATTAAATGAGTTTGATGGCCAGAGTGGGTAACTCAACACAAAACGCCTAATTAATTCTGCAAAGTGATAAAACTACTGACAATGAGGTTTCACGAGGCATATGAAGATATGTTATATCACTGCATTTGAAATAAAATTATCTAGGTATGTCTGGCTCCAATGACTAAATCTTAACCTTCTACTGTACTATTTATGGAATATACACCGAGCACCACCTGTCATGTGTGCTAAGTGCCAACTAAGGTTATAGAACATATTATGCATTTATGTAGCCCAAGTGTGCCTCTCTTAACCAAAGTGTGACTATAAAACAAAGCTACACCCTTCTCTTGTTGGTTCTCATTTTATCAAAGTGATCATGCACATAATTTTTAAAAAACACTAATAAAAACTGAATGGGAACCTTCTTACCTCTGTTTTACTGAGGCATTAAGACAACAGATGCTATGTTTTAAGCAAGGACCATCTTGAAGAAGTTGCAGAATTGGTAGAAAAATATCCACCTTTTTCTATCCTGAGCTGACCACTTACACCTATGCAAGAGACTGGAGAGGCTAAGAAAGGAGAGGATGGAGATTGAGAGAGGAATTTAAGAGCTTGGCTGGGTTTGCCCCTTCCTTCCAATCTAATGAGTTCCTGCAGTTGGTATCTGGGAAATCTAAAGAGTCAGAGGTGCCAACTCTTGGATGAGCCAAGGAGAAATAGCTGTGTTGGGGGAAACTGTTAGAGCAAAGGGTGCAGGAGTGTTTCCTACAGACTGGACATTGTATACAGGTGGGAGGGACAGCCAGCCTGGGCCATCTTTGGTTCTGTTCCTGAGGGCCAGTGGAAAGGGAAGACAGATCTCAGCAGAGAGCTATGGCAGGCTGGCTAGGGACTGGGGAAGGATGCAACGAGGAGCCATTGCCATGCACATCACTCAATCAAAGGAACTGCAGATGAGAGACTTCCTAAGATAGGGTACTATATTAGTTAGGTTTCTCTAGGGAAACAGAATCATGAAGAGATATCTATAAATATAAGATTTTATAAAAGTGTCTCATGCAACTGTGGGTATGCAAGAGTCCAAATTCCATAGGGCAGGCAGCAAACTGGCACCTCCAATGAAAATGTTCGATGAACTCCTCAGGAACAAACTGGTGACTTTGATGGACTCCTCAGGAAACACTTCACAGGTTAGAGGAAGAAGAAGTGAAGGTCCTTTGTGCATCTTGCTTAAAAGTCTTCAACTGATTGGATTAAATCCAGCTGATTGCATTCTCTCATTGTGGAAGACACGCCCTTCTTTGATATAATCAGTCACAGCTGCAGCCAACTGACTGATGATTTAATAAACCAGCCTTCTGACTTATTAAGCAGCCACAAATATCCTTGCAGTAAAGATTAGGCCAGTGCTTGCTTGACCAGACAGCTGGGCACCATCACCTGGCCAAGTTGACACACCAGCCTGACCAACCCAGGTTCCAGCAATGTGGCAAATTGAAGTCTGACAACAGCCCATGCCCCACAAGCTGAAAATCACCACCTGGGACACTGCCCAAATTCCTGACCGCAAAAATCAGGATATATGCTAAAGTTGTGGTTATTTCAAGTCACTATGTTTTGGGATGCAGTGTCATGAAAAGCCATTAAAAACACTCCTAAGAGATGAAGTTAGTTAAAACATCTACCAGACACAAAGAGCCCAAGCTCAGATCATGACAGTACCAATTAAACAAAAACTTCTCTGCCTCCCCTTTTTATTTCTTACCCCCAAGGAGAAGCAGAAGCTTTAAATTAGTACAGAGAGAATGAACCTGACCTTTTTCCAGAATTCAGAGTTTCCCATCAGCAGCACACTGGGCCTCAGCTGGGAGACAGGAAAGACTTCACTTTTCACCAATTTCAGTGTTTTAATTACACGTTAATTATTGATCAGAGGATTTTGTGGTACCCAGGAAAAACCAAATGTATGGGCCTGCTCAAATGTTCATCAAAGGCAGGGGAAATGCTAGTCCCAGAAAATAAATTTAAAAGAAGATACTTTATAATTAGATCCCATAAATTATGCTATTTCAACATATCAAAGACAAAGCCTTTTAGCGCTCAACCCCTTCAGTTGTGTCTTCTTGCATCCATATATGTTACTTCTACATGATATGCTTCTACAGGTACTTCTTTATTAGTCAATTTGAACATTCTGTATTTTATTTGTGTTTTTTGCAGAGGACACAAGGGACAGAATGGATGTCACCGATGAGCATCTGATTTAAAACCTCATGAATATTCAGTGACACCTGTACTTCATTTATTTAGCGCATCATGATTATGAGCTCTCTCCTTGGTCCTGCCACCCAGTTTACACACACAAGTCCTGCTCTAAGTAGGTCTAAAACACCACACAGGTTACTAAGTCCCTCATCTGTGCTAAGCAAGTGGTAAAGTTCCACCCATCCACTTGGTTACTTGTCTCCTCAGTAAAATTGGATACTTGCAAACAATACAACAAATGTGTTGTTCAGGATTTGTTTGAAAACCAAACCAGTTCAGCAATAGGATGAGTCTTTCATGAATATGCCTTATATTTGTAAATATATTTTGTTAAAAAAAAAAAAGAAAGCAGCTCACCTATGAATTGTTTCAACAAACAACCTGGTAACTTGCCTGAAACCAGAGTCCTGGATCTACTGACATCTAAAGTATTATGACCAACTGCCATTATTCCAAGTTTGGGGATGAAGGAGGACACCTGGAGCCAACCGTTAAGCTTTCGTGAGAAACAACTAGGCACTATCAAAACAAGGCAGACAATTTCCCTTCACAGAAGCATCTGGAAAATTGGCTATGAATTGTAAATCAATTAATCAATACACAGCCCAGGGAATGATGAGGACATGGGGAGAACCAGTCTTGAAAGACCTGAAAATTCATGGGGTGAGAGAGGCCATCCCCTTGTGAAATTCTGAAAGCCAAGTTTGGGTACTTCCTGTTTATGATGACAGTCAGGTTGACGTGAGAGATCAACACCTACATCCCACAAAACCTAAGATGAAAAATAGCAAATAAGGAAAACTGAAAGCCAAAATGCAACAATGGCAATCTCATAGAGGAAAGTACCACTGCTGTCCAATAAGAGGAAAAGGTAGAAATTTCCAAGAACACCCTGTGTTTTGCTTGATGTCTTACAACAGCAGTCTCAACCCTACATTGTACAGCACCTCTACAGAGGAGAGGTGAGAAGCAAAATTCTGAAAAGGAAAAAAAAGTCATGAACTACCCAGCTTGGAGAGATGCCAAGGAAGTGTGGCTTGGGCAGGGTTGGGAATTCACTAGAAAATTTCCACATAGGGAGAAACTCCCCAGCCATTGTCATTTCCCACCAGAGGCAGGAAAGCTCTGGAGTTCTAGATGAGTAAAAGCAGAACGTTCACAAAATAAATCTCCAAAAATAAATATCAGTTTAGTCAAAGGAGAAGCAGGCAGGAGAACCATCTAAGTGAGCAGGAAATGGAAAAAGAGGAAACAAGAAAAGAACCAAGCAAAACCCCTCGATACCTTGTGGACTCAACTTAGGGGCCCCAACCCTGTCTCCACTTGACATTTTGCTCTTTTCTTCAAGTGGATATAAATGGATGCTGGAGACAGGCAGGAGGAGCTGGGTAGGGAAGCAAACTCAGTGGCCTCTCTCTGTCCAAAGACAGCAAGAGCTGAAGAGAAAAGAACATTCAGAAGCCAAGGTGTCCCTGGAGAGAATGAAGGCCTTGAGGTATTTCTGTACCCTAATGGGCTGCAGAAAGTCATATGCCACACACTAAAAATGTATCAATGAAATGGGCAGAGCACAGGCCAACCACATCTTCACCCCATGATGCAGAAAATCTAGGAACCCAGTAAAACCCCAAAGAAACTGCAGAGCTCAGAGAGGGGCAGAACCTGTCTCACAGAGAGTGGAAGAGACAAGGAACTCCATCTACATTACATCCAGACAAAACCTGTTATCTGCTCAGAGCTGCCCCTTTTAAGCATGAGGGATATGGAAAAAAAATGGTTTGGAATTTATGCAAACATGGCACAACATAAGTAAGAGAATTGCTAACTGATTAAAGACATAAAGGAGGAAGGAATAAGGACAAAGTATAATATGAAACTGCACATGTAAAGATCTATGCCATGGTTAAAGTGGGAAATTTTGAGTTGTACATATGTTATGTTATTACAATAAAAAGCTTAAAAATAGATAGATGGAGATGATAGATGACAGATAATAGTGAAAGAAAGGAAGGAAGGTAGGAAGGAAGGAAGGAAGGGAGAGAGAAAGGAAGGAAGGAAGGAAAGAAAGAAGGAAGGAAGGAAGGAGGGAAGGAAGGAAGGAAGGAAGGGATGGGTTGGTAAAGGGGGCAAAATATTAAAAGTTTTTGGATCAGGGTGTCTGAGTGGGGAGTATGTTGGAATTCTCTGTTTGGGGGGTTTTTGTATTATTTTTGCAACTCTCCTGTAAGTTAAAAAGTATTTCAAAATAGAATGTTTTTAAAAAATCTGTTCCCAAAGAGAAGGAGGAAGTTGCTTAGATCTATATTTTTATTCAACACATTACCAGCACATATTTGATAAATAAAATAGCAAGGAATAAATAGACTCGGGCTAAAGCCAAAGTACTCATGAACTGCAAAGCTGTGAGTCCTTCCCCATAAATGCAGAAGGAAAAAAGCAACCAAAAGAAGGCAGTTAAAGAGGACAAGGTTTTCATGGAGAACAGGAATAGCTAATATAAAGATAGTTGTCACGTATGAAGTCAGAATCACTGCAGAAGGAACAGATAGTGTATTTAGAGATACACTAGAAAACTATTTTCCTAAACCTGAGGAAGGACAGAGTGTGCAGATGTAAAGGGCAAACCCCGATCCCCCAAAATGGCACAAAATTATTTACAAAGCACAGAGACTAGCTAAGTTTCAAGTATAATTATTTTTAAACAAAAATAACCATTCTTCAGACATCCTGGAAGGACAAAAGCAAACAGCTGATTAGTGCAGGGACAAAACCACTGCCTGGCCTGTGACTCCTCCAGAAGACAAGAGAGTGATGTATCACGCATTACAACGTGTGCTGTGGGAAAGCAGCTGGGACCCAGGGATACCACATGCAGACAAGCTATGATTTAGGTATAAAGTCATGAAGCGGAAAGTCTCACCCATGCAATAACTCAGGAATACATCGCCACTGGGTGCACTTTGAAAAAAAAGCTGGAATCTGGACATTTAAGAGATGGAAACAGCTGCAGTAGGAGTGACAGCAAACAGGAAAACCACTTAAATATAAAACTAACACAAAATTCCTGAGAGCAGTTTTGTTCCAAAAGATCCATTTCATGAACCTCAAGAAAGTAAAATTCACTGTAAAACAAACAACAATCAGAATGGGGAGAAGAAAATGTAAGGGTCTCATTTCCTTATCTGTCACAGCAGGGAGTGGGTAAGCCAAGAAAAAGAAGCCTATAAGTATTACTTGAAGCTGTAAAGGGAACCACCAGAAGAACTAAAAATAAAGAACAAAATCAAGAAAAGTCTGGAGGTGGAGGAGGGAGAGAGAGGAAGTAGAAGAGTGGTAATTTTCTCTTAGTCATAACAGAGTCAACAGATGCTCTGTAAGAATGCTAAATTCAGAAACAGAGGGTTAAGTATAAAATAGACTTACAAAAAGAACCACTACAAAAACCAAAAACAGAGTGTATAACTTCCAAATTGCCTAAAGACAGACCCACATGCAAACATAATCCCATATGACACAACTCTAAAAAAAGCCAAGATAAGCCATAGAGCAAAAGATAGAAAAAGAGGAAAGCTTAAAATTAGAACATGCTATAAATCATGTCTATAAAAAGAGAAAGATTTTATAAAGACAAATAGAAGTGACAAACCCTGCATGAGTTTAAGAAAAAAGAAAGTTAGCACAAAGTTTACAAAATAAGGAGTGAAATAGGAGACCTAACCTTGAAAGAAAGAGGGATGATGAAAAGAATCATAAATAAATGCTATAGGTGATGTTGTGCAAAAAATTTAAAAATTTTGTGGAAAGAGGTGATTTTCTAGCAAAATATAAAATATTGAAATTGACCCAAGAGGCAGACTAATTATCATAAAAAAGAAAGAAAAGAGAACCACCCTTACTGAACGCACAAAGCCTGCTTGGATTAACTCCTGTATTTGGCTCACCTTTATGGCATATATACAAACATAGATACAGAGCTTCAAAAGGATAAAGGGCTTCTGATTTATTTTATAAAGCTGGCATAACTGTAATTCCAACATATCAAGGTCATATAGAAATTATGAGCAGAGATGTAAAAAATTATGACCAAAATATTAGCACTAAGAATAGAAGGAAATTTAGTAAATATAATATTGACATATTTTAAACTCCAAAAGTAAATAATACTTGATTCAATGAAACAATAAAACCACTGACTTATAAGCCCACCCTACCCTTTAGTTTTCGACATTGTCTAAGCAGCCTAATAAAAAGACAAATAATAATATTACTACACAAACAGTGGAATATAAGAAGCAAGACAGTTCTCCTTGCTGATAGTTTGAGCGTATTCTAGATCACCCAAGATATTCCAGGAAAAATTGGGAATTAGGTGAACTAGCTGGACATTACAAAAGTCAACAGTTGTTTTCTTTCTAATAATCAACTAGAAAAGGAAATGTATATAAATATTACATTTGCAGGAACAACAAAACTTTTAAAAAGCCTAACAATACATTTAACAAGAATGTCTCAAGGCCTGTATATATAAAAATATATAACCTTACTAAGGGTACAAAATAAGAAATGAGCAAGCAAAAAGGATAAAAAGACCTGTTTCCACAAACACATCAATTTTACAAAAATTAATGTGAAATGAAATGAAATTCCAAAAATATTGCTTCTTGTTTCTAATAAGGTGGACTAGGTTAATTAGACCAACTCGCCAAATAAAGCCGTTTTTTTTTTTCTATTCAACTAAGTGGATCACTGCTTTTACTTAATCTTTTCTATGAATTTTGAACAAAAATGCAGAACACAATCTAAGTTAATTGTAGAAAAATAAAATTTTAGCAAAACAAAAATTTTCGTTTAGGGAAATTAAATTATACACTGGTATTTTCTTTATGTACTTAGTGAAATATGTTACAGACATTACATTCTAAGAAGTCAGTTTCATGGTTATAAAAACTTTAATTTTTTAATTTAATGAAGTTATAGCACATAGTGAAAGCATGGAAATTTAAATTTCTGTGTTAGTAAGGAAGCCTAGTTTGTTAAATGTAGCGTTAATATCATTCGCATTAGATTTTAATTTGTTATACATCTTTGTAGTTCAGCAAATGCCCTTCAAAATGAAAAACAATTAAAAATTGTTATTTACTTAGGACAAAATAACTTGGTATGTAAAAGGAGGAGGGGAGAACCAAAAGATTTTTTACATGCTTATTTAACTCAGATACACTGAATTTTCACAAGTTTAAGAGGAACGGAAATATTTAAACTCTAAAAGAAAATAATTAGCCTCATATTGAAGCCAATTTTTAAAACTAGATATGATTTTTTTCCCCAAATTTTCTCAAAAACATTAAAATACCCTCAAGAAATTAAGAAATTAAAGAGGAAAAACTGAAAGGACATGAAATTCAGGCAACCAGGCATCTGAGGTTTTACCCTGCATTAAGACATACAGGGGTTAACAGAGATATCACTTTAAAAATTCATATTGATGCAGATATGGATATAAATATGGTGATAAATAAATAGATTAGATAGGTAGATAGATACATAAATTCATATATGATTATGTGTGTGTATATATAGCATGGGAAAAAACATGAAGGTAGGAAAATTCTGGGTTGTCCTTATGGGTTCTCTGTGTGGAGAAGTGGGGCCTTATTTGGAAAGAAGATATGTATTAAGGGGAGAGGAGAACCAAACCAAAAAAAAAGGTGGGGGTGGGTACTAACAGATAATAGTTGTATATGACATTTATTCCTTCATGTAGAATTACGTGTGTGTATATATGTAAATAAAAGTGAATCCAGTAAATATGATAGATGCAAAAATTATTGTTTTCAACAGTGTGCTGTTTCTAGCTGACAGTTTTAACAAAGTTTACAGTAAAAGGATGCACAAAGACATACTAGAAAAATTCTAACTAAAAAGAAATATGGTTTGTGACGTTGATATCTGATAAGCTTGGACTCAAGGTAGAGGTTGTTAAACAAGACAAAGAGGGGCAAAGCCTCATGACAAAAATTGCAAAAAAGAATAAAGTCATAACTTACTAGGTACAAAAGAGCCAAGACGGAAACTGACAAATACACGATGGTAGTGGAGAACTTAACTTACCCTGTCAGCCCACGTGTCAAACAAAGACAAGAAAAAAAAAAGACTCTGAACAAAATGTCTGTGTTATAAGCATCCATGGAATGCTCACAAAATTTAACCATATTAGCCACAAAGAAAATCTCAATAAAGACCAAAATGAAACAATGTGAGATAAGAAGAAAGTAGATGCAAAAAGAAAATTTTTTAATATGTAAATAGGAATTGGGTCAAAAAAGAAATCAAAATATAGAAAGCAAGCATAAAGAAAATGCATCATATTAAATCTTACAAGATATATGCTTATACATCTTATAAGATATATTCATGTAGATGAATAATTAAAACATTAAATGAAATTTAAGATTTTTTAAATAAAAGAAACAGAAAGAAGAAAGTATAATGACAAAAGTAAAAAACTAATTTACTTAGTAACACATTCAACCCTGAAGCAAGGCCAGGCTTGTTGATTCATCTAATAAAAAAAAAAAAAAACAAGATTCAGATCCAGTTTATTATTTATGTAGACAATGAAAGCAAGAGTAGCCAAAGAGGCCAGCTTTCCATAGCCTTTATGTATGGTGACACCAAAATACAAGTGGCCGGATTGCAAGTGGATACCTTGTTCCTAAGGAACCAATGCCAGGCTGTTGCCAGAGCAGTTTTTTTTTTTTTTTTTTTTTTAATTTTAAAAGGGATTTAATTGAATAATTTGATTCCTCACTGCTAGACAACTACATTTTCTTCCTTAACATTGGATGACAATGAGGTGAAAACAGCTTTCATGGTCCTCTACTTGCCTTTAGTTTAAAAGCTTTCTGGAATTTCAGCAGTGAACATCATCCTGTTCCTGCTCAAATCTCACCTCCAAGATGATGTGAGAGAGAAATGTAATATGGAAGTTCTGATCACAGGAAGAAGACTCCAACCTCAAATATTTCCTGCATCAACTTATGCCATACCAGCTGTTCCATCCTTGTGTAGTAAATTATCATTGAAAATGAATGAGAAAACCAATACCCTCACTGCCATCATTACTAATTTTTATATATACCTGGGTGGCAGTGAGAAATGGTTCATGACAGCCTTCTTGATAAATAAGGAGGTGAGTGAGAAATGGCCTTGTAGGAACAGCTCACAAGCTTCCTATATTCTCAGGTTTTGGGAAGATCACAAAGTGTTTTGCTGAGACTCAGATAAGCTGTGGATCAAACCCTGCCTGGGTGGTTTATGTGGAAATGTGCAAGGTTGTACAGACACCTGCATAGAGATGCTCCCCCATAAAACAAGACAATTGATAATTTAAGAAAAATCATAATGCTTTAACTTATAAATCTCAGTGTAAATACATTTGAAAAAATGATTAAAATGGATAATTTCCAGGGGAAAAATACTAACACAATTTTTTCCCCAGTAGTCATAAAATCTCAACAGACAAAATAACAACATAAGACCTTGAGATAATCATCAAAGAGCCTCCCCATAACCGAACAATACAAAGGGGGTACTAGAACCAGATCATAGGTACTGAAACTACTTCCATTTCTTAAAGAGTTTTTTTACAATAAACTAGGATAACACTGAGAACAAAACTTGAAAAGCACAAAAACAAAGAAAATGTAAATCAAGAAAATGTGACAATAGATGAGAACATTAAAAAGCAATGAATTTAATTAAAAAGTAATGAACAGATTATCTTGAACATTCCTGGCCCTTTGCCTTTCTAAGTCAATTTTAGAATTAGCTTGTCAATTTCTGCACACAAACTTACACAAGCTTTTGGAATTTTATTATGATTGAATTGACTCTATAGATCAATTTGGGGAGAAATGGCATCTCGACAATATCAAGTCCATCAATCTACTAACATGACTCATATCTCAATATATGTAGGACTTCTTTAATTTTTTCTCAAGAATCATTTTAAGGTTTTCAATGTAGAGGTCTTGCCCATCTTTTGGTAGATTTATTCCTAGGGATTTGATTATTTGATTATTTCAGAAGGAAATCACCATACCAGGAAGTATTTTTTCAATTTTATTTTTATTTTGTTGCCGATATTAAAATAATTTTGTATATGACTTTATATCCAGAGACCTTGCTAAAATCACCGATCAATTATAATAGTTGCTTACAGATTCTATTGCATTTCTTCTTGAAGAAGAATAAAGCTTACATGTCAGTTTTCAAGATTTTTCATAAAGCTAATTAAATTGTATAAAGTTAATTTAATTTAAAGTAAATAAAACACTTCAGTATTGGCACAAGTATTCACAAACTGGCCCAAGGGGCAGAATGGTGAGCACAGAAGCAGACCCCACATAGATGAGTCTTGTCAGAGGCAGAGAAAGTCCTTGCAATCAATGGAGCTGGGTCATCTCAATATCTATACAGAAAAAATTAAATCTTGACCTCTATATTGCACCATAAACAAAAATCAATGCGAGATAGGTTGCAGATCTTAATATAAAGTACAAAACAAAACAAAACAAAAATCAGTTTCACAGCCTTAGTAAAGATTTCTTATGAAGGCATAAAAATATTAAACATAAAAGGAAAAAATGATAAATTGGACTATATTAAATTCAAAGATTATGTTCAAAAATACCATTAAAAGAGGGAAAACTCAGGCCAAGGCCACAGAGTGAAAGAAGATATCTGCAGTGTATGTAATCACACAACAGAGAGAATATATAAAGAGCTCCAAAAATCAACAGGGAAAAGACTGTATTAAAAAAAAAAAAAAAAAGGTCAGGAAACTGAACAGGTGCTTCACAAAACAGGATATCCAAATGGTGAATAAACACATGAAAATTTTCCTAATCTGACTCCTTATCAGGGAAATGTAAATTAAAAGCTTCATATAACACCACGGTATAACCAGCGTAATGGTTAAAATAGAAAAGACTAACAATACAAAGTGCTTGTGAGGATGCAGAAAGGTTGAAACTCCTGTATGCTGCTGGCAGGAGTGTAAATTAATACAACCCTTTTGCAAAATGTCTAGCAGCCTCCATTTAATCTAAACATATACATCCCTTATCAGCCAGCAATTCCACACCCAATTGAAATGCATACAAGTTCTACAAAAGGGATGTACAAGAGTGCTCCTAGCAGCACTTTTTTGGGTTGAATAGATCCCCCCCAAAAGATGAAGGAGGCAGAGATTTAAGTGCAAGTCAAGGAACATCAAAGATTGCCAGAAAACCACCAGAAACTAGGGAAGAGACAAGGAAAGATTCTCCCATACAGATTTCAGAGAGAGCACGGCTCTGTTGACACCTTAATTTCAAACTTCCAGCTTCCAGCACTGTGAAACAATAAATTTCTATTGTTTTAAGTTGCCCAGTTTGTGGCACAGTGATATGGAAGCCTTAGGGAACTGAGACATCCCCTAACTGGAAAATACTCAAATTTCCATCAAGAGTGGAATGGGGAAGTCAACTGTGGGATAGCCCCATAGTGGAATATTATGTAGCAATAAAAAGGGAAAAATCTCCAAACAGAATGCTGAGCATAAGAAGCCAGACACAAGAGTATGTTCTGCATGAGTCCATTTGTATAAAGTTGAAAAGTAGGCAAAGCCATCTATGGAGGTAAAAGTCAGGGTACTGGTTACTCCAGCAGAAGAGTGATTTGTGGGAGGGGGTTAGGGTTAGGGGGTTTCTGGGGTGTTGATGATGTTCAATTACTTGATCTGGGGCCTGTCACATCAGTGGATTCATTGTTTGAAAATTCGCTGAGTTGTATACTTAAAACTTAAGAGCTTTCCCTGCATGCCTGTTACACTTCATTGAGAAGTTGTTAAATTCGAGTAAACACAAATCACAAATTAGTGCATTGAAGAATAATACATGATAAGCAAGTGAGGTTCATTCCAGGCCACCAGACTCATGTTTTGGAAAATCATAAAGCGGAATGTCTATATCATGTATCCTTCCAAAATAAATTTCAAAGGGATGTGAAAAGGGATCAAAAGTGTAAAGGAATAAATGAAACCATGTGTCAAAAAGCATGGCTGACTTTATGTCCTCAGAGTGGAAAAGGTCAAAAAGAAAATATTTGTGACACTGAAATCATAAAATGTAAAACATTCCTTTATCTAAAAAGATATGATAAACTAAGACAAAAGGACAACAAAAACCAGGAAACAAACTTACATGAGAGCTGAAGGGTTAATTCCTGAATTTGCAAAAGCTCATATAAATCAATAAGAAAAGACTGAAAACTCAATAGAAGAGGAGAAACAGAAATGATTTGGGAGTTTATGGGGGAAAAAATGATAGAGAAGAAATAGAACAGGTCTATGAATACATGAAAGATGCCTAGATACCAACAAAATTAAAGAGAAAATTAAAACAACGTTGTTCACATCATTTTGATTTTAGTAGACAAACTTTTTCAGTTTTTTGATGCCTAATCTAGACAATAGTATGGGGAACTAAGCATTCCCATGTACTTTCCATTAGAGATACATTTCTTTAAGAGAAATTAGAAAATACTATCATATATACACACACAGACACACACACACTTTGAGGCATCAATTTCAAGACTATATTAACAAAAGTTTCCATGTTTTGGTTTGTTAAAGCTGATGAAATGCAATATACCAGAAATGGGTTGGCTTTTACAATGGGGATTTCTTAATTTATAATTTATAGCACCTAGGTCGTGAAAAGTGTCCAAATTAAGGCATCAACAGTATGATACATTCTATAAGGACCAGCTGCCAGTGAGCTAGGGCTCCTCTGAGATAGCAAAGCACATGGCGATGTCTGCTGGTCCTTCTCTCCCAGGTTTCAGTGCTTCAGCTTCTGGCTTCAGTGGCTTCCTCTCAGCTTCTCTGGGGCTTTTTCTGTGAGCTTCTCTTAATTTCATCTCTTTATCTTTTACCCTTTTATAAAGTACTCCAGTAAGAGGATTAAGACCCACCTTGAATGAGGTGGGTCACATTTCAATTTAAATAACCTAATCTAAAGGTCTCACCTACAATAGGTCTACACCCACAGAAATGGATTATATTTAAGAACATGATTTTCTGGGTACATAACAGCTTCAAACTACTACAGTATGCATTCAGGTTTTTTTAATTAAATCATTAATTCAGCCTTAACAATAGGGAACTGGTTTAACAAAAAATTGGGTACAAAGATACAATGGATTATTACACCTCTCAATAAAAATAATATAGTAGATTGATTTATTCTGATAAGGAAACTTTTCTATGATATATTATTAAAGGACAATAAAGTACAGAACATACAGTGTAGTCCTTTTGTATAAATAAAAATAGAATATATTTTAAAAATAGCATTCCATTAAAAAAAAAAATTAGTGAACACTTACTGTATACCAGACTGTTCTGACCTGAATATTCAGTGGTAAAAAACCACCGATAGGTTTGCTTTTAGAGATGCAGGAGTCAGGTAAACTGTCTCAACATACTTCCAAGGCCCTTGAAGTGATCTTTCTGCAGCCAGGCACTGGGAGTCCACAAAATTCTCTTCCAGATTCCCTTACAGCTAGATTCTGCACCCGTGCAAGACTTGGAACGTGGAAGTGAATTATAAAAGGCCAAGACTCCATGTTCCTTCAGGAACAACAGATTTCATTTTCTGTTTCCATAGCTGAAGTGGAAAATCTTGGTTCTGCTCTCAGCAAGTGGCAGCTGTCGCCGGACTTTGACTCTGGGAGTCCCACAGTGTGGTCCGGCATTTTGTCTTCAATAGATTTCTTCCCATTCTTTAGTAACCAAACATTGTTTCCTGGACCTCTGAAATGCTGTAAGCTGATAAAACAATGTAGAAAAAAGAAATCTGTTGCTGCTTGAAAATGGTAGTGTGTCATCTGTAACTGATCCCTCACCAATATAGTAAACAAATATATGAGCAATGTAATTTCAGACCGTGATCGGCATTTACAAGAAAATTTAAAAAATGATAATGTGACACTGTGTGACTTTGTGGAAGATCTGGAAGGCGATATTGGAGTTATGATCAAAATTTTTAAAAATGAAGACGGGTTTAAAAAAAATAATTGGGCAGAGCTCCATGTCAAAGGAAACATAAGGAACAAGTGTGATGCATATGAAGACAGCGTGGCTGGAGGAGGTACGGGGGTAGGGAAGTGGGGGAAGAAGAGAGCCAGGGGAGAAAGAGAGAGGGAAAGAGGGAGAGAGAGACTGAGCAAGAAAAGCCAGAGAGGGGGAGAGAGACAGGAAAGAAGACTGGGGAGGGGGTGTGGAGAGGAGAGAGATTGAGATTGGAAGGGGGAAAGATTAGAAAGGAGTAAGAGGGTGGGAGATATTGAGAAAGAGGAGAAGGAGGAGGAGGAGAAATGTGAGAGAAAGAAAAAAAGGAGAGAGACAGAGAAAGAAACAGGGAGTTGAGGGGGGATAGAATGCTGTGAAATAGTTGTCTTAGTGAGTCTGGATAGGAAACCAACAGCACACTAAATGGGGTAACTGGGGCAAATTTATTTGAGACTATTTACAAAGTTCTGACCTAAGTTAAGGAAAAAACATGAGACTGCAGTAGCAAAGAGCCACTATGAATCCCAGATCTAAGGGGCAAGGGGAGGGAGCAGAAGCTAGAGGAGAGGCCCCTTGGGGGGCAATTCTGCAGGGAAAACTTTGGGAGTATCAATACCGCAATTTCACGATTTCACATTCCTCCTGCCCTTTAGTCTGGTGTTAGTTGGTGCCTCAGCTAATCTGAGACAATAGGGAGCCCCAGCGCAGGGAGCCTATGGATGGAGCTGACAAACAGCTCGTGGGACACAGAGAAAGATAGGGAACTGGAGAACATCCAGCACAATCTGCTCCTTTTGTACCCGATCTCCAGTCTTGTGCATCATCCAGAGAAAGCATGAGACACACTAAGTCCCATGGGTGACCTGGCCATTGATAGTGAGATGCCAACTAGGGCCACCTCCCACCTAAAACCTAGAACATGAGCCACCTTGAGGATCCTCCAGGTTGGTTACATGGGGATGGGGGAAGGGAGGAGTGATTAATCACATAAAGCACAGCTGCTATAGTTCCCCAACTGTCAGTGGGCAGAAGGTCTAAATTGGTAACCACAGTTCTCTTTTTCCATCATATTCTAGTTACTCATTATCTTCTAATGCAAGGGCTTTAAAAATCCATTGACATAAATTCAAAAACCGGCAGAACTGCTCTACTACATTATAGACCCACCTCCTCTTGGGAGGTAACTGAGTGGAAGCAGGCTGCATCCAGGGATGGGGTGCTTTGGGGTTTTCGATCATGTTCTGCTATTTCTTTGAATTTTGGCATATGAAAAATAAACTAATAAACATTCGTTAAAAATTGTGTTAAATATCTCAGGTTGCGGTGCATAATGATAAGAAGACTCATGAAAATATTAGAAATTAATATAAAAAATTATTTGCTTGACCTATCAATATCCAGTAACATGTGTGGCAAGTTAAAGACCAGTATTCACAGAGATGACGAGTGTCAATGATCCAGTTTAGTAAAGTGCTTTGCCTATCATTTGATTTCACTGAATTTCAGGAAAATTAACTACAGGCTACATTTTCATCTTTCCCCAGGCAGAAGCAGTTTACTCTTCCAGGACTGGTAGGGATTTTGCACTTAAGACCATGAATTATCTTAGAAAAAAGCTCAGAATCTTCATAAACATTATCTAAGGCTAATTTAAGACTCTAAATATTTGTGTCATCTAACTTAAATGTACAAATTTTAAAAGCCTTATAATCCATTCGCTCTTAAAAACAACTTGTAAATGTATTCTGACCATTTAATAACACTCTCTGTTATATACATTTGTTTTTCTCTATCTTAACATCAAAACTATGAGCAAAGAAGTCAGTCTACCTCATATTATCTGTTCTCTTAGTTCAATAGTGACATTAATATCTCTGTTTACATTCTGTCATCAAATACCCATTACGTCAACATTTTTTTCAGGAGATTTTTTGTTCTCTCCCTACGATTATAAAAGGGAGTTGTTTTTCCCTGCCTATTCCACAAATGCTTTGGAAAGATTAAATTGTCAAAAGCCGAGGGAACAAAAGTCTCTTAGAACAAACACAAGCATATATAATAACCTCCATGTCACAGGACTTATATTTGCTTATTTAAAGTAGATGGAAGAGGGATGGGTGTATAATACTGCATTTTTAAAGCTTTTATGATAATTTTTCTAGAGACAGACAACATTTAAAATGTAAAATTATTTACAGTCATAACCTTAACCATGTATTAAAATTCTTTATAAACTTCCTGATAAAACAGAGCAATGTTATTATGATTTATTATAATATCAATCCAGAATCCTGCATCTGTAGCACATCTAAATTCAATATGTGTGTATGTGTGTATGTGTGTGTGGTATATTTTTAATAAGCTTAAAGTAATTAAATGGGTTAATAAGAATAAAAAAATCAAAAAAATGAAGAGTACAATTTAAAGACTAAAATAGCATGAATTTGAATTCCTGAGAATTTTCTGAGCTGCTGGAGGAGCTGATTTACCCCACAGCTCAACGGTAGCCTAAATATTCTGTTCCTTGTCATCTATCCTGACTTATGAACCACAAAATGCTTTCCTGAGAGAGGTCATTGTCACAATTTTACTTAACGGGCTTTTTGTCTAAACATTCCTTTACATGTCAGTGCTCATAAACCAAGGTTTGGAGAAGTGTGGTATGCAATAAATTTAATTATAAAACCTAGAATTAAAACTAAAATGTAATCAATTATAATGTAATAACTCTAGACCGCCAAGGGAATCTTTTGAAAGGACACATGTAATAGCATGTTTTCGTTGCATAGAAATATTTAAATGCTTCACATTGCCTTCAGGAATCATTCTAAAATTTGAGAAATTTCTCTTGTCACCATTCCCACAAACTCCATACCTTCCAGCCATGCTCCTTGGCTTTCGATTGTTCAGGGGCTTCAAGCTAACATCCCAAGTGGCTTCATTAGAATCTATTCTAAGCATTTACCATATCTTATCTCACTTACCCCCATCTAAGAGCCACAAAAAGTTTTATTTGCTCCTTTTACAAAGGAGGAACCTGAGACAAAAAGAGGTTAATTAATTCGCCCAGGAACCTGCAGCTAGAAAATGGTACAGCCAGAATTTGAAACTAGACAGTTTGGCGCCAGTGTCTTCGCTGTTAAAATTCTTTTCTCCACTTTAAAAAATGAACTCACCGTTAAAACCCACAAACAAAAAACAACACAAGATGACAGAAATTTTTAAAAATCATTTACAGTTTCATAATTCATTAAAAAAATTGTCTTAGGGTGAAAGTTTCAAAAACTTAGAAATGCATAGGGACATTTCCCTTCATCCTTCTCCAGGGTCACACTCTGCACCAAAATTACTGTCAAGTTTCCACTCCTTTCCACATTCATCACAAAATTCAAACATGGCAGCTTTCATACACTTAAAATAGCACATCTCTGAAATCTCTATCCGATTCTCTTAAGTCTTTATGTATTTATGCACTTATTTATTTATGTATTCATTTATTTATTTCTATGCGTTTCTGATATGTTGTCATATATCCCGGGGCAGGCACTCTCGTTCTTCTTTTCCCATCATTTATTTAGCTAACCCATATTTTGTCCTTCATATGAACACTAAAATGAACTTGTCAAGTTCCACTAAATGTGTTCTTGGCGTTTTGAGTAGGATTGCATTACATCTATCAGTTTGGGGAGAACTGCCAAATTAACTGTATCCTTTAGAAAAGTGATAGTTATCATCTTTTATTGAAATCTTTCATATCCTTAGATAAGATTTTACTACCTTTTCATATAGCACAGATTTATTATCATCATTTGGGCAGCTTAGCGAAACGAGTCGATTACCTTTTTCTTCTATGCTCTAGGACAGTTTTACAACCTAGGAAACATCTTTTCCCTAAAATACGATCGCACGCTCTGGTTACACCAGACCTGATATGTTTTCAGGACTGTTCTTGAACTACCTTTACACTCTTTCTTAAGGTTTCAACACTGTGAGTTCATTTTGGTTTTACTATTTTCTGAAAATCTTCAAATCTTTGGTCTAAGTCATTCCTAATGTTCTCTTATTTCTCACTGAGACTCCTTGGCTGCAGCCCGCTCGTGGAAAATTCCTGCAGCCGGCACAGTGCCATGTCAGAAGGTGGCACAACTTCTGAGTCCTGAGCGCTAGGAGCTGCAAACAATTTGTTGACATGGCAGAAGGGGCTGGTAATGGGAATGTCATATTACAGTTCCAAATGTCAGCAATGCTTTGACAATGCAATACAGTGCATTCTGCCCTCCCAGGGAGCAGGTAAGCACAGCCTGCCTCTTACTTCCCTCTCTGAACCAGCCCTGGGTTACTGTTGTATTAAGTCTAAGCATGCATTGTAGTTCCTTCTACCACACTTGTGTCCATTTCCATCTCATTGTCTCCGGAAAGGGATGTGACGACCATAACTTTTCACTGCTTGGCAGGTGGGACAAAGTGTCAGCTGCACCACAGGCTATAACTGACCCTTCCCACACACATGTAAACACACACACACACTCACACAGTAAGGAATGTGATCAGCAAAGCAATGAGGGAGTATGTGCAGATGCATGTGCTGTGAGCTGAAGGATGATGGTCTGCACACATAACCCATGAAGTGACTGACAATAAAAACAACAACAGTTTTATTGATCAATTACTAATATGCCAGGCGCTAGTTACTGTATATTGATGTCACTCTTTAACCCTCACAACAACCATATAATGTGGATACTCAGATTATCACCATTTTATGGCTGAGGAAACAAAAGCTCAGAGAGGTTAAACAACTTTGCTTAGGTCACACAGCTAGTAGATTGGAGAGCTAGGACTCGGGTAGTCTACTCACTTAGTGAAATGAATTTCTGACTTTAGATTAGAAACAAAGTCCCCAGGGACTTAAGATGGAAAGCTTCACGTCTATAAGTTAATTACTGTCCTTTTTAAGGCTTACCATGCCTCTGTATCAGGAAGTGGGAAAAAGTGTGAATGTTAGCTATGTTGCAAAATTCAGAGGACAAAATAGTATTTCTGGTGTTTCGTGGGTGTTTGATAAACCACTTCTTTGTATCAATACTTAGTAATATTGCACATACAGGAAACTATAAGCCTATCATCCCATGTGAAAGCAATAGTCCATTTTCTAAGAAAAAAATCTGTAGTTGGCCTATGGTTCCAAATCTTGAATTTTACTTTTTTTTCCCTTTCACGTAGGGAGAGATGTCAAATTTTATTTCATGAACAAGAAAACCAGAGAAACAAATCAGGAGCTGCCCAGTTTGACAAGGGCTTGGTCTCAACAAAGAAAATGTGGAGAATGAGATGGATAAGGAAGAGTGTAAGACTTCCTGCCACTTCTTTCCTTTCAGGTCTTCACCATTATTGCAGTCCATAGCAGAGATTTCCACGTTGACTCAAACAAGAAATGAAGCACGCCGGTTTTCGCCCCAGATTGCGTGGATTTGAATCAGGCTTTGCTACCCCCTGGTAGTGTGTTTTGCTCAAGTTGACTTCTTCATCTCTGGAATGGAGATAACAATATCTTCCTTGTAGGACCGCCACGAGAATGAAATGAGATCTTGCATGTCAAACATTTTGCCTGGTTTCTAGCATATCGCAAGTACTCAATTAATATGAAAAATTATCTACTTCTTATCATTATCAAGAAGGCAGGGATAGGGAATTGAGGAACTGAACCCTCATGTGGTTTTTGGAATGGAGTCTCCCTCCTCAAACCCCAGACAGACATTAGTGTTCCAAGTTGACTGGCGGCAGCTCTTAGGACAGGCACCCAATTCAACTGCTTTCAAATAAAAAGGGGAGGATTATCACCTGAAAGAACATTTTCTTAGGAAGGAGTATTCCTGCCCAAATAATAATTATAAACCACCAGAGCCTCCAGGTCTTGCATCCCCGTCCGTCCTATTTGTTCCCTTCCAGAAGTCAACCTCCTTCAAGAATTTTCTTCTTCAGGGAGGACCACAAGGGCCAGCAGCCCCAGGATGCCACCAGGGCGCCTTTGAAACCAGAAATAAACTCACCTGCTCTTTCTCCAGCTGCAGCTGAAAAAGTACAGTAAGCTCACACTGGCTTCCTGTGGGTGTCACAGCCACCACACTCTGGAGCTGAATTCTCTTGGCTGGAGAAGGAAAAATGGAACATAGAGAAAACAAAAACATTAGACATCTCTCAGACACCTCCAATCAAAACCATGGATCCATTTGATATACTTGTATGTGTCAGAGTTTACAAAAGTCCCCAAAGAAAGAAAGCACAGATTTCAACAATTATAACCTTAATTTAAATAGCTGTTTGCCTGGCCTGAAAAGCCTGCCATATGAATTTCCCCAGCAATCCAATATTTAAGAAAGGAAAAGAAATTCATTACAAAGAATGTGTGAAATGACACCAAATAAAAATAGATTTATAATGATGGCCCAATAGAAGTGTTTTCACTGCTTGTAAATTATAGGTTATTTGATAAGTCACCTCACACTCTCTCTTTTTTTTTTGGTAAAATTTTATGTCCAGCTGAGGATTCATAACTCCAAGATTAGAGGTGAAATTCTCACCACATATGAAATTGACTTCAACACCTTCATAGACACATTGATGAGTCCTTGGCTATAAAGCCATGAAATAATACAAGCTTGAGAGCCAGAGATGGTAAACAAGGCTTTTTCTGCACGTCCCTGTAAGGGCCTGGCAGCAAATGGTGAGCGCCTCCGGCAGGAAGCAACACTTGGGAGACACTAATTAACAGTGACAGCAAGGACAGTGACTTCCCCCCCAATCCAAAATCTATTTAGAGACAAAAGGCAACCCAGCACTCAGAAGAAGAGAATATCTGTAATGCCTTTTCAGAGGTAATTTAGTGAGGGTGTTAGAAGACATTGCATCTTAGCATTTTGTTATTAAATGTTGTCATTGATGATTTCGCATTTCCTCACTTCCACTCAGGCAACAAAATAAGCTTTTATGCTAGAGTAGTTCACTTAAGAGTCAGGAAAACAACATGAGGCAGACATCTATAGGCTGCAGAAGAAATCTTATTTGGAAGCCTTTTAACAATTTTAAAGCATTTTAAGGGTGTTCGTGTCCAATGATTGTGAGATTTTTTTGTGCTTTATATAATCCACTGTTTTCTTAACTTTATTGTTAAAAAAGTAACTTGATAGTACCAATTATACTATCTAACAATAAATAGGAGTTGTTTTAGAAACCCCTTTTTCAGTTATGCTATCAAGGAGAGCTTGAGCTCACTGTTCAAAAATGAAATGATTCAATATGTCTGTCTATTAGTTCATTTAATGTTTATATTGTTCTCTTTTGTCCAAAAGCTGACACCTTACTCTGGTGCATTATACAGTTGTTACAAGAGGAGTCGATATTTGAATGTTTCTTATCACATTCATTCATCTTCATCACATCTTATATTCTTCTTTGGTCAACTGGTTCCTCTAGTAATGAAGCTGCTGAAATACAAATATTGCACTTTTTATAGGACAGAGCAACTCATCTTTGTGTCCCTCAGGAGACAAGAGAAAAAAGACATTTTTAAAATGATCATTAATATTTGGGAAATAACCTTCCAAGTTTATGCTAGTCATAACCAGGTCCTCATGCATCAGTGCTAAGGGAAATACTGCATGGTTGATGGGTGGTCAAAGGCTCCAGAGTTTTCTGGATTCCTGATTTTGCCCACTACCCATCCCTATGGAAGTAATGTTTCCTCCTTTTACAGATGTGAATTCAGTAAAACTGGATTTTTATACAGAGTGAATAATATAAAGGACATAACTTACACTAATTGTAAAGGCTTGTTAACTGGTGCAGTTGGTGACACATATAGGTGTAATCACAAATATGAGATATTAAAATGGCTTTGCAGGTTTGAAAGTCAATTTGAGAACATCCTCAGAGACTGAACACCCAATACCATATTAGCCACCTCAAAACTTAAGAAATAAACTAAAAGAAATAAGGAGTGAAAAATAGAGAGAAATATTCCCTGAAGCAACCTGTCCAGAGGGGGAATTTGTGATTTGAATCTTTATTGAAGATTCAATCAACTTGGCCTTTCCTTCTCAGATGACTGGATGCATCCCAAAAGGCAATTTGCTTTGATGCCTTTTAATTCTTGGAATGGAAAGATCTTGCGGAAAACAATAATTGCGTTGAGAGCTTAAGAGTACAAAAGGTTTTAAGTTCGAGAGTGAATTTGATTGACTTAATTTTTTTTAGTTTGAATTAACTCTTGTCTTGAAACAGTCTGTTGTTTTGGCCTCGGTAACGATGACAGCTGCCAATCTTCTGGAATAATGTGGTTCCCAAACACTTTGGTATAAGTACCCTATTTTGATATGAAAACAAAAGAGAAAGTAGTTATTGAAAGAATATATGGTAACAAAAGCTACAATGAGTTCCCCAAGGCACATTAGTTAGAATGTGCTGCTATTTCTGAAAAATAGGACCTACATGTGTAAAACATAATATGGTCTGCAGGCAATGCTTACTTAGACTCCATGGGGATTCATTGATATTTTTGCCATGTTTTCTGAGAATTCCCAGGGCTCATTGGATCACGGGTGGGGAGTCATTTCTCCTCTAGTGAATTTCCCTTGGACGTAATAAAGTAGGATAGTTTCATACATATGCCTAGTTAAGTGTTTACAATTCAGCTTTCAGCCTATTTAAGAATAAATGATAAGCACCCAGTGCTTAGGTTTATACAGAGGAGAATTTGCACATTTTTGTCAATGCAAACGAACAAGGGAGGGAGAAAATGTAGAAGAAAACCTGAAATTCCTCCTTAAAACATCGGCTGTTCATAGATGTGGTAGAGACTAGCTAATTGTTCACCAGACTTACCTTCTCACTGAGCATACATATAGGTTGTATTTTTGGCTTTGCATTGAACTTAGATGCAAGAACTACTGGGCAGGAAATGGACATATTTCCATTTATTTAAATATTCTGCAAATTCTCTCAGCAGTGTTTTTTAGGTCTTATTGTACAAGTCCTGTATATTGTTTGGTAAATTAATTCCTAAGTATATTTTTATATTATAAAATTATAGTTTTTATTCTCTCTTCTGAATGTTCGTCACCAATATTTAAAAATACTCATGATTTCTGCATCCTGTAACCTCATATTCCATGACCTTACAAAATTTATTTATTAGATTTAGTATTTTTGTAAGTTTCTTAAAGTAGACTTTTTATGTACAAATCATGTTCTCTGCAAAAAAAGAATATTTAATTTCTTCCTTTGTATCCTTTATACTGTTTGTCTCTTGTTCTTACCTTTTTGAATGGCTAGGACCTCCAGTAAAATGTTGAAAAGATGGCAGTGGTCCTCCTTGCCTTGTTCAAATCTTAAGGGAAAAAAGTTCATTATATCACCATTAAATATGATATAAACTGTAAGTTTTTAGTAAATATACCTTATCAAGTGATGGAACTTTCCTTTGATTTCTGGTTTGCTGAGAATTTTTCTTCCTATAAACTTTCATTGAAATTTGTCAAATGCTTTGTCTTCATCTATCAAAATGACAATTTGTTGTTTTGCTTTATTCAGTTAATGTAATAAATTACAATGATTGGTTTTGGAATTTTAAACCAACCTTATAATTTCAGGAATAAACCCTGTCTGGTCACAGTGATATAGATAGATGGATTTGATTTGCTAATATTTTGTTCATGAGGACGATTATCCTGTAATTTTCATTTCCTGTAACTACTTGTCAGGGTTTTGGTATTATTTTTGGCCTCACAAAATATGTAGAGAAGTGCTACTTTCTCTGCTATTTTCTAAATAGTTTTTCTATGTTTTGTAGTTTCTTGCTTAAGTGTTGTCAGAATTCACCAGTTAAAACAGCTAGGTCTAGAGTTTCTTCATGAAAATGTTTTTAATTACAAATGCTATTTCTTTAAAAAATAAAGGACTGTTCAGATCTCCTATTGTTTTTGCATCTGTTGTGGTGATTTTTGGGTTTCCAGGAGTATGTCCTTCTCATCTAAGTTGTTGTATTTATTGGCATATACATGTTCATAATAGGCTCATTGTCTCTAATGTCTTTGGGATGTGTTAAAACCTTCTTTCATTCCTGATACTAGTCATTTCTATTAAGTTGTGTATTCAGTGACATTGTTTTCTGCTCTTATATTTATGTTCCCTTCCTTTTCTTCTCCTTTGGTATAATTTCCTCTTCTTTTTCTATTGTTTTAAGTTAGAAACTTAGATAATTGACTTTATATCTTTCCTCTTTTCTACTATATGCTTTTAAGCTATAAATTTCCTTCAAATAATGCTTTAAAAATAACATTATTTGTTATATGTTTTGTTTTCATTATCATTCAATTCACTGCATTTTCTAATTTCCCCTGTGATTTCTTATTTGATTTATTGGGTCATTATAACCGTGTTGCTTAATTTCCAGATATTTGAGTATATTCTCAATAGCTCACCATCTTTGTTCTTTAATTTAGCTCTACTCCAGTCAGAGAACATACTCTGAAGTTATCAATATGAAATTTATTGACACCTATTTTATGTCCCAGCACATAGTCTATCTCGGTGAATGTAACATGTGTACTTGATCAGAATGTATATACTGCCACTTTTGATCAGAATCCTCCATGAGGTTCAATTAGGTCTAATTGGTTGATTGTGTTGATCACATGATAGATATTTTACATTTTTTTTTTTCCAATTTGTTCTATTGCCGACAGAAGGGTGTCAAACTCTCTAACTCTGATGGTCAATTTTCTATTTAGTTCTATTTTGTGTATTTGGAAATTCTGTTATTAGATGCATAAACATTTAGGACTATTATCCTAACACAGTTATCATTATGAAATGTCCCTTTAGCCTTTGGTAATATTCCCTTGTCATAAAATTAATGTCTGTGATATTAATAAGACCACAGCAGCAATGTTATCCTTTCCTTTTCCGTTGTTACATTTTTTTCCATCATTCTACTTTGAAACTAGCTGTGTGTTTATATTTGAAGTGTATGAAGTTTATCTCTCATAGAGAGCATATAATTGGGTCTCCCTTTTTTAAAAAAAAAAACTAGTCTTAAAATCTTGATTTCTTATTTGGAGGGATTAGCTCATATCCTTTTAATTTACTTTTCAACATAGCTGTGATTGCAATCTCTTGCTATTTGTTTTCCTTCCACCCTTCATACCTTCTTTTCAGCTTTCTTTTTAGTTCATTGAATATTTTTAATATTCCATTTTATTTCTTCTTTCATCTTTAAAGATATACCTCTTTAAATATTTTTAGTGGTTGCTCTAGGGATTATAATATGCATCTTTAATTTACTGCAGTCTACTTTTGATTAATATTGTACCACTTATAAAATATAAGAACCAAACAAAATATCATTTCAATTTATACCCTTCATCTGCATTATTGATGTTATATATTTTTTAAATTATAAAACCCAGAATATAATGTTGTTATTATTGCTTTAAACAGAGAGTTGACTTATAAAGAATTTTTTTAAAAGAAGAAGAGAAGATATTTATATTTTTTCACATATTTACCATTTTCAGCATTCATCATTTATTCCCATAGATAAGAATTGTCAATCTGGTAAAATGGTCTTCACTGTGAAGTATTCTTTTAACATTTCATGTAGTTCATGTCTGCTGACGACATATTGTCTCAGCTGTTGTTTATCTGAAAATGTCTTTACTTCTCCCTCATTTTTAGATGAAGTCTTGCCTGCTACAGAACTCTGTGTTGACAGCTATATTTTTCTTTTAGCACTTTAATCACACGGTTCCAGTGTCTTCTGGCCTTTAATACTTCTAATAAGAAGTGAGTCATCATTCTCAGCAAAATTACTCAACACATTTGTGTACTTTTTTCTTGGGCTGCTTTTTAGATTTTTTTTTTAATCTTTGCCTTTCAGTTGTTTGATTGTGATGTGCCCAATTGATTTTCTTTGGGTATACCCTGCCTGGGATTGCTAAAATGCTTAGAATGATGCTTCTCAACAAATTTGGGAACTTTACAAAATTAATTCTTAAAAAAAAAATTATTTCTTCCCCATTTTCTTGCTCCTTTTCTGGGATTTTAATTGCAGATACATTCAATTGTTTAATACTGTCCTACAAGTCATTGAAACTCTTCTCATTTTTTCAAAATAAACTTTTTCATTCTCTGTCCTTCAGTTAAATAATTTCTGTGATCAGTCATCTAATTTATTGGACCTTTCTTCTGAAGTATCCAATCTGCTAGTAAGCTTCTCAATTATTTTTTCTTCATTTACAATATGAGCTTCTCAATTCTAGCTTTTACATTTGTTTCTTTTTACTAGTCTCTGTTTATATGTGCGGATTCCCAAGTATTCATTCATTATGTCCATCTTTCTCTTTAAATCCTTGGTCATCATTTATAATAACCATTTAAAGTTCTTGAATGCTAATTCCAACATGTGGGTCATCTCATATCTTTTAATATTGAGAGCTCTTTCTCTAAGTTATAGATCCCTGCTTTTATGCATGTATAGCAATTATTGCTCATGTACCATTCATTGTGGTTGATACAGTTTAGAGAGTCTGTATGAGCTTGTCCCCATTTTAAGCAGGTCCACTTTTGTTTAGGATAAAAGTTAAATTAATGGCATTTTCTATAGATCCTTTCAAGCTTCTGTTTATGATTTTTGTGATGGGATTATTTTGGATTTTTCCTCACTCCTATTTTTACTAACAAACAAATATTTTGTAAAATTACATGGCTCCCCAATGCTACCCACATTTTTCTGGGTTGCACTGCCTTTGTATCCTTCTTCCATTTGAGACTTATTGGGAAGCTTGATTAGATTTCTGTCTCAACCATTATCATTTGGCAGAAAATGCTACTAGGTTTATGATTCTGTTAGGAATATGGATGTGAATTCTTAATAAGTGTCTGTTTAACATTGTCAGCAGCTTAGGGAATGCATCAGATCTGTGAAAATCACATTACCCCAAATGAAATTTTCCATGGTTTTAGCAATAACAGGCCATCATGAATTTAGTAATCGAAACTACTCTAGAGAAGTAAATTGTCATTTTACTTTTTTGGTTTGGTATTTGACCTTGAAAAACATTTAGATACATTTTCTGGAGTCTGTCAGTGAGTTCTCCCAAAAGTTTATCCAAAATGTGTCCCACTGCAGTTTTGGAAGCAAATTTCTGATTTCCATAGGTCATATGAAAATGGGGAATCAAATCCTAACTAGCACACATAAGCCTTTCCCCAAATACTGTCTTTTATTATCCCCACTCCAAACTTTTTTACCTCCTCATCTTCAGATTAAACAATCTTAAATGGATTAAAGGTTTTAAATTTAGTGTAGTCCAATTATCAAACTTCCCTTATGGCTAGTACTTTTTGTGTTCTGTTGAAGAAATCTTTTTGTGTCCAACACAATTTTCCATTTATGGGTAGTTCTTTTTTTGTTTCTTGTTTAAGATATATTTTTCTACCTAAGATAGAGAAATATTCTCCTTTAGTATCTTAAAAAATCTTAATTTCACCTTATTATTTTGATCTACAATCTACTTGTTATTTAGTTTTGTGTATAATGGAGTTAGGGTCAAGTTTCAGCCCCATTACTGAAAAGATTATCCTCTTCCATGGTTCTGAAGAGTTAACTTGGTCATAAATTATGTTTCCACATTGTGTTGTCTGTTTCTACAATTTCTACTGTTTGTCTATACATGCACTCATACCACATTCTCTTTATGACAGAAACTTTATAATCAGTGTTGCTGTCTGGTAGAGTGAATTCTCTCACTTCTTCAAAATTTTCTTAACTGTATTTAACCTTTTTGTTTCCATATAAATTTAAAACCAATTTATCTATGTGAACAGAAACTAATCCTGCAGTGATACTGAGTAACTGTCTGTAGATCAATTTGGGAAGAATTGAAACATCCATGTTCATGACATGTTTTCCATTCACTTCTACTTTAATAACTCTCAGTATGGTGATAGTCATGCACAACTTTCATTAAATTTATTCGTAGACATTTTTTGATGCCATTTTAAATATCTTCTTTTTGTTGACAACTTTAATCAGGTATAATTGCCACAAAATAGACTGTACATATTTAAGGTGTACAAGTTGGAAAGTTTTTACATGTGAAATATACCCATGAAAAAATTGCCAGTCAAAATATTTAACATACCCATCATCCTCCCCAAATTCTACATGCCCCTTTGTAATACTGTACCTCTATCCCACTGCTCCCTGATACTTTGTCAATAAACAAACACTTATCTGCTTTCTGTCACTATATATTCATTTGCATTTCCTAAAAATTTACATGTGTTGAATTACATAGCATGTACTTTTTTTGGTTCAGCTTCTTTCATTCAGGATAATTATTTTGAGATTCAATTATTTTGCATATATACCAGTAGTTCATTTATTTTATTTCATTTCATCACTATACTAAAATTTCATCTGTTCATCTGTTGATGAACATTTTGGTTGTTTCCAGCTTGGGGGCTGCCACAAATAGCACCAATGAAACATCCATGTGTGAGTATCCATGTATGAATAAGGACATGTTTTTTAATTTCTCTTGGGGAACTACGTGGTATTAAAATGGCTGGATAATTCAAGAGGTATGTAATTAAATTTTGAAGAAACTGCTCAATATTTTTCAAAGTGGTTGTGTATTCCTATTATTGTACATGTGAGTTTCCATTCCTCTACATCCTTGCCAATATTAGGTTTGGTCAGTGCATTTAATTTTAGCCATTCTGAGAGGTGTGTAAGGGTATCGAATTGTGGTTTTAATTCGTATTTCCCAAATGACTAAAAATGTTGAGCATCTTTACATGTGTTTATTTGCCACATGTATACCTTTTATGTGAAGTGACCATTCAAGATTTTTGCTCATTTTTACTGTTATTCATTTTCTTACTCTTTTCTTATTATTTCTTCTTATTCAATTCATATATTCTGCATATTAGTGTTTTATCAGATATATGCTTGCAAATATTTTCTCTCAGTCCATGGCTTGTCTTCATTCTCTTAGCATGATCTTTGGAAAAGCAAACATTTGTAATTTTCTGAATTTCAATTTAGCAATGCTTTCTTTCATAGATTGCACCTTGGGTGTTACATCCAAGAAATCTTTGCCTATCTAAGGATTACAAAGATTTTCTACCATGTTCTCTTTTAGAAGTTTTATAATTTTACATTTTACATTTAAGATTATGATCCATTTGGGCTTAATTTTTTTTATGGTGCGAAGTATGAATCCAAAGTTTTGATTTTATTTTGCCTTATTTTTTCCTAGCAGATATCCAATAGTTCCATCATCATTTGTGTAAAAGACTATCCTTTCTTCATGAAGTTGCCTTTGAACATTTGTAGGTCTATTCCTGTTCCATTGATCTATTTCTTTATATTAATAGAGATTTTTAATATATTTTTAAATCAAGTAGTGTTAGTTATCCAACTTTGTTTTTTTTTTTTTTTTTCAAAAATGTTTCCAATATTCTTGATTCTTTTGTTTTTCCATAAGAAATTAGAATCAGTTTTTCAGTTTCTTAAAAAAAATGGCCCCTGGGCATTTGATCTGTTTATGTTGAATCTATAAATCAACTGGGAAGCTAAATAACATGCTAACAAAATTGAATATTCCAACTCATAAATGTGATATTTATCTCCATTTATTTAGATTTTCTTTATCTCTCACAGCAATATTTTGTGGTTTTCACTGTACAGATCCCTTACTTCTTTTGTCAGATTAATTCCTAAGTATCTCTTCTTCTTATACAAACTTCAGTTTCTGGTTGTTATTACTAATTTATATAAATGCTACTAAACTTTATATCCTGTAATATTGTTAATGCATTAGTTCTAATAGATTCCTTTGGATATTCTATTTGGAAAATTGCATTGGTTTCCTGTGGCTGTTGTAACAAATTATCACAAACTAGGTGGCTTAAAACAACATACATTTATTCTTTCACAGTTCTGAATCCCAGAAGTCTAAAATCAAGGTGATGACAGGATTGTGCTCCTTTAAGAGGCTCCATGGGAGATCCATTCTTTGTTCCTTCCAGCTTCTAGTTGCTTTAGACATTCCTTGGCTTGTGGCTACGTAACTCCAATCTCCACCTCCACTGGATGGAAGAATATATATCTTTCAAAACTGTCTTTTTGGGGGAACAGAGTCTTTCCTTCAGGGTTCTCTTTTGAAGATTGAGAACATTCTTAAGATTGTTCTTATTGTCTTTTATCTATTAGCAGTTTTACCATGATATGTCTAAGTTGCTCTCCTTTGTATTTATCCTACTTATTCATATTTATATAGATTCTGTGATCTGATTTCATTCATTGGTTTTGGAAATTCTCATCCATTACCTCTTTAAATATATCTTCTACTCTATTTTTTTTCCCTTTCCTTTTGAGACTGCAATTAGTCATATGTTGGATCTTTTTATGAGGCCCCATATGCCTCTTATACTCTTTTCCTTATTTTCCAATCTGATAGATGAAAAGAAAGCAATCAGATAGTGTTCGGTCTGGATATTCTTTCTTGCCTAATTCTTTTTTCAGTTGTATCTGCTCTTAAAGAAATCCGTCAACTTCTTAATTAAATATATGTATTTCTCTCAGTTCCAGAGTTTCTGTTTAGTTCTTTTAAATTTGATTTGTTTGTTTTTTGCCAAAATGTTCTAATTTATCTTTATTTCCTTTAAAATATTGATTGTAGTTAGTTTAAAGCCCATGTCTGATAACTGCTTTATCTGGATCTCTTCTGTCTATGTTTGTATTGTTTATTTTTTCCTTGAGTTTTGTGTTCAGTCTTTTCTTTTTGATTGCTTCATTATTGTTTGTGGAAAGCTAAACTTTGTATATAGAAGAGTTTAAAGATAATTTGAACTTCTAGATGATGATATTTTTTTCCCAGAAAGGGTTAGTTTTCCTCTGGCAGACCAAGGGACTATCCAAAGTGCTAATAGATGTAACCCAATCAGGATTTGAAATGTATAAAGGCTGGGTCTCAGTCCCTATGAGTCCTGATCTATCAGTTTAGCTTTACTGTTAAGTGCAACACTTTGGGTTCAACTGAATGCCAGGGGGATTTACTAGGCCCCTTCTTCATAGCAGCCTTATTCACTAACATTTGTCAATTTCTTTGCACTTATAAAAATAAGTTTTTGTTTGGTGATATAGAGGGTTTTTACATAAAATTTAATAATAAAAAATAATAACAAACATTTACTGAGAACATAGGGTATGTCAGGCACTATGCATATGCTTAGCATTTACTCATAAATGTAAAGAAATTGAAGGTCTGGTAAGGTATTGAGCAGTTAGAAGATGATATGATCTGCATAGTGTGGGGCTGCATGAGGAAGGAAATTGGAGAAAATTTGCCAAGGCATTGCTCACTAAGCTAGATTTTTTAAATTAAGCATCATTAACTCATGAAATTCACAAGTTTGTGCATAGGGCAAGCAAATCCAGTCCGTGCTGTCAACATCCTCACAGAAAATCTTGTCTTCTGTGTTTTCATTACTACCAAAGGGCACATATAACAGTGAGCGTAATTGAGACCAAACTAGTGAATTCAGCAGATCTCATCTAGCTTAGCTACATTGATTGTGAAGCACTCTTGTGTAATTATTAATTCTAATGATCTCTAAGTCTATCCTTCTCTCAGTATTCAGTGTTCATGACCTGGAACATTTTAATTTTGCTTGATTCTATATTCTGCCCAGCAGAACCCCCAAATATTTATTCTTCATTAAACTGCATTTTCTCATGCCCCTTTTGGGAAATGTCAGTGTCAATTTGAGTTTGAAATGTGGAATGATAACACAGGTTAGTTAAAATACTAATTTTAAATTTTTAGAAGCATAATGGTCATCCTAAACTGCAGGATAGGAAAAAGGAATGAGAAAAATCTGAGACAAATCACAACAATATGTTCATATAGTGTACTCAAGTAGATTAGTAATTTCAGCATTTAAAGCAATTATGATTCATATTATGTTTTAACTAAATTGATGAAATACTCAATATGGCCCAGCAGCTGTGCTAGGGGCTCTGATATGGCCATCCTACTGTACCTTCACAATATCCTTAGAGCGGTGAAAAAATTCCACATGAATTTGGGGATTTATTTCTAATGAAACATATTCTGAAAGACTCCCAGAAACTATCAGGATCCTGGCAAGAAAGAGATGGTACTAAAACTGGGTAGGAGACAGTGCTATACCCCAGAGCTAGTAACTATAGGGAGCAACCCCTAGGCCTAATGGAGCAAAGTGAAGAGAAGTTACTAGAACACAGAGACAGAGTGTTGCATGGAAGTTTTGCCTGACAGGAGTTACTGACTTTCAAGGGACTAACCCATTCAAAGTTGTCCCTGCAGGGAGGAAATCCTGTAACCTCACTCTTTTCCCCTCCTCTCATCTGTTGCTGAGATCCATTGACCAAACCCAACTGGAAGCCCAATGGGTACAAGATAAGGTATTAAGAGTAAGGAGTGAATCAGGAGGAATAAACAAAAGACATCCAGCTCACTTTCCCTGTTTCTCCCTCTCTCCCTCTCTCCCTCTCTCTTTCTGCAGTAGTATAGAGATGAGGGTATAGTATTTGCAGCTCAGCTACTTTTAGCTGCATGACTTTGAAGAATTTATCTAACCTCACTGGGTAATACTTTTCTCTTGTAAAATTGGGAATAAAAATTGTACTTATGAGTAAATGCTAAGCATATGCATAGTGCCTGACATACCCTATGTTCTCAGTAAATGTTTGTTATTATTATTTTTTATTATTAATTTTTATGTAAAAACCCTCTATATCACCAAGCAAAAAGTTATTTTTATCATAACGTTAAATTTTTGCAAATGTTATAATGTAGGCTTATAATTACAATTTATAAAGTTTTGGACACAGTCTGCATGTGCTACTATGCAATTTTTGAGATTCCTAGCTTCATACATATGAATCAGGGAGAATACAAGACATCTCCTTTAAGCTCCAATATTAATTCTCTTGAACTAATATGGGACATAGTTCTGTCTCCTTGCCTTACTCTATTTAACAATAAAAAATAATAACTGCAATTATTCTATTATTCAAAGTACTAATAATAAATCATAATTTTAATTTTCTGCCTACATATAAAGTTATGAAACTGCATGGGGTATCATAAAACAAAATAACAAACATCTTATCTCTATCTAAAACATTATAAATCAATGTTTTTGAAGTGTTTTCAAATAGATTACCTTTCTGAAGCAGCTTCAATATTCTGGCAACTTGCACCTGGCTCCAGAATTCATACACATTATCAAATCCAGGGCAAGAAAGAAATTCCAGAGATAAGGATCAAGCCTAGAAGCTGTCTTGTCACTAGTCTTTAAGGTTATAACTGACAGAAGAGACTTTAGGATGTTGAAGTAAGACTCAAGTTGCTTTAGAAACTGAGAAGGTATCAAGTGAGAGATGTGATCTTCCTAGATGTTTTGGCAATCTTTTTGACGGCTAACATGTGATAGTTGTTTGTTCTGTTGGCTAAAGGAGCTGATTATAATTAAAACATGGAGAGCCTGACAGATTACCTCCAGGCAATGAGAACTAAGCTTACCAGGCACTGTATTTCTTCTGAATTTACTTTCTTTCTCCAAGAAGGAGGCTCTTATGAAGCAATGGAGTTGAGTGAGTGTGCATGTGTAGTTCAAAGTCCTCCCAATGAACCTTTGTTTTGTTTCATTTTATTCTAAAAGATAAATTGTGTATATACCTATGATTCAGACATTGCAGTATCCAGGGTGACTGGCTGAACAAGCAAATGAAAGGATGGATAGTGCTTAGAATATATGCTTAGAAAATATGACCAGGGTTCAGTCCCAAAGAATTCTGTGAAGTAAAACAGAATCACCTTAAAGATTACATGTGAAAATTCCTGTGAAGGACATAATTATGATCTGGAAGGGAAGCTGTCAAACAAATTTAAACTCACTGTATGAGTCAATAGCTTTGATCAGAAATTATATGTCTGGCTTTGTGCTAAGCCTTTTGACTACATGAACAAACAAAGTACAGGCAATTATCCCTGCCATCCCACATGTGATTGACAGTTTAGTGGGTTCAAACATGAGATGTCCATAATAAAAGTCAACAAACAAAGGTATTCTAGCTTAACATGAAGCATCATGCTGAGCTGAAGATGATGGAGAGCTTGGAGAAGAATCCAGAATGGATCAAATTCAGGGAGGAGAAATTTAGGGAAAGAGAGTACTTGAGTGATACACACAAAACTTGTTGCAGAGACAAGAATAGAAATGTCATATCTTGGATAGTCAGGAAAGCCCCTGATCAAAATCAGAGAAGTCATTTTAAAGGAGCCAAGGTGATACAGTTTGACTGGGGGTGAGAGACTTCATTATTTATTGAATACCAAGGTACCATCTATTTTTACTTTAACTGATGTTTTTTTTTAACAAGAGCTGAGAATCAATGTTTATTTATCACCAAGGCACTATAAGACTTTCACCTGAATTATCCCTTATGACCCTCAAACATATATATTAGATGTTTAATAGGTGTCAGCAATTATTATTATTGTTATAAATTTTTATTTCTAGATTGTCTTTTCATAACATCTGAGTTAGAACAGGACTAAAAAGAAAGATGGAATTTATAGAAGAGGAGAATTTAAGACTAGGAAACAGGAAAGGGTCCAAGGCACTAGCTCTGGATGTTGGCACTGGACTCAGTCAATTTCTGTTGTAGCCATGAGGGAAATATTCTGAAAATGTCAGCTCAGCAAGGAAAATTTATTTTTTGCTCTGCAGTGTGAGCTCACTGAATGTCTTGTTGATTTCAAGAGCATTGACTGCCTCTGGTTTTTCCAAGGTAAAGCTACCTTGACCTCAAGATATGACTCATTTAAAAATATTTGTCATATACAAAGTCTATACATTTATTAGAGAATTATTTCTTGGATTATAGCATTGGCTCATATGAAACTTGGTTTGAGAGGCTCTTCTTTCTCTTTGTCATCTGTGATCCTTCTACCATCTTGCCCAAGCAGTGGAACTATTTTTTTCCATGTACTTTATGCTCTGAATGTGCTGTTCTGAGTAACAGAAGAAAGAAATAATAACAGAATGACCTCAAAGAACAAACATGTCTCCAAAACCATCTCATCTTTGTCATTGTAAAAAATGAAACAAAAGCAGAAATTGAACAAGATCACTGAAACAATCAAATCCAGAAGTTGTCCCACAAAATGTAGTGCCCCTGCCAGCAACATTTCACTTGACCTCTGAACTTACACATTTCAAGGATGAGCAAGTTTCCTCTGGAAGAGCCATCTTTTTGTGACTAGAGGAAGCAGGAACATCTGGGCTTGAAAATGTCAGGTGGCTCCCTTCAGCAGTGTTGCTGGAAGTCAAGGAACATTGCTTTCTTTCATGGTGGCTTTATTGAGTATTCAGGAAGTGTAGCCAAAATGTTCATCACCAGATGGCATTAAAAAATTTCTCATGACAATGAGTCACTGTGGGGGACAAATGTTGACAAATATGGTAACACCACATCAGTCCATTTGCCTTCAGTAGTTTGCATGAAAGAGGTCTACAGGCACAATTAGATCTTGGTCTCTATAACTGTCCTTTAGGTTTTGTTTTAAATATAAAACTTGATTGCATAATTCTAACCATCTCTCAGATGAGCACAGCCTGAATATGCTGTGTCTCATGACAGCTATCTGCAACCAGCATTCAGGGGTTTGTTCCAATTAAAAGTATCCTCTATATGTTGATATCTCCAACCAATGGCTTGAGAATGGTTTGAAGATTTCAATGTCTCAACCGACATAATCCCCATAATCCAGGATTTGCATCCATGTTGATGGCATCAAATGGTTCTTCTAGATTTAGACTATAAACACTGATCGAAAGCCTCAAGCAATACACACATGGGGAATTGTTCAGAGTGAACAATGTTTTGAGAAGGTGCTGCAAAGATTGGGAAAAATAGTCAAAGCGTAACTATGGAGGTAGCAGTGGAACTTTGACAGTCATACTATCACTGCCAGGATTTGTCAGCCAATTTATAAACAGGTCTGTCCCATGGAAGATGTTTCATTAGAGGAATGAACAATTGATGCCTCAGAGATATGTGGAGTTTGGGGCTGGATGCTGCAGCCCAGAGAGTTTCATCAGAATGTAGTAGAAGTAAAAACTGCTAAATGTTCTGAAAACTTGAACTGTGAAAAATGCCTTTTTCCTGTGGACAATGATGTGGTTTAGCAACAAAATATGGTAAAAAATGATTGGCTCCAGGAGGGCTTACAGGTCCTTCTTTCTGTAAATGGGTATCTCATAGCTGCTTGTACCTTAGCTTGAGGGGTGTGATTTCCAAAAGAATTGTAAATGGCAGACTGTGAAGATAACGTTTGATCTTATATAGAGGACATTGTGTCTCAGAAAATCAGTCAGCAAGAGACATTAGTTCAGAAAATATAGAGATAGATACTTTAAAAGAAAAGTTTTCATGCAATTTAGGATCTCACAGCTTTATTGAGTGATTCATGAATCGGGCAGCATCCCATTCAGAAAATAGAAGGGAGTGCCACCAAAAGGGTGGGAAGGGGCAGCTCATAGAGGTTAAATTTGGAAGCAAGTGAGGAAATGTTCTGATTGGCTGACATTAAGTTTCCATTTTACATGGGGGGTGGGCTGTGTGTGTTGGTTTGGATGCATTATGTCCCCCAAAACACCATTATCTTTGATGCAATCTTGTGTGGGCAGATGTATTAGTGTTGATTAGATTGCAATTCTGTAGTGTTTCCATGGAGATGCGACCCACCCAACTGTAGGCAATAACTCTGATTAGGTAATTTCCATAGAGGCGTGGACCCGCCCATTCAGTGCGGGCCTTGATTAGTTTACTAGAGCACTATATAAGCTCAGACAGAAGGAGCAAGCTGGCTGCAGCCAAGAGGGACACTTTGAGGAATGCACAGGAGCTGAGAGAGGAGCTGCATCTTACAGAGACATTTTGGAGACGGCGTTTGAAAGAAGACTTTGCTCCGGAGAAGCTGAGAGAGGACAAATGCCTCAAGAGCAACATTTTGGAGAACACCATTTTGAAACGCAACCTAGGAGCAAGCAGGCACCTTCCAAGCTAACAGAAGTTTTCCAGATGCCAATGGCCATCCTTCAGTGAAGCATTGGCAAACTGGAACAGGTTGTGTGTGTTTTACAAAGTGGGGAGCAGATGTACATTAATTAATATAGTATGCTTGTCCATTCTGATACGCTCTGTACTAGACCCAAACTAGTTTTACCAGCAGGTGTTGCTTATCAGCGATCCTGTAGGGTGTGTTCTGTTTTCTTGGAAAACCCCTGAAGGTCAATTGCTTTCTGTACTGGAAAAGCCTTCTCAGAAAAGGGTCTTCTCCTTGCAATGCCCAATATGGGAGGCCATTTTATTTTACTTCCCCTTTTGGTCTTTTTCCCAATGATCTCATTGGAAACTTGACCAAACACTCCAGTCACCGCCATTTCTTTTCTTGTCAGATAGTTGAGTATACTTGGTCAGTCTATTTGTTCCATTTTTCCTGTGCATTTGTTTGTTTGTTTCCTTTCTTCATTGCAGTGAAGTTCACTGGGTGGCTATTCAATTATATTTAAGCCAGTTGGAGTGACGTTTACTTACTCAGCTGAGTGGATTATAGCTACAGCCCTCTCTTTGAGTCAGGGTATCTATTATTTTTTTTATTTTAAGTCTTAATCCACTGTAGACAGTCTCCTTTCTACTTATTTTCCTTTTCATTAGCTGTCTTAAGAGCAACCATCCGTCTTGAGGGTAGCAAGGAATTTAAACAGAATTGTGAAACACCGTTTGTACAAGAAATAAAACATAGAGACTGATAATCACAATTAAAAGCATAAATCCACCTTGTGACTGACACCCCCTTTATCCAGTGTATGGCTAGATGAGTAATAAAATAAAGACATGCAATTTAAACAAAGCTAGAGTAGGGCATAGGGAAAAGGAGTTAATGCTTAAACTGTGCAAAGTTTCCATCTGAGTTGATGGAAAAGTTTTAATGACAGGTGGTGGTGATAGTACAATATTGTGACTGTAATGAACAGCAGTGAATCATATATTTGAATGTGGTTAAAAGGGCAAATTTTAGGTTGTGTATGTTACTAGAATAAAAATTTTTTGAAAAATAAATCAGAATACTGTACAACACAAACAGAGAACTTTAATGGAAACCATGGACTATAGTTAATAGTACAATTATAATAATATTCTTTTATCAGCTGTAACATATGTACTAGACTAATGCAAGCTGTTAATTGGGGAATTACATGGGGACTCTATTTTCTGCATGATTTTTCTGTAAACCTACTTCTTTAATAAAATTTTTTTTAAGCATAAATCCAAGGTATACTAGTGTTTCAGTTTGCTAATGCTGCCTTTTTGCAAATACCAGAAATGGATTGACTTTTATAAAGGGGGTCTATTTGGTTACAAATTTGTGGTCCTAAGGCCATAAAGGTGTCCAAACTAAGATATCAACAAGAGGAACCTTCACTGAGAAACAGCCAATGGTGTCCTGAACACCTCTGCTAGCAGGGAAGGCACATGGCTGGCATCTGCTGGTACCTTGTTCCCGTGTTGCATTGCTTTCAGCTTCTGATTTCAGTTGCTTTCTCTCTAAGCATCTGGAAATCCTGTCTTAGCTCCTCTGGTATAAACTCTGGGCTTCATCTCATAGCTTAGCATCTCCAAAAGTCCTTCTGTCCTCATCTCCAAGTATCTCAAAGGTCAGCAAGCATCTGGGTCTGTGTTGGCTCTTAGCTTCTCTCTTTAATACTCCAGTGAACTAATCAAGATCCACCCTGAATGGGTGGGGCCACACCTCCATGGAAATAATTCAATCAGAGGTTCCACCCTAATCAACAGACTAATCAATCTGTTCCCACAAGATTGCATTAAGGAACATGGTTTTTGGAGGGACATAATATATCCAAACCAGCACAACTAGTATGTCCCCACATTCCATTAAACCAAGAACCTATAACCAAGAAGATAGGATTCAGGGGATGATTGTGATGACTGAACCATTGTATAGACATTTCTTCTTTACTTTCTGATATATTAGAGTTGACAGAGGGAAATACATTATTTCTGTAATCCAGCTGCCTTGATCTCTGATAATGATCATATAGCCTTTATCTTGTGCCCTTGTGATTGTAAAAACCTTGTGACTGGTCCCCACTTACACCCATTTTATCCGATTTTTGACTTCGGAGTCTTGTGGTCACTAAAGACAGCCCCTAATGTTTATTAATGAAGGGCCATGAGTCAGCCCAGAACTAACCCACCCCGAGTCCAAAGTTATCTTGATAACCGAAACTGGTCTAACCAAAATAAGCCTGCCTGACATGTGTGGTAGCTTAGACTTTAGCCTATAAGTGACTCATTATAATACTAAAAATCATGCCCTTAAAGCCACCATTTTCTTACATATGTTCTGTGACCAAGCATGTAACCATTCTGCACATGCTCAGTAATTAGATCACATCTAATTACATCATCTAGTGCCATTGTGCTCATTATCCTAAAGCCTGCCCAACTTTTGATACTATAAAACTATCAGAGTTACTGCAGTTCAGGGAGACAGATTTTTAGGCTGCTAGGCAATCTGATCTCCTGCTTTGCACCTAGCAATAAACCCTTCCTCACTTTGAAACCCTGGTGTCTCGAGAATTGGTCATTTGAGTGCTGCAGGGACAGAATCTACCACTTTTGATTAGTATCAAACCTAGGTGAGGAAATAGGTCTGTCCATTGAAATGTTTGAGCTTAACTGATATCATGAAACACCTTAACTCGTTCCTTTAAAATATTGATGTTATTTATCATGACGCCAGACTTATTAACACAAATGCAACATTTTCATGGGCAGTCAGAGTATCGAGAGCCTGTTTTGCAACACCACTGATGCTCAGCTGTCAACATCAGCCTGGAGGGCTAAAGAACATTGAAGATGGTGTTAAAGCTGTTTCATAGCCTTAGATAGATTTATAACTGTTCACTCCCTGTCAGGTGTCCTAGGGAAGGTATGAAGATGTGCAAGAAAGAGGGGAACCCTATATTTCAGTAGCTCAAGGGATTGGGGGTTTTATACCTTTTTTGTTGTTTTGATGCCCGATGTAGAGAAGATACTGAGTAAGCTTTTTCACTGGCACTTAGGGTAAACAGTACATGCAAGATCATAGGATCTAGTCCAATTCACAGGTAGGTAACAAAACTGTGTGGTTATCTGCAGCTTATAAAGGGGATGCAAAGTAGATCCGTAAAGAGAAGCAGAAGCTGATAACCTAGAGGAGTGTGCTAGTTTTCCACTGAAACACAAATTTTTCTACTGTCACCCTCCTTTTCATCAAAGATGACCTCAAAAAGATTATTCTTAATCATAAAATAAGGCTGGTTTCATTGGATTTGGCCTGATTGTTTACATAAGTGCAGCAAGAATAGTGATGTACCATATAGCCATTGTTAGGTTTGGTTTGGTGGTAGTTTTCATAAAGGAACTCTGATTGGACTTTTAAAATCCTCTCGAGGCTAGGAAGCTAAGGCAGGAACTTGACACCAGATTTCACCTGCAGTACAGATAGTACATGTGCTTACAAAAAAGGAAACTTCTTTATGACCTGTAAGGCTGGAAGCCCTGGGGCGAGGTACCAGACCAGTTTTTCCAAGAGGGTTTTGTAGTCAGTGCCTCCATGAAGTCAACCTAAGTTTCTTAAAAGTCTCTGGTTATGTCTGATTAAATAAGCATCACTCTCAAAATTGACATTCCAGTCAAATCTTTGGTTATATAACCAATGTCTCCAATTATGTCCTGTTAACAAGGAGGATAGATGCTAACTGAATCTTTGCAAATAATTATACTGCCATAAAAAAGAATATTCAATAAGAGTTTCTGATTTCTGGAGGGACAGGCAGGGAGAAGATGACTGTTCTATGAATTATACACAGCTCAGGGGGAAAAAGTAAGGGATCCCTTGTATCTAGGAAATAGAACATTAAAACATCAGCAATGATCCAAACAGAACTATAACCATTCTTCATCAGTTCCTTTGGTCCTAGGTAACTCATCCTTGCTCCTTTGATCTTGTGTTAGCCATCTTGTGAACCCATCCACTTCTCCACTGGAATTCTGGAATCTCAACTCAGTCCGATATGGTCTCAAGGTTAGTCAAGCACTGTCATCAGAAGCCTGTGCCCCGGAGTCCCTGGCACGGTCCTTGCCATGTGTCTCTGCAACAGACATTTTTATTGAAAATGAAGCACTGTGGGCCTGAAGCTGATTGCAGGTGTTTTCAGGGAAGCAAAGATGACAAAAAGACTTAAAATGGCAGTGGTTAGCTCATTGACGTTTTATAAAAGTGAGTGATCTCATGAGAGTTCATTAAACATTATTTTAAGAATAACTGAAATTATGACCAATAATATAAGACCGTTGTCTAATATCAGGCAGATCAGTGCTAGGGCATCTTATGGACAGTGAGGACATTCTCAAATCTCTAGGGAAATTATTAAACTTCTGAAATGTTTTACCCATAAAAATTTAACCAACTGAAGGTTAGAAAATATTTTCTACTTTTGACAACGCTTCCCATGCAACTCATAACATATCAATAAACCTAACCAGTTTTAGCACCTCTCTTTTTACAAGATGAAAGAACAAATTCTTTATGATTTTCCTGGGTCCCTCTGGAAAATCCCAAAGTCAGTTTGAGATGAAGAAGACATCATTTAGGGTTTGAATTGGGGAAGGCAAAATATCAAAATGTCAGATTTGAACATTGAGTTACATAGAATCACGGGTCAACAGTATTTAGTTCCCTATTTAACCAAAGTGACAATAATAGATTTTAAAAGTAAGTAAGAGTTAATATGATTGCAAATAAAAAAAGAAAACAACAACTTAGTTCTTTAAAAAGTAGGAATTGTTCTTCTATTATAAAGATCCAATAAAGAATAAGGTCACTACAAAGCATAGGAAATTACTGTGATACAGAATCTTTGCCTTCTTGGCAGATTACTCAGATGATTAAGAAAACCTTTAATAACCTGTTATTGAGAGCAGACTAATAATCTAAGAAAACTTTTTCATTTTAACAGAGAGAGAACCAAATTCTAGTTTTGCATGAAGATACCTTCTGATGAGAAAACACTTAAAAATCTCATAAGCCTATCAAATCTTAGCCCACCTTTGACCATGACAAGTAAAATTCCTTTTCCATATACCTTCTACAACTTTCTATGCCCATTCGGGTTTTGTCCTACATACTCCTGTTTCTCATTCTGCAACAACAAATCATTTTACTCTAGGGAAAAAAATGACTCTTTTTCTTAACGAAAACACATCCTGCATACCTTACATATTCAAGTTACCAAAAAAGATATTGGGGATGCTCTTCAAGCCAACATGCTACAAAACATAATTATTTTTCACATAAAGTTTTTCAAAATAATACTTTAATTTGTTTAAAAACAAGTTTTAATTTTTCATCGTCTTAAAGATCTAGTGGATAAAACTTGTATAAATTTCAGAAGGGCATACCCAAATAGAATAAAATTTTATGCTTGTATTGTTCTTAACATTGATAACTCAAAAGGTGTATCTGTTTTTATTTAACAATATTTAACCAGTCCCATTTGTCAAAATTTTATCTGAATCACAGGAACTTGAATATTTTTAAAAACTTTGGGTTTAATTCTATGAATACTTTTTCATATGGAAATATTAGAAATCTAGACTCCTTATTTTGTAGGATTTAGGAGTATTACTTTATGTAAAAGGGTGCATTTATTGTTAAGCCAATTTGAGTAGAGCTCTTTTAAGGAGTTTTATAAGTTAATTTTGTAATACCCTCTAGAGGTAGGAAAATAGTTTACATCAAACAGGCATACAGACACAGAGAGCTTATAGCTTCAATTTAGAATTTTTCAGCCTTGAGTCAGACATAAAAACACAGAGACACAAAAAACAGAGAAATACAGAACTCACTAGTTTATAAAAGCTATTTTATTGTCTTACAGTTTCTTGGTGGATTCTGAATAACAATTAAAATAGGTATTCCATTAGGTCTGTTTAATTCAGGAGCCTGTTTTTCTCAAGTGCATCTCTGTTAAAGTTTGTCTAATTGTAACATTCCCCATAATGCCTTCACAACTGTAAGTGGTCTTTGATGAGATTTTGCTCTTTTGTTAGACAAGCACACTTCTAGCCCCATCATTTTTGAACATGTAATACGCTGGGGTTTCAGAGAGAGGAGAATCAAAATATTTAGAATTTGAGGATCCTGTTTTATCATTTCACTCTTACCTTGTGCACAAGACAAAGAAACCAGAAGTAGCAAAAATGAAACTGCATAGTACACCAAAAGTCTAGAGACTTGGACTCAAAATTTGAGCCTTCTCAGCGATGAGATTGACCCACTAATCTTTGGACTCAAAGCTAGTGAGATCAGAGAGCTCAAACACAAAAAGAGTGGAGCTCAAATGCAAGAGCCCTTCACCCACAACCCTTGGAGATGGCGGGGAAGACAGAGAATGCAAAGTGCTCTATGATGCCTTTACCCATCTTTCTCGTTGTCTCTAGAGTCATCGGCAATTGTCTTTAGATTTCATCCTCATCACCAAAACTGAAAAAAGAAAAACTTTCATGCCATTTATGCTTTTATTGAATTTTAATGCTTTATTGAGCAATTCATGAACTGGGCAGCATCCAGTTCAGAAAGTAGAGGGGAGCCCCACCAAGGGAGTGGAGAGGGGACGCTCATATAGGGTGAACTTGGAAGCATGTGAAGAACTGTTCTGATTGGCTGACATTGTTTCCATTTTACATGGGAGGGTTCTTATAAAGTGGGGAGCAGATATACATTGATTTGTGTGGTGTGCTTGTCCATTCTAAGTTTTCTGTACAGGACTTCTGTACAGAACTAGTTTTCAACTAGTTTTATCACCAAGTATTTCTTATCAGTGGCTCTATAAGGTGCATTCCATTTTCTTAGAAAATACTTGCATGTCAATTATTTTTGTCCTCCCGAAAGACTTTTTTGGAGAGAGGGTCTTCTCTGACAATGCCCAATACAGGTGGCCATTTTATTGTACAAGGAAGGAAGGAAGGAAGGAAGGAAGGGAGGGAGGGAGGGAAAGGAAGAAGGGAGGATAAGAGAATGTGGTAAAAAATTAAAAGTTTGTAAAACTGGGTATCTGTGCAGAGAGTATGTTGGAGTTCTCTGTATTGGCTTTTGTATTATTTTTGCAACTGTCCTGTAAGTTTGAAATTCCTTCAAAATAAAAGGTTAGAAAAAGATATTGGATATTAACATTTTTATTTGAAACTCAAGAAAAAAGTTCTCAATAAATGAGCTGAATAAATGCTAAACATTTCCTGTGACATCTAGAAGTTGAAAAGGATAGCCACTAGCACCACTGCTTTTGATCATTATATTGCCTTTCTTAGGATATTTTAGCTAGTTCAGTAAGGCAAGAAAAATAAATAAAAGGTACAAGGATGTCCATAGGAGAAACAAAACAATCTTTATTAGCAGGTGACATCGTGTGGTATGCAGTTAATTTAATCTATAGATTTACCATTGAAACCTACCAATTTATTAAATTTCTAGATATAAATTCAACATATAAAACTCAATTGTTGGAATAGCTGGAAGGAGGAAAATGACAAAGTAGAACTGTACCCTGTAACATCCTTTGAAATTTGCTATATAGCTACTCACTGAATTGTGCTTTGAAAGTCTTCACCTTTCTGTATATACCCTATATTGCATATTAAAGTAAGAACTGAAACTGTGGAACTGTAACCCATAAGTTTTTTAAATTACTTTTATAACTGCTTGTTGAGCTGTCTATCGAAAGTTAACACCTTTCTGTATGCATGTTATATTTTACAATAATGGAAATAACTGAAGTTGTGGAACTGTGACCCATGACATTCTTTGAAATTTGTTCTCTAACTGCTTGTTGAATTGTACTTTGAAAGTTATCACTGTTGTGCATATATGTTAAAGTGTACAATAAAAAATGAATTAAAGACTAAAAAAAAAACTCTATTGTATGTGTATGTCGCCAGCCACATATAAAAATAATGGTATTTACAAAAAATTACATATTTTTAGCCTAAAAGCCAAGTGCCCAGAAACTAGAATTATGGGCGAGACCTCCATAAATAAAATTCTGAAACAACATTATGAAATATTAAAAGAGATGAAATTGGAAGATATAATAAGTTCATGGATTGGAATCCTCACTCTTTTAAATATACCAATTTCCCCCAAATTGCATTCCCAATGAAAATCCTTAATTTTTGCCTGGAATTTGGCAAGCTGATTTAAAAATTTATGTATGGAAATACCGAGACTAGGAAATGGTCAAGAATAGCCAAAATATTCTTAAATAAAACAAGCTGGGAAGACTTGTTCTTATGGATATCAAAACATATTTTAAAGTTATAGTAATTAGGAGTGTGTGACTTTTGCAGGGATAGTCAAATAGACCAATGAAAATGAAGTTCATAGAAAGAAATTCACATATATTAGTATTTCCTACTGATATAGTGGGGACAGCACAGTGTCTTCAATACTTGGAGCTAGGACAACTATGTATCGATAGGGAAAGAAATAAAAATGACTCATTCCTCAAAGCATACACAAAAATCAATTCCAGACACATTAAAGGAATGAAGGAACTAGGCAAACCATAAAGCTTTGGGAATATAGAATATCTTTATAGCCTTAAGGTAGACATGGCTTTCTTAAATAAGACACAAAAAGCACTGGCCTTATATGTATATTTGTGTGTGTGAAAACTAAGTACATGTGACTAAATACCCCTTGGGTGAAAAAGGAAATCAAAAGGGACGTTAAGAAATACCAACAACTAAACAATAATAAAAACATGAATGATCAAAACAGTGATGATAGCTAAAGCAATCATACAAAGAAATGTAATGCTTTCAATATTAAGTACCAAGAATTCAACTCAAAAAGCTGGAAAAATAAAAATCGCTTGCAAATTTTTTAAAGACAATACAAGAAATATAAAAATAATAAAGAAAAAGGAAGACATCAATTAAAGAACAACCGTATAATAGAAAATATTATCACAGTGTGAAGCTTTCTTTAAAACAACACAGACAAGCCCCCAGCAAGACTGAGCTGTAATTGGAAAGAAATAACAGATTTACAATTTTATAAGTTTTAAAATATTGTTACTGAATGAATTGGATAATTTTCGGGGAAATGTAAAATGACAAAATTGTCACAGGATAAAATTTAAAAAAAAACACACAGGGCAATAACTACTAAATAAACTGAATTTAATTAAAGATTTTCCAATCCCCAGGTTCTAGAAACTTACAGATGAATGCTGCCAGTCTTTATTTTCGGGGTGGTGGTGGGGAGGTGCATTTAACCCATCTCAGTACAAGTTCCAAAAATCAGAGAGAAGATGAGTTGTTCATGCATTTTATTACACAGTGTAACTAGATAAGCCATTTGGTACAAATGACCATCACCCAAATTCTTTGATTCTGCCTGAGATTTAGATAAAATTATGGTTGTTATCAGAAGCCATAAGTTTTCTTTAGCAATTAAAGAAATGGGAAGACCATTCACACAAATTCTTCGAAAATACAATTCATCAAACTGGACATTATACCATGTTATAGAGGTAAAGAAGAACACTGAGTAATAATTATAAAGCCCTTACCTTGTATTCACTAAGAATATAATTGGGGTGAAATTCATTTCTTATCATGTTTATAATTATTGTGTCATGTCATTATGAAATTGAATCCTGGTAAGTTTTTGTCATTCTTTGACGTCCAATTTTTTAATCTAAACTGTGCATTGTAACTCATATGGCTCAATCTGTTTATCTGTTTTAGAAATTGCAATTTCTTATTATAGAAAATTAAAGATGTGTACATTTAATTTTTAATATGCATCCTAGCACAATGATGAGTTTTTCTCCAAGTTCTCAATACTTTTATCCTATAATGTCACCATTACTTAAGTGGATTGGTTTAACTATACATTATTAATTAATAATATTAATTATATTTGTCAATATAAATATTGCATTAATACTACTAAGCATTAGGGAATGAACTAAATCACCGGTTTTCAAAGTATGGTCTGAGAGCCAAGAGTTCCCAGAGACACTTTTAGGAAGTTCATGAGGTCAAAACTATTTTCATAATAATATGAAGGTATCATTTGCCTTTTTCATGTGTTGATGTTTGCAATGACAGTGCAAAGCAATCTGTAGTAGAACAGCTGGAGCCTTAGCACAAATCAAATGGTATGAGTAGTCAATAATTCATTACCACCATGCACTCTTAGTAAAACAAATGCCAGCTTTGCTTAACAATGTCCTTGATGAAACTGTGTGAAAAGTAAAAATTTTATTAAACCTCAACCCATGGGTCCCTCTTTTTAATATCATGAGTGATAAAATGAGTAGTACACATAAAACTCTTCCTTTTTGCACACCAAGGCAAAAAAAAGCTGTCTCAAGGAAATCACTTGTGCAATTATAAGAGTTGGGAGCTGAAATAGTCACTTTTTTATGGAACACCTTTGTACTTGACAGAAAACTGACAGACAAACAATGGCTATTCAGACTAAGATTTTGGCAGACATATTCTCAATAATGAACATAGCGACCCTGTCAATTCAAATAAAACAACTGACATTATTTGTTGCCAATGGTAAGATTCAAGCTTTCAAAAGAAAATTTGGATTTTGTTTTACTTGTATTTGCCACTGTGAGCTTGACAGCTTTCCAATACTTAAAGAAGATCGGATGAGATAGATGATGAGCTGTTAATGAGTGTAAATTTTTTTTTATATTATATAATTAAATGTGTCAACATTGGGAAGATCTATAACAGTCAGTGAAACAATAGTTTTTTGAATAACCAATGTGTGTTGTTACAAAACCATCCACAGGTAAAATATCCATTCAAAGCCCAAGACAGACCAGGGGATTATAATGTTAATGAGTATGAAAAGTTCGTTGACATTGTTTCAGATTGCACATTTTAACTAACTCTTAAGAAACCACTACTTGTCAAGTTTCGTTGCAGTAGCAAAGAAGAATAAATCCCATTAGATGGCAAGGCTTTTGGAATTTGCTCCCCTTTTTCAGTCATGTATCTATGAGAGGCCAGAATTTTTTCATGTACTTGAACCAAACCAACATATTGAAATAAGTGAATCTGGAAGTATATGTGAAAATCCAGCTGTTTTTTATGAAACTCAACATTAAAGAGAATTTCAGAATGAAAAACAATGCCACACTTCTCACTAATTTTTTTGAAAATATAGCTCTCTTTTATACAAATATATTGTATATCTTATAAAATAGTATATATTTGAAATGAATTCAGTATTGTCATTTTCAAATACATTAATAAATATTTTTAAACTTTAATTTCTTAAAGTAACTATTGATAGATGTAATCCACATTTTAAAAAAAAGGTTCTTTGGGATCCTCAATAATTTTTACGAGTATAAAGAGTTCTAGAGACCAAGAGGTTTTAGAATCACTGAACTTACCTGGATATACACGCAATTTAATCGTTGGGTTCATGTGTTAACTTGGTCAGGTGAAGGTGCCCAGTTGTCTGGTCAAGCAAGCACTGGCCTAACCATTACTGCAAGGACATTTCATGGCTAGTTAATAAACCAGAAGCCTGGTTTATTAAATCATCAGTCAATTGATTGCATCCATAGTTGATTACATCTATGATCAATAAGGGATTATCTTCCACTATGAAAGTACACAGTCAGTTGGATTTGATTCAATCAGTTGAAGATTTTTAAGGGAAAGGAGAAAACTTGCATTTCTTCTTCAACCATCCAGCCTCTCCTGGGGAGTTCATCAAAAGACCTTCATCGGAGTTGCCAGCTCATGGCCTGCACTGTGGAATTTGGACTCATGCATCTCCACAGTTGCATGAGACAGTTTTACAAAATCTCATATTTACAGATATCTCCTGTTGATTCTGTTTCCCTAGAGAATCCTGACTAATACACCTACTAACAGGCCACATATTTAAAACAAAATAATGAAAGAAAAATAAGCCCCAAGTGGAATAAAATTTAAAATGCATATATAATTATATATATCTTATGAGATGTAATCAAGACATCATGCATATCAAACATATTAGCCTGGGTGCCTGCCGAAAGAAAGCGAGTAGGAGAAAGGCTTATGAATAAGGAATTATGAACAATGATCACTTATAGATAATTTAGGGAGCTGCAAAAAAAGGAAACATAAGGAAATAAACAAGTATAGAGAGTCCATTCTCCTGTTCAAGGGTGATCAACCTTTGATAAATTTTATTTTGTTCTGGAATCTATAGAAGTTAGTGTCTTAGATTACATTTATTTTTTAAGCCTCACAAAAGTAAATTCACAAAAGTAAATTTCCCAGGCAACCTGTGGCAGCTTAAACACTAATGTATCTGCAGTGGCTTCTCTTTTCTCTGAGATGAGCATACATGTATCTGTGTCCATTCTGTAAGCAACCTGGTGCTTTAGCCTCTCTTATTTTTTTACAACATTTTGATAAATATAGTGGGGCTACTGAACTACAGCTCAATGACTAAATAAATTGATATGAATCAGAAAGACCTTGATGATTTTCAACTATATTATAATTGGAAAACTAAATTCCATACCTAAAATTCTAAAACCTCTCCAGAAAACAAAAGAAAACAACATAACACCACCAATATATATAGCCTTTGTATGACATTGTATAGGGATCCGTGAATTTCTATAGCCTGTTCTGATATATTTGAATATGTCTACAGTAAGATAAATCTATTATGTATTAAGCTTTTTAACAACAATGGTGAACTTCTAAGAGGGACCGATGACTAGTTTCCTTCCCCACCTGAGCTTTGCCTCTCATGGGAACTAATACAGTAGAAACAGCAGATGGAACACCAAATGCTCTCTGTATTGCTGATTAATTCGGGTAGGAGGGCAGCTTGGCCTGAGACTGCCAGCCCCAGCCAGCTCCCTTTCCAAGGTAGACCTTGGGATGGTCCCTGAGAGGGAAACTGGTAGTCAGGAAAGCACACTCACCTACCCAGGTTATTTCCTCCCACCTTTAGGGGAGAAAGCCCCCAAACTCAGGATTTTTGATAGACTAGCTCTACTTAAATGAGAAACCTGGAACAATGGCTGGCTTCCCTCCCACCCCACCCCTGAGTCTCACTCCAGCTCCGAGGGGATGGTTAAGAGTGGGGCAACAGGACCCAGTGATCAGGGAAATCAGTCCTCATGGAAATCACAGTAACCAGGTCAGATGACATCCTCCGACACACACAAAACTACAATTCTAAATAGCATTGATAATAGCAGAAATGTATTTGATGATAATTATGTCAAATACTGTTTTAGCCTCATTAATATATTTTCACATTTCATACTCATTTCAACCTTATTATCATCTTTTTCTATTTACATATGAAAGAATGGAGCTGCACAATGGATAAGTAATATTCTAAAGTTCTCTTCGATGGAGAGCTCAGGAGTTTAATCTGGAGCTCAAGATCGCCCCTGAGCTGATATAGATGGTCTTAAAAATATTTATTTCACAGCTACAAGATGCAAGTAGTCTTGAAATTTATCCGTAATATATTTTTCTTTCATTTTGCACTTGCTTATACTAGCTGAAACTGTGGTATGAAATGTAAATAGTGCACATCCGTGTTGATTCTATCATCGAGAGCATCAATATTAATCATGCCTCAGTAGCTGTACCACAACAATATGTTGTCTCCATGATATAAAATCAGATTTTCTTTGTTTGGTTTCAGATTGTATTTTAGCAAAAACAGATTACCCATCCTTTTATGCTGAGAAATAGTTTTTAATAAGACAACTCCACACTGTCCATTCCCCCTCCTATCTGGCAGCTCAGAAGATAACAAAAGGGACTGAAAGGCAGTCCTCAGACAGATGCACATTATTTCCCCTGGGAAATGCTGAAGTCAAGCAGAGAAAACACAGTGAGTCATGATGCTTCTTGCCCACGGTCATCACCATGGCAACCATGGTTGCCAGGTGGAGAATTCTATCATACATCATAATTGCTATGTCCACTTTAAGCAGATTAGGAAGGAGAATGTCCACAATTTTTGGCCTGAATTAAAATGCTCTGAAGTAACTAACATAGAATATTGACATCAGAATCAATAATAAACTACAATTGTGTGATATTTAGTGCTATAAAAGCTATGTGTTTACGCACCAGCATACAAACAATACCCCTCACTACATAAATTTAATATCTTTATGCATTACCTCTGTTAATGGATTTGATCCCATGTGTTGTAATTCCAAACAAAAGGAAGTGATGAGTGTTGCACATATGCAAAAATGATGTTTCTAAGATTCAAATATCTTTCAGATAAAAGGAAACTGAAGCCAATTTCATTTCTTGGAAGAGTATAATACTTATACACAGTTTCCACAGTAATATGGAAATGATACTATTGAACCCTCTGAAGAAGCTACTGGATAAGGAGGATAAACTCCATTTGTTAATGTTTCTGAAATTTGCCAAGAATAATAAATATAGAAATAAATATCAAAGAAGTAAATAATAACCCAGTTTTCCTGTCAATAACACTATGTCACTCTCAAATTTATGTTGTGTTCCTATTGAAAGTCAGAGGTATTTTAAATGATTTTTTTGAACTGCATTGCCTCCAGGTCCTTTCATCAAAATGTATAAAGATGCACAAACTTTAATTTTGCAATGTCTTTGATGCCAAGTACTTTAATATAATTATTGAAATCACTTTTAGACAAGGAGATCTGCATTTCCATGTCTCCCCTTCATGGGGTCAGGACCCTAGGAATAGAGGTTTAGCATAATAACAAGCCAGTCCCAGTTTCCTGGTGTCATCAACTCAAATCTCCTTCTGAGAGACTTCATTTTCTCATAACTGATGGTTTTTTTAAAATATTAAAGGGTATCTAATTTTATTTTTTGGAAATGGGATGTAAGTTAAAAATATTTCCTCTAAAAATGGAAAAGTTTCAAGAGAAGTCAAAACACTGAGAAAATCCTGCTAATGTTAATCTGACACTGAGAAATATGGGATTCATGGAACCATTAAAATTCAATGAACCCTTTAATTATGGGATAATTTTTAAATAAAACCAGAGATTGAGTGAGATAGATAATTCAGTGGGAAAAGAAACTAGGCAAGAGACTTGAAGAGATACCTCACAAATGATAATGTCTGGTGCTTTCCAGGAAAAATGCAGAAAGCATGCTCCACACTCTCTCCCACTGAGGAACAGAATGCCTAGAAAAGCTATCTGAACACACTGAAAAGTAAATGGTAGCAGGTTAATTGGGGGAGGAGAAGAGAGTTCAAAGTTTCAGCAAACCAGGGGTGAGTTTACTATTTTCCTTTTCCTCAGTATCACTTGGCCCAAACTCAAAGACAGACTGAAGCTGAAAGTGTGCATTGCATGTGGGCATAAGTGCTACAAGAGAAGCCCTTTCTTTCTAGTCTAAGGAACATAAAAAGAGACACTTAAGGGTCAGCGAGAGCGGGAAATTTCCTGATGGATTTCTTTTTTCCTTTTTCTCTGGCCTCAGCCCCCAGGCAGTATGACAGCTGCAGTAGCAGCTCAACGAAAGCAATTGTGGCCAGGCATGTCCTTAAAACTCTGAGTGAGGGGAGTTTTTTCTATGACCAGAGCAGCTAGTCTCAAGAGTGGAGGGCAGTCTCTTTTGGTTGTTTTCTTCCCTCTGTCCTCTTGCTGCTTGGCCCAGGAGACACCCTTAGACACAACAGTTGTGTGGAAGAGTGGCAAAATTAATCCCTGGCCTTGTGGCTAAAGAAGGAAAGGAAGGACCCAGGTAAAAGGAAAGTGCCAGATAGATCACAGGGAAAAGATCAAGAGAGTGATCCAATAAAGCTGTGTATGAAATTGGGGTCTCACCCGAGTTTGAAAAATGAGCAACAGGGTTGCAACTGTTCAAGTTCCAGAACAACAAGTAGGTGTTGCCAAAATGGGACTTATCCATAGAGTATGGAAAATACTTGAGAACTGAACTGACCGTGGAATTACAGCCCACATAAGGCAGGTCAGAACTTGTAACCTGGACCTAAACTGGTGGATTACCAGCTAAAACAAAACAAAGCAAAAAAACTACAAAACAACAAGGACAATAACAAAAAATATTCTCCTTGAGACTTAAATGAAACCCAAAGTTTCATAACACAATATCCAAAACATCTAGGATATAATCCAAGTTTACTTGGCATGTGAAGCACCAAACACAACTCAACATGCAAGGGGATATACAATCAATAGACACTAACCACAAGATGACACAGATGTTGGAATTATCAAAGACTTTAAAACAATATTATAACCATGTTTCAAGTCGCAAGGGCAAGCATCTTGAAATGAATGGAAGGATAGAAAATCATAGAAAAAATAGAAAATATAAAGAAACAAATGGAAATTTCATAATTGAAAAATTCCATAACTGAAATAAAAAATTCTTTGGATTCTCTCCATTCACAGCCGAATGGAGATGACAGAGAAAAGAGTTACTGAACATGACGATAGGCAACAGAAAGAGAAAAGGATTTAAAAATAAAACAGAAAAGAGCCTTAAGTACCTGTGGTATAATAAATACCAAGACATTTAACATTCATGTATTGGAGTTCCAAAAGGAATGAAGAAAAAGTGCAGCATAGAAAAAAATACTTGAAGAAATATTGAATGAAAACTTCTCAAATTTGTCAAAAGGCATACCCTTATAAATTTCAGAAGCTCAGCAAATTTGAAAGAGGATACACTCAAGGAAATCTAATTAAGACATGTTGTACTCAAACTGCTGAAAATCAAAGATGAAGAAAAAGCATAATTTCAGCCAGATAGAACAATGCATTATATCTATAGCTGGGCATATAACATTATGGAAAGACAAAACTAAATCTAAGAAAATAGATCAATAGTGCCAAGGTTAGGAGTCAGGAGAGGGTATAAAGGGTCAATATGATCAAATTTTTTAGTGTGATGGAACAGTTTTGTATCCTGATTGTGGTGGTGCATATAAAAATCAATATACATGTTAAAATTCATAGAAGTGTACACCCAAAAATGTCAATTATATTAAATGCCAATTTATTATATAAAAATAAAATTTTACAAAGAAGATATCCAAAAGGTGCTCAAACTCATCTGTCATTAGGGAAGTGCAAATTAAAAGCACAATAAGATACCACTATTTACACACCAGAATAGGTAAAACAAAGAAGACTAATAATAGCAGGTTTGAGTAAGGATATGAACAACTGCAACTCTTGTACACTACTAGTGGAAGCATAAATTAGTATAACTACTTTGAAAACCTGTTCAGCTTTATATAGAAAAATTAAAGATTACATATTTGAAGACCATGTCATTTCACTCTCACATATGGACTCAATAGACACATATGCCCCAAAAGACATATTGGAGAATATTTATATCTGTATCATCCCTAATAGTTCCAAAATAGAGATGGCACAAATATATACATTATAATGAATAAATATACTGTTGCATGTGTTTACTATGAAGTTACTACACAGCAATGGAAATGACTTTCCTTACAGCATTCACTATACTATATGAATGAATCTTGAGTGAAAGAAGCCAGGCAAAAAAGAATAGATATGGTTTGATTCCAATTATATAAAATTCAAAAATAGATAAAACTAAACTCTAGAGTTTAGCAGTGCCTAACTAGATAAGAAAGCTAAAAATAAAAGCAAGGACATGATTAGTATAACAGGGAGGATGGTGGTTATCTTGGGAGGCAGAAGGAACGGTTTGTGGTTAAGAATATGAAGGCTTTTAGGGCTCTACCAATGTTTTATTTCTTCACCTAGGTGAAGGTTACTTTGCAATAATTTATACTAATTTGCTAAAGTGCCCCTTAAGGATTTTAAAAAATTTGAAAATGAAAGAAAAAATAACAAAAATGCATGGCTATATTGAAGAAGAATGAATACGTTCTAGCGATGAACTTATAATAAATGTCTGGAGACAAGTTAATTTGGAATAAGCACAAAGCATTTTTTTAGATCACAAAACAAAATGAAATCCCTCTTTTTAGATGGTCGGGGGCCTACCAAAATTCATGAGTTGTGTCACGAAAGAGAAGAGCTAGGGTGTACCCTCCTACCATACTCAGGCCTTCCATCCTACAAGTCAACTGGTGGTATCTGCTCTGATGTATGCTCTAGAACCAAGAGGAATATTAAGAGATGGTTCAGAGCCCAGCCACTGCCAAGATTAGTGAATTAGAAAATAACAGCTTATTTCCTATAGGTGACGTGATTTTACAGTGACTTAATAATGTTCAAAAATAATTGTAAGGGATGCAGACAAAATACAATGAAAATGCATGTGGGGCAAGTCTGACTTTGAGTTCTGTGTGCCTCTGTTCTTCATTTGTCCTTAAGAATTGACCCATGTTCCTCTTCAGAAAATGGTACGAGATAAGGTATTCTCCTGAGGTCCTCTGTAGGGTTTGCTCCTCTCCTAGAGATCTATGGTAAAAACAGAAAAGTTACAAATATCTTCTTCAAACAATTGGGCTCAACTGATTTGGAAGGTTAAGTTCTTTTTAAAATGCCCCATTTTCTTACTACTCTAAAGCAGTTACAATAACTGAGCATTCCTTATGAAAGCTGTTGTCAGGACAGCAGGGAATTCAGCTTTCAAAAAATAAACAATCCCAAGCAAACAAAAAACTTTAGGGACAATCATCAACACAGTGTGTCTTTGTGGGAAAGCTATCACATGGCTACTGCTGTGAGAGAAAGTGAGGGCGCAAAAAAACGGTGTCGATGGGATAAGGAAGAGGCTGTGAGTCAGCAGCTGGGACCCAACTTCAGCTCCACATTTCTGGGCCCATATTCATATTCAGATTTGAACTCAGCTCAACCTCTACAGCTCCATAAGGCACTTTTTTTTTTTAATTCAGTTTTATTGAAATATATTCACATACCATACCATGGTATACAATCAATTGTTCACAGTACAATCATATAGTTGTGCATTCATCACCACAATCTATTTCTGAACATTTTCCTTACATTAGAAAGAATCAGAATAAGAATAAAAAATAAAAATAAAAAAAGAACACCCAAACCATCCCCCCATCCCACCGTATTTGTCATTTACCTATTGTCCCCACTTTTCTACCCATCCATCCACACACTAGACAAGGGGAGTGTGATGAACAGGGTCTTCACAATCACACTGTCACCCCTTGTAATCTACATTATTATACAGTCTCTTCAGGAGTCCAGACTACTGGGTTGGAGTTTGGTAGTTTCAGGTATTTACTTCTAGCTATTCCAATATATTAAAACCTAAGAGGTGTTATCTATATAGTGCATAAGAATGTCCACCAGAGTGACCTCTCGACTCCATTTGGAATCTCTCAGCCACTGAAACCATTTTGTCTCATTTTGCATCCCCCTTTTGGTCTAGAAGATACTCTCAGTCCCACGATGCCGGGTCCACATTCATCCCTGGGAGTCATATCCTGTGTTGCCAGAGAGACTTACACCCCTGGGAGTCGGGTCCCATGTAGGGGGGAGGGCAGTGAGTTCACCTGCTGAGGTGGCTCAGTTACAAAGAGAGAGGGCCACACTTGAGCAACAAAGAGGTACTCAGGGGGAGACTCTTAGGCACAATTATATGCAAGTTTAGCCTCTCCTTTGCAGTAACGAGCCCCACAAGGGCAAGTCCCATGATAAAGGGCTTGGCACATCAAACCGTGTAAGGCACTTTTAGTGGTTCCTCCAGGAACTCCGTAGCTTCTCTGCCAAGCATTGCTACTGGCTGAGTTGGTGCCCTGTGAGGTTCATCTCATTTACTTGCCTAATGATCAGACACGACTGGCATTTCTATGCCCAACCATGCCCAACCATGTTTATTACAGCAGCAAGACTCAGTCCCACACAGTGAGTGGCTTGTGATTAAATCTAAGGACACTCGTTTAAGACGTGGGAGACACCAAGTCCCAATTGCTCAGAGAATTATTAGAAAATTTCTAAGCTCTGCACTGTGAGTTTTCATCCCTTCAGGTTTTGATTATAAAAAATAACTCTTAGAGGCTCTTTGCTAGTCTCAGATGCTCTGAACAGTATCTGCTATTGGATATTTACAGGGGAAAACACTTGTATTATTCTCTTGGTATATTAGTTTCCTATGCTGCATAGTAGTTTTCCACGCTGCTATAACAAATTGCCACAAATGTGGGGGCTTAAAACAACACAAATTTATTCTTCTACAGTTCTGCAGCCCAGGAGCCTGAAATCAGCTTCACTGAGTTAAAGTCAAGGTGTTGGCAGAGCTGGATCTTTCTGAACTCTCCAAGGAAGACTCCACTTTGCCTTTTCTAGCTTCTGGAGGTCACCTGCATTTTCATATTTTTTTTTTCTTTGGGAAGAGTGCACCTGGCCTACCAGGACATGCCTGGGCCCTTCCCCCTCCCTGCTCCTGGAGTTGACCAGATGGCTCCTGGAGATGGCTGGATAGATGGATTGATAGATAGATACGCACAGAGAGACAAACATATAAACCATATACTGTATGTATAGTCTGTATAAATTGGGAAAAGAGAGTTTCCTTTTTTCAAAAATACAGTTCTTAATTTTTAATTTTAAGCAGACCAGAAAGGTTTCCCATCCTACACCTAATCCTTCCTCCTCCAAATTTAGCCAAGTAAGTTCTTTGCTGGCGGAGTTGCCAGGGACTGCTGTGCATGGCAGAGAACTGTCTTCTGTAAGCCTTTGTGTTCAGGTATCATTATGTTTATGTAGCACATTCCTGGGAGTCTTGCCTTTCTTAGTGACAATGTGACTTTTGGTTGGTTGTTTTCCCCAGATGTTGTCACTCAGTTCTTCTAAACTGAGTGGAATTTGAGGCTGAAAATCATTATAAGTATATTGAAGAAATAAAGAAAACATGACTTGCCAGGGTCTTTGTCATCACAATTGTCTATGTTTTGAGGGGGCTGTTTCATTCAATCTGTATATTCAGCTCAGCTCTTGATCATGGAACTAACTTGTCTCTGATGAAGTAATGGAACAGTGGCTGCAACCAGAGCCTGGGTATTCAATTCGTCCTCATCTGACCCTGGATCCCAAATTTAATAACAAGCTATGATGTTTCTTTCCATGTAACTAAGTTTCTGCCTTCTACCCCTGGTCATGAATTGTTTTGCCCTGTGGCTAGTGACAAATGCTACCTATTATGATGCAAGTGAGTTCCTCACCTCTTCTTTCTGGTAATTTACTTCCTCCAGGGCTGAGGTCTTGCTTTCCAGAAATGGAAACCCTCTCCCCCAAATCCAGACCCTACATAAAAACCCCCTACTGGTTATATCTCCTACCTTCTTCACCATACCTGGAATTCCCTTTGCTTTGTGTCTGAAAATATGTCTAATTTCTGGGTCCTGGAAATAACCAAACTGGTCCACTCTCTCCCTTTCTAAGCCTCACGTTCAATTTTCAACATTGCTCTTTATCACACAGCAGGTAACTGACCAAGACTTTTTTCCCTTAAATATTGGTCCTCGATATTTGTTGAATGACTTAAATACAAGGGCTTTGGGCACTGAGGCATTCTGTCTCCCAGGGTTAGGAGATGGGATCTGGAACTGATTTCATGTAGAATCAGGCAGAAGGCAAAAAATGTCAGAGACTGGACAATGAGGAACTCTGGGGCCAAGAGAAAAACTGTGCTGAAGAAAACTAAGGTAGGATCTCCTGATGTGAGTATTTTAGAAAGGTGAGGGTTCATCCAACCATTTGTATTTTTCATTTTAACTACTAGTAGTGAGTTTTCGATAAATGCTAATGAAGGTAACTCTCTTTTCTGGTCAGCTGCTCACTGACTATAATGAATGCATTAAATATGAACAATTGCATAAGAATATACTTCTATGATATTTTCTGCCATCATTTTCCCACAACTGTTCAATTATGGAACTAGTACGAAGAGAGAGCTCAGCACTAGGCCAGTGTGGACTTCTACCTCTCTGAACCTTAATTCCCTGGTGAGTATATCAGAAGACATAATTTTCCCTCTTCCCTGACTCAAGCAGGTATAAGGGTATGGTAATATTTGTTAAATTACTTGGTGAAATGTAAACTGCAATACAAATTAGCCAGTAAGAAAGGAAAGGCAAATGGAGGGATTTCCCCAGTTTGGTGGTAGTGACCCAGTGCATTCAGGAGCACTAGAATCCCAGGCTCCATTTTCTCTAGAAGTCTTGATCATAGTAGTTAAGTATTTTGGAAACTCTTGAAAAACTACTTCACTATTAGTAAGTGTATTAGTCAGGGTTCTCTAGGGAAACAGAACTGTGCCGGTTTGAATGCATTGTGTCCCCCAAATGCCATTATCTTTGATGTAATCTTGTGTGGGCAGACCTTTCGGTGTTGATTAGATTGAAATTCTTTGAGTGTTTCTGTGGAGATGCGCCCCACCCAGCTGCAGGTGATGACTCTGATTGGATAATTTGAATGGAGGCGTTGGCCCGCCCATTGGTTGGGTCTAAATTAAATTACTGGCACACTATATAAAATCAGACAGAAGGAGCAAGCTGCTACAGCCAAGAGAGACACTTTGAAGAAAGCACAGGAGCTGCAGATGAGAGAGAGTTTGAAGACAGCCGTTGAAAGCAGACTCTTGCTCCAGAGAAGCTAAGAGAGGACGAATACCCAAAGTGCAATTAAGGGTGACATTTTTGAGGAACTGCAGCCTAGAGAAGAACATCCTGGGAGAAAGCCATTTTGAAACCAGAACTTTGGAGCAGACACCAGCCACGTGCCTTCCCAGCTAACAGGTTTTCTGGACACCATTGGCCATCCTCCAGTGAAGGTACCCTATTGCTCACGTGTTACCTTGGACACTTTATGGCCTTAAGACTGTAACTGTGTAACCAAATAAACCCCCTTTTATAAAAGCCAATCTGTCTCTGGTGTTTTGCATTTCAGCAGCATTAGCAAACTAGAACAAGAACCAACAGAAGATATCTGTAAATATGAGATTTATAAGTCTCATGCAAACATGGAGATGCACGTGTCCAAATTCTGTAGGGCAAGGATGCATGAGTCCCAGTTCCGTACGGCAGGCTGCGAGCTGGCAACTCCAGTGAAGGTCTTCGATGAACTTCCCAGGGGAGGCTGGCTGGCTGAAGTAGAAAAGAAAGTTCTCTCTTCTCCCTTCAAAGTCCTCAACTGATTAGATTAAATCCAACTGACTGTATGTTCTCTCATGGTGCAAGACACTCCCTTAGTTGACTGTAGATGTAATCAGCCACAGATGCATTCAATTGACTGATGATTTAATAAACAAGGCTTCTGGTTTATTAACCAGCCATGAAATGTCCTTGCAGTAATGGTTAGGCCAGTGCTTGCTTGACCAGACAACTGGGCACCATCACCTGGCCAAGTTGACGCATGAACCTAACCACCACAGGAAGGATGGTCATTGCATTGTTTGAGCCAAACTCCCCAAGTCGTTATGGTCTTGTGCTATGCCATAGTGAGCCACTAGTGAAGACCAGTGAGAATAATGAATGTGAGAGTGTGAGACATAAAATGATCTATTTCTGCATAGCCATTGAGTTGCAGCTTGGAATTTAAAGAATCAGTCAGGGGATATGTGTAAAGTATCAGCATCATTATTTCTCAGGCAGGAACTGATGAGATGCATTATTACACAAAACATGTCTTGGTTGTTGTTTCTTGTGGTTTTTTTTTAATCACTTGTCTATGAAACTGGCTGGAATGAGTTTCAGTAACTTGAAAAAAATATCACTAAAGCTGTGATATTCCAGGAAGGGAGTAGTGCAAGTAAAGGAAAAGGTAAAGCTAGGATAGATGAGCTTGTGTTAAAAAGGTAAAGTAGTACTTTATATTGCCTTGATACATTCATTTCTAGAGATTTAAAATGGAACTTTTGAACCCTTTTAATGGTAATATGTGGAGGTGATGGCAGCACAACATCATGAATGCAATTAACAGCGCTATCTGAATATGGTTATAAGTGGATATGTTAGGTTATACATATGGTACAAGAACTAAATAAAAAAAAAAAATCCAGGGAACTACACTACACAAACAGTGAGCCCTTAAGTTAAACCATGCTCCATGGTACAATTATTCGCAACAAATGTACCACACCAATGCAAGGTGTTAATAATAGGGTGGTATAAGGGAATCTTGTGTTTTGTGCATGACTGCTCTGTAAGCCTACAAGTTCTCTAATAAAAAAAAAAAAAAATTTTAAAAAACTGTAGCTTCAGCAATCTTAAAAAAAAAAAAAAAAAAAGCTTAAATAGAGCCTAGACTTCAATTAGAGATATGAATGAAGCAGATCTAGTTAAGACTAGGTCAAATCAGGCCAAAGGGTAAAGGTCGAAACCGATTGTGTTTTAAAACTTCAACTTCCATGTGAGACCAAGGGAAGAGATGTTTATCTGGTGCAGCTCTGTATTTTCTAAACAGTGTAACTTCTACAGTCAGTTTGTTCAAACACCATAATTACATGGAACTTTGAATAGGAAGTGAGATATGGTAGGTTTGTATAGATTAGAGTGAAATAGCAACACATCCCCAAGTAATTTGGGCAGAGAATAAAAATATACATGCAGAGCCCCCTAAGGAGCTGGGGGAAAATGTGGAGGTGTTGGGATTCCTCACCTGGATTGTTGCTGATGTTCTCACAAACATTTGAGGACTGACAGTTTGGTATGCTGAGCCCTGTATCTTAGGGCGTGCTTCTGTGAAGCTCATTACTGCAAAGGAGAGGTTAAACCTGCTTATAATTGTGCCTAAGACTCTTCCCCTGAGTACCTCTTTGTTGCTCAGATGTGGCTCCCTCTCTCTAACTAAGCCACTTTGGCGGGTGATCTCACTGCCCTCCCCTATGTGGGATCTGACTTTCAGGGGTGTAAATCTCCCTGGCAGGGTGGGATATGACTCCCAGGGATGAATCTGGACCCAACATCATGGGATTGAGAACATCTTGACCAAAAGGGGGATGTGAAATGAAACAGAATAAAGTTTCACTGGCTGAGTGATTTCAAATGGAGTCGAGCAGTCACTCTGGTGGACATTCTTACACACTATATAGATAATCCTTTTTAGGTTTTAATGTATCAGAATAGCTAGAAGTAAATACCTGAAACTATCGAACTCTAACCCAGTAGCCTTGACTCTTGAAGACAATTGTATAGCAGTGTAGCTTACAACAGGTGACAGTGTGATTGTGAAAACCTTATAGATCACACTCCCTTTATCCAGTGTATGGATGGATGAGTAGAAATATGGGGGCAAAAACTAAATGAAAAATAGGGTCAGATGGGGGGGATAATTTAGGTGTTCTTTTTTACTTTTAATTTTTATTCTTATTCTGATTCTTTCTGGTGTAAGGAAAATGTTCAAAAATAGATTGTGGTGATGAATGCACAACTATATGATGGTATTATGAACAGTCGATTGTACAGCATGGATGACTTTATGGTATGTGAATATATCTCAATAAACTTGAATTTAATTAAAAAATAAAATGAACTGTAGTTTTCTGGATTTTCATGGTGTTTTACATCTCTATGTGATGTCTTCTTTCTGGAACATCTACCCTGAATCTCATTTTACATCCAGCCACATTTCAGCGAGATTTTAAGAGAGGCCAAATGTCAGCCTTTCAGGACAGTGACCACCCATCCCAGCTCTCCACCTTCTTTTCTCTTACTTCAAGACATTTGTCCCTAGTCTAACATATGCCCTAAACCTGACATAGCAGGTGTCTCTTCCATTTGTGTCTCCTTCAGGACCGAAAGAACGTTAAGAACAAGAACCTTACACACGAGGCAGAGTGTTCTAGTTTGCTAACGCTGCAGAGTGCAAAACACCAGAGATGGATTGGCTTTTATAAAAAGAGGGTTTATTTGGCTACACAGTTACAGTCTTAAGGCCATAAAGTGTCCAAGGTAACACATCAGTAAACGAGTACCTTCACTGGAGGATGGCCAATGGTGTCCAGAAAACCTCTGTTAGCCGGGAAGGCAGGTGGCTGGCATCTGCTCCGAAGTTCTGGTTTCAAAATGGCTTTCTCCCAGGACGTTCCTCTCTAGCAAGCTTGCTCCTCTTCAAAACATCACTCACAACTGCACTGAGTTCCTTCTCTTTGAGTCAGCACGCTTATATGGCTCCACTGATCAAGGCGTACCCTGAATGGGTGGGGCCACACCTCCATGGAAATATCCCATCAGTTATCATCTACAGTTGGGTGGGGCGCATCTCCATGCAAACAACCTAATCCAAACGTTCCAACTTAATCCCCACTATTATGTCTGCCCCACAAGATTGCATCAAAGAATATGACTTTTTCTGGGGGACATGATACATTCAAACCGGCACATTCTACCCCCTGGACCCCAGAAAAACATATTCTTTCCAAATACAAAATACATTCATCCCACAATACCACAGAAACTTAAATCATTTCAGTAACAATAGTTAAGTACAAGATCCCATCAAAATCAAATATAGGCATGGTCAGTCCTAAGGCATGCTTTTCCTTTAGCTTTGGATCTGTGGACTTAGAACAAGTTATATGCTTCCAATATACAAAGGAGGGACATTCATAGGATAAACATTCCCATTGCCATAAGGAGAAACAGTAAGGAAAATAGGGTTAACAGGACCAAAACAGTTCCTAAAACCTGCAGGACAAACTCCATTAGATTTCGAAGTCTGAGAGTCATTAACAGAACGACGTTGCATCCTTGGGGCTTGAGAGAGCAGGAGTCTAACCCTTCCTAAGGGTCTTTGTGGCAGCCCTTTCCTCTCCAAATGTTTGGGTGAGTGCTCCAACATATCCACACATTGGGGAGACCACCTTCTCGGCCCCACCCTCCTCAAACATTGGGGCAGCTCCCGGATTCCCTTCCATCTCCGGGGCACAAGCTCAACCCCTTCAGAACAGTGTGGTGGCAGCCAGGCTCTCCCCAATTCCCTGGGAATGTGCTCCACCCTCTTTGGGACCTCGGGTGGCAAAACTCTTCCAGAGCATCGAGGTGGAAGGCTCACCCTCAACCTCCAGGGCAAACTCACCCTTTCCATGCATGTGGGCTGCTCCACTCTCCTAGCACAAGGCCTCTTAACTCCAGACCTCAACCTCCATGGCTCTGTCTTTGAAGAAATTTTTCCTTCAATTTGTTCCTTGTCTTTCTCCTCCAGTCCAGACTGGCAATGGCTCTGTCTGTAAAGATCTCGCAAAAATTCTGTTGGCTTCGCATGAAGCATGCAGGGGTCAAAGCCATCAGACAATAGGACTTTCCACAAATCCTTTCTGCATAATTCCATCTGCAATTTTGGCTTGTTCTGAAATGGCAGCTGGGTTCCATGTTTGGTTACATCCTCATGTTGGACTGTAGCTTCTGGGATTCCACCCCCTGGAAGCTCGTAATTTTCCAAGCCATCAGCTTCTGGTTTCTTTGAACCCAAGAGTTCAGTTCTAAGTTTATCTCTCTCCACCCGCATTTTACTATAAGCTGCAAGAAGAAGCCAGGGTACATCCTCCACATGTAGTCTGGAGATCTCCTCAGCTAAGTATTCCAGGTTGTCGCTTTCAAATTCTTCCTTCCATCTGACACCAGGACTCAATTTTACCAAATTCTCTGCCACTTTAAAACAAGGGTCGCCTTTCTTCCAGTTTACAACAACACATTCATCATTTCTGCTCAAGTCCTCATCAGAAGTATCTTTCGAGTCCATATTTCCATAAACAGTCTCTTTAAAGCAGTTTTGGCCTTTTCTAGCAAGCTCCTCCCAATTCTTCCAGAATCTTTTCCTTATCCATTTAAAAAGCCGTTCCAACATGTTTGGTATTTGCAAACAAAGCAGCAAAAGCACCCCACTTCTCTGGTACCAAAATCTGTTCTAGTTTGCTAATGCTGCAGAGTGCAAAACACCAGAGATGGATTGGCTTTTATAAAAAGAGGGCTTATTTGGCTACACAGTTACAGTCTTAAGGCCATAAAGTGTCCAAGGTAACACATCAGTAATTGGGTACCTTCACTGGAGGATGGCCAATGGCATCCAGAAAACCTCTGTTAGCCGGGAAGGCAGGTGGCTGGCATCTGCTCCGAAGTTCTGGTTTCAAAATGGCTTTCTCCCAGGATGTTCCTCTCTAGCAAGCTTGCTCCTCTTCAAAACATCACTCACAGCTGCACTGAGTTCCTTCTCTTTGAGTCAGCACGTTTATATGGCTCCACTGATCAAGGCCCTACCTGAATGGGTGGGGCCACACCTCCATGGAAATATCCCATCAGTTATCATCTACAGTTGGGTGGGGCACATCTCCATGCAAACTACCTAATCCAAACATTCCAACTTAATCCCCACTATTATGTCTGCCCCCACAAGATTGCATCAAAGAATATGGCTTTTTCTGGGGGACATAATACATTCAAACGGGCACACAGAGATTAACACATAGTGAGTAGTACCAATAAAAATTTGCTGAATTAGACTTTTGACACATTCCTTTCTACTTCCTCTTTTTCTGCCATTAAAAAATGAATATATTTTTACTATGATACTATTTAATATGATTAACATAAAATTCAGTCAGTTCAAGAAAGTTCTTTTCAGTCATATTGATTAACAGTAGATGTGAAAGAACAAGGAATGAAAAAAAATATTTTGTAGAAGATAAAAAAAGATGTTAAATAGCTTAACCTTTCAGTAGTTGTATGTATTTCTTTCCTAAAGTCCTTTTATTGCTGTGATAAGAAAGATTTATGTATGACAGAGTGAGTTGCTAAGTATGTCAGCTGGGAGTCCAAATATCAAGGACATTTCATCAATGGTACAAGAAAAAAAATGTATCATCAGGCCTAAATAGACCAAAACATAATTAAAACTAACCAATCGCTCCTTCTTCTAACAAATATGAAGAGCAGACATAAAGGATGTTTCTGATAAGTCTTCCTTGTCATCTTGCTTTATTGTTTGGTGAAACAGACAAATGAGATAAAGACTGACTGTCATCCTTCAACTAAAGATGCTGTCATACACTTTCTAAGAGACTGGAAAATTCTTAAGAATTTAAAATTAGAGCTATATTTACTGAAAGATGGCTATGTGCCAAGGACAATTCTAGAACCAGAGAAGTTAATGAACATTCTCAAAATCATGGACTAATAACTAGCAAAGATGTGACCATTTGTCTATTTGATCGTGGTAACCAAAACTGTTTTAGGCACAATCCAGTAAAGGCTTCTCTAGACTCTCTCCATACCATTAGCAGTGCTCATTACACTAAAGAGTAAAACATGTTTTCCAAATAAACATTGACATGTAGAGCAACTATTTTATAACAGTAGATATAATTGCCAATTTAATATTCCTAATCCTCTAAAATAATTATGTCACATTCTTTTCCCAGCTACCTCTAATGTCTTCAGATGTTTACAGGAAAAAAGTCCAGGTTCTATAAAATTACTCCAACCAAATTTTCCAGCTTTCACTTCATAGCACAGATTCTCTACTCCAGCATACTTATTCTTTGGATCTTTCTAACCTTAATAATGTTAATTGTTTTTAATTCTGTCAACTGATGGGGTTTTAGAACAAAGTTTCAATACAAATTCAGACATATGGTTTCTACAAAGATCTCGTTTTCAGTTTTTAATGATTTGGGGACACAAATAAACTCACGACCTAGAATAATAATTGCTAAAAAAATTATCTAGTTGCTAAAAGCTTCTGTTGGGATCCACATTCTTTGTTGATGATATTGTCCTTTTGCTTTTTTTCTGAGACTACGATGTTTTTATACATAAAACCACTTTATAGTCATCTGGCAATAAACCTACATGGAAGAGAAATCAATCCTAAAAATTGTCAAATCAATTCACTTTCTTGTATAGAATGCAGTCCCTGGATAGATTCTAGACATCCATTGACTCTAGCAATAGTTGTCATATGTTGTAATAATATTCTACTTTTCAAGTAATACAGAGTCATTCAATTACTTATTAATAATATTTCTATGAGCATAATTATTTTTATAGTATTTTCTTATGAGATTTTCAATTTTCTTTCCTGTTACTTTAGCAATAATTTCAGCATTTTGACACAGTGTTGATAAAGAACTGGCAAAATGATGTGACAAGTTAGTTTCTTCCTCCATAACTCACTCAATGATCCTAGTTTCTCACTTTAATATTTTAGTTAAGTTTGCTTAGTGTAGTTAAAATTCCTATCTCTGCACAACTAATTTCAGATTAAGGGAACAGTTTAGATGAACATCAGAGGAGGTAGATTGGGGCAGCAAAGATGAAAATCCAGGCTCGGATGTTTTTCAGGGAAAACTAAGAAAAGTGCTATCAATATGAACATGCTATGCTGTACCCCAGTTATAGAAATTCCAGCCAAGGGAACATGGTCATCTTGGCTGAGAAGGAAGAGAGAAGAAAGAGCAGCTGGAAAATCTGAAGGTGACACATGGAAGGTGGATTATGCTGGGCTTGTGACTCTGTGACTAGACCTTGAGTGTAGGAGTGAAGACACGCAAGCGTATCCCAGCTCCTTGCATAGGTCACAACTGGATGGTGGGCTGTGGAGGGTTTACACTTATAGGTAATGAAGGTGACTGTCAGGAGTGACTTAGAAACCTGCACCTGTCCAAAGGAGGCAGGCTGGGGCTGGGGATGATGGGCTCATTGAATGGAAAACATCAGCTGTAGAACTTGTAGCCTCCCCACCACCCCAGGTTTCAGGTGTGTTTTCCAACCTAACAGTGGTCAGAGCATGCTCAGCTTCTCCAAGTTGGTTCTAGACAGGAAACTGTCACACTGCACCTGCTCCAAAGTTACATCCACCTAGGATCTCTTTGCCCAACAATGCTTTGCCTTCATCTGTATAAGACCATGATCCCCTGCATGGTTCTGCACTGCAATGAGTGCTTTTGGTTGCTAACAGCCTCAAGGCAGATGAGACAAACTTTGGGTGATGGGGTGTAAAAGGGTGGAGATATGCTTAGCTCAGACAGCATTTTAGAGAAACTAAAAGAATGAATTGGAATAGAGAATTGGAGGAGAAAGCTATTCCTGTGAGTTATAAAGTCCCAACATGAGTACTAAATGCTGAAAAACAGGAACAATAAATTCAAAAGGTAAAGCTGAACTCAGACTTCACTGGTGGAAAGATTGGGAATTAGGCTTAGGGGAGACATTCAGAGCTCCCACCTTGGAAAAAGGATGGTCAGAATTCATTGAGCCAAGCACAGAGTGTACTTCCTGTATTAGTTCCCTGATGCTGTTGTGACAAATAACCACCAACTTTGTGGTTTAAAACAGCACAAATGTCTTTTCTTACAGTTCTAGAGATCTGAAGTCTAAACTGGGCCTCACCAGGCTAAAATCAAGGTTTCAGAAGGGCTGTCTTCCTTTGTAGAGGTTGTAGGAGAGAATCTACTTCCTCATCTTTTCCTGATTCCAAAAGCTACCACATTCCTGGCTCATGGACCCCTTCCTCCCTCTTCAAACCCAACAACACAGCATCTCCTTGGCCATTCTTCTGTCATCATCTCCCTCTCTGACCACAGTGGAGATAGGTTCTCTGCTTTTAAGAACCCAGGTGATTAGACTGGGCCATCCAGATAAACCAGGGTAATCTCTCTATCTCAAGGCCCCTAACTTCTTCATATCTGCAAAATTCCTTTGGTCATGCAAAGTAGCATACTCCCAGGTTCCAGGGACATCTTTAGGATGCCATTATTCTGACTACCATACTTCCCAAATGAGTAAGACTTCAAGATATGAGGACTGTGATGTCAGTAAGAATCTAAAAGATGCTGCTTCAAAAATCTCTTCTGGAAATGGCTCTGCTAGTCAATCTTGGGGGCTGCTGTGCTCAAATTCTTGGAGCTATTTGTTACACAGAGTGACATTCCAGACATCTTGGAGCAGAGGCAAACCATGTCCACTCTGCACTGTCTGAATTCCTGACCCATGGAATACATAAGCCTGATTAAAAGGTTGTTTTTTTTTGCCACCAAAGTTTTGGGGTGGATTTTTATGCAACTAGTCTACATTGCTTTTTCCTCTCAAATCCCCTCTCCACATTGCTTCAGAGTAGTATCTTTGAAATGCAAATCTGGTCCTGCTCCAAAACCTTCAATGGGTTCAGCAACTCTCCCTACAAAATCAGAGCCCTTATTGTGTGCTCCAAGATGTAGACAGATGGCTCCTACACCACCCCCATCCCAATTCTCAGTCTCCTCTCGGGTAATTATTTTCCACTCTATGTTACTGTTTCATGCCATCAATTCTTTCCTGCTTATAGAACCAGCTCGGGGCCTTCGCACATGCTCCATACTTCTAGCTCCCTTCATTTCAAGCTCTCAGAAGTTCCTTGGCCCTCTCCTTTATTGGCACATCATAGAGGAGTAGTTTTACATTTAATGTCAGGATTGTTTGATTGTTTTCTGTCTCTCACCCTAGGCCCAAAGTTCTCTGTGGAAAGGATGCATGTTGGTTTTTGTTTTCCATTATATAACTAGAACCTAGCACAGTATCTGGAACATTATAGGTGCCCACAATATTTATTGAAAAATAAATAAATATTTTACAATGGCAGAAGCAGAAAAGGTCCATACCAGTTAGTTCAAAGTAAACCTCTTTTTTTCCCATAGATATTTCCTGGAGAATCACTTTACTCTGCCCAAATAATCTTTCAACATTATGATCCTGGGGAAACTTCCAGGCAAGGGGCACTCTGATTATCTACTAAAAGTTGAACCTGTATCAGCATTCTATTTCTTATTTAATTTTCTTAGTATTAGGATGAGATGTGCAACTCCTCCAGGCCCTTTGCCCAACAACTCTCTCTATCACGGATGGTATATTAGTGCTACAAAATAAATAACTCAAAACCAGCAGCCTAAACAACAACCACTTGTTATGGATCAGTTTCTATGGGTCAGGAATCTGAGCAGAACTTGACAGACACCTCTGGCTCCAGCTCTTCCATGCTGCTCCAGTCAAGCTGGGAGCCAGCACAGCTTCCTCACTCGGGAGCCAGCACAGCTTCCTCGCTCATTTATGGGGTTGTTGGAAGTCCTCAGTCCCTTGTCATGTGGGGTTCCCCAAAACATGGTAGCTGGCTTACCCCAGAAAGAGGATCTGCGAGAGAGAGAGAAAGAAAGAAAGAGAACCAAAGATGGAAGCAGCCGTCTTTTACACCCTAATCTCTAAGGTGACATCCCATCACTACCACCATGTTCTATTAATCTGAATCAAGTCATTAGCTTCAGTCCACACTCAAGGAGCAGGGATAACACAAGGGCATGAATATCAGGAGGTAGAGATCATCGCAGACCATCGTGAAGACTGCCTACCACACATGTGATTTTAGAATAAGAAAAAATCTAATTCAGGTTAATATCATTCAACCAGATGGTTAAAAAAAAACAACAGCAGTGATTTGGGGCCAATATATTTTTTCTGGTAATTTGAACTCAGCTTGGGAAGAAATAAAATGCTTTATAGGATAATAATGCCAAGGTTATTTTTTCACAAGGAGCAAGTTCAAAGTTTCATTAACAGAAATAATATGCTTCCCATATATATGACGAGGCTGTCTCTTCTCCATGAAAAAGAAAAATTGCTTGCTTCCTCGGAAATTAGCCAGGAAATTAGCACAAGCCCTTACCTATAGGGAAACTGAAATAAGCAACCAACTACATATCCCATAATAAAGGACAGTGCCCATTCACCCACCCACATATCAACCACACCCTCCATGCGACACCCCACCCAGGGAGAAACAGCCCTGTTAGCATGCTAGCAAACCCTGAAAGGCTCAAGTTTATATAACTAAAGAGAAGAACCTCTTTTTCCAATGGAGAAGGGCAAAATTTCCCAAGAGAAACTGATGGGAATATAGTGAAGGGAGCTTAAAAGTACAGCTCTAGGAATATGCTGGAACATTTGCCCACCCCCTTTGAAAAGATTATTAGTAATAATAAAATTTGCATTAGTAACCGGTAATCACCTGGACCTGATGTCATCAGACATAACCCAGACTGTCCTGTCTAACTTGCCCCACCAGCCCCAAATCTGACCCAGGCCCCCATCCTTCCCTCACCCCTAAACCCTTTTGTTGTGCACATCAGAATTCACACTCTGTGTTTAGGAAATGACCCTACATCCTCAATACCTTCTCTGGAAGCTCCCTTTTCCTCCTCCTTCCAGCTAAGACCTCACTGTCCCTGCTCCTCCTCCAGTGCTCCCAAGTTCACTCCTTGTAGCTTCTGGTCTGGTTTCCCATCACGACTTCCATATTGCATCTTCTCCTCCTTCCTGAAAACAAAAAAGGAACCACAACAGCTATACAACAAATCCGCCTGCTTTTTTTAAGCCCAGAGGACATGGAAATAATGTTCTTTCCTCCTCCTAAACATTTGACTCCACAGAACTCCCCATTACCTTCACCCCTGCCCCTACCAGGCTCGCTATGTTCCTGTTGACCCCAACTCACTTGCAGATATACAAGTTCCATGCAGTGTGCACTTGGCATGTGGCCTCACCATTTCCCGGCTTTTCATCTACACTGAACTTTTATCCCTTACTCCACTTTCTCTGGTCCATGATAACTGCATCAATATGGGGCTCAAAACCACCTCTGCCCGGACTTCTGGTCAGTAACTCAGGCACCCCACCCCCTGCCTGCCAGGAACTCTTCAACCTCATCAAGACCCCTAGTTCATTAGCCCACTGTCTACTCACAATCTATCCACACTTTCTACCCTTCATTTCCCTCCTTCTCCAAATCTTAGCTGCCAGGATTCATCATTATATCCACCCACCTAAAACTTTCTCAACTTCACTGCCATCTTTCTCCCTTAATCATACGCATCTGCCTACATATCCCAACCCTGGTTAAAACCCTTTACTCTCTCCATGCCTGAAACACAATGATAAAAGAAAAACTTTACATGTAATCTGGGATCTCACAGCTTTATTGAGCGATTCATGAATCGGGCAGCATCCGATTCAGAAAGTAGAAAGGAGCTCCACTGAGGGGTGGAAAGGGGAAACTCATATAGGGTTAATGCGGAAGCAGGCGAGGAAAAGTTCTGGTTGGCTGATGTCAACTTTCCATTTTACACAGAGGAATCTTACAAAGTGGGGCGTAGATGTACATTGATTGGTAGGGTATGCTTGTCCATTCTGAAAGTTACCTCTACTGGGCCGAAACTAGTTTTATCACCAGGTGTTGCTTATCTGCAGTTCTGTAGAGCGCATTCCATTTTCTGGGAATGCCCCTGCAGACCAATTGTTTTGTCTCCTGGAAAAGCCCTTCTCAGAATGGGCTCCCCTCCCAACAATGCCCATACAGGTATCTGTTTTATTTTACTTAACACCAACAATAGAAAGTTTGGGGAGAAAAATCACACAACCAATATGAGTAGCTTCATTTGAAACTGATAATCACAAACCTCAAATAAGTGCAAAACACTGTGTGGGCAGTCACCATATTTCTCTAAAAGCTTGCTTTCCTCGTGTTTGAGATGAGTATTACATACTGTGGCAGAAACTGGCTTGCTGTCCAAGTTCTTCCCATGCAGGCAGCTAGGCTAAATTTCCAGCCATCATTGATTTCAATGAGGTCATGCAATCGAGTTCCAGCCAAGTGAATGTGAGCAGAAGTGGCATGTGCTACTTCCCAGCATGGCTCTAAAAAACTTTCCACTGAGCTTATGTTCCTAGAAAAGTTTTTGGAAAGCATCATATTGATAGAAGGTATTGGCTTCTACATTCTGTGTTTAGCAAGTTATAAGAAGGAATAAATGGACTTAGGAAAGGATTATCTAGTTTGCAATAGAGGAATAGATAGAGTCCAAAAATTAGAACATTGAAAAGTTGGAAAATTAACCATCTATTAGCTCTAAAGGTGGAAAGTAGACTGTAAAATGCACTGAACAAAATCGGCCCATTATGGTTCTTCAGGTAGATAAAGTGATTGGGAATTGTGACAAACATCCAATTAAGAGCCTCTCAATTCCACTCAAGCCCTTTTGCTTTGGATATCCTCAGGGTGGCTGCCATTAGTCTGAATGCTAGGGACAGAGTGCTGAGGAAGCAGATAAATAAAAGAGACCTGAGAACTATATCTAGTAAACATATATATGACCCCATGGGTCTGACTAGGAGAACATGGATCAAAGGCCTATTTTGTTTTAGATGAAATTATACTTTTGAAAGAGCCAGACCTTTAAAATGCATTTGACTTTTACGTCTCGGACTGTTCACGTCTTGGACTGTTCAAGTTTAAAACAATGCTTAGGATTCCCAAATTGTATAAGCAGGAATTAGGCTGCAAACTGAATTGGAAGTGGAGAGGGACTATTGTTCTTGACCTTGGAGAGGGGACCTGTGTGTTCTATGTGTGGGAAGAAGGGGAATATACAAAGCTGGGGCAGAGTCTGAACTGCTCAATAAATCTCTTTCTGATTCTCCTTTGGATCACTGCGTTTACCAGATTCCACTCCACCTTTCTTTCTGTTAGAAGAACCCATGTGATTGTCTTTCTGCCAAAGGATTGGGCAGAAGTGTCATGGCCACCAATGTGGGATCTGCCTTACTTTCCACTGGCCTGGGAGGCGCTGTGCTTCAGATGGTGGGGTCACAAAACAAAACTCATCTGGGTCCCTAAATCTCTGCTTGCAACATCAATTTTGAGTTTAAAATAAACTCTATTGTTTAGGTTCTTCCTACAGAAAAAGCTATTTATTTTCTTGCTACATTTATTTTTGTTACAGCAGCTAGTGTTACTCAAGTTAAATCAAACACCTTCACTGTCCTCAAAACCTCTCTACTCCATCACTCCCTTTTCTCCACTTCCCCCTCAAAATTCATTAAGGAAATAAACGTCTGGGCCAACAATTCATCCCTGTTCACCCCGCATTATTTGAACTTAGGCTTTAGGTTTAATCAACTGTTAAGTAAAGACGTCCTCCTCCTTCTATCAAAGATAAATCCCTTCACTTGTATTCTGGATGCCATCTCTTACTACAGGAGGTCCTTTTACTTAAGATAACCCTCCTACTTTCATTGTCATCAGTTTCCCCCTATAGCATCGTTTCTGTCAGTGAGGATTTTTGCTCCATTAATTGCCTTCCTGATTAAAAAGAAAATAGACAAACAAACAAAAAACACCTCAAGCCATTCTTTTCCAGCTCATCTATTGTACCTATGACCCAATCCTCTGCTCACATTTACAACAGGGTTTCTTAAAAGCATTTTTACATCCATTGCATTCACTTTAGATTCCATTGACTCCAGTTTTATTTGAAGAAAAATCCACATGTGTACACTACTAATGGGGGTGTTAATTGATACAATTACTTTGGAAATCACTATATATGCATACCCCCTGGGTCAGCATTTCTACTCTTCAGTATTTATCTAAGAGTAATTCATCATGTGTGCATTAAAGGACATGCATGAGAATCTTAGTAGCACAATTCATACCGGTAAAAATCAGGAAACAACCCAAACATCTATTAGTAACAAAATGGACAAATATGTTGTGAGCTATCTATATGCTGGAATATTATTTGGCACTGAAAATTAGTGAAATACTGTCTAGAAGCAATAGCATGGATGAATCTCACAAATACAATTAAGTGATGGTAATCAGATGCCAAAGAACACATATCCTGTGATTCCATTTTCACTTATAAATTGTTCAAAAACAGGTGAATTGAATTTCTGGCATTAACTATCAGGCAGAAGGGGCACTGATTGTGAGGTGATGTGATAAAGTCTTCTGCTGTCTGGAAATGTTCTATTTCTTGATCTGATTGAAACCAGTAGTGTTAAGTTTGTGTTGAGCTATAAATGTAATGAATTGCATGCTTTTTATATAGCACATTATACATCTTAATTCTAAAATAAACATGTAAATAAATATCATAAATAATACTGCTATATCCTTTGTAACTTCTTCCCTCTGCACAGGCAAGCACTAATATGAATTTATTATGTATCCTTCCAATTTATTATGATATAATTTTATGTACACATATATGTAGTTACAGTATTAGGTTTTGAGTATAGTTTCTTTTCCTTTTTTTTTTTTTCTTTGTTAGAGAAGTTGTGGGTTTACAGGACAATCATGCACCAAATACAGGATTCTCATATGCTACCCTATTATTAACACTTTGCATTGGTGTGGACCATTTGTTAAAATTGATGAAAGCACATTTTTATAATTGGGCCATTTGAGTGAATTTTTAATATCATATAAGATACATAAGTTATGCTCTTCTGTAACTTGCTTTTGTACTCAACGTTACGTTTTTCAAGCTCTTTGTATGTTTTTCAAGCTTTCTAACTGCTGTATACCATCCCATCATATGAATGGCACACATTTTATTTATGCACTCCATTATCAATCAGCATTAATGCACTTTCATACTTCTCCCTGCTATAAAATCAATCCTTCAGTGCACATTCTCCTCCCCTCAGTGTTCACCTGAGAGAGCTTAATGGGAACAGCCATTGGAAACAAATAAAGAGTGAGCCACACTGGTTGGTGCTGAGTGCTTGTGCACCAGAGAGATTCATTCTGCAGTTCAAATCGTCAACCAGATAAAAGGTATGGCAAGCTAAAGGGCCCCCAAAGATGTCTACCTCCTAATCCCTGGAAACAAGGACAACATGACTTTGCAGTTGTGATTAAATTAAGCATCTTGAGATGGGAACTTCACCCGGGATTATGCCAGTGGGCTCAGTGTAATCATAAAGGTCTTCACCAGAGGGAGGCAAAGGGTCAGAGTGATTGGTAGAAGGTATGCCAATAGAAGCAAGAGGTTTCAGAGATGAAAGAAAGGGACACCAAGCCAAGAAATGCAGGCACCCACCAGAAGCTAAAAACAGCAAGGAAACAGATTCTCCTCTCAGAGCCTCCAGAAAGAACCAGCCCCGATGACATTGGGCCAGTGATGCTGATTTCACACTTCTGACCTCCCTAACAGCAGGAGAATAAATTTGTGTTGGCTTAAGCTACTATGTTTGTGGTATTTGACCTTGCTCTATTGTTTACATGATTACCTTGAAAGTGACTCATTAAACATTGTATCAGTTACACTGAATTGCTTTTTTAAGTTCACTTATTTTTAGGAAAACAATTTGAAATTATTATTATAATATCTATTAGTAATCTCTTAAAAATTTGGCTACTGGTATCTCACTAGGTAGAAACCAGCAAAAGATCTGTATCTACATCTACATCTACATCTACATCTATATCTAGAGAGAGAATACTGTCACCATCTAGGATATAGTCTTCCTGAGAACATCAAACATGAATCTGCTCTAGCCTCCATACTTAATTACCTAATTATAAGAAATACATAGGATACCTGGGATAGAGGGCATGTTAAATGACAGGGCAATGAGCAAAATGAAGGCTCTGGGAAACTCTACAGTATGAAGAGTTTCATCCACAAAGAAAATTCAAGAGACAAAACAAAGAAAGAGGGAAGTGGGCAGCTATCATTGTTAATGAGAAGTTTGATGCAGTCCAAGGGATTCTTTGTCTGATATTTTTTCCTCTGCCCCTTTGGTAGCTTTTAGGGTTATCTCTTTATACTTTAAGGTCTAAATTTTATTAGGAATATCTAGATATGGGTCTATTCTATTTTTATTAATTTATCCTTTTCAACGGTCAATCATTTCAATATGAAAATGGGAACTATTTTACTTGCTTATTTAAATTATAGTTATTATCCTTACTGTTCCTCTTTGATGTTTTCCTTCCTTTCACTTTTGTCTTCTCCTCCTAGAAAACCTATTAGAAGAGTGCTGGGATTCCTGGATGGGAATATCCATGTGGCCAAACTTTTCTCTTTTATCATCTCATTCTTTTTTTCTTCTGTACCTTTGTAGAGTTTCTGAACATCTTCCAGTTCATTGATTCCATCTTCAGCTGTTTCCTTGTAATCATTCAATCCTTTTACTGATATTCTCAGCTTGGCAACATTTTAATTTCCAAAAATACTTGTCTATTCTTCTATTGTTTCCTTTTCATGGCAGCCTTTCCTTATTTTAGCAACAGAAGGCCTTTCAAATCTCTCTGAAGATACTAATTGAAAGTAGTTAAATGTTCTTTCCCTTTTCCCGGGATCATTTATTTCTTCTATTATCTTTTGATTTTTTTTATATTCAACATAGTTCTTCTCTTTCCTTAAATGTCTGGTGATTCTTGGTTCCTGCTTATGAATTACAAACTACTTTGTTTATTATAGTTTTTTTCATTCATTGAACCTCTTTATCTAATAGGCTTTTCAAATATGAATGTTTTGGTGATCTTTTCCTATTAAAAGCCTAAGAAATGAAACAGTTTCTATTGACTATCCCTATTGCTCATCAATTCTTTATATTTCCATCCTTCTTGATTTCTCTATTAGCATTAACTCTTTACTGGCCAGCAGAGTACTAACTGGAATAGATTATTTTGCGGTATAATTAATGGAACTTACATGATTGAGAATGACATTTTATACGCATTTTTTCTTATCTATTTTTTATCCTATCCTATACTGTTCTGTTTTTTAGTATAGATTCCTCTAGAATAAAAACCCAAGACAACTTGATTTCTGTTTCTTCATAGAAAGTATTTTTCTTGTTTATGTATGTTTTTATTCCTCAAAAAGATCATTAGCTATTCCCTGTGTTTATTCAGTTTTTTATTAGTTTAACCTAGAATATAATATACTTTATGATCTATAGTTTTAGGTCTTGCTAAGAATTAATTTTAGTATTGTTTTTGCTACAAATGTTCTGTTCTCTCTTTCTGGGATTCATATTACATCATAGCCTGGAGCCACTAGATCATTGCCAGCTTTCTCTCTTCTCCTTCCCTCCCTTTATTCTTCTCCTCTACCTTCTCCCACCTTCCCCTTCTCCTTCTTCTCCTACATTCTCCTCTTTTCTTTTTCTTTGGCATTTTCAACTGTCTCTTTTTGTGCAGTTCCTGGAAGAATTACTCCAATTTCCATCTGTTGAGTTCATCATATTTTATTCAGGTAGCCTCACATTTAAGTCCTTGCACTTAAGCAAGCTAAATGCCAGATTGCTACTTTTTATTGACATGCAAAATTTGGTTAAACTGGTCCTCTTGTACCTAAACAGCATTGACGATCATCCACTTGAGTGCACACTTAGGATGCCCTCTATGGAGGAGAAACAGCCCACAAGCCCAGATGGCCTATGGCCTTCCTCCCAGCACTTCTGCCTCAGGGCTGCTAGAAGGCAGATGGGGAAGCTAGAGGAAGAATTTAGGGGGCCCTATCATAGCCACCTCCACCCTTTTCCTAGACTTCACAAGAGAGACTGATAGGATATGCTTTCCCTGCTTCAGTCAAGTCATCTCTATCTCTTCCAACTCATGGATGGCACCCTCGACTGCCCCCAGTACTGATGACCTCTTGCCCCTGTCTATATATTCCATTGACTTTCCTGAGGGATAGCATAGCAGGGCAGGGAGTGGTGGGGAGACAACAGATGTCAGGCTCTCTATTTACAGAGATCTCACCTGATGGTATGTTCTTCCTTTAATTATAATAAAAATTATGCAAGATTTATCTTCTCTAATGCACAGAAAGTTCCTTGACAGAAGAGTCCCTTGCTACTTCTGTTTCATTCATGGCCTCTCCACACTGCCTTGCCCAGAGGAGGAGCTCAAAGATTACTGATGGAGGGAGGGAAGGAGCGAATATATGCTCCCTGGAATTTCTTACTATGGTTTTGGATTCACGCCATTCTACCTCAGTTAATGCCATTATTTAAGCTCATTTGGGTCCACCAGTGTGACTAAGAACTGAGTCTGTGTCCCTCAGAAATTTCAAAAAATATGCAAATTGTGCATTTTTCCTAAATCCAGCACCTTGATGATTTCCAAGGCTGTGCTGTTTCATTCTAAAACTCCTGCACATGAGAGGAACAGGAATGAGATAATATGGGTTGTACATATAGCAATGTGAAATGTCTCTGTTTGGCAATCAAAGCAAAAAAAGTGACTGAACTAGCAGAAGTCTTTGTTTATGCTTCACTCTCACTAAGATATTTGAGGGCACAGGAGTGGTTGTTTGTATTTTCATACTTCCCCCAGTAGACATGGGTCCTGTGAAAAACCTCTCCATTTTATAGCCATTTTTTCCTTTCACAACATCATATCCTGTTTTCTCACATTTTAAGGTCCAGGCAGTTGGGGCAGTAATTTTCACTTTGATTAAAATTTATAAAGCAAGCACAGATCTAACACATAGATCCAGCTAATTTAAATATAACCATAAACAGAATTAAGCACTCCCTTGTGGTCTGACTCCCTGCATAACTAAAGACACTTCATCACATAGTTGAGACCCCAAATCCCCCATATGTGGATCTCAATCCATCTGTTCATTACATACCAAACAGCAAATGGAAACATAAAAGCAAAAAAAAAAAAGGAGTAAGCAATAGAGACACCATGCATAAGATAAAAATAAGAATAAGTCAATGAATATTAAGGCAGGTTAGTGGGAGGGGAGATTGGTGGAGTTAGGCACAGGAAATGCAGAAACTCTGAGGATGTTTATGGTAGTTAATTACAATTATTTGGACCCTGGGAGAAAAAACAGTGGAAACAAAACCTGTGCCCATTGATAATAACCTCTGGCTCTTAATGACCGAGTAATGCTGACTTTAAGAATGTACCAAACAAGCAAACAAATATTGTTAAATCTAAAGAGTATGCATTTCAATGGAAACTGTGAAAGTTTTGAAATCAACACATGCTTTACCCTATTACAATTACTCTGTACCTTTTTTGATTCTATGTTGTTTAACTCAAAATAAAAGATTTTCTATAAAAGGCTTATATTTCAATAGAAATACTGCCTGTAGAGTGAGATTACAGCAAGTGGGTGTGAATGATGGATCTTCACCTCTGCTCAGATGTGGGGCATAGGCAGCAGTAAGATGTCCCCTATCCTTATGTCCTTGAGGCATAATTATACTTCAATTAGAAAATAATTTTTTTTATACCCTGAGGAAACATACACTTGGCAGGAACCAAATTGACTGGCAAGTAATAAAGTTGTAATTAAATTGATAGTTGGTGATATCCCACTGTGAGCACTGGACACGACATGTAGGTTTTTTACAATATTTGCTGTTGAGCCCTGATGGGGTACAGAGGATATTATGCAATATACAAGGCAGTTATTTTCAAGAAGAGCAAATCATTTAAGCTTTTTAGGACATTGTAAAACCATGCAGCCTTTTCTCTGTAATTGGAATTTTGCTGTAGGTAGCAATAGGTTGTTTCCAAGGAAAAGGTTTATCTTGCAGTGCTCAATGGATTAAAGAAGTCAGTCTAGATTTCCAAACTCAAGATTAGAAGAACCTGGAAAAGTCATTTTGTCCAGTCATGCAGTTGAGTTGAGCTACCTGAAAAATGGCACTGTCCAATGCGGTAGTACAGACCTAAGCCAATTTTGATGAATCCATTTTCTTTAGGGCCCATTTCCTTTCCTGCACTTCTCCCACACCACCTCTTCACATCTGCCTCTTTTTCTAGAACCTAGAGAATCCATATAGTCTCCTCCTACTAAATTCATACTCACAAAATTTTCCAATATTAATCGTTTGTAGTTTGGAGTAATCTAAATGACTCGTGTTAGGGATATCAATTTCAGGCCCCATGTTTCAAGCCAATGGAACTTTCCTGATATTCTCTTAAGTATCATGTAGACTCTATCAGACTTAACTAGGAAAAAGAGAACTAAAAATTCTCAGAACTATAGAAGTTAAATCAAAGACCTGTCTTTCCAAGGCTAATGAGTGCATAGTCCACAACTCTGTTAATGAAGTACAGAGATAATTTTTGCATTTATACTACTTTCCACATATTAAAAATATTAAGTAATACCCAAATAAGACTTCCTTTTTTTCAGACAGAAAGAAAAAGGTATTGTTTGGAGAAAATACATATGAACCAAAGACACATCTACACACTGTAGAATATGTGATCGATGAACAATCAGCTAGTATTAGTTATCTATCACTGCATAAAAAATTATCCCAAAACTTACTGGCTTAAAACAGCATCATTTATTATCTCAGTTTCTGTGGGTGAGGAACCAAACCATGACTTAGCTCTGGCTCAGAGTTCCTCACAGAGCCGCAGTCAAGATGTTGGCCAGAGCTGTGGTCAACTCAGGCCTGAGGAGGAGAAGTTCTGTTTCTAAACTCACTTGCATGACTGTTGGCAGGAGTCAATTCTTCACAGGATGTTGGATGGAGGGCCTCAGTTTCTCACTTGCTGTTGGTTGGAGGCATCCCTTAGTTCCTTGCCATATGTGTTTCCCCATAGGAAAGTCACAACCTGGCAGACTGGCAGCTGCCATCCTCTGGTTAACAAGTGAACAGAGCCAGAGATAGAGAGAGAGAGAGAGAGAGAATGAGCAAAATGGAAGCTAGTCTTTTATAACCTAATCTCAGATGTGGCATCCCATCACTTTCACCATGTTGTGTTCACTAGAAGCAAGTCACTAAGCTCATGCCCCACTCAAGGGAGGGGACCACACAAGGGCATGAATTCCAGGAGGTGGGGATCATTGGGAGCCATGTTAGAAGCTGCCAACTTTAGCTTAGCATAGAGGAAGAAGAGCACATTATGGATAAATAAAATTCTCAAATACAGAGAACATTTCTTAGAGGTCCCTGACATCAACATCCTCCCTACAAACCCTCATTATCCTCAAAATCAACCAAATACAGCAAAATGAAATCAATCAAATATAGCAAAATGGACTTCCTTTTGTATCCCCACTGGGTGATAACATTCAAGTGCCATTAAAAAAATCACAAAAAATACTGAGATGCAAAATAGCAAAATATGATTGATGAAAATGCTTAACTTTTCTTAGATCCATCTGTCTCATAAAATAAATATACCAGTTGACCAAAGATCTCTACTAAATAAATGAAAGGCAAATTAAGATATCAATGGGTTACTACTTTTCTCTTATCAGATTGGGGAAAAAAATTATTGAAAACATGAGCTTCTCAGGATTCTGTTATTGTTAATTGTAAAAAGTGTTCAGTGTGAAGTACATAGGACAGTCATGGACTTAAAGAATGTTCACCAGTAGCTCTGCAATGGGACCTTTATGAGCAGTGCACTGAGATGCACGATGACTCTTCTCAGGAATATACATGCCACATTCTGGTCTACAGAAGCCTTTTCTCTTAGAGAATTGATGTAGGACCCCATGGGACACAAAATGGGAAATGCAGCTGTAGTCAATGCTCATAAGTGATACATGCAAATGGATTGTCTCGATTCCTCACCACAATTCATAGTTTTCATATTCATGGAATCGTTTCTCTTCCTAGTCCAAGCAGTAAGTTCCCACTGTGATGCACTATTTTCTCCAAGCTTTTGCATTGCCATTAAAACAGCCCACGAAACAACAAAGCAATAGCACAGATGGGAAAGGGATGGGGAAGCCATGGAGATCAGTGCCTTTGCTGAGCCTCTTTGGTGACCCTACTGCCTGCCTTTGCTTTGGCCCAGGACTTACACATTTCTGACAGATGTACATGTGTACTTCTCAGCAGGATGACAGAATATCAGTAGCGTCCTATCTCTGCTAGATCTTAGATGCCCACAAATGCCCAGGACTTCCTCCTGCTGACGCATCATCCAAGGAGTAGCTTGTAAGTACTGAAACCAACAAACTTCCTTGTTCTTGTCCCTATAAATTTTGGGCCAAACATATTTATAGTGCAAAGCATATTTCCCATTTTGGTGAAAAACAATACAGGGATCAGGCAAAAATAACATACCTAATTGCTCCAAAAAATACTTGCTTGAAAGAGAAGACCAAACCAACTATTAAAAATAGTTTACATCTCTTACAGCAGTCACAACTATTCCTGAGTTTTAACTATTATTTAAGAGATGTTTATTTGGCACAAAATTTATATTCTCTGTAGCACACTAATTTAACCTTATGGTCAGTTTATTTAAACAACATAATTACGTGGAACCAGAAAAGGGAATGAGATCTTGTTATTTTGTATAGGTTTCTGTAATAACCCAATAAATCCAAGAGTATTTTTGGCAGAAAATAAAAAAGTATTGCAAAGTCCCCTTAAGGGACTGGGGAAAAAATGTGGAAATATTAAACTCCCCAAACTGGAGAATTCCTGATATTCTCACAAGCATTACGGATTCCCAATTTAATAAGTCAAGTCCTCATTCTTGGGGCTTGACTTTATGAAACTTACTCCTGCGAAGAAGAAGCTAAGCCTACTTATAATTATGCCTAAGAGTCACCACAGAGAACCTCTTTTGTTGCTCAGATGTGGCCTATGTCTCCAAGCCAACGCACTACCTTCCCCCATAGGTAGGACATGTCTCCTAGGGGTGTAACTCTCCCTGGCAATGTGAGACATGACTCCCAGTGATGAGCCTAGCCCTGTCATCATGGGATTGAGAATGTCTTCTTGACAAAAAATGGGAAAAGAAATGAAACAAAATTAAAATTTCAGTGGCTAAGAGATTTCAAATAGAGTCGAGAGGTCATTCTAGAGGTTGTTCTTATGCATTATATAGATTTTCCTTTTTAATTCCTATTGTATTAGAATAGCTAGAAGGTAATACCTGAATCTCTTGAACCGTAATCTAATAGCCTTGATTGTTGATGACGATTGCATAACTATATAGCTTTATCATGGGACCATGTGATTGTGAAAACCTTGTGACTGACACTCCCTTTATCCAGCGTATGGACAGATGAGTAATAAAATAAAGACAAATATATATATATATTAAGTGGGGATAAGGGATATGGAATGTTTTGGGTGTTCTTTTTTATTTTTATTTTTTTCCTTATTTTGGAGTACTGAAAATGTTCTAAAATCGTGTCAACGAATGCACAACTATATGATGGTACTATGGGCCACTGATTGTATACTGTGGATGAATTACATGGTGTTCTGGTTTGCTAATGCTGCCAGGATGCAAAACACCAGAAACGGATTGGCTTTTATAAAGTGGGTTTATTTGGTTACACAGTCACAGTCTTAAGGCCATAAAGTGTCCAAGGTAACGCATCAACAATCGGGTATCTTCGCTGGAGGATGGCCAGTAGTGTCCAGAAAACCTCTGTTAGCTGGGAAGGCACGTGGCTGGTGTCTGCTTCAAGTTCTGGTTCAAAATGGCTTTCTCCCAGGACGTTCCTCCCTAGGCTTCAGCTTCTTTTCAAAATGTCATTCTCAGTTGCTCTTGGGCATTTGTCCTCTCTTAGCTTCTCTGGAGCAAAAGTCTGCTTTCAAAGGCTGTCTCCAAAATGTCTCTGTAAGCTGAAGCTCCTCTCTCAGCTCCTATGCATTCTTCAAAGTGTCCCTCTTGGCTGTAGCAAGCTCGCTCCTTCTGTCTGAGCTTATGTAGTGCTCTGGTAAACTAATCAAGGCCCATGCTGAATGGGTAGGGCCACACCTCCATGGAAATTATCCAATCAGAGTCATCACCCAGAGTTGTGTGGGGCACATCCCCATGGAAATGTGCAAAGAATTACAATCTAATCAACACTGATACCTCTGACCATACAAAATTACATCAAAGATAATGGCGTTTTGGGGGACATAATACATTTAAACCGGTACACATGGTATGTGAACGTCTCAATAAAATTGCATTTTTAAAAAAAGAGCATGAATTGAGTTGTACTTTGAAGGGTAGGCAGACCTTGTTTAAAAAAATAGCTTACAGTTTATATCATAAATACTTTCTTCAAGACCCCCACCTTCCTGACCCACTACTCCAAGTTATTTGTTATAAACTTTGCCCAACTCCAACTTTTTGAACTACATCCTTAAAATCAACCAGCCCAGTCCCTAAAACTCTACAAATGTTTTCCCCCTACTCTGTCCTTCTGAGAAACTACAATTATCAAGGCAGTGTTCTCCCACACTGCAATAAACATAATAAATTTAGCTTTGCTTGATCAACAGGAATTTTGATGGTGATCTTTTTGGCACTTGGAGGCTGTGATCCTTTAACAGACCCCTACACTGAAAATGACATCATGCAAATATGTGAACACTCACTTTGGTTTCATGGATTGACATATTACAATAGTCTTGACATTGGTCCTTAAACTGACTTTAGAATGACCACATGTCCTGTAAGTCCTAGGGTTTTCAAGGTCCTCACAAGACAGGGAGGAGATAGCCCCTATCTCAGCAAGATATAGGAAAGATTGGTCAAGTACCCTGGGCTCTAGAAGATAAGCGACATGAATCACAACCTATCCCAGCCCAGCTTACCCTTACAGGCCATTTTGCATTCTTTGTACCAGCTACGGGAGGGCAGAAAGCTCTCCTAGTAGAAGGCTCATTCAGGGAGTTAGTTTTTGTAGCAGCATCTTCAATGGGGAAAAACAAAAAGCAATTTCTAGTAACCTTCATTAAGCTCTGTTGGCTTGTGTGTGTGGTTTGTATTTCTATGTGCACAAAGATGGGAGTCAATAATATCAGCTCATGAAAATTTACTGAAGTTATCAAAGTAAAGAAGTGACTATATAATGACCACCAAAGTGATATAATAACAGTCATTACAGCAAACTCATGTCTTGCTTTGACTAGAGTATTATTTGCCTTAGTGCAACTATAAATTTGTTAATCTTTCTCATACAATGCAACACAAATGTGTCCTTAGAAAACCTTCTAATGATGAAAGACAGATTTAAAGAAGCCATGATTTATTGATGGTCTGCTATGTGCCAAGAAATTTGCCAATAATATGTCAAGTCCACTAAACCAGTGCTTCTCAAACTTGAATGTGTATGTGAATCACATGGAGACCTCATTAAACTACAAATTCAGACCGCTGGGGTGGGGTCCATTGTGGGAATGGAACTGTTGTTTCCTGATTGAGGTGGTGATTATTTGAATCTACATATGTGTTAAAATTCATAAAGCTGTACTACAAAATATGTCAATTTTACTGTACAATACTTTTAAAAATAAGATTTAAAGTCATATGCACACACAAAAATAAATCTGTATCAATGCATCCTGATGAGAGATCCTGGAAATGATATCATGTCACTATGTAATATTCCTTCCAAAAGTGTATTTCCTGAAAGTAGGCATGAGGAAGCAATTCAGTTATTCCAAATTGAGAAGCATTCAACAAAAATATTCCTGATTCATCCAAATTGTCAGTATCATAAGAAGAACACAACAAAAAGCCTAGAAATGTCTAGATTTAAGGAGATTAAATATAAAGACATGACAGCTACATGCAAGGTGGGAATCTTGATTGGATCTTGATTAGGAGCAAAAAGCACAGAAATAAATGAGACTATTGGGATAAGTGGAAAAATTAAAATGTGACGCATAGCTTGGATAAAAGTATTGTTCAATTACCTGAGTTTGATAACTTTACTGCTTATTTAGGAGAAAATTTTCTTTCTGTAATTCATGCTGAAATATTTAGGGGCAATAAGACATGATAGCTACAGCTCATGTTCAACTGATTCAGCAAAATGCATGCATTATGGGGGGGGAGCAAATGTGACAAAAGATTAATCCAGTTGAAGGGCATATGAGGGTGCAATGAACTATTTCTGCCACTAATGAGAAGGTTTGAAGTTTTTCAAAGTGTAAAGTTTTATATTATTCCCTATTACTGCCATAACAAATTACCACAAATTTAGTAGCTAAAAACAGCAAAATGTTATTATCTTACGGGTCTGGAAGCCAGAAACCTGACATGGGACTTATGGGCTAAAATCAAGCAGTCAACAGAGATGAAACCTTCTAGAAACCCTAGGGGAGAATCCATTTCCTTTTCCTTTCCAGCTTCCAGAGACCACCTGCATTCGTGAGCTAGTGGCCCCATCATCAAAGAGCATTACTCCAACCTCTGCTTTCATCATCGCAACTCTTCTCTGCTTCTGAATCTCCTGCCTCCCTCTATTGGTGTTCTAGTTTGCTAATGTTGCCGGGATGCAAAACACCAGAAATGGATTGGCTTATACTGAAAGGGGGTTTATTTGGTTACACAGTTACAATCTTAAGGCCATAAAGTGTCCAAGGTAACACATCAGCAATCGGGTACCTTCACTGGAGGATGGCCAATGGTGTTCAGAAAACCTGTGTTAGCTGGGAAGGCACATGGCTGGTGTCTGCTCCAAGTTCTGGTTTCAAAATGGCTTTCTCCCAGGACATTCCTCTCTAGGCTGCAGTTCCTCAAAAATGTCACTCTTAGTTGCTCTTGGGGCATTTTTCATCTCTTAACTTCTCCGGAGCAAAAGTCTGCTTTCAACGGCTGTCTTCAAACTTTCTCTCATCTGTAGCTCCTCTCTCAGTTCCTGTGCATTCTTCAAAGTGTCCCTCTTGGCTGTAGCAAGCTTGCTCCTTCTGTCTGAGCTTATATACTGCTCCAGTAATCAAGGCCCACGCTAATGGGTGGGGCCATGCCTCCATGGAAATTATCTCATCAGAGTTATCACCTACAGTTGGGTGGGGCACATCTCCATGGAAACACTCAAAGAATTCCAATCTAATCAGCACTAAAATGTCTGCCCCATGAGATTGCATCAAAGAATATGGCTTTTTCTGGGGGACATAATACATTCAAACTGGCACAATAGGATTCTTTTTTTAATCCTTTTTTTTTTGTTTGTTAAATATAACATATATACATAGAAGTGATAACTTTCCAAGTACAATTTAATGACCACAGTATGATAAGCCCAAATCAACAGTAGTCCTGAAAACCCTAAAGAATACCTGGATCCCTGTCTGAGATTCTATAAAAGTTTCACTAACTAAGTTTCAGAAACTTAAATCCTCCAGAGAACTCCTATGCCAGCTAAGTCCCCAAACCCAGAGGCAATAGCCTCTTCAAGAACATCTAGTAGATGTGTCCCCTTTTCCCATAAAGTTGACACCCTTCTCAACATGAACAGGTTAGGGTGGTCACCACTCAGACTTCCCTGAAGATTGGGAAAGTGATCAAACTTGAGGTAGGGGTAACAGTAGACAAGATAGGAATTAACAAAGGATTATGACTGAATCTCTACATAGTTTTCTTTTCCTTAGTTGCTAAAGTATTAGAATAGCTAGAAGGAAAGAATTGAGATGGTGGATCTATAGGATTCCTTTAATTACATTTGGCCTCTGGATATTTCAGGATAATCTTCACACCTCAAGATACTGAACTTAATAACATCTGCAGTCTCTTTTGCCAAGTAAGGGGACATTCACAAGTTCAGGGGATTAAGATATGGAAATCTTTGGGGTCCATTACTCAGCCTACCACAGTTGACAAATGACTTTTCAAAGAATTTTAAAGACTATTTTAAAGAAAATATTTTAACCAGAATGAAAGTGCAAATACAATGAACAAACTTTGTCGGATGCAACAAGAGTAGTGCTTAGAGAGAAAATTATAGCATAAATTTATTGATTAATAGTTTCAGTTCAATAATCCAAGCTTCTACCTTAAGGAACTAGAAAAGGAAGAGCAAATGAAGCAGAAGGAAGGAATTAATAAAAAGCAAAAATTAAATTTGAAAACAGAAAATAGGGAAAATTACTTAACCCAAATGCTGATCTTTGAAAAGACAAAACTGGTAGAGGTCTGGAATGTTGACCTGCCCCACCCACACCCCACCCCCAAAAAAGAAAAGAATGAGAGAAGATACAGATTACCAATATAGGAATGAGAGAGTGGCTATCACGACAGACCCCACAGACATTAAAAGGATGATAGGGAATACTATCAACAACTCTACAGATATAAATTCACCTTAGATGAAATGGAACAATTCCTCAAAAACCACAACTATGAAAACTCACCCAAGATGAAATAAAAAGTTTAGTCTAGCTATAATGCACAGAGTAGACTATAAAAAGGAAAATGCTTGGTACAGAGAGCCTCCTGCAGTAAAAGAATGATGATATGGCAGGAGGCTGAATTACAGCAAGAGGTAAAAAGAACAGACTGATGTGCATATTGTTGCACATCAAGAAATCAATCAACAATTATTTAGGGACATGTATTCCAGGCATTTTCCTAAGGCAAAAAGGAGAAAATTCTTATCCAACCCAGCAAAATTGGGTTTTGTGCATTTTGCTACTTTGTAGCTGCTTTTTTGGCTGCCTACATCATGCCAGGAGCATTGTAAAAATCAAATACACAAATATCTATGTCATTTAACAGAATGATTCTTAATTTAGTGAACTCCACCATTCTGGAAGGTGCTGTCTTTTATCCTAAAATAGAGTGGGTCATTGTGGTAGCAGTTGGGAAATAAGGCAGTCAATTAGGACCCAGTTTAGAACATACAAATTTTATTTCTTTCTGAAACAGTGCGTATCAGTGAAACTCTTGTTATACATAATTAACATCATATAATAATAAGTAGTAAAATATATTAACTTTCAAGAATGCCAAATATGCAAGAATATGGAAAATGGATTTGCCATTGCCAAAATTACTTTGGTTTTTTCACCCTTCTACTCCTCAGCATTAATGATGAATAGGTTATGTTTCATCTTTGCAGGAATAATAAGAATTTTATTTTTTTCTCAGTATCTCAGATATATGGCAGCTTTTATGAAATTTTGCTTCTATTTCTGCCTTGGTTTCCAGGATGTTATGATAAATACCACACAACAAGTTGGCTTAAACAATGGAAATTTATTGTCTTACAGGTTCAGAGGCTGGAAGGCTTTCTTCCTCCTGGGGTCAGTAGAATATTCTCACTTGCCATCAATCTTTCGGTTTCTTGGCTTTTCCATCACATGATGCTGTCTCTCCTTTCTCTTCCAGGTTCCTGCTGACTCCCTGTTTCCAGCTCCTCCCCAAGGCTTTCTCTTTATAAGGTCACCAGTAACAGGACTAAGACCCATCCTGATTCAGTTGCCCACACTTCAACCCCAAACAACCTCATCAAAAGGTCCTACTTAACAATGGGTTATCACCCACAGGAGTGGATTAAGATTAAGAATATGCTGTTTTTTCTACCCCCCCCCCCAGGGGAACATATCTCAATCTATCCCAATTTCTAAAGTATTCTTTTAAATACTTTAAAGGTTATTGAATTCATTCTCTCTGTCTTTAGCCAGATTGGCATCCAGGATATTTTGTGGAGGTATGATCTCTTCTGGTATTGAATGAAATGGCACAACATCCTTGGGAATTCCTTATATTGTGAAACAATGCTCCCTCCATCAGTGCAGCCTGAAACTTGGGACCAACTCATAGTTTGTTATCCACTCCACCAGAGTAACATGGATATCATTCTATGCTTACAGCATCAGAGAACAAAGGTTTGAAGCATTTCAGAAGTTCACAACACATCACATCATGTTCTATTGATTCATAGATGTCCTTATGTATAATTAGTACTAACAGGAACTTTTTTCCTTCCATTTTGAATCTGACTATATTGGAGAAGAGAATTGGATCTTCAATAGTTCCACTAATGGTGATTCGCTAACATTAAACATCTGCTAAACTTTCTATTGTAATTGTTTTTGAAATGTTATATACAGATGATTTCTGCATTCACTACATTCAATGCGTCTTAAATATTATTCATTTTATGCCTTTAAAGAGCACCAATTTGACACCATAATGGACCCAAAATAGCACAAATTAAGCAGCAGCATTTGGATTATTTAGCTACACATTGCTTTTGTTTCAACATTTTTATTTTGAAATCATTATAGATTCACAGGAAGTTGCAAAGTAATGTACTTCCCCCTTCACCCAGCCTCCCCCAATGTGATTATCTTGCACAAATACAGTCCAATGTCAAAACCAGAATATTGGCACAATCCATAGAGCTAATTCAGATTTCACAATGTATGCATACTCTCATGTGTGTGTATGCAGTATTATCACAAGTGTACATTTCATGTGAGCACAATCAAAATGTTTAACTCTATCATCACAACAAGACTCTCTCATACTAACCCCTTATAACCATAGCTACCTTTTTTGCCCTATTCCTACACCCCAGCAATTTCTAATCTGTTCTCCATCTCTATTATTATGTCATTTCATAAATATTATATAAATAGAATTACCTAATATATATCAATTTGAAATTGCCTTATTTTCACTTAGCATAATTTCCTTGAGGCCAAACCAAGCTGTTGTGTATATCAATAGTCTATTCTTTTTTACTGCTGAGTAGTATTCCATGTATGGATGTACCACAGTTTGTTTAACCATTCAGCCCTAGGAGGACATCTGGGTAATTTCTATATTGGGGCTATTACAAATAAGGCTGCTATGAACATTCGTTTTCAATTTTCTGTATGAAAATAAGTTTTCATTTCTTTGCGATGAATGTCCAAGAGAACAATTGCTTAGTGGTATGGTAAATCCAATTCATATTGCTTGAATATGTATTATGAAGTGCTGGTCTTCCCAAAGAAATTTGAATATAGTCATGTAAACTCAAAAAGATGTCAACAAAGGGCTGCCTTTATTTGGCATTCAAGTTGGTACCTGTATAGGAACTTAACAGTCTATGTCCACTTCTCTACTGAAAGGTTGCTCCCCTCCATTTTAACAAGCTCTCTAGTATGGGAGGAGGGGTAAGAAAGAATGCAAATGCAGAAAATACTTTTCTCCTTCTTAGAGAAGGCTTGCTGAGAAGACCTGTTCTGAAACAAGGCTACCCCTCAGTCGCAGAGTGGTTCGCATGAATAAAACCTTCTCAGTTTGGGAGCCAAGGATGCTGTTTCATCTGATGGGTGGCCAGAGGTACGTGACAGGCCTCACTTATTCAATGAATCTTGCCTTCAAAAGCAGGTCTAATCTAGTAGAATTTCCTCTTGGGAAATGAAAGAGCATCGCCATTTGTTCTTATTAAAAGAAAAAAAATCAGCTGGAAACAAAGCCTTAGATCCTGTGCCGGTTTGATTGTATTATGTTCCCCAAAACACCATTATCTTTGATGTAGTCCTGTGTGGGCAGACATATCAGTGTTGATTAGATAGTAATTCTTTGGGAGTTTCCATGGAGATGTGCCCCATCCAACTGTGGGTGATGACTCTGATTGGATGATTTCCAAGGAGGTATTACCCCACCCACTCAGGGTGGGTCTAAATTAAATCACTGGAGCCATATGGATGAGCTGACAAACAGGGGGAGTGCAGTGCAGCTGAGAGTGACATTTTGAAGAGGAGCTACAGCCAAGAGGGACAATTTGAAGAATGCACAGAAGCTGAGAGAGTAGCTGCAGATGAGAGACAGTTTGAAGACAGCCCTTGAAGGCAGACTCTTGCTTCAGAGAAGCTAAGAGAGGACAAACACCCCAAGAATAAATAAAAGTGACATTTTTGAGGAACTGCAGCCTAGAGAGGAACATCCTGGGAGAAAGCCACTTTGAAACCAGAACTTTGGGGCAGACGCCAGCCACGTGCCTTCCCAGCTAACAGAGTTTTTCTGGACACCATTGGCCATCCTCCAGCAAAGGTACCCAATTGCTGATATGTTACCTTGGACATTTTATGGCCTTAAGACTGTAATTGTGTAACCAAATAAATCCCCTTTTATAAAAGCCAATCCGTCTCTGGTGTTTTGCATTCCAGCAGCATTAGCAAACTAGAACAGATGCTAGCTATCTTTTTAAGCTGGGCCTCTTTTGTGCACGTGGTAAACACCACATTTTTAAGTGCTGGTGTCCAGAAACTACAGGGAATTTCTTTGTCTTTAGTCCCCAGTTATGCCTCAAAATCAGGCTAAGTTTGCTTTTCACCTTTGCAGCCAAGTACCATGAATTATAACAATTTACAACTATCAATTTGTATTGTACATATCATATTTCTTAAGGAACTAAACAATTCTTCATGCATGCAAGTCCATAGTTTATCAATTCATCTTGTCTTCCAAACTGGGCAGATTTATTTTGATATTTTGGTGTATTTATTTACTTGTCCTTTCAATGAAAGTGAAAGAAACATGGGCACAATTTCCATGGTTAATTTACTCTCAGAGCTTACAGAGAAAGTTGATATGCAAACATAATACATCACTGGTACAATTCTACTTTTTAATCAAATTTTTTATTTCTCTGTAGTTTATATCTGACCAATTTCCTGTCTCACAGGCAGAAGTACAAGTATTGTCAGATTTTGCCAAGCTTCCTATGGCTGCCAATTTCATTCATGTTTTTCCCTTGACAGTGCACTGTAAAGAAGATATTATGCAAGTAATTTCAAACGCCATCTAAAATTATGGTTCCCTATACATTTACACAACTTGAGGGCTAAGTATGCTTCTTTTCCTTTGGATGATCTAGAATCACTCTTATTTTAAAAGGGTCCCACCTTCCTCTGTAATTGCCGTGGCGACAAGTTCCAATATCTAGAATTCACTCTCAACTGGGAGTGAGCGCCTGCTTTGATTACTCTCTCTGGCCTTATTATAATCACCTACCTTTTCCATCATACTAACAGAGAATTAAAATATCTTTCATCTATCTAATTCATAGGGATATTCCTATCTTCCAAGTCTGCCCAACAGGACCTCCTTCAGCAAGCGTCTCGGTTGAGATTTTGTCTAAATCTACAACCAGTTGGATGTTGGACCAAATGAAAATACCTGAATAAAATAACTGGTCAACGCAGACAAAACTGGGAGAGTGATAGTCTCATTTTCCACTTTCAATATGTAGATATTTGCATCCTCCTTTGAAAGTGCATATTCTCTGTACTCCTGTGAAAACTGTGATTTCCCATGAGGACAGACTCTCTACCAACAGAAGTATCAAGTCCAGTTTCCCATGCAGTTGCATTGCATTTTAGTGGAGACCCTCAACCTACCTTGCATGCGGGTTTAGTGTGTGCTCATTTGTGCTATCTGACAGGTGTTTCCTTCCTTGCTGGTTTCCCCCCACTTGGAACACAGTAGAGCCACACTTCTTGGGCTCTATAGGTTGAGTGAAAACATGTTTCTAATTCTGGCCAATGAGCTGTTGCAGATCTGATGTGTATCATTCATTCCAGAGCTTCCAACCACCTGTCTTAAATCCTCCAAAGCTCTCTCTCCCTCTGCCACAGAAATTGCACCATTTATGTTTTGACTGTGTTAACACTCTAGATCCTGTTAGAAGAAGTAACCCCAACTAAGGCACAGAGGACATGCAACAGGGCAAGAAATAAATCTGCAGTTTTAAGGCACTGAGATTCTGAGGCTGTTTGTTATCACTCTATAACCTAGCCTTTCTTGACTGATACTGTTGGGAAATACCATTCTCCAGACTATGGATGGTTTCTGACACTATGCAAAAGGTTCATTTTGCTCAAAAAACAGGCATATAATGGGCCAAAAGAAGAAATTCATCCACAACACATTCAGTGGCAATAACTTAAGCACAGGTAAATAAGGCAGGCTACTTGCTTTGTGAGCTGGAAAACACTCGTGGGCCTTCAGACAGGGGCCCATTTCTTCCCGGGGAATGAGAGAAGAGTCCTTTCAGAATTAGAGATAACTTTGTAATTTGACTGGGGAAAAGAGAAATACAAGTTATTCTCAAATACCATCTACAATGTTTCCCCTGCCTTTTCCCACTGCTTTTTAGTGGAGAACTTCAACCCAGCTAGAATAAAAAGATGGTGGGTGGTCCTTAATTTCTCAGGGAATTTGCATCAATAAATTCTGGTTTTAAATCATAAAGCAAAATAACTAAAATGTTCTTCCATCAAGAGACTGGCGAACTTATTACTGCTCTACATTTCCAATGAAACTCTCATCAGACATTGCTCTAAATGAGAGAAAAGACTTTTTCCTTTCTCTCATTTATTATAATGCTCTGCACATACTTCACACTCAGTACTGGTGATATATGAAACCCCAGGGCCAAAGGCATTGGGGACCCTGACTGAGATATTTTATTCCCTTAAAAAGATGAAAAACATTTATACACGACTGAAAGGACCAACCATCCCCTTTTACCTAATTCATTCCCATTTATGGTAGATAATAGGGATTGCCTGAGACTCTAATCAAAACTTTATAAGCAAAAATTTCAAGTTTTCCTGGTTTTCATGTGCTTAGGACATTTCTTATTTCAGGGACTACCCAGAGTCCAAATTGATGTGGAGACAAAGGGGTAAATTGAAGGAGTTAACTTTAATTGGCAGCAACTGGAGGATCATCTCATAGAATATCCTGCCTTGAAACTTCATTTGTATCTATGATACCCATGGTGCCAAGAAAAATTAAGTTTATTTATCAGTGACAAAAGGATGGAGGCCAAACGACATCTGGTGCACTGTGAAATAATGATTTTTGCAATGGCTCAAAGAGAGAAATGTGACGGGAAAACTGGGCCATCACACAGCATAACTTACTGCAGACACACCACAGTTGCAGAGCCCAGAATGGGAACAATTGGTACTATATTCAACTGAGAGCAGCCACTGAAAAAAAAGAAACCTGATTCGCATGAAATTAATTGTGCTAATTTGATTTAATTGATCATATAGTTTTGTTTGAAATTGCTGTGTAACTGTTTTTGTTTTAAAGTTGCATAAAAGCCATAAACTTAAGAAGTTCAACCAAGTTGTATTATTGGTACATATTTTAGTGAGATTAAAATAAAAAATAGTATAGATTGCCACCCAGATGTTCAAAAATCTCTTTCCTTTAAAAATTATCCATTCATTACTCAAGTGCTGTATTTGACAGGATAATTGAGACTGTGAGTAACTGCTGAAGGAAATAGGGTAAGAGAATGAACTTCAGAGGCAAGCCCCCTTTTATGGGTATCGGGAGGAGGGCATACTTCCTGAAGAGCAGATAGAGATTAGCACAGGTGGTGGTTACCAAAAGGAAACATTCTGACAAACAGGGTGTGATGGTTAATTTCATGTGTCAATTTGGCTAGAGCACAGTGCCCAGATGTTTAGTCAAACAAGCACTGGTCTGATTGTTACTGTGGTAGTATTTCATAGATGAATTTACATCACTAGTCAGTTCACTGCATCTACAGCTGATTGCATCTACAATCAACAAAGGAGCTAGTCCTCAGCAGTGAGGGGAGTCTCCTTATCCAATCAGGTAGAGGCCTTAAAGAGAGAACTGAGGATTTCAGAGGGCAGAAAGAAGAATTTCTATCTCTACTTCAGCCAGCCAGCTTCTCTTGGGGAATTCAACATTAATTTTACCAGAGTTTCCAACTTGTGTCCTGCCTGTGGACTATGGACTTGCTTCTGATCCCCACGGCTGTCTGGGCTAGTTCGTATAGTAAATCTCTTAATATTTCTTTCTATCTATCTATCTATCTATCTATCTATCTATCTATCTATCTATCTAATCTTATCAGTTATTTTTCTCCGAGCAACCCTCATTAATACAGAGTACAACAGAGCCAGGCTAGGAAATGAGGACAGTTTCTATGAAGTAATCCCTTTGTTACCCCAGCTCTTCAGTAATGGTTGCTAGATACACACAGCTGTGCATGATACTAATGTGGATAATAGAGGGAAAAGGCAGAGGCTCCTTCTCTTTTACTACTGGAATATCAATTTCATTGTCAGTGGCAATAGCCCAGCTATCCAAATAAGGATCTCACTTCCCTTGTGGAGAAGGGCAGCCATGGGCCACAATGCTGGGCAATGACATGTAAAGGTAGGTCATGAGGTTGGGCTTCCAGAAAGCTCCTTTAAAGAAGGGCTGACCCTCTTGTCTTGCTCTCTTTTTCCTTTTGCTTTTCTTCCTGCTTGCTGCCTGAAACATGGACCCAGTTCTTGGAGTGACAGCACACATCTCGGGAATAGCCCAGATGGAGAAGCCAAGAGAAATCTGGGAGATGCCTGGGATATTTCCCTTCAGACTTTGGGTGGCCTGAGAGGAATATATTGTTCAAGCTGTGGTCCCTGAAGCTTTATGCCATATGCATCTAAACACAGGACTTGAGAAGTATGTCCCCTCTGCCATCACTGCCCTCTGCTGACACTGCCTGGGGACAACAGAATGCATCACAGGAGCTGTCTACTCTGGGGACCCTAATCAGCAGCAAGGGGGGCACAGACCACAGCCAACCCAGGCAGCTGGGGAGGAGGGTCCACGACATCAAAGGAGAGCAAGCAAGAAAGAAAGCAAGAGCCCACTCCATATCCTCTTCTGGAAGAATTCAAAAGGAAAGAGATCTTTGTTGGGAAGGATAAAAATGGCTATTCTGAATTACCTATATTTAGCACTTCCTGAAAGCAGCTATTTTGAGTTGTGTGTGAAGGAAAGCAAGAGCACATAGTAAAAGAGAGGAGAGTGTGGATAGAAACAGCGAAAATTTAACCTAGAAGAAAAGAGTGAGAGCAACGCAATTCAGACCACTACATATTCAAGTTCAGTTCTAGTTGCTTAACAGAAAATGTTGCCTGGCAGATAGAAAAAAGAAAGAAAGAAAGAAAGAAAGAAAGAAGAGCTGGGCTCATGACTGAAATCGTTGGGTTAAATACAAACTCTTGAGCTCTGCTGGTAATGGCTCTCACCGACTGAATATAGTTATTGCTAATGACATGTTGACTGTGTACAATGTGACAGTGGGGGTGCCAAGTCTTTAACCGATGTGGTCTCATTTTGCCCGTACTAGAGCCCTAAGAGATATTATTCTCTTTCCCCATTGCAGTTGAGAAAACTGGGGTGTAAATAGGCAAAGGCCATGTGCCCCCAATTACTTGAGAGAGCAAACCCCTAGAGCAGCCCCTCACCCTTCCCAGCCTGCCCCTTGATGGTTTTGGCTTTCTTATTTCCCATCTACCTAGAGAAGCTATACCAAGGAGAGCAGAAAAGGGCTCCACTCTAAAGACACTACAAAGCTTTTCGTTTTAATTGTTATTCTAAAAATCTCCATTAAGAAGAGTCTTCAAGTAATTGAGTGTTCAGGGTAATTTAATTCCCTGGCTTAATTGAGCACTAACCAGAAAAACTTCTCCATTACAAAAAAAATGTTTTTCCAAAGTATATAAAAACACACTTGCCTGACTTAGTGAACCCGATTTAAATGTCCTTTGATAATTAACTAACTGAGAGCGCCTCAGGGAGACTGTTCCAAAAATCACTTCTCACCATCCAATAGCACGCCCGCTGCTTGATGTTGTAACAAACTTTCAGGTTTTTTTCCTATCTTTAAGGCTGCAGAGGACATCTCTGGGCTTAAGATTATTTCTTTTATACTCCAAATTAGTTTCATAAATGCCTAAAGTGGAATATGTAGTCAAAAGGGTTATAAAATATTTTATAGCTTCCAAAAAGGTTTCCAAAATGCTGCACCAGTTTTCCCCACGCTACTGCCAACCGGCAACATTATAACTTGAAATAAAACCTTAGGGTCAATTTCTAAGGATGAAATTAACAACCAACTAGTAACTGACAAGGGGGAGACCAGTGAAGAAAGGTCTGGTGGAGGGGAAGGATAAGATGGAAAACAATTGATTAGGAAAGGAATGATACACTGGAGGGACAGAGTCTCAGAGGGGAAAAGAAATTTTAAAAATAATAAACATGCAGCTTTTCTTTCATTGCAAGCAGTAGTGTGCTGATAAATGCTTGACAACCAGCTCTCCAGAGAGAGAGAGAGAGAGAGAGAGAGAGAGAAGGCAACTCATGGGAATTTGTTGTCTCGAGAGTCCAGAGGCTAAAAGGGTTGCTTCCTCCCATGGTTGGTGGCATTCTGGATGGCTGGCAATGTTTGGGTTCCTTGGCTTTCCCATCTCATAGCAATGTCCTCTCCTTTCTCTTCCAGATGCCGTATGACTTTCAGTTTCTGGCTCCTCCTGTGGCTTTCTCTCACTATCTATGAATTTCTTCTGCTTATAAAGGACTCCAGTAAACCTGATAAAGACCCAACCTCATTCACTTAGGCTTGTGAGAATTAGATTAAGTTTAGTTTTCACACAGGGTGGGGGCAGCTCAGGGAAATGGCAGAGAGTCAAGAAGCCAAGCTATAATCAGTGGCCAGTCCTCCTGTTTATCTGCCCACTGTCCTTGCAAGGTGAAGATGGGGGTGGAGGGGTTAACGGGGTAGAGTTTCCTAAAATAGCTTCATAATTTGTTACCAAAACTAGCTCAGACCTGCTCTGCAGTTAAGGAACAAAGGACTTGTTTCAAATGTTTCAAGTTTGTGCAGGAGACATTTTTCAAATGTTCCCAGTTTGGGTGGGCTGCATGTTTCAAATTTGCATGGGCTAGTTAGGCTTGTCGAATGTAACCTTTGAGGTATCCAGCCACTGGAGAAACAGCTGGGGGTGGGGGGGAATTGCGAGTTAGGCACAGGGAATAAACACTGCTGAGTCTATTGTTCTATGCGCCAACCCCCCACATTTTGGTTGTGAGCCGTTCTTGCAAGATCGTAAATAAATTCTTTTCTTCTCCACAATTGGGTGAGCATTTATTCCTTTTTAGGAATAGTGCTTGTTTCTCAAAGGCTACACCTTAACTAAAAATAAGGTCTTTAAGAGACCCTATTTACAATAGGTTCATGCTCACAGGAATGGGATTACAATCAAGACCATGTTTTTATTCCTGAAGTACATAATTCAACCTACCACACTGACTAAACAATGCATACCTTGAACTGTGCATGAGATTTTATTGTGTAGTTGGCATATTTTATTCATCATCTATTTCTACCAAATTAGAAAACTCTCATTCAAACTAGTAATAGCTCATTACAAATAAGTAACCACAGTTAAGTGGTTGATTGTTCTGGCAGATTTGGTTGCTAAGACTGAAAACAGATCCAGAAATAGAGGTGAGGGCATTTCTCAATGGACTCTGTTTTCATTGCTGTATCTGATATTGATCAAGGAACACATCACACTCAAAAGCCAGGAGGTTAAAAGTTTCAACTGAGAGATCACAGCAAATGGATTCTTAGTCTGGTCTTTGATGTCCTTTGGCTTTAGAAAGTATTTCTTCATGCATTTTGTTCAGCATTTGTATGTGCTTTCAAATTATTCATAGTATGCCACTGTTTTGTTTCTCTAACAAATTTAGAAAAATCAAAATACTGGGAAAAATTCAAATAGCAACTGAGTCATTTCGGCTTCTCATGAAATCTTGATATCCTATCCATGACAGAGATTGCCAGTTGCCTGTCGATACTCATTTTTCCCTTCTTCTTAACAGACCCCAATTTCTCGCTAAGCACGTGGGCTCTCAGGTAAATATGACTGCATTTCTAAGCCTTCCTGGCCACTAGAAATGGAATGCTTTTCCATGCCTATCCTTTTGCTGCCCATTTGCAGAGAAGAGTTGATGGCTGGAGTTCCAGCAGCCATTCTGGGCTATTAGGATGTGGCCCACACTTTAGAGAAGGAGGAGCTTCATTAGCAAACGAACCTGGATCCCTCATGACTTCTTAAAGCCACTAGACTCCTTTTATGTGATAAAGAATACATACTTATTTTGTTTAAATCACTCTTATTGAGGATTTTGTAAAATTCAGCCAAATCTAATCCTAAGTGATGCACTATCCTAAATGTAAAAAATCATAATATACTGGCCTAAGGTGGTGGGTCCAAACTTGTCAAAGTACTCAATATGTCCCCAAAATATGTCACTTGATCACACTACTGACATTATCAGTATCAAAAAGAAAATCATTTTAACTCGTCTTTAATTTAAAAAACTTTCTAAGTGGCTTTCCCTTTGACAGTCAACACACTTCATAATGAAAAGCAGAGGGCTAAATCCCTTAGCCCTTGTTTTTAAAAGTTAGCAGGCTGGCAAGCTGTGGTGCCATAATTTGGTAAAATGCACCATTTTTACTGTTTCCTTGAACAATAAATCAAGAGCAGGAACCATATCGTTAACCACCAACTGTTCTGGAGAATAAGACAGTGTGTGGTTTGGCATTCAAGTGAAATCTTTCCCTTTCGCATGCTAATCAAAGCTAGGATCTCACTGCCACTAATCCCACTGTACTTTCTGCAGTCCATATCAACCCTTACAAAATAATCACTACAACACAAACAAATAGCAACCACAGATCATCTTCTCCCCTAGCATGGAGTCTCCATATGCCCCTCACCTGTTCCACCACTATTTCATGAACTGATTCAACTATGAAACAAAATCTGCTAACTAATGCATTGATAATTGCTCTTCCACATTGCATGCTATTGATATTATGTGATATCCAACAATAGACAATGGAATTTTAACCAAAAACTAATTGTGCCTTCTCTCTGAGAACATTTGCGATAACCTGTGCATTTGGTTTTCTAGGTCTCTCTGTGACAGTGTGGCATGTCTCTTTCGGCTACAGAAGGTATGATTCGTGGTTTCCTCTCTTCCTTTAACAACTCACTAACTTAGTGCCTGAAAGCAGGATTTTGCATTGTCCTGTTCAAAAAATAATGTGATGATGAAGGTTTGATGAATTGATAAACTTGCATAAAAAACAATTTGGATTGAGGGGTCCAGGTTCTTATCAGCAAATCTTCAGACATTTTTGCCTTATTTCCTAGACACTCTCTTTTTTGAGGGGGAGCAGGTGGTGCTTGTCTCAGGAAATTACTCTGCTCAAAGATTGACAGGTTCACTGTATGCATAGAGATTCACAGCACTTTATGATATTATAAATTACAGTATTTTGCTATTAATTTATCTCTATTTTATGTCTCATGGAGCCATGAGTTAGATGCATAATGGAATAAAAACTTAATTTAAAAAGCATAAGAAATGACATGGAACAAACAAGAAAATTCACTAGCTGAGATGAAATGCACAGTGTTACGAGATTATTAGCCAAGATGGTGTGACAAAAGTCCCAGTGGCTCTGGAACAGCTGTTGAGACCACAATGACTATTAGGAACACAATGGGATTTCTGAGAAAGTCAATTTGTTTTATATTTCACATTTGTAAAATGTATAGAAAAAAAAAGACTGTTTCACTGCCTTTGCCTTGGAAACCATAAAACTGCCTATAGACTGCTTAATTGATCAACATTTTGACCCACACTAATATACGGGATATAGACAAAAACCCCAGAATGCCTAAATAAGTCTTCACCCAATTGACTGACTTTGTTGCATAATTTCCGGGGTCTAATTCATTTTTAATTTACACTTGTTAGCCTCAATTTGAGAATGCTGTGGTTTTTTTTTTTTTAATTGTCTGTCAAGGGGATAAAAAACACTTTACCAGTCTGATTCTGGCATGTCCTTAAGAATTTCATCCTTCACAGTATTCTATTTATTTGTACTGTCTATATTTTGTTTATTTATTCAAACTGTTATTTTAATTTTAAAAGGAAAGGGCTGACCAGAAGGAAATGCTCATCATTGATATTATAAACTGGGGATAGTGTATCAGTCAGTATAGGATAGGTTCTGCCACAATAACAAACATCCTCCAAATTTCTCATTGGTTTAAAGCAGCAAAGGTTTATTTCTCTCTCCTGCTACATAGCCATCGCAGGTCAGCAAGGAACTTTGCTCTCCTCACACCATTGCCCTCACTCTGATACCTAGGTGGACAGAACATCCACTTTCTGGAACATTGTCAGAAAAGGGAAAGAACTCTGAGGAGTTCTCATTGTCAATGAAATGCAAACCTGGAAACAATAGTTGTCTCCTCCACTCACAACTCATTGGCCAGAAATGCTCAGATCCCATCCATGACAAGCAGACCTCAAACTGCAATCATACTCTGTGCCCAAAGGGGTGAAAAATGACAAAATTAGGAGAACAATACAGTTTTCTACCAGGAGTGGTTAAAAGGGTTTTGCTGCTCACTCTATCAAATATTTATGGAGAACTTACTGGTCCAAAGCACAGTTCAGGTTGTTGAAAGCATCCAACAATGAATTCAGGTTACATAGTGTGGAATAAAGCAGGACTTATACAAAAACCATTTCAGTACAAAGAAACATTTGTTAAGAGCCATAAAGCTCAGAAAAATAAGCCAACAGGTATTCCAAAAAGGAGAAAGATTCTTTTGATTCAAATGACTGGGGAAGGCTTCCTTGGGGAGGTCATTTGTGAGCAGGTTTTATATAGGAAAATATTTTCATATGCAGGGATGGGACACAGCAGCAGAAAGGATTTCTGAGTCAAGGAAATAGCCTGACCAAAGTAGAATATTTGGACACAGCCACTTTATGTTTCTATGCTGTTGGTTTTACAGTGGCAATGATAACTCAAATGGAGCCCATTTCCCAGCTCTTCTCTGAGTTCCTGATATTCATCCTCAGGTTAAGGATTCATTGTAGGAGCAAACTTTTGAGGCTGTTTTATTACTGTTGTTGTTGTGTGTGTGTGTGTGTGTGTGTGTGTGTGTGTGTGTGAGTTGTCTGCTAGTGAGCACTTGGAGATATACTCCTTGGAGCTAACATGTACTTGTCATTAGACACATTGCAAAGACTGTAACTTGGACTTTTGACAAGGGGGAAAATACATTTCACATCTACTTTATATCTATTTGTTGCCCCTACAAAAGAAACTGCATATCTGCCATCTTAACATTCACTATGAATGTCTCTATTTCCATTTATTTTTTTCTGACCTCTCTCTTTTTTTTTCCTTAAGCTCTCCTTCCTTATAAAAAGTTCAGCTGGAATTTGGAGGTTCACTCTTTTCTGCTACACCTAACCTCATCCCTTCCCTGTTGCTTGAGCCAAAGAGACTATAAGGAATTATAAGAACAAGCCAATAACAGCGACAATGATAATAGCTGCTGTCATGATTGTTATTACTATAACAATAGAAATTATACTAAAATATCTGAGACAAATGACTGGCTCTTTCAGCCCACTAAAGACCTGTGATACTAGGATGGGCAAAGACCACTTTTTGCTAACAAAAAGTAAATAGAAACGGAAAATATATAAGAACAATCCAAAAACATGGAAACAGAAAGGCATGCAAGGACGTGTCTGAGCCTAAAGCAGGAATGGTGGCAGGGCAGAGCCATTGCCACTTGGGTCAAAAGAGTGATGTGAACACAGCCACTAGCCGCCGAGTGGGTTAACTAAGAAGTTAGGGTCGTTGATTGAGCTGCACATTTGCAGTATCTGGAGCAAAAAGAAGTCAGCAGAACAGAGGTCACAGTTGAGAGGGGCCATCGGTATTCACAGGCACAGAAGGAACTTCAGTGGTTGTCTGGTTTGACGTGTGAGTCATGTTGGAATTGCACCAGGACAAGAACTTGAAACTCCAAATAGCTGGTGGGACTCAGAGCCAAGACTACTGCTGTGAGCTCACCCTTAGCCCTGATGGAACTCCCAGGTGCTTTGGGTAGACGGAAGCTCAGCAGCGAATCCTGGGAGAGGCTATACATAGAGGAAGCCAGGAAGCGCACCGTGATACCACCCATGTGCTGCCTGAAAACATTCATTAAGAGGAAACTGGATATAACAAGTAACTTCCCCATCCCCCCGCCCAGGAGATTTAGAGAGCTGTCAGTCACTCACCAGTAAACCTGGCTAATAGCTGTGGTTCCCAAACCAGATTCCACATTATAATTACCTCACATCTTTTGGAAATATCCTGAAGCCAAAGCCACATTCCAGATCCATGAAATCATCATTTCCGTGGTGGGACCTGGTTATCAATATTTTTGAAAACTCCTCCAGGCGATTTCACCACGCAGCGAAATTGGAGAACCAAGTGTGGCCTGGGGATGCGTAGCACCCACGTCACCTGGGACCCTGTTGGAAATGCAGAATCTCAGGCCACTCAGATCCGCTAAGTCAGAATCGATTGAATCACAGCATCTTCAAGTGCTTCATGTGCACATTAACCTTTCAGAAGTGCCACATTACGGGCTGCCTTTCTTTTAATGGGTTCTAATGGGGCTGGCTGATGGTAATTATCTTCATAAACGGTGAAATTCTGAATGATACAACAATCAATAATGATGGGGGGGTGTGGGGAGTGACATGCAGAGAGCAAGGCTGGCAGAGCTGTTAAACTGAGGCTTAAAGAAATGGAAAGTTTCTGATTGATTGGAGTATTTGCATAAATTAATTCTCACATGGAAACAGACCTTCCAAACAGAATCCAACACAGCCAGCAGGCTCTGCGTTTGTTTATCATTATTGAAAACTCAGGACACAGCAAGACTGTTTTCAGTGCTCTACGATTATCTTTAATTTAACCCTCAGGGCCACCCCCAAGGTCCAGGTGTCAATATTTTCCATTTTGCGGAAGCATAGAGGTTCAGAAGCTGCCCACAGTCACCTAGCTAGTAAGTGGCAGCGTGAGGATTTCACTCTGTTTTTAGTTTCTGTTTTGTTTTCCCTGTATAGCCAAACATCAGCTTTATTTTATAGTAAGTGTTGAGAAGTAGGAGGAGGGATCCAAGATGTCAGGCAGAAACTGTCCAGAGAATATCGAGAGGGGCTTTCTCTATAAATTCCATTTATACAGTTTGGGTTCCATGGTGAATCCTGTGAAGAGGCCAATGTGGGACTGGGTGGAGGCAGAAACAGACCTAATTCAAGCCAAGTAGGGCCCTGCCCCTATCCCTTCCCACCTCCTTCCCGTGCCCGGAACTCTGCTTCATTTCAGCCCTGTGACTTGGGACCACCAGAAACATTTCACAGGAACACCTCCAGGGCAGCTGGGCCAAACCAAGACAGCAGAGCCTGAGAGCATTTTGTGCTGTCAGTGAGCCCAGAAATGCAGTTGATCGAGAACAAGAGGCCATCCAAGACCATCTAAACCCTTAAGAATTATATACGTCACCATCTTCCAGCCAGGTTGTTATAACTGAAGCTTTATTTCAATATGTTTCATTATTTTTAGAACATCACGGCAACTAGAAACTTGTATGCAAGGGTGATTTTTATAGCTGTGGAGTAAATAAAATATAATAGGTAAGGAAATTGTAACAATAAATACACCTTAAATATAAACATACACACATTGTTTTCCCACACATATAAAAGTCATGCTCTGTAAATACTTTGTCCACACACTGTCTTTGCAGGATATTGAATTCCAGGCGGGTTTACATATGTTCCATTAGTGATGGATATTTTCAAAGAGCTTATGTAGGAGCAACACATTACAAATTTTGAAAAACAGTGAAGTATCACAGAGCAATTTTTTAAAATATTTAATACATGTTTTGTTCTACAAAGAATGGGTATTTCTTACATATTACAAATGGTGAAACAAATATACTTGCTTATAGATATGTACAATTTGCTACTTTATACATCAAAAATGCAAGAAGATAAATTATATATATATAACATATATATAATTTTAGATAGAATGAACAATTCAATATTGCTCTTGTGTGGGTCTTGTTGTATTGCATGCATGCCCATGGCTTGTCATTGGATGGAGAAGGGAAAGCAACGGGCAGAAGGGAACTCAAGCCCAGGCTTTGTTCCCAAACTGCCATCTTCAAAGCAATACTTTGAGTTTTACAACTTAGTAGCTAGGTCAAGAAAATCTGTGCTCGTATACAGTGTGAGATGTGTTCTCAAGAACCAAAACTGCACATTTGGGGATGGGGCCATACAAATGCTGAAAATCTCTGATTGAGTGATATTAATTCCTCAAACCCTGAGTCAGCTGGGGAGCTTCGAAGGGATTAGTTCAAAATAACCATCAATTTGGCTCATAGAAAATGATCTCAGGACAAAGGCCAGTGGTTGAGGTTTCAACAGCTTTCCTGTAGAACTCACAGACAAAATATGAAGGAATAAAATGTGTCCTGAATGAGAATAGATTTTCAATAATTACAAGCTTCTCATCTTGATATGTCGATACTGACTTGAAAGGCCTAAAAGAAATTCTGACTATGATGTGTAGAAATGGGACTGTTTACAGGAATATTTCACATTAGAAGCCTAATTGACTGTACAGTCAGTGGCAGATGTCACATTTTACTGTTAGCAAAGAACCAACTCCAAATCTATAAATCCCATTTTGGCTATGATGTTCGGTTTCTTCTTCCACTTTGCCCATACCCATATTACAAGCCTATAACATCTCTCTGAGATTAGAAATAGGAAAAGATGTGGGGACAAGTTGAAAAATAAATGTTACAGAAAATCCACAAACTAGACTTCACCGTGAATGCTCTGTTAGAATAGAGCCAGTCTGCTGGAGGTGTGGCCTGTTAGGATTTGGAGAGGGCCTTGAAATTATCCAAAATGCTCTGAGCATGTGTTTAGGAGAACTGAGGTGCCACAAATTGCTGCTGCAGCAATCCCTGCTCAGAAAGAGCAGGAAAATCACACTAGGATGCTGAAGAGCGGAGAAGACCCAAAAGAGAATACGTGCTGAAGACAAATATCCTGAACTTCCAAATATTGCCTGTGGATGGTGCTGCTGCAAGGCAGCCATAAAGCTCACCTGTGCAAGCCCCACATTTCAGCTTCTTTTGCTTGCAGAGGGATCAATGGGATGGATTTCCCAGAGGAAGATTCTCCAGTTGGGATGAGCGTGCATTGGGCTGACTAAACCAAGCACAACCAGCAAACTCTGTCAGTGGGAATTTTTCAGAAAGCAGAGCCAAACCACACTCTAATGATGGCAAAGCAATTAAAGCTGAGCGGGCTCTGCTGGTGACAGAGCAACCTGGCGGACATCCGATCACCGTCCCCTCTCCCACGCCAACACACAGGAACCAGCAATAACTATAATTTGGCTTGAAGGATCAAAGACGCACACAAAATCATTACAAGGGGATAATTATTTCTAGAGTGAAAACTGCGTTGAACAGCTCTTAAGAGACACTTATAATGGAACATGTGAGATCACCTGCTATCACCTGAATGCATTTTCCAGGAATATATTTCTGATACAGATAGATCGTCAAAAACACAGTGAACAACTTCTGTTTCAAGGTATTTCATTAAGGTTAAAGTGTGGCATATACATGTTCGTATTCAGAAAAATGAATGTGCTTCTGGTCGATGGTCTTTGTTGGCTATGATCCAGCAGGATACAGAGCAAGTCATTTAAAAGAAGAAAACCATCTTGAAGGATAAAGAAAAATGTCTAAAAATAGCTACTTTATTTGGTTTTATTTAAAATCTGAGGGCTGGAAGAAATGACACCCCTCATTGGTCAAAGGAACATTCACATTTCTAAAACCCTTGAAGTATATAACACGGGAACGTTATTGCGGTGTTTTAGTCATGTCACAATATTTTCACTGGATAATTGAAGAATTTCTGACAGAGGAGCACGCCATGAGTGAACTCGTCATCGGACATGAAAATAAATACTCTTAACTATTAAAACAATACTTGCTAACTAAGTCTGGGTAATTACAGTTGAGTACATCCCCTTACTCCCAGCAGGCCAGGTGGGAATCGAGAATGGACATCCTTTGGGGGAAGTGGCATTATTTCATTTTTAATCCAGTTTAAAAAACCAGGGAATGAAAGCATTCTGGCCTGCTCTTTTCACTTCCTCCTGCTCACCCCCTCCCTCTTAAGATGTGTTTTTGGATTCTGAGCAGAAAGAAATGCCTGGCTTTGAGTTGGCCTCTGCAGCTGTGTGTGTTAGTTAACATGCTCTCACATGCATGTTTATTGGGTATTTAGTCCTCTGGGCAAACGCTGCTTCCATGCTTAGAAGCCCTGCTGCTGTCTAATGGAGAATGACGCCTTCAGAAATTCCTGACCTCTCCCTCAGTCCCCTGCGACGTTGAGCCTCTTGGTTTTCCTTTTGACAGCCTGGCAGACTGGGAGAAGGGATGTCTATCATTGGTGGTATGAAATGCCCTCTTGAAAGACAACAGGGCACAGCTCTGTCCAAATGCAATATTTAACATGTGGGCATCTTACATGCTACCCGGACGACGGTTTCACATGGGAGGGGGGAAAATGAGGCCACCCGGACGCCACCAACTCCTCCCCACCGGAAGGCCGTTCACATGATCACACATTTGCCCTTGAGCTTTTCTTTCCTTTTCTGCTGCTTGCTCTTTTTCCCGTCGATCTGTAGGCTCACGGTCCTGCGCTTCTCCAGGTTGAGCAGCTCCTGGAAGAGCTCCTTCACGTTGTGGTTGAGCTTGGCGGAAGTCTCCATGAAGGCGCATTTCCACTTCCGGGCCAAGGCCTCCGCCTCGCTGCTCTCCACCTCGCGGCTGGGGCTCTCGTCGCACTTGTTGCCCACCAGCATGATGGGGATGCTCTCCACGTCGCCTTTGATCTCGCAGATTTGCTCGTAGATGGGTTTGAGCTCCTCCAAGGACTGCCGGCTGGTGATGGAGTACACCAGGATGAAGGCGTGGCCTTTGGAAATGGACAGCCGCTGCATGGCGGGGAACTGGTGGCTGCCGGTGGTGTCGGTGATCTGCAGCGTGCAAATGCTCTTATCACAGCTGATCACCTGCCGGTAGGTGTCTTCCACCGTCGGGATGTAGCTCTCCCGGAACGTGCCTTTCACAAATCTCAACACCAGGGAGCTCTTGCCCACACCACCGGCCCCAAACACCGCCACGCGGTAATCATTGCTCTGTTCAGGCATGTTGCGTGAGGGCTCCAACACTCAGCTTGGAAATACCTAGCAAAGGAAGCAGATGTTGGAGAGAATTACTAAAAACCTTCCTGAGATGGGTCACTTTTGACAGCCCCCCAAAAACGAGCCAGTAAGGTGTGTTTCCATTCTCCCAACCTCAGAACAGTGGTATTGCATTGTGAAAATTCTCCAGTTCTTAAATTTGATAAATACAGCCAATCCTCAGTTTTCAAAAGGGGCACTTGGCTACCTCAACGGTTAACTGGAGCCTATCTGGCGTCCAGCTGCTTCTGGCCACCATCTTTGTTTCTCCTTATGGATCACATCATTGACCATCTGTGTTCACACATGCGGGAAAAGATGTCAAGTCCTTCCCTTGAGGGAGGCAGAATCAAAGAAAGGCTTTGGGGAGATGAGAAAGTAATATCTCCTAACCCATAACCCCCCAACACAAAAATCCTGGCATATCTTTATTGTTTTACTTTAAGTATTGTGAATACTCAATATTTGCTCAGTCTATATATTAACTCATGAAGTCCTTACCACCTTGCAGAAGCTGGTGTCATAAGCCCCATTTTGTGATGGAGAAATTGGAAATCAGAGAAAGAACTTGTTCACTTAGCCAATAAGAGATAAGGGTGGGAGGCAAACCAAAGTACTGCTGATGCCAAGGCCCATTTCTGGTAGACTGTGTCATGTCCCCTACAAAGACATGTTCAAGCCCTAACTGCTGGTCCTGTGATGCAAACTCATTTGTAAATCAGAACTTCGAAGATCCTACTTAGATTAGACCAAATTGAGTCACCTTGGCCCTTAATCCAATATGGCTAAAGTCCTTCTAGGCAGAGGAAATTTGAATGCAGTGAGTAGAAACCAAAGGAGAGGCCAGAAGTGGACGCCAGAGGAGGAGACAGCTATCCATGGAAGCGGGGATCAAGCCAGCACCAGAACACTGCAGGCTGTGGGAGAAAGCATGGCCTAGTGACACCATGATGTTGAACTTGTAGCCTTCAAAACTGGGAGGCCATAAATTTCAGTTGTTGAAGCCAACCCATTCTGTGGTACTTGTCCTAGCAGCCCTGGTAGATTAAGGCCCAACCCCACGTGGTTTTGGCATTACTCAGGTCATGGCATGGCTTCTCTCCCATAAACAAGAAGATTGACAGTTATCTGAGAAATGTGGAGTCATTTCATTCATTAAAATTAAAATGAGTATATGCACTTTATTTTTAAGAATCATAAGTAGTCAAGTACTATCAAGATGGTAATATGAACTACTTACTAATGATCACTAAAAGTAAGTAGAATGGGGCTTCCTTTATTACAAGCATTGCCTCTATTCAAAGATATAAATAGAGAGAGAGAGACTATCAAATATCTTGATAAGGAAGATATTGAGGATTGAATCCTGTCCCCCACAAAAGGCATGTTCAGGTCCCAAGCACTGGTACTGGGGGTTTGGACCCACTGGTAAATAGGACCTTGGAAGGAGGTATTAACCAAGGTGTTCCCAAACTGAACGAGGGTGGGCTTTAATCCAATATGGAGGAAGTCCTAATAAGCAAAGCAAAAGTCAACAGAACATAGAAAAGAAAGAAGTCACTGCCATGTGCCTTGCCATGTGATAGAAAAGCCAAGGAGCCCCAAGGATTTCCGGCCAGCCAGAAGATACCATCCCAGAAGCCTTCTAGCCTCTGAAACCATAAGCCAACCCACTGTATATTGGTTTTAGCAGATGGAAAACTAAGACGGAAGGACATATGAGACACACAAAAAAGTAGTGAATTTAACATCCATTTATTGTATATATTATATAGAGAAGTTACAGGGTCATGCAAAGCAGGGAATCTGTTATTTTCGCTAGGTAAGCATAGTGTTGACTTGTCATTTTTCTATTCTTAGAGGAACTGTGAAGTAACAATAAAAAGCATTGCTCAGTAAGGTCATTTTTGAGACCAGTAAAAATTATTAAACATAATTAACCATGGAAGGAAATGAGCGTGTGCAATGAATTTTGTGTCTACTGCAAATGGAACATAAGATCAAAGCCCAGGACTGTGGCACCCAGCATCTGATTTCACCATATACATTTGTCTTCAAATCTGCTCAATTAAGTACTCAGTTATTCTTGTGTGCATTTTGGAACCCCAACCTACCAAGAAACTGAAGAAGCATCAGTGTTAAAATTTGCGAAGGGAGAATATAGAAAGATGTCAGGAAGTTCACTAAAAGGAACAGACTGCAGGAGGGCCTGCTTAAGAATTTGATTAAGTCTATTAAAGACCCATGATATCATTATGATAAATTCAAGAGTGTAGCATTGTGATAAATTGTTCTATATTTAAAAAAATTCAAGAGTATATGGAATCTGATTTGAGCTCTCCCTCTACATCCTCAGAATGAGGCTCCCATTTTGCTTAGAAGACAATGTCCTCACTTAGACTTGTCTGATGGTATGGTTATTTGGCTCTAGACAAGAGTGTAAACATCTAGATGGAAGAGATCAGGTCTTAACAATCTCTATCTCCTGAATCTCTAAAAGAGCACTTTACCCATGTATGTAAAATAGGTTGTTGGCTAAGTCTCCATTATTAAACTGGCAACCAAAATAAGTGGGTGTCTACCAGAATGTAGAAATCAAACACAACATAAAAAGGAAGAATTTATGGTCACTGTTATTTATTTGTACAAGGAATATATATTGAACTTCCATTAAAGGCTGGGCTCTGGATGAGGAGCCAGAAAAATAACTGTGGGGAGAAGACACCTAAGATAAGGTCCTTATTCTCATGGAGCTTAGATTCAGCTAGAGCAGACAGGCATCAAACAGATAACAAATATTTAGTAAATTATGTCATGGTAAGTGCTGCAATAGAGAGGTCTGGAGGAACTCAGTCAAATCGGGAACCATTTTTCTAAGGTGACATGGAAGTTAGAACCAGAAAGGTGGATGGAGAGAGGCAGATGAAGGGATATAAAATTCAATATATATTCATGAGCTAGGTCTGGGGTAATAACTCCATACTGTTCCTCAACTCTCTGACAGTATTTCCCCCAACAGTAAACTATATTCATCTTTCTTGGGACCATTTATTTCACAGGCATTTATAGTACAACTTCTAGCTACTCAGCGCTCACCCAAGAGAAATTTGCTTTCTTATTTGATGAAATGGGATACCATGTTGAATTTCAACCAGACTGCTAATTGAAAATGTACTGCTGTTGCTGCCTTCAGTTATCTGCAATATCTCTGGGCTATTTGTTCATTGTGATCCTTCTCTTCCATGTTATTGGCTTCCCCAAATATCTGCTGGCCTCTGGTTGACCATCTGACTGATGAACGACTCTTTATATCAGCTGGGAAGGGCAACAGGATTGGGCTGTCTTCATAATGCACAGGCTATTCAGTAAGACACCATCCCAGAATCTGGAGGCTGCCTGGTGTGAGTTTAAATACACCCCCTTTCATTTACATTTCCTTGAACTTGGACTAAGCTATCTAATAGTCCCTTATGATTCCTAAAAGCTTCTACATGGACAGACAGACACATAAGGGAAGGATCATGGAAGGGAATAAACCATCCCAAAATGCCACAAAATATACAAATTTGGGTCGATAAAGAATGTAAGATGAGACCTTTTAATACTGACAATCAGGTAAGAAGTTACAAGGTCTATGTTCTAGAAGCTTCTGGGGAAAAAAATGGGTTTTGATTTGCTGAGTCATAAAGGTTTCCTATTGAAGTAGCCTTTGGAAGAAACTCTAGATTCATGCGAGAGATAAAGGAAAGATCTCAAGTAAAAACAACCCACCATCTTTATTGGTATTATATCCTGAATCAAGTCTGCTTCAAAAAATAGTTTACAGAGAAAATTTATAGATTGGAAGAATTCATCTCATTAAGAGCAATCATCTGGAAAAATCTGAAAATTTAGGTATGCTCTCCTGCCAAAAATTCCCATCTATAGTCTGAGCTCAACGGTACATGTGTTTCCTGAAGTTTATATGAGATATCGCTGCTTAATGATTGCCTTGGATTTCCACAATGTTTTCTCCTCAAATAGATTTGTCTTTATAGTAACATTTAAAATTGATTAACTTTCAAAAAAAAAAAAAAACTCCACATTCCACATTTAAAGTTGGTACTTGAGAACCCACATTTAAAACTATAAATACTATAAGGTAAATGGGGCCATTTAAGTAAAAATATGGACTACTATGGTTGCTACAACATAAATAAGGATATCTTTAAAAAGCAACTAAGAAACAATTTTTAACAAAGTATAAATTCTCTAGGTTAGACAGTATATTTAAAAGTATTTTTAGAAACTCAATTTATTTAAAGGTTCATTTTGTGTACCATCATAGGGGAACATAAAGAGGGGAAGATTTGTCTGTTAGTGGGAAATCACTGTCTCATGAGGAAGGTTAAACATCCATGACTTGTGTTTCTCCAGGAAAACAGAATCCTTTGCCTGGAATCTATTTCGTGATGCAATGGAGATTCCCTGTTAGGCAGCGAACGTTAAGGCAGCTGTGGCAGCAGTACACACAGCGGAATACAGCTAACAGACCCAAGAGCTCAGGGCCCAGGGAAACCCCATGTAGGAGTCAGGGGCTCATGGGGAATTACCCAACACTCACAGAATCTGTGAAAATAAAATAATGGAGAAAAATGGGGGACTTCTTGGAAAGGGGCAAGTAGAATAAATTATTGATGAAGAATTTCATTACTGAGGGGCAAATAAGCACACTGCTTAAGCAAATGCAGAATATTTCCTGATGTTTGCCTGAAACAGTTTCATCTGGGGAGAGTGTGAGGGCCAGGAATCCCAAAGAGCCAAATAAAATGTGCTTAGGGACACTTTTTAGACTGTCGAGGCTGACTACGTTTCTGCATTATTCTGCTTTGCTCTTTTTCTTTCCAAACAGCAAAGGGAAATGAAAAGGAAAATCATTTTGAATAAAAAAGCAATATCGTCCCCCTGTTTAAAGGACCCGTTGCAAGGTCAAGCCTATATGCCCCGTGGAGCATGCAAACTCCTGCAGGTAAATACATACCAAAGGATAAAGGCAGCTGGAGCAGGGGGACTCTGTTCCCATGGAAAGGGAGGGGGCTCAATGTATTATGATGATGTCACGTGCTACTGGGTGGCACCTGGGCACCTCCATGCAGTGTTGGCTAATCGGGACATGGTGCAGTTCATCTCTACTTACTAAGGTGGATTTCCAGTTTTCACCAAATAGAAGCTTGCAAGATTGGTCAGTGGCTTAAAAAGATTCCCTCAAAAAGTCATGAATGAATACCCAAAGGAATTGAAAACAGGGACTCAAAAAGATACCTGTACACCAATGTTCTTAGCAGCATTATTCACAATAGCCAGACGGTGGAAGCAACCCAGTGCCCATCCACAGATGGTGGTATATCCATACAAAACAATATTATCCAGCCATAAAAAGGAATCAGTTTCTGAGACGTGCTACAACATGGATGGACCTTTAAATATGGCATTGAGTGAAATAAGCCAGACACAAAAGGACAAATAGCATATGATCTCACTTATAGAAGATACCTGGAATAAGCAAATTCACAGAGACAGAGAGTAGATTACAATTTCCCAGGGCAAGGTGGGGAGGTGAGAGAATGGGGAGTTTTTGCTTAATAGGTACAGAGTTTGTGTTTGGGGTGATAAAATGTTTTGGAAAAGGATAGTGGTGATGATTGTACAACACTGAAACTGTAATTAATGCTTCTGCATTGTACACTTAAAATGGTTAAGTGGAAAATTTTGCCATATATATATATATATATATATACACACAGCCACAATAATTTTTTAAAAAAACATGCAATCTTTTTCTGAGAAGTCATGAATTAAAGATAGCACTCATGATGTGAGCTCAGTTAGCAGCTATCTCAGAGGCAAACAGTTCCTAGCCTTTGTCATCCACACTATACAGTAAAAACAATAAAGATCTAATCTGATCTGACAAGGCAAAAAAAAATCTAATTTATCAAGAAGACCAATTGAAATTTATAGTTACATTGTGGCCCAAACTTCATACTGTATTAATGGTAGTGTGAAGCCATCACTATTAGCCATGGCATTTAAAACTAAGCTTCTAGAAGATGCGCTTCAAGACCATAGCCAGCTGAAAAACATCATGGCTAATTGTGATGTACAGCCTTGGATCTTGAAAACTTACCACGAAAAAAAAAGAATGTTAAATATCTCATCCATAAGTTTGACATTGATTACAAATAGCAATCATTTCATATCTATTAGGTTAAATAAAATATATTATTTAAATTAATTTCACCTGTTGCTACTTTTTTACTGTGGTTACTAGAAAATTCCAAATTCCATATGTAACACACATTGCATTTCTAATGGTCTGCACTGCTCTAGAACATGCAAACAAATCTCTGCATTTTAACTGAACTAAAAATTGCAAAAGGATTTGGGAAACATTACAGAATCAGAACCAGAGGCAAATCACTTTACTGCATCATTCATGAGTAAGTTCAAGCCAAAAGTAGCCAGGAGCTACCAGACGTCATCCTTTGGGATATTTTAAATTTTATTTTTCATGTATAAAAATAAGATCTTTAAGATATAGTAGAAGCTTTTCAATACTTTACATAGAGATGGGGAGCAACCATATTTTCTACCACACAATAGAAGACTTGCAGAACTTGAAGGCAAGTCACACATTTTTCTTTTATACAAAAAAAAAAAAGCAGTTCTTCTAAACTCATTAACATTTTCTGAGTGGTAGGTGCCTTTTAGTAGTATACCATAGAGCAGGTATTTTCCCAAAATAAGCACACTTCCTCCATTTCTGTAATATAAAACTAACATAGTACCAGCTTTGGGAAATAATTATCTGATGGAGGGAGCATTTTGAAAAGAAATGCATAGAGATGTTTCCACCATTATGTGATTTTGTCAGAATCAATGTAAACGTGCCCCTATAAAAACTCTCCAGTCTGCAGAATTAAAAACTTAAAAACCAAATTTTCTAATCAGTTTAAAGATCTTATGAATGAAGAATTTCCATGGGTTTGGATTCATTTGATAAAAACACATGAGTGCAACATCTTTTCAGTTACATTTCAAGAATACGTCATGGACATCAGCGGTGAGTCGAGAACAGAGAAGGACTCCCTAAAAAGTTGAGATTTAAGCAAGGATTTAAGATAGGTGGCGATGTGCCCCTCTGAATAGCTAAGAAAGATCCTTCCCAGCTGAAAAAAAAACAGCAGGACCAACGGAGCTGCCTGACATGTTCAAGGAACATGAAGGTGTCCTGGAATGGAGACGTGGAGGGAGAAAAGTAGATGAGGATGGGGACGGGGAGTGGTATAAAGCCTTGTGAGCACTGTAAAGATTTTAGCTTTTACTATGAGAAGGAGGGAAGTCATTGGAAGGTTTTGGAGCAGAGGAGTGGCAGGATTTGTCGTAAGCCATAAAAGGACCTCTTGATGGACTCTATTGGGAACAGATGATGGTGTCCATGAGTGGAAGCAGGAGACAGACAGGAGGCTCCAGAAATCATCTCGATGTGGCCTGAGGTTGGTGTGGACCATGGAGGAAGCAGGGGAGCTGGCTCAGTGCCATCACTTTTAATTAACTCTTCCTAGTTACTCTTCCCTTCTCTACCATACTCACTGGCTTGATGGGATCAACTTCCATGACTTTAAATATCACTATATGTTCGCAATTCTCAACTGCATATGCCTATGGCCAGAGCCTCGTCCCCAAACTGCAGATTCTGCCTCCTCAACATCTGTGCTTGGATACCTTGGAGACAACCCAAATGTAACATGTGCAAAACCCAACTCCCAATATTACTCCTAAGCTGCTCCCCCTATAGCTTTCTCCATCTCAGTTGATGGCAACATTCATCCTTCCAGTTGTTCAGGTCAAAAATCTTGGAGTCCTAAAAGGGGAATGCAAAATGAAACAAAGTAAAGTTTTAGTGGCTGAGAGATTTCAAATGGAGTCTAGAGGTCACTCTGGTAGACACTCTTATGCACTATATAGATAACACCTCTTAGGTTTTAATGTATTGGAATAGCTAGAAGTAAATACCTGAAACTACCAAACTCCAACCCAGTAGCCTGGACTCCTGAAGACGATTGTATAACAATGTAGATTACAAAGCGTGACAGTGTGATTGTGAAAACCCTGTGGATCACACTCCCTTTATGTAGTGTATGGATGGGTGAGTAGATAAATGGGTACAAAAACTAAATGAAAAATAGGGTTGGATGGGGGGGTGATTTGAGTGTTCTTTTTTACTTTTATTTTTTATCTTTATTCTGATTCTTTCTGATGTAAGGAAAATGTTCAGAAATAGATTGGGGTGATGAATGCATAACTATATGATGGTACTGTGAACAGCTGATATACACCATGGATGACTGTATGGTATGTGAATATATTTCAATAAAACTGAGTTTAATTTAAAAAAAAAATCTTGGAGTCCTACTTACTTCTCTTTATCTCTTATACCTCACTTCCAAACCATTGGCAAAATCTGTTAGTGATATTTTCAAAGTGCACCCATACTTAAAAATGCTAATAAAATCCAAACTGTATTGAAGGTTTACAAGGTCTTTCCATGATAAGGCTCCAGTTATTTTTCCAGTCTGAAAGGTAACCATGCTTCACTCTATCTCCTTTCCTTGCCTTCCCAACCAGCCCAACTCAATTATTTTGATTTACTCTTGTGAGTCTTGAATTCTCTTACCTCTTGGCTATTTCTATACTGTTTCCTCTGCTAGGAACATCCACCTATTCCACTGATCTTCCCTCAGATGTTTAACTTAGATGTCAATCCATGAATCCCCCTACTCATACGTCTAGATTACATTTCTTTTCCATCTGTTACAATAGCATATGTATGTCATCATAGTACTTCTCGTATCACATTTAAAAATATATATGTCCAGGCGCAGGCACAAATCACCTTTTCCACTGCTTCCATGCTTTCTAAGCAACCATTATCTCCTACTTGGTTTACTGCAACAGCCTCCAAACTTGTCAGTTTGCTTCAGATCTTGAGCCACTCCAATCAACTCTTCACCCAGCAGCCAGATCATATCATTCCTATGCTCAGAAGTTTCCATCAACTTTCCCGTCTCCCTGAGAGTAACAGCGAAAGGGCTCTGGCCTCCCTTATCCTCATTTCCTACCATTTGCCCCTTTCTACTCCATTCCAGCCACACTAGTCACCTTGTTGCTTCTTAGAAACACCTGGCATACTTCTGCCTCAGGACCTTTGCTCTGGCTGATCCCTCTGCTTGAACCACTCCTTCCCCAGATATCCACAGGGCTCACCTCCTCATCTGCTCAAGTCTAAGCTCAAATGTCACATTCTCAATGAGAACTTCCCTGACCACCCTATTTCAACAACCACCCCCAAGTTCAACCCTGGTAGCCTCAAGCCTCAGTTGCTTTGTTTTTCTCCATAGCACTTGCCACTTTCTGACATACTATGCAATTGACTTTTTTAAAGGGTTTGTTCACTCCCACTATATTATAAGCCCCACAAGAGCTTCTTATATATTTCATGCACTACTGTCTCCCCAGTGCCTAGAACACAGCCTGGCACATAAGTGTGCAGTAGGAAATCATTCAATGCCTGAATCACTCTGTACTCTACTTCTAACAACTTGCCTGAGGCCATGGTAACATTAAGCAGAGAGCTTGGGCATCATCTCCAGTTTGGCACTACCAGCTGTAGTTACCTATGCTCCACTGGGCTGAGTAGGACATCAGACATGGTTTCCAGGCTACAGTAACTGAGGGTTAGTAGGGACAATGTCACTATTTCAGTGAGAAGCCAATGCTGCTGCCACTGTTGTCTCCCAACCCAGCTCTCTGTTGCAGAAAGAGCCTTAGCAAAGCAAGACAAAGATGTGCACACAGGCCCTGTGCTTGAACATTCTGGATGCTGGAAAGAGAATGGTGTGACTAACACAGTCAGTCATGGAGAAAACAATGTGAGATGAGGCTGGGAAGGAAGACCCAGCTCAGGCCATCAAGGGATTTCCAAGGCCGGTGGGCAGTCTTTAAAGGAGTTAGGGCTTGATGGGCATTTTGAGCATATTTTTCTGGCTTCAATATAGAGAGCAGATAAGATATCTTTTATAATAAACCAGGCCAAAACCAAAGGCAGCCTAGACCAGTGATAGCAGGGAAGATGGAAATCGGTTAACATGACGTCAGCAGAAATTGGTGATGTATCCAAGATGTGGAGAGAAAGAGAAAGCAATGTCAAGAAAAATTCCTCAGGTATCCAATTTATAGAACTGGATAGATGGGATGAGATCATTTGCTGAGAGAATGTTGGGAAAAGATCAGGTTTTAGGGTAGAGGTAAGGAGTCTGATGTTCAACATATTGAGTTTCCAGGGCCTTTGAGACAATCAAGGACTCACATCTAGCAGACAGGTAGATACACCTGTCCAGAGCCAGGTATGGAGTGTGGGATAAGAACTCACATTTGGGAGTCATGTGTGTAGGCATGAATGGAAGCCAAGTGTGTAGATGAGATTGCTTGTAAAGAATGAAGAGAAAAAAGTAAAAAACATTAAGACACAGACTTGAGAGACTACAAAATCTAATGCCTTGGTAAAGGACAACGAATCTGCAAAGAATTGAAAGTGACCAGAGGGTTCAAAGCAACTCCAATAAAGGCACAGGCATAGAAGCCAAGGAAAGCAAGGACTTCAGAAAGAAGGGAGGGTGCAACTGTGTGAACTGGTAGAAAGAAGAGAAGTCAAATGAGAATTGGAAAGTGCCCACTGGTTGGGAAGCAATGAAAATCACTGGTGAACACAGCAAGAGATGTTTTGATGGCACCACAGGGTGGAAGCCAGAAGCAGTGGGTTGTGGAGTGAGCGGGAAGGGCAGAAATTGAGACTGGGAGCCTCAAAACCTTTTCTGAGATATTATTTGAGATTCAAAAGAAAGAGAAGGGATGGTGGCTGAGTGGTTCACATTTTAAAAAAAAAAAAAATTTCTTAAATTAATTCTGAAATACAAAGACATGGTAGCTGGTGGTGGATACCTGAAACTGTCAGGCTATGGCCCAGAACCCATGAATCTCGAAGACAATTGTATAAAGGTGTGGCTTATGAGAGGTGACAGTGGGATTGGGAGAGCCATGGGGACCACACTCCACTTTGTCTAGTTTATGGATGGATGAGTGGAAAAATAGGGGAAGGAAACAAACAAACAGACAGGGGTACCCAGTGTTCTTTTTTGCTTCGATTGCTCTTTTTCACTTTGATTGTCATTCTTGTTGTTTTTGTGTGTGTGCTAGTGAAGGTGTCGGGGATTGATTTGGGTGGTGAATGTGCAGCTATGTGGTGGTGCTGTGGACAATCGAGTGTATAATTTGTTTTGTACGACTGCGTGGTATGTTAATATATCTCAATAAACTGAAGATTAAAAAATATTATATAAAATTTATATACAATTTTAACATATAAAATATTATATAAAATTTATATACAATTTTAACATATAAAATATTATATAAAATCAATTTTGATTATATATAATTAAACATTTAATTTTATAAAATTTATATATATAAAATCATCATCAAACAGTCCTTAGTACCACCTTCCTTCAGGTTTCCAATCAAGGATAGGATCTCGAGGATCAACAGGTAATAAGATAATATTTGCATTTACTTTGAGCTCCCTGGAATCCATTTTTTGGGGAGAGGGACTTTGCTTTTACAGAATGGAGTTACAGGGAGCAACTCCTGTAAGTGTGAGTAAGTGTGGGGTAAATCAGAAAGGGTCTAACACTGAAAGCCAGAATTCCATCCAGAAGTAAAACACAACTCCAAGCCAATGGGGTTTGTGACATGAACCAAGCTCTCAAGAGCATCATGGGGATGGGAAAGAATGAATAGGAGACATTGAAAAAGAGGAACCTTTGGGGTACTGACAGGCTAGCAACCACGAAAATAGCCCAGGAGCTCTTACCATCTAGCAGTGTCTAGATAAGCTTGAGTTTAGATAATCTTCAAAATCCCTTTTGATTTAGTTATTAGGAAGCCCATTATACAGATGAGAGGACCAAGACTCCAGGTGGTTAAAGCAATAAGTTCATTGTTGTAGAGTTGTAGAGCCTGCATTTCAACCCACATTTAGCTGAGTCCAAACACACATGGGGAAGAGGAGCAGAAAGACGCAACAGCCTAAGGGATCAGAAATATGGGGCAGACTTTGATTAAAACAAGGAAGCTCTGGAGGAATGTTACATGCCATGCAGATATCTCCTGCAGACTCTACAGTAAGTTATTATCACACCTAGGCAGAGTACTAGCAAATCCCATAAGGCATTCAAGCTGATTCTAATTAGCAATAATTGAACAAGGAGCTCTGGATTCTAAAATGTGTTGGAAGGAAGGTTTGGGTTTTTTGTGGGGTTTTTGTTTTTTTTTTTTCTTTTGCATAAACCTGTACTATTGCCAAGCAGCTTTCAGACTCACATCATATTAAGTTTAAAAATACAATAATGACTTTAGGAAATTTATAATGGATGGGTATGCATGTTTTCTGATGTATCAAAAAACTTACAAATGCCTCATAAAAGGTCTCTGCCAAAAGCTTAACTCTGAGCAACTACACCATGTTGTCAAGATAGTTCAGAGGTATGGAGATTTGGTGGAAAACATTAGTTATACTTGCATCCAGGGGTATGTAAATCGTTATCTTAATTTAGCCCTAATGCGAGGTTTGGGGGTAGGGTGGCAAAAGTGGTGAGATAAGGCTGACCTGTAGAGACTCAGGCCACAGGAGACGATTCAGAATCTGATCTCTGATTTTGCCAGTCTTTGCAGGTCTTAGGAGAAGGTGATGAGATGATCCGACGATGTTTAGGATTTACATACCTTTCAATGCTAGGGTCAACTCTTCAATAAAAGACTCCCTAATTAGTCAAGGCCTATGATGAAAGAGGTTTGGGTCACACTGGAAGTCTCAAGAGTTTATAGACTATAATCCCTCTGCCCCAAATTTGACTTGTGTTTCCATAATGGAAATGAAACGGCTTCAATGTAATCTGGAATTGCTCTAAAGGATAGAGATGGAAGATCTCTTAAGGGAAAGTTCTCAGAATGTCAGTGTAAAGAATGAAAATAGCACAAAAAATGTTACCGATGCAAAGATCAACAACAGTTCACGTTCAGAAATGCAAAAGAAAGACAAAATCGTATGCTTTTCCAGTGTTTTAACTAATGGGACTAGTTCCACACTAATAACAATGACAATGTACTCAACATTATTTTTGTCTCATTCACCACAAACAGTCTCTTGCCAAGGACAGAAAACAGAGGGGAAAAGGATGATTGGTAGTAAAGCATTTAGCATGTGTTACTGGTTGAGTGGTCAATGGTAAGGAACCAGCATTGTAATCAGGTATTAACAAAGTGGTTTATAGTCAAGCTCCTGTTTTCAGTTCTTTGGGGTATATACCTAAACGTGGGTCTGCTAGGTCATATGATAATTCTATGTTTAACTTCCAGAGGAACCGCCAAACTATTTTTCACGACAGTTGCACCATTTTACATTCCCACCAATAATGTACAAGGGTTCCCATTTCTCTGCATCCTCCTCAACCTTTGCTATTCTCTGGTTGTTGTTTTTTAATAACAGCATCCTAGTGGGTATGAAGTCATAGCAGCATTATTCACAATAGCCAAGAGGTAGAAGCAATCCAAGTACCCATCAACAGATGAAGGGAGAAACAAAACATGCTAAGCACATACAATGGGACATTACTGAGCTGGGGAAAGGAATGAAGTTCTGATACACACTACAACAAGAATGAACCTTGAAGACATCATGTTGTATGATATAAGCCAGACACAAAAGGAAAAATATTGTATGAGTCCACTTATATGAAATATCTAGAATATGCAAATTCATACAGACAGAAAGTAGTAGATCACATGTTACTAGGAGCTGGGGGTAAGGGAAATTGGGGAGTTATTGCTTAATTGGTACAGAGTTTCTGTTTGGAGTGATGAAAACATTTTGGTAACAGATGGTGGTAGTGGTAGCACAACATTGTGAATTTAATTATTACCACTGAATGGTATGCTTGAAAGTGGTTAGAATGGGAAATTTTAAGTTGTACATATGTCACTATGATAAAAAGTTTAAAAATGTATATCGTTAAAGAGAGATAGATATCAATTGATAACTAATTAGTCCAAGAAAGAGGAAGATGAAAGGCACTGTAGTAGCTACAAGGTTTTCATGTCAGTCTGTCCACATCAGTACATATAAAACCATATTATGCTTTTTACCAGTTGCATAAGACTCCACTGAAAGGTGTTTAATCATTTACATAATCAGTTTCCCACTGTTTTAAGTCTTTTGCCATTACAGACTATGCTCAATGAACAGGCTTATCCATATATACCTCATCTTTTTTAGTCCATCTGTAGACTGCTGGGTCTAAGGACATGTGCACTTTAATTTGGGGATATAATGCCAATTTCTCCACCACCCAACAGCAACAGAATATGAGAGTACTATTTCCTCAAGCAATCATAGCACAAGGTACCTAAAGCGACCAAACTTCCAATCCTTTCCAGTGTAACAAGAAATGTTTCTCATTATTTATTTAACTGCATTTATTGAATGTGGGTGATGCTGACCATCTTTTGATTCGTTAAAAGTAATTTGCATTTGAATCTTTGAGACCTGTATGTTCTTGTCCTTTGCTCAGTTTTCTATTAGTTTGCAAGTATGGTATTTATCTTATATTAAGGCAGTAGTCCTCGAAGTGTGCTCTGAAGACAGACACTTTCAACATCACCTGGGACCTTGTTAGAAATACTCTGGCTTCTGATGCTCACAAAAATAGAGAACCACTGTATTAAGGAAATTGGACCCGAAATAGTTTGTAAATATTTCTTCCCAGCTACCACTTGCCTTTTGATGTTGTCTATTTTTATCAGGCGGAAATTAAAAACTTCTATGTAGCCAAATTTAATGAACTTTTCCTCTTGAGTATCCTAGTTTGGGATCATCCTTAGAAAACTCTTCCCAACTCCAAGACGATTAAAAATTCCCCCATATTTACATTTTCATTCTGTATGTTTAAACACTTGCTCCAACCTCCTGCTCTCTTTCTGCAATTGAAATTGTTAGTATATTTAGAGGAATTTAAGCTAGCATTTGAAAGCATAGAAGAATAAGTGATGCAGTGTCATCTGTCAATCCAGCTGGGGTAACAAAAAACAGATAAACACTGTTTCATGATATAGGGGTTTCGGAGCACTTACGTTCTTTTCAAAGTTAAGGTTACCCCACCATTTCTATGATCCCATAGCTCCAACCTCCTCTTCACCTGCAAACATTTACATAGACCTTAATAAAATAGCAATGTCAGTTTTACCTTTTGTTGTCCCACCCCATTCATTCTGCGATCAAGAAACAGATGAAGTCCAAAATGGCCCCAAATGAGCAGCACGAAGCAAAGACAAGGAAGCAAAAGGCTTAGCCATCCTTCTTTAAACGTCAGCAGATTATTCCATAGGTATCTCTCTTTAAATGTCAGGGGACTATCTCAGGCAATCTGCTAATTCACTGATCTCATGCATGTGATTAGTGGGAGTGGGGATATAGCTGGGTGGCAGGGTTGGGAGACAAAACCAAATTTATACAGAAAGGAAAACGCCTTTGGGATGGATTTTTAAAGTAGAATGTGAGAAAGAGAGCTGAGTGAACTCCTCACTCGGCTCTGGACGCAGAGAGCTAGACTCTGTTCATTTTTCCTCTTTGCTCAGTATCAACTATAGATAGGCGCCAAACTTAAAAGGCAGGGAGGTGTTCCAATGAAACAATCAAAATGTAAAGAGTGACAGAGGAAGGACACCTTTCTCCCAACCAAGAGCTCCTGTGATGGAGCTCTGATGAGGCTTTGGACTTTTCTGGAGTCTAGTTTCAGAAGTTAACGGAGGAAGGCTATCTACATGCATGGGCTTGTGTGTGTGTATATTGTGGGAAGGCCTAATGGGAATTCTCTGTGTTCTCTAGTTCCTCAAAAAAATAATTACTTTCCAGACACTAATTAGCTTTTAAAAAATATCACATGAACTCATTTTCATACCTAACACTGCTCTCTTTAAAACTCCTCTTATAAAGAACTATGTGATGGATATGGCCATTCTAGCACACTCATTGATCACAGAAGCCATCCAATGACCAGGTGAAGAAATTGACAAAGTTTCATTAAGGTCATTAATTTCCTTGTTTCAAAACTCAGTATTCATAATGAGTCAGTTGATGATAAAGCATTACATTTCACCCAGACTTTAATGTTGTCAGAATAAACAGATACAAACATTGAAACTATTCATACCAACACAAGATACTAAAAGGTGTATGAAATATATTCAATCAAGAGGTAAATACAAGCTTACTAGCTTTTTATTGGTTTTGCAATGGACTTGTTGCTCCCTGTGCAGTAAAGGAATTTAAACATGAGATTGAATGATCTCTAATGAGACATGGGGACTCAGGGATTGGGCTGGAGCAAAAACCTGGGGGCAGTACTTCTTGGGATAGGAGTTAGCACTGCTTCAAAATGGTGATTGATGCCTGCGTTTAAAAATAGACTTCTACCCTACATATGGGTTGAACCCGACAGTCTATCCATTGGTCTATTTTTCATAAAATCACAGAAAGTATTTGATTCAATCCGCTTCGTTTTACTAATAAAGAAGTAATAGGTTCAAGATCGCCCAACTAGATAGTGGCAGAGAAGGTAGGAAACATGCCATAACAATTTGATGTCATTTGCATATTTATTTTTGTTAGCGTTTAATTAGCAGTGGTCCCTAATATTTTAGCTTTAAAATCGCTTTGTCAAAAGGTTAATGATGGATAGCTGTGCTGGCCACGAAGGCACACGGAGTATCAGGCACTTGAAATGTAGCTCATCTGAATTGAGATGTTCTGTAAGTGTACGGGGAAAAAAAAAGTAAAGTATCTCATTACTAGTTTTGTACTGATACATGTTAAAATGATAATATTTTATATATTGGGTTAAGTAAAACATATTAATAAAATTAATTTCCCGTTTCTTTTCACCTTTCTTATGTGCCTACTCAAACATTTTAAATTATGCATGTGGCTCATACATTTTGTTTCTATTGGACAGTACTGATTTATAGGAAAACACTTAGCTGCACTAAGGAGAGAGCTACAAGGAATCTTCTCTTTCCTGAATTGGCAAGCGGCAAGAGCAAAGATGAGGGAAAAATAGGAGGGTGTTTGTTCGAGTACTTCAAATCCTGCTTACCCAGTAAAGGAAGAGAGACTTGTGAGACACATCATAAAATTATTCTGAAATCAATTAAATGGTTTTTAAGTTAACGCTTAAATGTGCATGCAATGTGTTAGTAAATTTAATTTCGAAAAGAACAGCAGCAATTGTGACAACCTGACAACCATCACCTTGCCTTTTGATTAAACGCAGCTGTTTTCCTGGCAAAATTATAACCCAATCATTGTCATAGAAATCAGTTCTGCTTTTAAAGAGACATCTGTCCACCATACAAGATAGATAGATAAATGAGACACACGGAGAAAGAGTTGGATCCAGTTCCCATTATGAGTGAGAAAGGGGCAGAATGTTTATCTGAATTGAAAGTTAATAGGTCAGCACAGAGCCCTTTCATACCTAAACAATCTCTTCACTCCAGGCAACCAAACTGCCCTTCCTCGGAACAAAGAAATTCTTTGGCGCAAATATTTACTGCGTTTATCTCGGAGGAAATGATGGTTTTGCCTAAAGCAATAGGTTAATTTCCAATATACCATTATACCAACTATAGTCACAAAATTAGACAAATACACTCTCTTTTTTGGTAAAAGGACCCCAGTTATTTGTCTCAAAGATTTTAATTATTCAGTAAAATACAGAGGGGCAATCAGAGCAGACCCAGTATTCATTCACCTTGGAATAATGCCTTTCAAATAGAATCAAAGTCAGGTGTGGTGTATAGAATATGAACAGCTTGAAATTATTTAAAAGGTCTTCTCTGCTCTGTTCTTTGTGAAATGGCATGGCTGAGAACGCTGGACTGCCAGACAAATTGAAAAGTGACTTACACAACTTGGAATTCAATGTGTGCGTTTTCCGAGTCTCTTCTTGGGAAGAACTCTATTAAAGCTGTAGCAAGAAAGGTTCTGGAGGTTTCTACATTACCCATCATCTATACATAAAATCCCCATCACAGGGAGAAGTGAGGAATGAGCAGTAATTCTGCACCATGGTATAGACAGAATCACTTCTCTCTCTTTCCCCTGTGTGCACTAGGGACTATTGCCTCTATTACCAAATGAAGTACCATGTGTTTTAAATGGGATGAAAATGTTTCCTTGTCCTGTATCTTCTATTTCTATAACATGCACTATGCATCTTTGTGAGCCCCAGTCTATAGGACTTCCTGCATTTCCAGGGACAGAATATGGGCCATTTGCAATTTCAAGCAACAACCCCAAAAATAGTATTATTCCCCCCACAAATTTGTTAAATTTATTCTAATTTTATCCTTCCCTTTCTCTCCCTCCCACTCCACCTCTTCAAAGCCAAATGCCACTGGAAAAGAAACATTTGGACTGATTTGGAATACAAATTGCTTCAGTTTTATTTTTTTGTTGTTGCTTGTTTGTTTTGTTTTGTTTTTTACTTTTACCCAGAAAATCTTCCTTAAAAATATTTTTAAAGTTTTATGTTGAAAGCCAACACACACACACACACACACAGCTAAGCTAGACTAGCTTCTCACATGCAGGGCAGTCGTTCAAAAGAGAACAAGTGCAAATATGTAAAATAAATGGCTAGGGAGGGGAAGCTGTGTCACTGAATTCCACACAATGTTGGGTTTCCCCATTCAATAGATGTAGTAGATTCACAGAGCTTCTGGTTTAAAAGTCTCCCAAGCCCCCATAAAATTCATAGGAGTTTGAAAGGGGGAAAACGGCATTTTTCTGGGGCAGGAATAGAAGCAGCAGATTCAGGCAGGTCCCCACCGCGTGAAGCCAGAAATAAGGCTTTAGCAGGCTCGGAACTGTCAGCAGTCATTTCCATCCGATGGGAAAAACCACAGTCACACAACCAACGATGTGATGCGGCGGCTTTCCCATCTCCTGCCTTCACAACACGGAAACAGAAAGAAACACATCTAGATCTCATGAAACAGAGTCTTTCAAAAGAGAAATGAACTATGTAGACAAGTCTCAGCCAAGCCCATGAAGTGAAGCGGTCTAGGATGAAAACATGCTGAACAAAATAGCAGCCCCTAACGCTTTGCATTTATCGTTGGATCACATATTTTTATGACTTCCGTAAATCCATCAAGCCAACTTCCACATAACCAGCAACACTCGCACAATAGGATTTTCCAAAACACTAACTCCTTCTTTGGAAGGAAGGAATCCCTAACAAAAGGTAAGGTGCAGATTTTTTTAAGAAGAAAATGTTTTGGATAAGGGTGTCATGATGCTCACTCTTCCTGACAAGGATATAGAAATACAGCTCCCACCCCTCCCCGCCCCAGCCCCTCGCCAACTCCAACATTTATATTGCTGACTCGCCCTCCCAGACGGCGGCAACCCCTTTTCACGGACTCTCAAACAATAATGCAAAAGCCATCTGTTCCCCAAATTGGACGCAGCGCCGACACAGCAAAAGAGGGAGGAATCGGTTACCTGGAGGAGAACACAACTCCGCTCAGAGCGCTCCTCGCATAGTACAGGGCAGCTCAGGGTGTGCGGGTGCGGGCTCCTCCCGGAGGCGAGGCGGGGCGCGCTGCACCTCTTGCTGTCGTGACGATGCAGTCAGCTGCTCGCCCGGGCCGGTGCGCGCTGCGCCTGCTCGCCCGCCCTCCCGCCGGCGCTCCTCGCGCCCCGCCCCGCCCCGCCCCGCCTCGCCCCGCCCCGCCCCGCCCCTCCCGGACCGCAGCCCCGCGCACGTGCGCTGGCCCGAGCTGCTGCTGGGTCCAGCGCGGTCTCGGCCTCCGGAGTCCGTCCTCCGGCCCTGCCACCCGGCTGCCCACCTCTTTTCTCCTCTCGCTTCAGCCTCTGACTTCCGAAAGGTGCCAACTCCATAGGCTGCTGCTACAGCTGCTGCAGCTTCTCCTCCTGCTTAAATGGCGCCTGCTCGCCTCCGGAGAGCTTTTAGGTGCCACCTACTGCATGCTCCTGGAATATATCGTGAGGGCTGGAATTTTCTGATAATTGAATGAATTAAAATAATTTCATTGAAATGGCACCAGATTCCTTTGTTTTAAATGGTCCACATAAGCAATTATAATCACTACTGTCCACATAAAGCCTTTCCTTCCGTTTCCAGTCACTAAACTAAAAACCTACTCATTTCGAAGGCAGAGGAGATACTCAGTAACAATCATACGGTGTAAATTAATACATTCTAATTTAATAGGTTCAGATGACAAAACCGCCATTGACAATCTCCCGTTAAAATTGCTTTTTCACTGAGCAGTTTCACATTAGCGTTTCAAAGAAATAACTAGGTTTATTTTCTGACATTGATGAACAATTTGTCAAAGAAGCATTTATTCAAAAGCAGGTGAATCAGCAAGAAATAAGATCTGTGCCTACATTTGTGAAATGCTTGACTATAACACCAACCCATATTAAATTTATACTACACGTTTGATATGAGGAAGATTTCTTCTCCTGATTATAACTCATTCTTTTAAAATACCAGTGTTCTGAGAGAATTGGGCAACATTATCATTTTCTCATTCTTTTAAGTTTGATCACCTTATAGAATCCCATTTACCTGCTCTAATATTCTTTTGGTTTGCTGTATAGTTTCAAACAGCCTTATCCTTTGATGTTCATTTCCAAGGTATATGTCTGCTCTGTTTTTCACAGGAGACATATTTTATATATATATATATATATCTTACTTAAGAGTTATGCTTCTTACAGCTTTTAATCAGGAAAGTTTATTTTGCTCATCTGACTGTAATTCTGTCCTTGAAGCTATAGTTATTGGAATACGCAAAAGAAATTAAAAAAAAGAAAAAAAAAGAAAAAATTTTAAAAAAGCACATCATTTTTGCCAGATTTAAGGCTACCGTCAACAAACCTACCTCTATTTTAATGAAGCCAGGAAAGCAGTGTTACTCCATACCCAGAATCCTCATTGGAAATTACAAAGTAATGTACCAACCAATAGAAAAGCAATCACAGAGGAGGGTCTAGAAACATTAATGAACAGTTATGGACAATACCTGCTATTTCTGGAATCTGAAAGGACTATCCAGTTTAACTAGTCACAGAGTTGTTTTCCATAACAACCTGAGAAGTAGCTTATCGGTTAAATGACAAAACCAAATGTGAAGACTTAACAAAAAAAGGCTGAAGAGATTTAAAAAGTGAAAATATGGAAGGCAATAGAATGGCTACAATCCAAAACACTGACAACATAAAATTCCAGAAAGGATGTGATGGGAATGCAAAATGGCACCACCATTTGGAAGATAGTTTGGCGGTTTCTTACAAAGTTGAACATAGACTTACCATATTGATTCAGCAATTCCACTCCTAGATATGTACCCAACTGAGTTAAAAACTGATGTCTACACAAAAACCTGCACACAAATGGTTATAGCAGCTTTCTTTAGAATTGCCAAAAATTGGAGGAACCAAGGTGTCCTTCAGTACGTGAATGGGTAAACTGCCTCTAGAGGAATGGGACCTTGAGAGAGGTGACTCTTTTTGCCTGGAGCATTCTCAGGAAGACAGTGATCTGGCTTAACACCCAGTGGCAGTAACAGTCCCAGCCACTGGGGAAATGAAAGCTTCCATCCTGAATGGTAGATATGCAAAATGTGCCACGGCAAGCATTACGGTAGACAGACTTGTAGAGAAAGGGGTATGAAAAGGCCATGAATGAACAATCTCAGACACAGGTCTTTTTTTTTTTAATTAAGTTCACTGTTATTGAAATATATTCACACACCATGCAATCATCCATGGTATACAATCAACTGTTCACAGTACCATCAAATAGTTATGCATTCATTACCCCAATCTATTTTTGAACATTTTCCTTATATCAGAAAGAATCATAATAAGAATAAAAAATAAAAGTAAAAAAGAACACCCAAATAATCCCCCCTCATCCCGCCCTATTTTTCATTTAGTTTTTGTCCCCATTTTTCTACTCATCCATCCATACACTAGATAAAGGGAGTGTGATCCACAAGGTTTTCACAATCACACTGTCACCCGTTGTAAGCTACACTGATATACAATTGTCTTCAAGAGTCAAGGCTACTGGGTTGGAGTTTGATAGTTTCAGGTATTTACTTCTAGCTATTCCAATACATTAAACCTAAAAAGTGTTACTATATAGTGCATAAGAATGTCCACCAGAGTGACCACTCGACTCCATTTGAAATCTCTCAGCCACTGAAATGTTATTTTGTTTCATTTTGCATCCTCCTTTTGGTCAAGAAGATGTTCTCAATCCCGCAATGCCAGGTCCAGATTGATCCCCAGGAGTCATATCCTGTGTTGCCAGGGAGATTTACACCCCTGGGAGTCAGGTAAGGAAGAGGGCAGTGAGATTACCCACCGAGGTGGCTTAGCTAGAGAGAGAGGGCCACGTCTGAGCAACAAAGAGGCACTCGGGGCAGACTCTTAGGCACAATTATAAACAGGTTTAGCCTCTCCTTTGCAGTAATGAGCTTCATAAGTGTAAGTCCCATGACAGAGGGCTCGGCACATCAAACCGCCAGTCCTCAATGTTTGTGAGAACATCAGCAACAGTGCAGGTGAGGAAGTCCAACACTTCTGCATTTTCCCCCAGCTCCTTAGGAGGGCCCTGCATATATATTTTTATTCTCTGCCCAAATTACTTTGGGATGAGACACAGGTCTTTTTGCAGAGAATAAAGGCTCTGTGTTATTCCCTGATTCTGTATTTTAATCATACCTCCAGGCTACCCAACTGTATGAGGTGCTTTTAAGTCTAACAAGGTTTTGTCTCTCCTTCCCCTTCCCTTGATACCACATGCACCTGTTAAGGATAAGGCACCATGCTTGCTCTCTGTTCTTAATCTTTTCAGCTTACCCAGGCTACACAGATGCTAAGGCTGGCATCTGTTCCCTGTAATCTCAGAGACTTTCTCATCCCTGATTTATAGAAGGTTGACCTAGTTCTCTTGATCTACTCACTATAATAGTGTTGTTGCACATATACAGATAATTCTATCCATAAAATGTCACTCTATTTGCTCAGAGTGCTCTGTTCATTCCTGGGTTGAGAGGCTCAGTGCACCTTTCTTCTTCCCTCCTTGCAAAACCTTCCATTGTATATTCTGGAGCACCTGAACTTCATTCATCAAATTTCTCTAAAACTTCTTTGCAGAAGTGTCCCAACAACCTTTTACCCTAAATAAAGCTATCTGTTCTCCAGGTCACTGCTTCTCCTATAGCCATCTCAAGCTGAGGATGTTTTTCCTTGCATACCCCAGCAGCTCCTTGATCCCCATTTCTCTTCTGGGCCATGTCTTCCACTCCCAGCTGCAAAAAATCCTGCCTCGTACTGATAATCTGGTATGCGGGCCCTCGATCTTGAGGCTTATGAGGCTCATTACTGCAAAGGAGAAGCTAAACCTGCTTATAATTGTGCCTAAGAGTCTCCCCCTGAGTGCCTCTTTGTTGCTCAGATGTGGCCCTCTCTCTCTCTCCAGCTAAGTCAACTCAGCGGGTGAACTCACTGCCTTCCCCCCTACGTAAGACCTGACTCCCAAGGGTGTAAATCTCCCTGGCAAGGCAGTATATGACTCCCAGGGATGAGCCTGGACCTGGCATCGTGGGATTGAGAACATCTTCTTGACCAAAAGGGGAAAGCGAAATGAGACAAAATAAAGTTTCAGGCTGAGAGATTTCAAATGGAGTTGAGAGGTCACTGTGGAGGGCAGTCTTACGTATTCTATATATATATATCCTTTTTTAGGTTTTAGTGTACTGAAATAGCTAGAAGAAAATACCTGAATCTGTCGAATTCCAACCTAGTAGCCTTGATTCTTGAAGATTATTGTATAACTATGTAGCTTACATGGGGTGACAGTGTGATTGTGAAACCCTTGTGGATCACACTCCCTTTATCCAGTGTATGGATGGATGAGTAGAAAAATGGGGAAAAACTAAATGAAAACTAGGGTGGGATGAGGGGAATGGAAAGATTTGTGTGCTTTTTTACTTTTATTTTTTATTCTTATTTTTATTATTTTTTGGGTGTAGGGAAAATGTTCAAAAATTGATTGCAATGATGAATTCACAACTCTATGATGGTACTGTGAACAGCTGATTGTACACTATGGATGATTGTATGGTATGTGAATATATTGCAGTAAAACTGAATTTTTAAAAAATCCTGCCTTCTTTTGGATTCTGCCACCCTCTTCCCTTCTGTCATTTTCTATCGAACTTTGAGTGGGTGGGCTTCCTGTCCACTTGGACCCAAGGTTACCTGAAAGATTGACCCCCATCCCTGGCCTCTTATTCCCATGGTCTCTTGGCCCCAGTGAGTTTTCCTCCACCAAATCCCAGGCATCCCCAATGATGGCCACTTCCTGATCCCCATCATCACAACAGATTATAGGACAGCAGAATATTGGTTGCAATGTATCCCAATTTCTAACCACTCTCATGCAACAAGGCCTCCTCCTTTGACAGCCCAGTCTCTCTCCTTGTGCTGGGGATGGCATTTCCTCTGAGGGTTTGACCTGGCAGCTTTCTTCCCTCTCTTTCTTCCACACCATCACTTCTCAGTCTCTGTTAGATCTTTTCCATCTCTGGAAAAATTCTGTCCCTCTCAACCCTTTGTCCTCTCTAAAGAATCAAAAGGATTGAAATATCAACAGAATTATCTTAGCTTCTAACCAGTCTCGCCACCTCTATGCTTGCAAGGGCCTGTCTACTCTCCAAGCCAGGAGGAGCTGAGCAATGAAACCCTGGTGTGGCACCCTAGAGCTTTCAGAATCAAATGCAAACCCTTTATCTTGGTTCACAAGGCTCTCAGGATGTGACTGCTTGCTACGACTCCAACTTCATCTCATGCCCCTTCCTTCTGCTCACAGGGACCAACCCACCTGGCCTTTCTTCAGTTCCCCAAATGTACCTTCCTCATATCAGGGCTACTGCACAAGCTGTTTCAGCCCTGTGTCCTCACCTGGTCAAGGCCAATACCTCTGGAGGCTTTGCTTCCAAGCTATGTCATTAACTGTGTTGTCCATGGAGAGGCTTTCCCTGACCATCCTCATAAAAGTTGTATCACACCCCTCCACCATCATCCAACCCCTGTGATTGTACTCCCTTTATATCTTATCCCACTTAGTTTCCGTTTGTTTATTTGTCATTTATTTACTTATTTTCCTTTTTCCATTAGCCTGTAGGCTACATGAAGTCAGGCGCCAATTGCCTCATTCTTCTTTGTATCCCCAGCATGCCACTTTGGAAAAAGTAGGGGTGAAGGGGGAGTGAGGCAGTGCATAAATAGCACATCCCTCCCCCCCTCAAGCTCTGAACTAATTAGATATGCAAGAGTCAAGCAGAGAACAAAATAACACCATCATCACTACTAAAGCTCATATTGGAGAGCACTGATAATGCTATTACTGAACCCCTGAGTCTAAGACCTGCGTACCCAGCCACAGGCTGCACTAAACCCAAACCAGACGCCCCCTCCCTTCTCAAGAAGGCTTTGTCCTGTAAAACTCACACTGGAGAGGCACAGAGCAGAAGACAACCTTCCTACAGGATGCCAGCTCCCAAAGACAATGGGCTGGGAAAGTAGCTGAACTACACATGCCCAGCCTTTATCACAAACACGCATCAACAAATTGCAGGACAGCAGAATACTGTTCCACCTTCCCCAAGGGAAGGAGAATGTGAGGGGTGGAGAAGTCAGGAGTGTTGTTCCAATAGAGTTTTCCCCCATGAAAAGACACAAGAAGAATGTGGAAGAATCATTCTCTCCCCACCACCAGTGCCTAGCACAGTTCTTAACAATAAGTGGGCACACAATAAATACCTGCCCTAATGAATGAAGAAATAACAAATTCTCCCTGAATACAAGATATACAAGGTTGTAAGCTACCATCTGCATGAAACCCAAAGGTGCCTAAGTCTCCCTTACTTTGGGTTGACATCATAGTGTCTCAAAGAGTTGTCTTTAGAGGTTAGAGAGACCTCTGTCTAATCCAGAGTTAAAGGATCTCATTAGGGGGCCTAGAGATGATGATCATATTCGAATTTTTGCAATTGGAGGTCTAAAGAGAGAACTGGGATCCAGACGGAGCCCTTTTCACTGTCAGAGAGCAATCAGGACAAACAACGTCACAAGCCTGGTAAACCAGCAGAGGTCAGATACAATAACTTCTGGCGTCAATCAGCATGCAATTCTGACTCCAGCTACCTGGAGTTAGTTCAGACTCCACGGGTTCAGGGCACAGTCCTCTACAAGATTGTCCTTCAGATACCAGCTTCAAGTTCAGATGTCCCCAGGTCACCTGCACTTCTGACTAACTGGCTTCAAAGTTAGGGGTTCCCCCCAGCACCTCAGATTTGATAATTCACTAGAATGACTCACAGGACTCAGGAAAGTGCTGTATCTATGATTGCAATTGTAGTAAAGCTAAAAGGATATGACTAAGCAGGCAAAAGAAGAGACAAGTAAGACAAGGTAGGAGGCTTTCAAAGACTAAACTTCCATGTCCTTTCCCCATGGACTTAAAAGTGTCATCCTCCTGGCACACTGATGTGTATTACCATTTAGGGAAGCTAAACCAAGATTAGTGTCAAGAGTTTCATTGGGATTTCATTATACAGGCAAGAATGATTGAATCAATGCCCACGTGGGTTGATATGATGTGGCTCAAAGCCCAAACCCTCTAATCACATGGTTGGTCTTTCCAGTGTGGCCAGCCCCAACCCTAAGATTACCTGTATGACTGGTTCCACCTTGAGTCATTCATTAGCATAAACAATCAGGTGATGTCCTAGGGCCCACCATGAATACAAAGTCTCTTTTATCATGGAAAATTCCAAAGATTTAGATGGTCTCTCCCAGGAACCTGAGACAAAGGCCAACCAAGTATTTTATTATACAATATAAGGGAACACAGTCTCCAGAGACTCTTCTCCAGATTTGGGGCTCCTCACCCTGCTGTTTTCAGAAGGACCAACCCTAAAATAAATGCAAGTACATGTTCATCTTCGCTGCACCCAATCTCCAGTGGCTGAACTTTTATAGGGTTAGGATTCAGAGCTCAGAAGAGAATGAAAAGAAATAATGTACACTTTTGTCAAAACAGAGTTTGTCAGATCTTTGCTGAGATCACAATCTACCCTCTGGCAGTCTCCGTGAGTGACAAGACCAGAGCCAGACATTCTAGTCTCACCCTCTGCAATCTAGAAATGGCAGCCATTTCTCACAGTTCAAGAGACATCAAGTTGAATTTGGAACCAATCAGGTGGCCAAAGATGCCATCATGGCCGCCTCCTACCAAGATGAGTCAGGGGCGGTGTTCTGGTGGCTCCTTTGCTGCTTCCTTTTGGATGTGGATATGCCCCTTTCCTATTGTCCTCAGCTCTGGGTCTTTATCAGAGACTGGAGAAAGCACCATTTGACATCTTCTTGCATTTGCCCATAATTTGATTTACCTTATTATTATTATTATTATTATTATTATTATTATTATTATTATTATTTTGTTTGCATCACAAACTTGTTAATATTGCCCCTTAGCTCCTACTCTACCCCACATAGAAATTCTAATGGCTTTTAGTCCTTTTATCTCTTGCTTTCACTCTTTCATTTTGTGAAAAGAAGCATATGCCAATTTAACATACCCTTAAGCTCTGACATCTTTGGGCTCCTTCTTGCTAAGGAAACAATTTATTCTTTTGGAAGACATCCTTTTCAGGGACCGCTGGCATCTTGATCACATTTGAACTGACTGCCTTCTGGGGCTGTAGATGCTCTGAAGTGGATTAGAAGGGGAAGAGATTAGAGGCAGGGAGACTACTTAGGAGAGACTTCAAGAATCTCAGGGTAGAGAGATGGATGGCTAATTTGTAGTAGCGTCAGGAGAAAAGAAGTCAGGGAGAATCAATAACTAATGATGTAGAATTTCCAAGCCCTGATATGGAGAGAGAGGAGCCCAAATATATTACCAAATTCAGGTCTTTTATAGTCAGATAGATCTTGGAGGAACTAATGTAACGTAACAGGAAAGGAGGAAGAGAAGTATGTGCACACACGTGTGTACACATGTCTGCATGTGTGTTGAAAAGCCCAGATTCTAAGTTCTGCTGTAAATTTTCTACCTATATTATCTGTCCATTTTTCCTTTGGGAATCTGGGAGTTTACAAATTGATTTGAATAGACTTGGATATTTGCTTTTTGCTATATAATTTTTTTTAACATTAAGGATTTTTTTTAAACCCTAGTTAAACAGATAAGTAGCTAGGAAAGCAAGTAAGTAGAACCAAAAGCAAAGATAAGGCTGGAAACAAAAACTCTAATTCTGACAGGTAGGGAAGGTGACTACTGAAAGGCTTTCCATGAAAACATCTGCTCCCCAAGGGGACAGCAACCCCAAGAGGGAATGGTGTGAGAACAGAATTGAACATTATGTAGTTACTTATTTAAGGCTATTTGGGATCAAGTGAGAAATACATTAAAGAAAACTAGCTTTCCCTGCAAAAAATGTTCTGTATATATATTCTTCTTAACATTCTGCAGATTGTGATCAGGAATCTCAGCTATTAGGACAGTACTTGCAGTGGGTTGAATTATATTACTCTAGAAAAATACACTTTTAACTGTAATTCATTCCTGTGGGTGTGTACCAATTGGAAATAGGATCACTTAAAGATGTTCCTTCAGTTCAGGCATGACTTAACTGAGTCAAGTTGGGATTTACTCCAGATTACTGAAGAGTCCTTTATAAGTAGAGTGAAATTTAGACAGAGAGAAGCCATGGGAAGAGATCAGAAGTTAATAGAACCCAGAAGAGAAAGAGAAGGCATTGTTTTGGTGGCTTGGAGCTATGTGCCCCCAGAAAAAACATGTTCCTAAACTTAATCCATTCCTCTGGGTGTGAACCCATTGTAAGTAGGACCTTTCAGTGAGGCTGCTTCAGTTAAGGGGTGACCCACCTCAATCAGAAGGGGCCTTAATCCTATACTGAAGTCCTTATAGGGAAGGTCACACAGAGAAGGAAAGCCAGAGGGAGTAGCCAAAAGCTGAAATTGAATAGGACCCAGAAAAGAAGGGAGAAGCCAGGAGAGATTGCTGTGTGCATTGCCATGTGAAAGAAAATCCAAGGACCAAGGATCACTGGCAGCCAGCTCAGAACACAAGTCTTTGGGAAGAAAACACCACCTTGATGACACCTTGGTTTGGCATTTTCCTAGCCTCAAAATGATGAACCAAAGAATTCTCATTGTTTAAGCCAACCCACTGCATCGTATTTGCTTTAGCAACTAGAAAACTCAAAGAGCCATATATATTGCCATGAGATAGAAAAGCCAAGGACCAAGGATCACTGGCAGGCAGCCCCAGAATGCCACAGTCTCCAGGGGAAAAGCATTGACTTGCTGATGCCTTGATTTTGGACTTCTCTTAGCCTCAGAACCATGAGCCAAGAAATTCTCATTTTTTAGCTCAACTTATTGTATGGTATTTATCTTAGCAGCCAGGAAACTAAGGCAGTACTCAAATATATAATGTATTAAATGTAGCATAAACCTATAAAAGAGCTCTAGAAATCAAGGGCTCACCTTCATGACTGTGCTTACAAAGACGGGGAAGTCACCCTAGACCACGAGTTTTATGTTGATTGACACCAGTGCCTATATCAGTTGCTGAAATCAGTGTCCAGGGATAGCTAAGTATCCAGAGATACAGGTTTTACCCAGCTTTTGATTGGGCTTTACTATCAAAGTTTTTCTCTAAGTTAGTGAGTTTCCTAGTCCACCTTGCTAGTATGTTTCTGAATGATAGCCGTAATGGTTTTGCAGACTTTTATAGAATTTGCTATCATTATTAAAAAAAAAAAAAAAGAAAGAAAAGAAAATCAAGATGTTCTAAGTGATAATGCATTCAGAGTTCCAGTACAGGATTAGAGAGAAAGGGTGCTTAGAAAATTTTAAGCGATCAAATTGTCGGAACCGTCTCCCCCAACTTTAGCCCTGGAAGAAGACTGGAGAGTATCCCCTTGTGCTGATTTGTATGCATTATGTCCCCCAGAAAAAGCCATATTCTTTAATGCAATCTTGCGGGGGCAGACATATTAGTGTTGATTAGGTTGGAACCTATTGATTGAGTGTTTCCATGCAGATGTAACTCAATCAACTGTAGGCAAGACTTTGATTGGATAATTTCCATGGAAATTTATCCAATCCATTTAGGGTGGGTCTGAATTAAACATTTATGTTTCATTCTGCAACCACAATCCCTATTGTTCCCATACAGTTGAGCTTGATTTCTATTGCCCAATTTTCTTAGCACAGCTTTCCTGTTTCCATTTAGGGTGGGTGAATTAAATCCCTGGAGCCATATAAAGAGTTCACAGACAGAAGGAGCTCAGAGCAACTGCGAGTGACATTTTGAAGAGCAGCTGCAGCTAAGAGAGGACAAAACACCCCAAGAGCAACTAAGAGTGACATTTTGGAGAGGAGCTGCAGCCATGAGGGACACTTTGCAGAATGCACAGGAGCTGAGAGAGGAGCTGAAATGCAACCTAGGAGCAAGCAGATGCCAGTCACATGCCTTCCCAGCTTACAAAGCTTTTCTGGATACCAATAGCCTTTCTCCAGTGAATGTACCTGATTGTTGATGCCTTATCTTGGACACTTCATGGCCTTAAGACTGTTACTGTGTAACCGAATAAACCCCCTTTATAAAAGCAATCCTTTTCTGGTGTTTTGCAAACTGGCAGCATTAGCAAACTGGAACACCCCTCCTTCCCACTTCGCTTCCAATGAGCTTGAGGATCCAGCAGGACACACGAATCAAGGTGGAGAGGGAATATCTCCCCCTGTAGGAAAAGCCCTCTGCCTTGTAGACTTAACTTCTCCCACTACAGCTCTTCTCAGGGCTACACTAGAAAGAGATAAAATGGAGTAAGAAGGGGTGTAGGTAGCCATTGGACCTGCTACCACAAGAGGAAAGGAAAAAGAGAAGGAGCAAGGAGACGGTGATGGTGAGTGCATTTGGAAGAATTCAATAACTAGGGGAGGCAACCACTTGTGTTATCGTAGTCAGTCATTTTTTTTGTTGTTGGGTTTTGTGTTTCTTGCCTCTGAAAGAATGCTCACCAGTAGAGGAAGGAAATTATAAATGTGGAAGATAAAAATGGAATTCCTAGAAAAAGTGAATAGAAAGGAACAATTATTCAAAGGTAGCAATGAAAAACAACCATCTCTGAAACAAATAGAAATCTAAATGTATACATTCAAAGGACACAAAATGTCCTAGGAAAGGTAGGCAAGAATAATCAACTCTGAAAGATAGACTGTTAATAGCCTTTTAAAAATGAGTCTGATGAGTACCCAGTTCTCTCCACACCGCCACCCACCCCCCTGCCAAAAGATAAAATAAAATAAAATCACTTGGAATGGAGAGAATCAGGGAAGCTGAGGACTTCGTCCACAGTAATATCCAATGAATGAATAAAATCGAAACGTTATAGAGAAGTTTCAGGAAAAGAAAAATTTGACCCCGAATATCACCTCCAGAATACCTGTCATTAAGTCACACACACGAAAAATGATGCAAGCAGAATTTTTAAACAGAGGAAAGCTGAAATACCACCTGTCATGAACCCTTCTTGAGGGGAAGATAAAGACAGAGCACTCCAGAAAACCGAGAAACAGGAAAGCTGTGCTAAAAAAGATTGGGCGATAAAACTCAAGCTAAACTGTATGGGGATTATAGGGATTGTGGTTGCAGAATGAAATGTAAATGTTATAAAACTTCATGGTGTAAAAATCATCATATATTAATGAAAATGCAGAAGTGATGGGGAGAGAAAATGGCAGAGGTCTTGGAAGCTTTCTTCACCTTTCATAGAATGAGGAGACATTGGCAGACATCTCAAGTTAAAACCAAGAAACAGAGGCTTAAATCTATTTTATAAAGATAAACAGTTGATCATGAGAAGAACGAAAGTGACACAGATGACTTTCAACTTTAAGAAAGAAATTGGACCCATGCAACCAACCACACATAATACATGATTCAAATAGCAAAAAGATGAAAATGGAAGCCTGAAGATGAAAGTCATATCGTAAAATGGTAGAACTAACCATACTTATGACATACTTGTCATAAGACATACTTGTCATATCAATAAATCCAAATAGATGTGCTTAAATCTAAAGATATGGAGAAATTGGGACTCTTATTCATTGCTGGTGGGACTGTATATTGTAGAATGTAGGGGACCTAGAGGTAGACAGCAACTAGTGAAGGGGGAATGATAATCTAATAAGAACTGATAAGCTGTTGAGGGTAATCTTAACCTTATGAGAATGCTCAGGAATGATTATGGTTTGTAAATTTTCTTGGTTATGGTAGGAACTTGTTGGAAGAAATGTAGTTATTTTAGGTTATTTGTTTTTCTTATTCTTTTGTTTTGTTATGGTTGCTAATTTTCTTGGGGTATGGTAGGAACACGTTGGAAGCAATGTAGCTATTTTAGGTTATTTGTTTTTCTCATGCCTTTGTTTTGTTTGAAATGGGTTTTTTTTAATTTGTTGATAAAGTAAAAAAATTTAAATGCAAAATATGTAAAGATAAATAACTAGCCCATGCCTTTGTAAAATCACTCAAATTAACTCAAAAAGTAAACCAACTTTGTGCTGTCTACATCCCAAGAGGCTAAGGATACAAAGGTGAGCCAAGATACATAAAGCAAAGATATCCCCAAGAAAGCAGGTGTGGGCAGAGGTTGACACAAAGTGGCACCAAGTAGGACAGTAAAGGAAAGAGGATGTATCTCTCAGGGAATGTTTATGCACAAAATACTAAGCACACACCATCAGAAGACAATCACCAAGGTGTAGAATTTAATTCTGCTCTCTGGAATAAGAAGAAAGCTGGGCTTGCCTGGCCAAGTCAGAGTGGAGGGAAATGAAAGGGGTGGACTTGAGGGAATTCGGTGGGGTGCTATGGGGTTGGGGGAAGCCTCCTTTTATTTCCCTGGCCTCAGGTTTCCTTTTGGAGGGTTCCTTCCCACACAGCACTCACCTGTCTTGGTGGGCAGAGGCATGTTTTACCTCTGATGATCTGGAAAGAAGTTTCTGGGTCTGCCCCTTCAGACCTGCCAACCCCAGACAGGGGCATCCTCGCCATGCAGGGCCCGTGCCCGGGTATACCTAGAAAGTCAGCCTAATTTGGGTACAAAGCCTCATGGGTTTGGTGGCTGCCCAACTAAGCCACATCCTCCAAGCCAGCTTCTTCCCAGTAAAAGAGCTAATGATCTGTTTGCTGGACCTTGTGCCTAGCTTCCATTGGTCCCCCAAAGGAAATGGTCATGGACACTCCCACACTTGAGACTTGGTTCACGGATGAACACCAGAGAAGAGGCTCAAAGGCATCAGAAGGCAGAGGGCTGGGCCTCTCCTTCCAATCTGTAGCCAAGAATTCTCGAGGCAAAACTTTTATTAGTGTTGCTTGACCCTGATCTACACATGTGCCATCCCCAAATTGTCTCAGGTTTTGGGGTAGAAACAGTCAGGTGACAGGCTGATGTCAGCAGACCATGCTACACCTTTCAGAAGAGAAAAGCAGAGGCCAAGAGCAGGCTGCCCACGGCAGACAGGGCCCTACGTGGATTTTAATCACCGGGCATTCTGTTTTCTAGGATCTAGCCTTCTGTCACCTTAACTTCTCACCTGGTCCCCTTATAAAAACCTCAGTTATGGAATCTTATGTTCATTTTATATGTACCAGTTTCTATTTTGGGTGGGATGCTTTGGCTGAGAGCAAATTGCGTTCAGGCAATGTTTTCGATGACGAAATCCTTATGTTTGCCGGCTGACTTGGGAATCTACTGTTCTTCCTAACGGCTTGTAAGGAGTTAGCTTCTGTTTTCACAGGGCTGGGTGGGCAGGCAGGAGGGCTGGCGGAGCACAGATTCCTGGGGCTCAAGAAGGCCTTAGAATTCATCTGGCTCTTCTTTTACAAATGAGAAAACTGAAGTCCAGAGAAATGGTTTGTCCGAGGTCGCTTACCATTATGTCCAAGTAGATGATGGAATCTGGGTTTCCAACCACCCCATAAGCGGAACGCTCTGCAACTGCAGCATATTTACAAGAGGACATAAATAGACAACACCACGGCAAAGGCATATAAATGATTATGTGCAAATGTGCAAGTAGATTGCTTTTGCTTTATTTATTATTAATGGTCCCTGACACACATGCCCATCAGCTTCATGGGTTTGTTTAGAGAGAATGCACACAGCAATTTTATTGCCTTATGAACAAATAATGTCACCTTGGAGTTATACAGCAATTTCCACTGAACAGCTAAAATAAATCTAAGTAATATCTCATTTGCCACAAGAAATCTCATCTCAGCAGATGAGTAGCAATTAAACGATAATTTTTGCTACTGCTTTGAGATCAAAGGTCTGAAACCAAGGAATGTCAACTGGGGGAAGCGAGCTCCAAATATTTGGCCAGCGTCCTTGTTGGAGGTTGAACCGTGTCCCCCTACAGAGACATGAACCCATTTGTAAAGAGGATCTTTGAAGATCCTGTTTAGATGAGGCCATGTTGAATCAATGTGGACCTTCATCCATGTGACTAGATTCCCTATAAGGAGACCAAATCCAGACAGAGACACAGAAGACTGAGCTGAAGTTGATCCAGGGGAGAAGAAAGAAGGAGACAGATTGCCATGTGACGGAGGATGGCTAGAAACCCATCACCAGAATGTTACAGATTCCAGGAGAAAGCATAGCTTGCAGAAGATCCCCTGATATTGGACTTCCAGCCTCTAAAACTGTGCCAAAGTCAATTCCTGTTGTTTAATCCAACCCATTCGATGGTATTTGTTTTAGCAGCCCTGGCAAACTAAGACAGTCCTCTTTGGCCTGCATTTGATGTTCCCAACACAGCTTGCCTGGCTTCACAGTAAACACTGCTGCCCTGTGTCCTCAGAACCCCAACCACTGTTTTTTGGTTGTTCTTTGCTTTTTTTTCCTTTATAAATTTGCCAATAGTTTTGTGTAAGTAGAAGTTTTAAGAAGGAGTACACCATCACCTTCCTAACAATAGCCTGGAATTGAATGCTTTTTCAACTCTGCTTTGAAAAACAGGAATTTTTAAGAAGCTGATTAGCATTCCAAATCCACCTTAATGGAAATGACTTAAATTACAAAACCCAATAGGCATTCGATGCTCTTCAGGAGCATATGTTTGTAGGTTGGTTGCTTGCACAGAAAAAATGCATGTGGTTCATAATATCAGTGAGTGGTCCTGGGACCTGGAATGATGGCCAAAAGCTGGTTTTCTTTAATACAGTCATTTTTATGTGTTCACTTATGAATATGAGTATTTGGCATTTCCCTGCAGATAACATTTTATGTTCAGAAGCATTCTATATCCCAATATGTCTCCTTTTTATGGGCGGCATTGAGAGACTTAGGTGTCATAAGGGAGTGCAAAAGTCACGACATGGTAATGGTAACTTCCAGCAAGTATTTGTTCAAGAGAGATGCTATTCAGGGGGTGCAGTGAGCTGGCAACTCAGGCTGTGTCTCCCTTCTTTCCATGGGCACCTGGGACTGGGCATCTGTCTGCCTTACTGCAAAGTGCTCGGTAAATGAGGAGCCAGAGGGAGGGCTCATATCAATGGTTTCTGCTTCAGAAACTCCTTCTTGACAGCAGTAGTACGAAATGAAAAAAGAAATTGCCAATTTCATAACCACCTGCTTTTCACAAGCAGCATTCTAAGCATTTGTAGTATCTCATTTAAACTTCACATCCACTCTATGAGGCAGCTACCAGCTATCATGTCCATTTTACAGATGAGGAACCAGGCACAGAGAGGTTAAGTAATTTGCCCAAAGCCACCCAGCTCACAAAGTGTAAAGCTTCACTGCTGCACAGAAACACCTCGCAAAGTACATTTGATTTTAGTTTGGCACAACCGCTATTTGAAAACATCAATTTCTCTTATGTTCTCTGTCACTCAATGAGTTTCAAGCCAGGTGAGCAGATCTGGAGGATGTATGTGGATAAAAATATCTAGAAATAGAATCAAGGATAGTATGAAATCTTGACAAGATTGACAAGCAACTCCAGAATTATCTAGAGGACTCTAGAAATACAGTGAAATAGATTCCATTTCTTCCATTTCATGACTATCTTAATAGGTTCACTTCTCCCAGACATGGGTTTAGAGGGAAAGGGAATCACAGTATTATAGAACATTCACCTGTGTAAAGCATAGATGCTTTGTTTATTAATTAGCCTCTTTCTTTTCTTTTTAGGAAAAAGCCTCCTAGACAAAATATAAAACAGTGTTAAAATGTTCCTAACATTGCAAAGCTCAGGCCATGAGTCCCTGTTTCTCTTTCCATAGCAAGGCAAATTGAGCAGTTAGGAAATAATCAGAAAAATTTTTATTTTGAAAATGAAAAGGTATAAAGTTACTTGATGTTAAAAGGCATGTTTCTAACAGATCATGAGACTCCAGAATGTGCCTTGTGCGCAAAATGGGGACAGCAACACTTATTCTACATCTGGGCCAGCATTTCTGCCAAGCCTGCTTGAATTATACTAATTAGAAATGCAATCCTAAAAGGTCAGAAATGCAAACCTAAATATCACCTCCTGATTTTTCCTACTCCCCTTAAAAACAGAAAAATGCAATATGTAAAAAAAGAAATGCATTATCCAACATAAAACCTTTTGACTATGAATGAAGGCCCAACTTCAGGTTTAAAACCATTGTTGGAATGGAAATAGGTTTCTATTTAGGCATGTATCATTCTTAAGCTTTAACTAACAAAAGTATTTTTTTTCTGAGTTAAAGATAAATGTTTGGCATACTGTAAACCAAGGGTTTCTTTTTCAAACCAAAACAAAGCCTGAGATTGTTGTCAGCTTCCAAACTACCAATAAAATTGACCATTTTCATAAGAAAGTAAGAAATAAATCAAATCAATCAATTAATTTCTATAATTGGGCTATTCCCCCAAATTCTCATATGTAAATAAAGCTAAAATGAAAATAGTTTCCTAGGGTGTGATTTTTTATTTTTGTTGAAAAATTTATACATATACATATGTGTGTGCTTCATTCTATCAGAATTTTATATACACATACAAGCACATACACATACACCCCTTCAATGATCTGAGCAGAGAATCATCTTCTAAAGTTTATGACCCCACAAGTTTCCAGAATAATTAGATGGTAGCCATCAATTCAAGGTAATTTTTGTTAAGAAAGCAAAGTCAGTCAATATATTCAGAACACACTCTCAGGGAAGAAGTTTAATGACATAAATTAGGAAGTTTTAAGAATTCCCTCAATTCTGAAGACTCATTTACTTCTATAATGTAGCACTTAAATCAAAGGCAGTGGAAATTTTATAGTTACTTATCACAAAATGATTTCTAAAATGCATTAACTAAATAGGGTTTATATAAACTCTACATAAACTATATACACATAGTTTATGTATATGTGTAAGCAGTGCTTTTGTTTCCTCCTGTAGACCTAGAAGTTGTGGATGGAGAGGAAAGGGCAAACAATTTGCAAAGGTCTTCCTGCAAGAGAAGCAGAACAAAAAGAAAAACAGAATCCCTAAAAACTAGACACATGCTAGGATTTCCCATGAATAGTTAATATGTTTTGAGGGCCAAGGTTTTGTTCTAACCCATTCAATTCTCATAGAAAGCCTGGGGGCCCTTATCATTACCACCTTTTAACAGAAGAGGAAACTAGAACAGAGAGGTGAAGTAACACATCCCTGGTCACACAGCTCATTTGTGGCAGAGCTGGGCTCTCCATCAAAGCATCTACTTGGGATCAAATCTTCTTACTCTTGAAATGTGTGACTCCCTTCACAAGTTCCTAAAACTCCCCCTGCCTAGTTCCTTATCTATAAAATGGAAATAATAATACTATGAAATGAATAAGTTTGTTATAAGGATCAAATGAATACAAGTGAGTTAATATTTGCAAAATACCTAGAACCATGTTTGGCACATAGAAGACACTTTTGAGTGATGGAAAATGGATAGTGGCTGTATTAGTCAGAGTTCTCTAGGGAAACAGAACCAACAGGAGATGTCTGCAAATATGAGATTTATAAAAGTGTCTCATGCAACTGTGTAGACGCACAGGTCCAGATTCTATAGAAATTGGATGTATGAGTCCAAATTCTATAGAGCAGGCCGCAACTCCGATGAAGATCTTGGATGAACTCCCCAGGAGAGGCTGGCTGGCTGAAGAAGTGAAAGTCTTCAGCTGATTGGATTAAATGTAGCTGATTGAATTTTCTCATTGTGTAAGACACTCTCTTAGTTGCTGTGATCGGCCACAAATGCAATCAACTGACTGATGATTTAATAAACCAGCCTTCTGGTTTATTAACCAGCCACAAAGTATCCTTGCAGTAATGGTTAGGCCAGTGCTTGCTTCACCGGACAACTGGGCACCATCATCTGGCCAAGTTGACACAGGAACCTAACCATCACAGTGGCTGTCCTCTTGGTCCCAGGGTAGCATGGACTCTCAAAAAGCAGACTATTTTAATTCAGGGTGACAGATGGTTAGGAATAAAATGAATCAGTTTTATTCCTTCTGCTTTCTAATCAGATGTTAACCCATCCACTTCACCCAGTAACATCATAAGAAAATTGTATGCTAACTGTATGATTATGAGATAGCACAAAAAAGCTCTCCAAATTTCCCGTATAGGAGTTTGAGTCCTAACAGATTTGGTCTCATTTGGACATCGAGGGTTCCCTGTTACCCTGGTCGTTCTCCCCTTCTTGCTCTCTCTCCACATCACCTTGGCTTCTCTGGCCGCAGTCTTCCCTGGGGTCCGTACTTCTTCCTGCCTGTACCCCACATCGTGGTTTTCCAACTTCCTGCATCAGAATCACCTGGGGGCATTGCTAAAATACAGATTGCGAGGTCAGGTCCCATCTCCAGAGTTTCTAATTCCTTAGGTCTGGGGCAGGGCTTGAGAATTTGCATTTCTACCAAATCCCCGGGGCGGGGGGGCGTGTGTGCTGCCACTGGGGTCCAGAAACCACAAGCCGAGACCAGGGGTCCCAGTTAGGGAGCTGGCCAAGAAAACTGAGCGACTCAGCTTTTTCAGGCCCTTCAAGGAAAAAAAAAAAAAAAAAAAAGACTGCAAATCAACACATCTACCTCTTGAGAATACCGACAAAACCCCAGAGCTGAACTTGAGCCTGTGATCCAGCCCAAAGACCCCCTTCCGGGCACGGCTGAAGGGAAACCGGCTACAGAAGGCAAGACAGATAAAAAGGATAAAAATCCTGTTCTGCGCAGTTGGAACACACCCCGAGTTGAATTTCCGCACCAAGTCAAATAAACCCAGAAAATTTCTCAAGTGCCTGTTAAGATCTGATGCCTTTCCTGTTACAACTTGTTACAGGAAAATAGCATGGGGCTCGGGGCCAGAGAGTGTCTTGATTCCATGACTCCTCGCCCAGCTGGCAGCTCCGAGAACAAGAATCGAGGCATCAAAGTGCGGCTGACGCTGCATTTCGCTTCTTGCCAACTCTCTTGGGAAGCGAAAAAGCACAGAAATCACAGCTTTACAGGAGGCCAGAGGGAGAATGGCCCGAACCTCGTGGAGGTCCTGGCGTGGGGAGACCCGAGATGTTCGGGTGCCCGAGGGCACCGCATTTGGGGGGCAGGGTCCAACACCCAGCTGGTAACCAGCTGCAAGACCTGGGGCAAGTTAGGTAACTCTTGTCTCCTCAATATCCTCAGCTATGAAATGGGACTAATAACGGTGCTTGTTGTGAAAATGAAATGAAACGATGCCAGCAGGACGCTGCGCCAATGGCTGGACACGCAGAGGGGTTTGCACAGCACCATCCCCGCCCCTCAAATGCGGTGCCCTGGGTCAGGGGGAGACGGAAGGACAGCTGCAGGGGATGATAGAAGCCATTTGGTCCAAGGCTCGTGTGGGCCTCACCCAGCATTAAGAGTTTGTTCCTTCCCCACGTTCTTAAAACTCCCTCCTGCCAGCCTCCCTGGAAGCACATCCTCCGGGTTTTACTCAATTCCCTGGTCTCTCTACTCCTCTCTCTCTCTCTGGTGTCAGTATCTCTGCTTCCACTCAATTATAATTGTTGGGGAGATGTCTTCTCATGGGTCCTCTTTTGTCTCTACATTTTTCCAGTGATCTCATCCACACTAAAATCTGTGCCAATGCTCCCCAAATGCAGAAAGAACTTCTTTTAAACCACAACTGTCACATCCCCACAACTTAGGTGACATCTCCACATGGCCATTCCTCAGGCATCTCAGACTCATCATGTTCCACCCCGAACACATCTTTCCTCCACATCTGCTCTCCTCTGACCTCCCCTATCCCACCATCATCCACCCAGGGACCCTGTGAAGAAAATTTTCCCCATCACTAGATCCTGTCTGCTCAAGCTCCAAAATGTGCCTTCAACACCTCCACTTGCCCTTCTCTGCTACAGCCCCGGTTCCTGCCACCACCATCTCCCTCTGGCTTTATTCCACAAAACTCCGTGGCTGGTCTACCTTTGTCCCTCTCTACCCCAATATTTTAAAATGTACATTAAAACCCTTTGCTGTGATCCCATCACTCACCTCTAGGTTCTGCACCATCCCGGCTGACAACTAAGCAATCACCTGTGCTGAAGTGTCCAGGGGATAAGGCCCAGCTCTACCACTAACAAGCTGTGTGATCTTGGGCAAATTGCTTAACTTCTCTGAGCCTCCATTTTATCATCTGTAAAACAGGGATAATAATCATACTTACTTTCTAGGAATTTTTATGGTGAGTCCATGAGATAATCCAAGAAGAGTCATCCAACAAAGCTCAATAAGTGTGAGCAGGTAATATTCCTACACAGACCTCATTTCGCAGTTGTCCCCACTGATCACTGCTTTCAAACCACTCCAGCCACCCTGGAGTGTAGCCAGCTCTTTTCTGCCTCATGGCTTTGCAGATGCTGTTCTGACTTTCTGATCTCCTTTTGTCCCATTCAGAATCTTACAATTCCTCTTCCCTTTGGATTTCCACTTTGCAGGGATGCCTGATGATTCTCTAATCTAAATCCACACAGCTGCCCCTAACCCTTAGTAGGTGTGTGTATCAGTCAGGGCTCTCCAGAGAAATAGAATGAGCAGGATATATTTTGTTTTTTGTTTTTTTTAACAAGGCTAATATCCCATATTTCCTTCTGTACATGTCAGGCAGTGAGCTCTTCATGGAGGTCACATCCTTTCATAGGGAAACAAACTACATTCACCAGGTTTTTTGGAATGAAACTGGTAGGGGAGAAGAATCTGAGGTTCAAGGTCAAAACTCTCTACATGAGAGTTTTCTAGCTTGTGCTTTCATACAATAAAGGAGGGATTGTGGGAACTACCAAGTCCAAAACCCCTAGGTCAGGATGGCAGGATGGCAACTCAGGCAAGAGTTGATGTTGCAATCTTGAATCCAAAATCCATAGGGGAGGCTGGCAGACTGGAAACCCAATCACGCTCTTAAGTCCTTCAATTGATTGGATGAGGCCCTCCCACATTACTGAGTATCATCTCCTTTACTTAAACTCAACTGATTGTAGACACTAATCCATCTACAAAATGCCTTCACAGTAATGTCTAGTTCTACATTCGGGGAGCATTGGCACAGATTTGTTTGACCAAACAACAGGGCACAATAACCTGGTCAAGATGACACATAAAAGTAACCATCACACCATGTAATACAAACCAAGATGATTAACACTAGCTATCTCAATTTCAAGGGGTTGTCATACTTTTTAAGACTTCTTAGGTGAGTATCCTAGTCACTAAAGGCCTAAGCACAAAGGCTTTTCACCTTTTCCTCTTATCTCCTTTGCTACGCAGAAGTTAAACAGCAGCCGCAGTGGAAGTCGCACAAGGCAGTGGAAGTCGCACAAGACACAGCTTGACCTAGAAGAGAGAAAAAAGCCAATCAAAGGAGCCACTTAGAGATTTATATGAGAGTGATGTCTTTCAAAGAACTTGTTCAAAGAGCCAAGGGCCCCTGATCTCCAATCAATTTTCCTACAGAAAAAGTGGAAAATCAAAAGGCATCAAAATAGCACCTTCTTTTATTTTTAACAAGGCTAATATCCCATATTTCCTTCTATAAAGGTCAGGCAGTGAGCTCTTCATGGAGGTCACATCCTTTCATAAGGAAACATTCTACATTCGTCGGGTTTTCTGGAATGAAACTGGTGGGGGAGAAGAATCTGAGCTTCAAGTTCAAAATTCTCTACATGAGAGTTTTCTAGCTTGAACTTTCATTTTCTAAACATATATTGTAGTGTATGCATCTTTTGGATCAACCGGGCAGCTAGCTGGTATGGACATACAACTTTAGTACCCATGTATTTACTTACTATATGTATTTTGAGCCAAGGAATGCCATATTTATTGCCATGAACTGATGAAAAAGAAAAGGACAGAGGGAGATTTTATATGCAGATCTTACATTCACACCAAGTAATAGCCATTTTACATTCATGCAACATTGTATGAAAGGTTTTTCAGTAGTTCATAGAGAGAAGAAGTGTCAGAAAACTAAGTTACCACATGAACATACTTTTATAAAAAGATGCCACATCTCGAGGAACCAGCAGTCCATGGTGGGACCTATATTCACACTGAGGACAGCCATTGGATTTTCAGCTCTGGGCTCGAGCATGGCTCTGAGAGAGAGAAAAAGGGACAATATGTCTCTGGCTCCAGCACCCAGGAGCTGTGGAGGGTCCTGCTGAGGACCAACGAGTGGCTGGGCATCCTTGGGGACAGGGGGATAAGCAGGGTACCCTGGGACCATTGTCATCACTGCAGTGTTTTGTCTTCCTCCTCTCTGTCCCTGAAGCTGCTTCCAGAGACAGCTGCTTAGGTTGAAAAAGTAATTCCAACTGCCATCCAGTTGCTTACCATAACTTTTCTAATCACCTGCACCCCAAAAGCAGCATGAGTGCTGTTAAGACACCATCCTATTTATTAATCAACAAATACTTATTGAGGTTCACAATAAGCAAACCACATCGATCGACTCTGGGGACAACAGAAAGAAAAGATATGGCTCTAACCCTCCAAGGGGCTGACAGCTATGGTCATCTGTTTTATTGGCTGCCACCATCAAATTTGTTCCAGGGTCCTAAGCCTTTAGAATTTCTGGTTCACATAGCTTGACTGTCCACTCATATTTTTGTAAAAGGATCAAAGAACTTTGGCTAAGCATCCCTTTGTCACAGAAATATGAGTCCCAAATGTAAAGACTTCTCTTTGTGGTCTCAGTGGCTAATTTTCATCCATAAAAGTGGTGTTCAACATTTCTGTTCTACAAAATGTGGGATTAGGTTCAGTATATTTTAAAAAAATGTATTCGATATTGAATTCCAGGAAAAGATTTAAGCTGGGTCATGTGACTATATACGGTGAAATAAATTAAAGTGAAAATAAGGGGAAGAGGGAGATAAGAAAAGAGAAAATGAAGGTACAAGTGAAGAATGAAGCATGAGGCCATTTTAGAGTCTTTTAAATTATACATTTTAATCTCAGTGTGTACATAAATTTCGGTATCTATGAAATATACTTTAGACTTTGGGTAATTGCAGAAAGTCATAAAACACAGTTAGTGTAGGAGATAGTGAATCATTGCAAATCCCATTGCAAATACTGAATGCAACCCACTGAAGTTTTGCTGTATTTTGTTTTTTCCTCCTGTTTTCTTCCCAATCTTAAATTATGCTCACTGGTTCTCACAGTCTCACAGTCTAAAAGTTTGGTGTCCCCCCAAGGGTAGAGAGAGTTATTCTAATTGCTGCTTTTCTACTGCAAATGTTTCTTAAAAGAGTAAATTAAACGGGAGTTTTTCTGAGACTTTCTAAAAGGCAAGCCTCAATATGGAACATTGATTATGCTTCTTAACAATGAAATGTTTTGGGTATGTTATTCATTTAGCAAATACTGAGTGAGTGACTCATATGTTTCAAATACTGTTCTAGGATTGGTGGATACAGAGAAGGACAGAGAGAGTGGCCTTGCTTTTCAAAGCTTATTTTCCAAAGATAAAGTCTGGCAATAAACAAACCCATAAACAAATGAAACAATTTCAGTTTACAATAAATGTTATAAAAGAAAGAAACAAATGTGGGGCTGATGTGGAAAGTATCCACAGTGAAGCACTGCAGTGGGGGCAATCAGGAACGGCCTCTTTGAAAGCAGGACATTTAAACTGAGCTCCGAATTTACGAAAGGAGCTAGTTGTGCAAGGAGGGCAGGAAGAATTCAGGCAGAAGGAAAGCATGTGCAAGGCCTGAGCTGGCAAAGATCTTGGAATAATCAATGAACTATAAGGAAATCATTGTATCTGAATAGTAATGAGCAAGAGGAAATGTAGAAAAAAAGGCTCTGAAGAGAAAGGTAGACAGGACAGTAAAGGCCATGGTAAAGGTGAATTTTATTCTAAGTGTACTGGTGTGATGGTTAACTTCATGTGTCAACTTGGCTAGGTCATGGTGCCCAGTTGTTTGTTTAAACAAGCACTGGCATGATTATTACTGTGAGGGTATTTCAAGATGGATTTGCATCTGTAGTCAGTTGATTGCATCTACAGCTGATTGTATCTACAATCAGCAAGAGAAATTGCCCTCAACAATGAGGGGGCTTCTCATCTAGTCAGTTGAAGGTCTTAAGCTAGCACTGAGGATTTCAGAAAGCAGAAAGAAGAATTTCTGCCTTTACTTTAGGTGGCCAGCTTAGCTTCTCCTGGGGAATTCAACTTCACCTTCACTTTTATCTGAATTTCCAGTTTGCGGGAGTTTCCATCTTGCAGCCTGCCCTATGGAATTTGGACTTGTCAGCACCTTTGGTCATGTGAGCCAGTTCCAATAATAAACCTCTTTAAAAATTATATGTGTGTGTGCATCCTCTAGAGGAACCTTTCTAATATAACTGGGAAGCACTCAGAAGTCTCCTAAGCAGAAAATTATGTAATCTGAATTTTATTTTTAAAAGAGCCCTCTTGCTACTGGGCAGAGCTTGGATTAGAAAAGGGCAGGAGTGGAAGCTGGGAACTAATGAGGGGATTGGAATAACAGTGAAAGGGAGGTGGTAATGGGGTAGACTAGAGTGGCAACAGTGGAACCAGAGGAAAACAGAGCAGATTTAAAACATCTATTGGAAATACAGTCAAAGTTATTTATTCATGTTATAGGCACTGCCAGATTTTTCGGCTTGAGAGACTGTGAGGGTGGTGGGACCCTTTATGGATCTGAGGAAGAATGGGACATTGGGGGTGGGGCAAAACTCAAGGGTTTGATGTTAGAAACCTTAAATTTGAACTATATAAAAAACCCACATGGAGATGTAATGCAAGTTGTTAGATATTGCTAGTGTGGATTCTGGAGGAGAGCTCAGAGCTATTGATAGATATTTTGAAGTCATTAATATAAAGATCATATTTACATCCATGAATATTACCAAGATTTGAATGTAGAGAAAAGAAAAACATTTGAGAGCTCAGTAGAGGAAGATAAAGCAACACAGAGAATGGAGAAAGGGTACTGTTCCAGTTTGCTAATGCTGCCATTATCCAAAATACCAGAAATGGATTGGCTTTCATAGAGGGGATTTATTGGGTTAAAAATTTACAGTTCTAAGGCCATAAAAGTGTCTAAACTAAGGCAACAACATGAGGATACCTTAACTAAAGGAAGGCCAGTAGTGTCTGGAACACCTCTATCAGCTGAAAAAGAACGTGGCTGGCGTCTGCTGGTCCTTTGCTCCCAGGTTGTGTTTCAGATGGCTGTCTCCAAAATGTCTCTGATCTCCTCTCTCTCAGCTCCTGTGTGTCCTTGTTTCTTTCTCCCAGGACATTCCGCTCTAAACATCTGGGAGTCCTCTCTTAGCTTCTTTGGGGGCAAACTCTGGGCTTCATCTCTTAGCTTAGCATCTCCAAATGCCTTTCTGTCTGCATCTCCAAGTGTCTCCAAGCATCAGCACCTGTGTTGGCCTCTGAGCTCTCTTAAGGACTCCAGTGAACCAATCAAGACCCAACCTGAATGGGCAGGGTACATACCTCCATGGAAATAATTGAATCAAAAGGTCTTGCCCACTGTTGGGTGAGTCACATCTCCATGGAATCAATCAAAAGTTCCCACCCTAATCAAAAGACTAATGAGTCTGCCCCCACAAGACTGCATTAAAGAGCATGGCTCTTCTGGAGGACATAATATATCCAAACCAGCACAGGTAGTCAGTGAGCTGGCAAGGAAAACTAAGAGGGCATGGTACCATGGAATCCGTGAGAAGAGGGACTTTCAGGGAGGCAGTGCTGGAGATCAGGGGTGGGGTGGGGTGGGGTGGGGAGGCCACTGAGAAGCTGATATGGTGGCCATGCGGATGGCCAGGTTCCATTGGTGGTGATGGGTAAACCCAGATTAAAACATCTGACTCGTGGAGATAGATGAGAGAGTGTAGATAGTGGGAAATATACAATTTTTTTGAAAAGTATGACTATAAAGAAGATGGGAGAAATAAGATGGTAGCCAGAAGGGGATATTAGATCAAGGAATTTCTTTTTTTTTTTTTTTATGCTGGGAGATAATACAGCACATTTGTACATGGTTGACAATCGTATTTTACAAAAGTGTTCATTTTTATTTTAGAATGTTTGCAGTACATTCTCTTTGCAACAATCAAGCAGCACAGCCAGCTGTCTATGAAGGCCACTACTAGCTCCTGAGCACAAAATACACCATTTGCACAGAAAATAATCCAGATAGAGAGTAGATAAATAAAACTGGAGAGGTTTAACTTTTGATATTTATAAGGCATCTACTATGGAAAAAGCATTGATTTAAACCCTTGGTTTACATTATGGAATAATACATAAAAGGAACTTACATTCTCATGGGGGGGGCAGATAAAAAGCAAAAAGCTGATAAATTAGTAAATTATATGGTATATTAGAAGGTGATTATAGTTATAGGAAAAGGGGCAGCAGGAATCTGCCGGAAGGTGTGCAGGGAAGGAAGGTGCAGTTTTATATAGGGCCTAGGGTGGGGCTCATTGAAATGGTGTTGGAGCAATGACTTAAAGTTAAAAGGGTTAGGCATGCATATCTGGGGGAAGAGTACTCAAAGGGATGGAATAATAGATGATTAAGAATTAAATAGACAGAAGGGATGGATAAATCTCCAATTCTGAAGTTAATCACATCCATCTGCAAAAATCTAAAGACTGAATGCATACATGCATGCTATAAAATTATTGAAACATCAAACGCTCAATATGAACTATTCCTATATCCAGATGCTTTAGTAGCATTTGTTTAGTACATGGAAGGTGCACTTTATGCAAAAGCATATCAAGAGATCAATACTTTTAAGTGTTGTTCGTTCCTATATAAATATTAATCACCTATAAATGGAAGTAAGGAATAAAACAGCCATTGACAGAACTGGACTTGGCTAGAAACCACAGAGAATAGAGGTTGAAGTCAATTTTAGGAGTGGGTTCCTCCTACACAAATCTGATTGTATTAAGGACTAACATATTACCCAGGAGTAAAGGTGAGAGAGGCCCAGTCACAGCCTTTCTGTGCTTGTGTCTTACAACTGGTGCCACGAACATCTATAATTTTGGCAGAATTAAGCATGTAAGAGATGTATTACTGCCTCCCTCACCCTTTTTAATTTTGCATGTCCCCTACTCCAGAAGGCCTTCTGAAATCCCCAGCCAGATTTATTGTTTTTAATAGCATTTCATTCATTTTTTGGTTAAAGTACATTTCATGGACCATCTTGCCTCATAGTTGTGGAACATTTCTTCTCTTCTCTCTAAAGCATGAATTCTTTGAGGACAGGAACTATTCTTTATTCCAATATTATGTGCCCATTTTAGCAGAACACCTTGTAGCAATTAACAGAATGAGGCTTCTCCTAATGTATTGATATAGATATTTTTCCAAGATACAATATGCAATATTTTCTGTGAAAGAGGGTCCTACGTTCTGCTGGTGTGACTCAAAACCCCAAAATGCCTAAGTTGGAAGGAAGTTTTGTGTCGTGATCCCAGCTCCTCAGTTTACAGATGAAAAATCTAAACTTGGAAAGTTGGCCTTAATTTTTTTTAATAGTAAATTCAGAAAAGGGATTTCTTTAATCCCCCAAAATGAATCCAATAACCAGCAGCAGATGAATGAGTCATTACTTGAGGTTTTTAGAGTTGTGCTTCTGTATTACTTTTGCTGAAATAGCAGGATGGCTTTTTGAGATGAGGCTTAAAATGGAATAGATTTTGTTTGAGGAGTAATGAAAGCCAAACACCAGAACATTACAGGCTTTGTTAATTATTTTCTTTCTTTCTGTTGAAAAATGGCATGGAATAAATCCCCCGAGTTTTCCAGAAGACCAGGGCTCTGCCAAAGAAGTTCACTTTTAAACTAATTCTCAAATGTGCTACTGCTTCTGTTTGCTAAAGCTGCCTGAATGCAATATACCAGAAGTGGATTGGCTTTTACAATGGGGATTTATTACCTTACAATTTACAGTTCTTAGGCCATGAAAATGTCCAACTCAAGGCATCAACAGGATGATACCTGGATTCTGAAAAAAGGCTGCCGGCATCTGGGATACCTCTGTCAAATGGAAAGCCACATGGCTGGTGTCTGCTGGTCCTTCTCTCACAGGTTTTACTGCTTTCAGGTTCTAGTTCCAGGGGCTTCCTCTCTGAGCTTCTCCCGGCTTTTTCTGTCTGTCCTTTATCCTCTCAAAAAGAACTCCAGTAAAAGGATTAAGACCCAGCCTGAGGCATGCCTCAACTGATATAACCGAATCAAAAGGTCCCACCTATGATAGGTCTGCACCCACAGGAATGGATTAAAAGAATATGGCTTTTTCTGGGGTTCAGACAGCTTCAAACCATCACAGCTACCAAATCCTTGGACCTTTGCATCTGCAAGCTTTTGCTACCCCTTCTTGCACTGAAAACTGTGATTCTCCCCAAGAATCTACGTAAGCATTTAAATGACATTTTTGCCCACCTATTATTTGGAATATCTCATATAAGTAAGGTCAGGTAGGTCCTTGAAGATAGTATTTATGTCTCGTCTGACACTTACTTACATGGATAGTATTTATGTCTCTTCTGACACTTTTGCTCGCAGGTTACAAATACAATTGATCCTCATTATTCTCAGATTCTGTCTTTGCAAGTGTGCCTACTTGCTAAAATTTATGTGTAACCCCAAAATCGATATTCATGGTGCTTTTGAGGGGACGTGCACAGAACAGTGAAAATTTTGAATTGCCTGACACACATTCCCAACTGAGGTCAAACAAGGCCATGCTCTTCCTCCTTGTTTCAGCTTTCAAGTGCCCTTTTGCAGCATATTTAGTGTCACATTTTTTGCATTTTTGTGCATTTTGCTGGTGATGTTGCTATTTCAAACGGTCCTCTAGCACAGAGCTGAAGTGCTGTCTAGTGTTTCCAAGCACAAGAAAGCTGTGATGTGCCTTGCAGAGACTATACATGTGTTGGGTAAGTGTCCTTCAGGCATGAGTTATAGCACTGTTGGCCAAGAGTTCAAGGTTAATGCACCAACAATATATATTAAATAAAGTATCTTTACACAGAAACACGCATAGAACAAGGCTACAAATTGTTCTGTCAACAAAAATGTTGTGACCAGAGGATCACAGGAAACGAAACCTACATTTCCTCTATAAACAGTAGTTCAGTATTTGCTAATTCAGTGTTTGCGGCAACTTTATAAAACATAAAACACGACAACCGTGAATAATGAGAATCAACTGCACATAACTGACTGTAGTTTAACCACAAAGAGGATTTCTGGGCTCATGTAGAAAAGTCCTAGTGGAGCTTAGTTTTAGCAAAGAGCCTGGATCTGCATTGTTGGGACTTGGTTTCTCTCTCTCTCACTCTCCCTGCTCTCTTTCTTTCACCCCCTCTTCCCACCTCTCTCTTTCTCCCTCTCTCGCTCTTTTCTTTTCTGAGTCAGCCACCCTCTCAAGCAGCCCCTTTTCATGAAGCCCTCCAGCAGCTCACGCCTAGGTTTTTGTCCTATCCTCTTCTCCTCAACACTGCAGAGAAGGTCCCGGTTGGTTTCATTGACTCTGATTGGGTCAGGTTCTCCCCTCCTGAACCAATCCCTGTCTCAAGAGCTGTGCAATGCTCTGATTGGCTAGGACCAGTCACATGCCCATCCATGCTTTTCCTGGGAGTGGAGTCAGCTCCACTGAGCCTCATTGACTGAGAGAGAAAGAGGAGCCAGTCATTCTTTAAGGAAATCCTTGGAGTCTTTCCTGGAGGGGTGGGAAGTAGGGGAAGATGCTGAGCATGCAAAACTTCACCCTCCACACTGTGTCCTAAGAACTACTCTGTTTACAAATAAGGGAACTGAGAAAAATAAGAGAGCATGTAATTAGTACCAGATACCTGCATAATGATTTCAGACCTATACTTCAATTCAGATTTGCCAGATTCAACAAGACCAGAGTTTTTCCCACCATAACTTTCCACCTTCCCAAAGTTATTTTTCAGGCTTTCCATTTATTTAATGTACATCAGCTTTTTTTTTTTTTTTTTTTTTTTTTTTTTTTCCTTTTTTTCTTTTACAAAGAATGGGGACCTGGATGAAAGTTGTGAAGTGAAGGTATGGGGAGAAGCACAGAACAAAGAGAAGGAGAAAGTATAGCAGTTGAGGCTCCAGCAGGAAAGAGATAGTACTATACCAGAAGGATAATGTAACTGATAACAAGTTACGATATGAAACTGCTAGGCAAAATGATGCTGGTCAGCGTATAAAATCCAATATAAATCCTTGCACATATAGGTGCTCCAAAATGTATGATAAGTAGAATGAAGGAAGGGCAGAAGGAAGGAAATAAGAGAAGAGAGAGAGAAGGGAAAGGACAAATGAAAGAAAGGGAAGGAAAGAAATAATTTTTCATACTGATAAAATGTTTAACATATTGAAAGAGCTTCAATGAGTATTTGAGAAAAATAGACTCAGTGTCAAAGCTTTTGTTGATCCATAATCAGAATGAGGAGAACTCTGAAAAACCAAATTATTTTATTCCACAGATAAAAACAACATCAGAATTACTAAATAACAACTCTTTCTAATTTCCCTTTAGAGGAGGTTACAAAGATCATCTCAGTAAAATCAGTGAGCAAAATATCAAGGGGGAGGGAGAGAGTCTAAGAATAAAAAATAAAATGTTCTTGTGTTCCCTCAGAACTCAATAAATTTGTTGATTGGCTTTTCTGAACTGTCACTCGGGGCTCAAATTTATCAATTATTGTTTGTTTTCTGAAATAACTTTAATTTGAAAAATATGTAAGAGCACCAAACTAAGTTTTCAAATATCTCCTGATTAAAAAATAGTAATAATACATAAAATACAGCCCCTCCATCCAGACATCTTCCATTTTCACCCTCAGGAAAACTATCAGTTCAGCCCATATCTTTCCAGAATTTTTCCATGAATACACAGACATGGATACATGTGTACATACGTTTGATTTCATTTTAAATTAAGTTTAGCACACATAGTCAAAACAGTTTACACCACCTCTGTAAATCAGGTTCTAAGGACTACAAGCCTGTAAGGGAGCGGGCAGCACACACCCCAGGGTGTGGCTGTAGGAATGTATTAAAGCCCTTTAGAAATTAGAGAATTAGAATGTCTTCTGCCCCTTTCCATTGGCCTCTTTCCTTGGCATAGCTCAAGGACTTCAATGGAGGCCAATTAATAATTACCAGAAATCACCATGACAGATTCCAGTTGCCCTAACACAAGCTTCTATTGTTCTTTTATATATTATGCCCTTGGGTGGGAATTATTTTTCTCTAAAATTATGAAATGATACCTAAATTCATATCAATTCTAATGTTAGGCACTCAAACATTTGACATTTCTCTGCATATGCCCATTTGAAAATGACCCAACATTTCTCTCTAAAATTAATATACTAGTCTTTACATATTTGGGGGTAGGAGAGTGATTCAAGGCATTTTAAGAAAGTCAACATGTTGACTGTTGAAAGCCATAGTGTTGGAGTATAATAGTTTCCCATTCTCCAACACATGCAAGATTACCACGATTACAAGTTCTCTGCTTTTCTAAACATTGTATTATCACCATGCAGAGGAAGTTACTACACAAAACTATGGACTGTACCCTCCTGGCTCAGTGGGCACCTCCCTTCCTCTTCCCCATTTAAAGAGAAGCCTTTATTAGCCAATGGTCCATTTAAGACAATGAGTGTCCTTCAAAAAATACCATTAAGAAAGTGAAAAGACAAGCCATGCATTGGAAGAACAGATTTGTTAACCATGTATCTTATAAAGTACTTGCATCACAGTGTATAAAGACCTCTCAACACTCACTAGTAAGGAAAACACTTTAAAAAGGAAAAAAAAAATTGCATAGACACTTTGTTGAAAAAAATATGTACAAATGACAAATAATTACATGAAAAAGTGCTCAACTCCGTTAGTCATTAGGGAGATGAAAATTAAGATCATAAGGAGATACTGCTACACAGGCACACCTAATAGAAAAGCTAAAATTTAAAGGACTGGCCAGTCTAAGTGTTGATGAGTACGTGGGATAAGTAACTGGAACCCTCATACGGTATTACTGGGAATGAAAAGTGGTACATTAAAAATTTAAACCTGTGGGTACCAAATGACCCAGCCATTCAATTCCTAGGTATAAAAGCAAATGCCAGAGATGTAATCTCCCGGGGGGCCGGTAGCTTCTGTTGGGTCAGCTGTGGGAGACCTGTTGCGGCGCGTCGTCGGAGTTACCCAGCCCACTCCGTGCCCTTCGGTTGGTCCAGGAGGCTCCTGGCACTGCATAGACGGCGATCCCTCCAGATGCACAGACTGGGCCAGGACCCCACGCCGCAAGGCTACTTCTGCTGCAGTCAGGTAGTGTGGGGCTTTGGCTGTGGTTTCTAGGAGCTGGGCATCCCCACTGCTAACTTTCCTGAACAAATAATAGGTCATCTTCCAGCTGATTTATCCACCGGCATTTATTATGGTTGGGCCAGTGTTGGAAGTGTCCATAAGATGGTGGTGAGCATAGGACAGAACCCATGCTACAAGAATAGGAAAAAGACTATGAAAACTCACATAATCATACCTCCAAAGAGGATTTCTATGGGGAAATGCTCCAAGTGGCCATCATTGGCTATCTGGGACCAGAAAAGAACTTTGATTCTTTGGAGTCACTTATTTCAGCAATTCAAGGTGATTCTGAAGAAGCTAAGAAACAACTAGAATTTACCAGACCATTTGAAACATAAAAAAGACAATTTCTTCCAAGTTCCTAAAAGCAAAATCATGAATGGCCACTGCTGAAAAATCATCTTCTTTATTCATTGACTGTTTTCCAGTATTTCACTGCTCTTAACTACACAGACTCATGGCTATATTTTAAAATTCATTTTCCTATAGCTGTGAATTCATTTAAATAGTGCAATGTAATTATTATACTTATGCTTCAACTGTTAAATTAAACCCATCATGCCACAGTACTAGAAAGATTTCATTTAAAAATCAAGATTCTTTTGTATGTTATACGTTGATTAAAAACTCTTTCAGAACTTTCTAAAATGTACCACTTAGAAAGGTCTTAAGTTTCTTATGATGGAAATAAAGCACCTAAAAGTGTGGGTGAAAGGCGTATCAGTAGTTTGAGAAGACGTGATTCTCATGGTAAAATGCGAGTAGGTATGTATGTACTTGTATGTAGCATGTGCTGCTAAAGCAGAGCAGGCTTGTAGAAATAAATGTGTTAAATAGAGGTTTGTAGTCTATTATAAACCTAACAGGAAAAATTCAGACACTGTATTTTTGATACTTATGCATCGATTTTTTTAGCATTAATATATTTTATTATAGACATGAATAAAAATGAATTTTATTCATTTCCCTCATGAGGTGAAATCATTGTACTCTGTTCCATTTTAACATAGAACTGCCTCTGTTCTGAATGGCCTTGAGGCCCTCCTTCCACCATTTTTTGTTTGTATTTTAAGATAAAGACAAATGAGTGTTTTTCAAATCTGTAGTTCTCATTTTTGTGTTGGATAACAGTTTTCTCCTTTTTAAGAGGAGATTCTCTTGTTCTTCAACAATTTTCTTGATTGGTTCTTTTTTCCTTTAAAGGATTGTCAGTGGCAAGTTTTTCGTTTTGTTTTTCCATTTAGATTAGCTTACAACTGTATATTCACAAGAGGTTGTATCTGTCTTTGCCATTCCATCCTTTCACTATATGAAGAGTGATGGCCATGCATCTCTTTTAGAAAAAAAAAAAAATTTCTTTAGGTTTCAAGATTTAATTGAACATATAGCAGTTCATTTATATCTACCAGTTTCTTAGAGAACAAAAAATTCTTGGGATTCCTTGCCTCTGAAAATGTTTACAAACCACTTCAACTAGGAAAGAGCTTGAAAGTTATTTATTTTTCATGTAATTATGTGCCTGAAAAAAAAATCTAAACTCTGTAGTTGTGAATGTTCAATGCCAGTCTAAAGAGTGCCTGTAGCTTGGGGGAAAAGCATAAATAATAAAGTTCTAGTTAAATAAACTTCATCTCATATTTCCTTCCTGCTAAATATGTGATTTTTGGCTATTTGAGTCTTTTTGGTTATGAACGCAGAAATCTGAAATTGAAATTTGAGAAACTGAGGTTACAGATTGCTTTGGGCCCCTGATATAGTACATTGCATTGTTCTTCACTTAAGCACTGGATTTGCTGGAAAGGTGGGGCAGTATATAGAAGGTAATTTTAAAGATGAAAACAACTCATTATAAATCAGTTTTCCCTAATCTGCATAAATGAATTAGAATAAAGTATATAGAAAAACATCTACAAGTCACATTTGATTAGGGGGAAACATGGATAAATTCAGTTGGTTGTATTTTACTTTATGGTGGACGACTTTGTGGCAAACAGCAGTTTGTGGCATTTTTCATTTCTTTATAAAATATTTAGAAAATGCAATTCAACATTAGAAATAAAATACTCGAATAAAAGCTGCCTCAATTATCTATGCTTTTATGAAGAGAGTTAAACATTCAAAGTGTAAAAACAGATTTGTGTTTCTTTTGTTTGACTAGTCTGCTGCTAATTATGTCTTCATCAATATATGAAAGTTCTTTGATATCTTATTGTTGCCTTGTGTTTTTTTAAATAGCCATTGCTTTTAAAAATCTGACAGTACCAACATTTCCAAGAGTTTTATATGAAGTATTTATGTATTTTAAGAAATTACGGTAGTACCGTTTTGATTAGTCTGAATGTCTGCAGGCATTGAAATAAATCTAGACTAAGATAATTTAAAAAAAAAAAAAAGAAAAAGCAAATGTCCATACGAAGAAGTAAGGGAAGCATATGTCCACAGAAAGACTAGTACACAAGTGTTCATAGTGACTCTATTTGTACTAGTCAAAAAATGGAAACAACTCAGCCATTCAACAGCAGATGATTAGATAAACAAATAGTGTCATATCCACACAAAGAAACACCACCCAACAATAAAAGGAATGCACTGTTGATGAACACTATAATATTTGATGAATCTCAGAACAATGGTGTGCCAGTTTGAATGTATTATGTCCCCCCAGATGCCATTATCTTTGATGTAATCTTGTGTGGGCAGACCTATCAGTGTTAATTAGATTGTAATTCTTTGAGTGTTTCCATGGAGATGCGCCCCACCCAACTGTGGGTGATGACTCTGATTGGATAATTTCCATGGAGGTGTTGGCCCGCCCACTCAGGGTGGGTCTGAATTAAATTACTGGAGCACTATGTAAGATCAGACAGAAGGAGCAAGCTGCTACAGCCAAGAGGGACACTGAAGAAAGCACAGGAACAGCTGATGAGAGACAGTTTGAAGACCGCCGTTGAAAGCAGACTCTTGCTCCAGAGAAGCTAGGAGAGGATAAACAACCCAAGAGCAACTAAGAGTGACATTTTTGAGGAACTGCAGCCTAGAGAGGAACATCCTGGGAGAAAGCCATTTTGAAACCAGAACTTTGGAGCAGATGCCAGCCACATGCCTTCCCAGCTAACAGAGGTTTTCCGGACACCATTGGCCATACTCCAGTGAAGGTACTCGATTGTTGATATATTACCTTGGACAGTTTATGGCCTTAAGACTATAACTGTGTAACCAAATAAACCCCATTTTCTAAAAGCCAATCCGTCTCTGGTATTTTGCATTCTGGCAGCATTAGCAAACTAGAACAAATGGTGATGAGTAAAAGAAGCCAGCCAAAAAAAGAGTAACTACCATATGATTCCATTTATATAAAGTGCTACAAAATGCAAACTAATCTTTAGCTATGCAAAGCAGATCAGTGGTTGCCTGAGTATATGGTAGTCCAGGGAGTTGTGAGAAGAAAAGATTGCAAAAGGACCCAAGTAAACTCCTGAGGATGACGGATATGTTTATTTTGAGTTTGGTGGCAGTTTCATGGGTTTCTACATATGATAAAGTTAGCAAATTGTATACTTTAAATATATTCAGTTTATTGTATCTCAATCATATGTTGATGAAGCTGTTAAAAAGTAGACTACAATTAAACCTTACTTTGTGCAAGAAATGTGCTCCAACAAATCAAGAAAGAAAATATATACAAACCAATAGAAAACTGGACAAGGGACTTGAACAAGCACATCACAAAAGAGGTACCCAAGTGAACGGTGAAGATTTATCATGTTTCCTAAGATATGAAATGAAAATTACACCTATTATAACTGTTACATATTTACCAGAGTGGCTTTAAAAGCCAAATAGTACCAATCATTGGTGAAGTTGGTGGGAACTGTAAGACCCTTTTTTGGGGGAAGTAAAGTGGTACAACCACTTTGAAAAACTGTTGGGCAGTAGCATCTAAAGTTGTATATCTGGAAGCCCTAAAACCCCACAATTCAAGTCCTAGATGTATACCCAATAAAATTGTGTACGTATGCACACAAAAAGACACATACGAATGTGTCTGTACTCTGAAAAAGCCAAAATCTGGAAAAAGATTGCATGTCATCATCAGTACAAGGAAAAATAAACTATAGCATATTCATATAATCTTTTGTTTCTTGTAACAAGTCATAAATACAAGTATTTGCCCTTTAATACACATGGGGAAACTGAAGAACGCAGAGTTGATGAAACTTGCCCAGGTCACACCATTGGTAAGTGGTCTAGTTAAGATGTAAGTCTGAGGTCTGGCTCCAGACACTTTACAAGTCTAACATATTACCTCTAAAAAGGTTAATGTGTCAAAGGTTCTCAAGAGGCAACATGTTAAAGTTGCTGAACTCTGTGCCTTTGAAAGTTCACTCTTCATTTCTGTCAGAAATTTTGCATTTTTTAAATCATCAGTTTCAACCTCGAATTCTAGCAGTATGGCAGTCTGCCATGAACAATTGTCAAAGTGAAATAACTAAATAATTATGAGATAAAATGCATATTTCATAAAAATCTTCAAAGAAGAAAGGGAATGAAGGGACGGAAACCCTGGGAAAGGGCAGCAAAAACAACTTTCATGGGAACAACCCACAATGTCCTAGAGACCTGAAGCTTCCTCAGTGTTGATGGTTTCATGTATTTGGAAAACAAGAGATAGAATATTCGAGATAGCATATTGAAGAAAGCTGGAGGTAAATTCAATGTAAAAATAATCACAAATAATGTAAAAGGACTAAACTCCTCAATTTATTTGAGATCCTATCCAGGAAAGAAAAAATAATTAGAAGAATCAGAGAAGGATAAACAAAATCACATATAATTACAGAAACTTAAGTATCTATGTAGAAAAGCCCAAAGAATCCACAGACATAAGATCAGAATTAAAGGAGAGTTTAGCTAATCGGCTGTGTGCAAAACCTGTAAACATAAACATGATATATTTCTCTTTATAAGCAACTATCAGTTTGAAACTTTAATTTAAAAGAAGTTACCATCTACAATAGCAATAAAAATACATTTTAATAAAAATTTATTAAAAGACATTTTGAAAGACCTAAATCATTTGAACAATATACCACATTCAAACGTAGAAAGAGTCACTAATGATGATGATCTTTCCCAAAATTCATCTGCAAATTCAGTGCACGCCCACAGAATCTGAACTCTTAAGAAGAGAGGTATATTATTGAGACATAGAACAGTCTCTCAAATACAATGGTAAGAGACCAAAAACATTGCAAAATAAAATAGACAGCATGATATCACTTGTATAATGCTTTAAAGCGTCGAAACAATCCTGTCATTTAGGAATGCTAGCATAGAGAGTTAAAGTATAAAGAAAAGCAGGAGTCAGTGATCTTGGGTTAACTATTCATAGTTATGAATGGACAACTTGATTAATCAATACAGGAACTTCGTGTGGTTTTCCTCTGCCTTTATCAGCTTCCTGCATGGGTGATGGAACTGACCACAAGCTCTGGGGACATGGGCATGGGGAGTTAATGGCCAGACTTCAATTTAGAGGGGGTGGGTAAGTTCTGCAGAAGCAAGCTGAGCTCCTCCGGAGATGCGGAAACCAGGAGGAGGTGACAGTGGGGTACACTCCCCCACTCTTGGACTCCAATTTCCCTCTCGGGAGGTCATTGCATTTCTTCAGCAGTTCTTCCTTTGCTTTTATCCAGGTGCACAGCTCACTCCTCCACCTCAGCAGGGAGGAAGCTGACCCTTTCAACTTTTCTGCGGAGTTTTTCCTTTTTTAACTAATTATGTTGGTTGAGGCTCCTCCTTCCACAGCCGTTCTCCACCCTGCTTGATTCTGGGGGTCACCATAGAGAGAAACTTCTCCTCCCTCAGCTGCGCTCATCTGCAGTAACTGCCTCCATTATTATTCCATTTGCTTTAGGTCATCCAGAAATTCCCCATCGTTCCCTCTCCCCTTCCTGTAGCCAATCTGTTTATCATTCTTGATTCTCCTCACTTCACCTTTGTCCTTTTTTTTTTATTTTAACTGTCTCTTGGTAGGTTTTTTGAAGAAAAGTGTTAGGTGAATGCACCCTGCTATGACAGGCTTAACTAAAAGAAAACCATATATATAAATTAGAACCTCAGAGGGACCCTTCTTGGATCCCTGACTTTCTGCTTCTTCCTGTGTCACCTTATCTTCTCTCTTTAGTCCTCTCTCTCTTTTTTCACAATTAAAAAATTTCCAAAATATACCAACACTGTATACCCACCAAGCAACACCACCACCTTTCCCCACTTTTCCCCATCCCCTGGAAACCTCTTATCTCTATAAATTTGCTACTTCTAGATATTTCATATTAGTGAAATCATACAGTATTTCTCCTTGTGCAACTTGCTTCTTTCACTGAACATAATGTTTTCAAGGTTCATCCATGCTTCAGCATGTCTCAGAACTTCATTCCTTCTTACAGCCAAACAATATTCCATTGTGTATATGTACCACATTTTGTTTATCCATTCATCTGTTGATGGACACTTGGGTTGCTTCTACCTTTTGAAAAGCCTTATATCCAGGAAGCATAAATTTGGAATTAAAACTGAACACAGAAATCATCTAGTACAACTCTTTCAAGAAATTAAGCCCTAAAGTATGTAAATGGCAGCTCCAATTGGCAAAGTAGAACATGCCTGACCCATTTGCTTCTTAGAGTTGGGTGGTGTTTTCACTCTACCAAAGGGCTTCTCCAAATACCTCATGACTTTTCCCTCATCTCTCTGCAAACTAAGGAAGAGACTGCAAGCACAAAGGTAGATTATCACCAAGGTCAGCTTCAAGAATTCTCCTCTCCAGCAACATCTTCCTGAAGAGAATATTTGAAAGCAAGTCTAGCATCCCTTTGGTGGGTCTGTACTAGTTGGCCTGCAGGAGTCCCTTTAGACATGCAGCTACCACAGAGCTTCTGTGAGGATTACAGGGCCCAGGGATCCCAAAAGAAGCTTCTCTCTCTGCTGGGAATCCGAGGGCTCCATCCACTGTTGTCACACTCATCTTCCTGGAACCAGTCCATCCACCACCACCATCATCCTAACTTGGATCCAAAAATCTTGCCTCACCCATTGCTGTACCTGGGCCTGGCAACATCCTTTGAGACTCCGACACTCAAACCAAGAGTTCTTGAACTGAATTGCAGTTGGTTTCTTACTTAAGCAGAAATGAGTAAATGTGGTGTGCCGTCATTTTCTTCTTTAAGCAGCAAAGGGTAAATGTAGTTTGTGAAAAAGAAGTCGGAAGAGAAGCCATTGTCCTTGAATAATTAATTGCCTCATCTTCTCTCACAAAAATTGGTTTATTATCTCAAATGGAACTCCTTCAATTCTCATTACCCAATGCATAAGTGACATTTAAATAAATGTCTTGTGGCATCCTGCATCCCTTCTTTGTTCTTTGGAAACCTCTCCTGCATGCAAGATTGAGAAACTTGCGCTCAAAATTGCGCAGCTCCATAGTCATGGTCATTTATCATTACTTTGTTCTGTTATTACTGCTCTAATGGCAGCCTGAACTTGGTTATTTCAGCAAAAATGATTGGTGAACTGACATTTCTTTTATGATTTTTTGCTTTATTGAGTCCAGCTAGGATTTTTCAATTAGGTGAGAGAGCAAAACCACAATAAATGGAGACAGAGCTTGCACTCCGAGTGTGCCCCTCCTGATATATTCTTGATACTCAGTATTCTCAGATACAGCTATTTTTATATGATATGTCACATGGAATTATACCTCATAAAATATTAATTTTCATTAATATTTAAAAAAACATTTATAAAATTGGAAGTATTCCTCCACAACAGGATTAAAAATTACAGAATTTAACATTAAAAAGCCAAAAGGATGTTTCTGAGACTGCAGGAAATAAAATGAGTTTACAAACAGGTGTCTTTCGGGAAAAAATAGAAAAGAAGAAAGGGAGCTTTATATGCAATGGACAGTTTATATATAATGGATAATTGAGTAAAATGTGTGTCAATTGTCAAGGTTTCCAAATATAAAGATATAAAAAAAATTAAGAACTTTTCTCTACATTTAATGTATTTTTTTTGAAAAGTTTTTTTCTTTCCTGCCCCTAAAGGCAATCGCTGTTGTTATGGGTTGAACTGCATCTCTCAAAAAGTCAAGGTCACGTCCAAACCCCTGGTCCAGGAATGGGACCTGATTTGGAAATCGGGTCTTTGAAGATGTTATTGATTTAGAGGAGGTCACACTGGATTAGAGTGAACCTATACTCCAAATAACCGGTGTCCTTATAAGGGGAGAAGAGGCACAGATAGACAGACTCTGGGAGCTACCCCATCTGACAGCCGATGCAGAGAACACCATGCATTGTCGACAGCCACGGAGAAGATTCTTCTCTACAGAATTCGAAGTCTGTTGTTTTAAAGCACCCGGTTTGTGGCAATTTATTATAGAAGCCACGAGAAACTAAGAGGCCTTTTAGAATGTCGCTCTCTCCCACGTACTCTTCCAAAATGATTTGCATAAACCGGCGAGACTGAGGGTTGTATGTCAAAAAAATAACCTGAGCAGCGCTGAGAGAAGTGCGGCTCTCAAACGCAGGGTCCAAAATGCACTTCTACCTCCAGGGGAGCTGCTGATTACTCGAAAGTCAGGACAAGCCGGGGAGAGCGCTCCCGGGTCCCTCCTGCGATGTGCAGCAGGGACTTTCAAACTGGGAATCCACGACCCTGGGAAGACGTCAGCTTCCACAAACTATTAGAAAGCAATAAAAGGAAGAAGTTTTCATATCAAAACTCTTGAAAGCTGTATTCAAGGGAAAATGTATAATTTCATATGCCTTCATTACGTAAACAGAAAGGCTAAAAATAAAGCAACCCTGTATTTATCTAAAGAGTATGGGGGGTGGGGTGCGGGGAGTGGGAAAAGAGAAAACGAATAAAAATAGAGAGATGGATTTCACAAAGACAAAAGCTGAAATTAACCAATTTGAAATAAAAATTTGTACAAATTCAACCAAAAATTAGCCTTTTGAGAAGGCCAACAAAATAGATGAATTTCTCCATGAGCCTGATGAATGCAAAAAAAAAGAGGCATACATGTTATACAAGATTAGAAATGAGAAGGGATTAAAAGAATTATAATTCCCTAGCAACAGAACGAATCATTTCCTATCAAAATGTAAATTAGAACAAGAAAATATAACGATTTCCTTAGAAAGATTGGAAAGATGATTGAAGAGGATCACTTTTTTTTAAAGGCGCTAGAGACATAATATGGCTTCACAACTAAATTCTATCTAACCTTTAAATAATTGGTTATTTCAGTGATAGTCAAAGTATTCAAAACCATAAAAGAAAGGAAAAGATGGAAAATCACTCAAATTATTTGAGACTTACTATGTCATCTTATAATAATGGAATTAAAAGGGAGAATAGAAATCAATATGATAAAATGTTCAAAAATACAATTCAGCAATGTCTTTAAAAACAATTCAAAATAACTTCAAAATAATAAAAAATACAAGGGCAGTTCAATAATGTTACTAATCCATTGTGTCATCAAATTAAGAGAGAAAAATTTTATGATTGGGTTAATAGATGCTCCTGCTGGTTTGGATGTATTATGTCCCCCAAATGCCATTATCTTTGATGCAGTCTTGTGTGGGTAGGCAACCTATTGGTGTTGATTGGGTTGGAGACTTTTGATTGGATGTTTCTGTGGAGATGTGATCACTCAGCTGTGGGCAGGATCTTTCACTGGATGGTTTCCATGGAGGCATGACCCCAGCCCTTCAGCATGGGCCTTGATTAGTTCACTGGAGCTTTATATAAGCTCAGACAGAAGAAGTGAGCTTGCTACAGCAAAGAGGGACACTTTGAAGAATGCGCAGGAAGCTGAGAGAAGAGCTGCAGATGAGAGACATTTTGGAGATGGCTGTTGAAAGCAGACTCTTGTTCCAGAGAAGCTAAGAGAGGACAAATGCCCCAAGAACATCTAAGAGTAACATTTTTGAGGAACTGCAGCCCTAGAGAGGAACATCCTGGGAGAAAGCCATTTTGAAACCAGAACTCTGGAGCAAACACCAGCCCATGTGCCTTCCCAGCTAACAGAGGTTTTCCAGACGCCATTGGCCATCCTCCAGTGAAGGTACCCGATTGTTGATGCATTATCTTGCACACTTTATGGCCTTAAGACTGTAACCTTGCAACCAAATAAACCCCCTTTATAAAAGCCAATCCATTTCTGGTATTTTGCATCCCGGCAGCATTGGCAAACTAGAACAATGCTAAAAGGTAAATTTTAGCTATTATTCTTAATAAAAGAGGCAAAACATAGGGTTGGTGAAATGTTTAAAGGTATATCTGTAAAAATTCACTGCACAAGTTCAAGCCATTTCCACCTTTACACAGATGGCTCCCACATCTTCCCAATCTATTTGTTTCCACTTTTGCTCCCTACATTTGCCATTTTAACCATTTCTAAGCATATAATTCAGTGGCATTAATGCGTTTACAATGTTGTGCTACCATCACCAACATCCATTACCTGATATTTTCCATCACCCCAAACAGAAACATTTTACCCATTAATTAATAACTCCCCACCCCCCACTCCCTTTAGCGCCTGATAACTTCTAATCTACTTTCTGTTTCCATCTGAATCTGCCCATTCTAGATATTCCATGTAAGTGAAATCATACAGTATTTTCCCTTTTGTGTCTGACTTATTTCACTTAGTATAATGTTTTTCAAGTCTCATCTATGCTGTGGCATGTTTTGGAACTTAATTTCCTTTTATAGCTCAATAATATTTCAGGATAAGTGTCTTAGTTTCACAGCTGCTATGACAAATACCACACAATGCATTGGTGTAACAACGGGAATGAATTATCTCATGGTTTTGAAGGGTACAAGGCTAGCTTCATGCCAGGGATATATCTTCGGGCTTGCTGGCAATCCTTGGGTTCCTTGGCTTTCCCATCATAAGACCATATCCTCTCCTTTCTCTTCCTGGCTCCATCTGACTCCCAGCTTGCAGCTCCTTCCCATGGCTTTCTCTTTTAAAAGGCCTCCAGTAATAGGACTAAGATCTCCTATTCAGTTGGCCACACTTTAACTAAAAATAACATCTTCAAAAGATCCTATTGGTGACGCCATCAACATGGCAACGTACATAGCTAATGAAAACTCCTCTTCAGATTCAGTGAAAGAAAGGACAATTCTGAATTGTTTGAAACTCAGGAGGAGGATGTAGACTAGAGAAAGGTCCTGCAGATGCCGAATTGAGGAAAGAGAAGAAACAGCAGTTGTCATTTTTTTCTTTCTTTCTTTTTCTTCTTTTTTCACCTCTTCTTTCTTTGTGGAAGAAATGGAAATGTCTTTATATAGATAGTGTTGGTGAATACATAACTATTTGATTATACAGGGATCCATTGATTAGTTGCTTAGGATGGAATGTATGATGTGTGAATAAAACCATCTAAAAATAAACAGAGGGATACAAGTGCTGGAGAAAATGTGGAGTAAGGAATGTACCTAATCACCGTTGCTGGGGAAGTAGAATGGTGCAACCCATCTGGAGGGCAATGTGGTGGTTCCACAGGAAGCTAAACATGGGATTGCTATAACATAATCTTAATTTTCAAAAATGAACTTATTTTTAGAACTAGCTCAAACTAGCTGCAAGTATGATGGGCCTTCTTTTACCCTTGGCTGATTTGTCCCAGAGCCTGGCCATTTTGAACACACAGTAGTAACGGTAGCCCGCATGTGTGATGTGCCCACCAGGTGCGGGCATCGTCTGGGTATGAATTGTCCATCAGCCTCCAAACCTTATGCTGACCTCTCCAGATGGCACTTATTGGAGACAAAAACTCTGAAGATAAAGAGCATTTAATGAAACTTGAATTAAAACTGTCCTATTTTATAAATGGAGAAATGAGGCACAGAGACGTATTTACTTGTCGAAGCTCACGTTGTCCTGATAACCATCTTTTAAAATAACAAGGACTTTCTTTTCCATTAAGATTTTTAGGAAATCCACAGGGGCATTTTAAAATAAAAACCTATATACATGGTAAAATTTCAGTGCTATAATGGTTTGGAGACTTTATGGACCCCATAAGATCATGTTCTTAAAACTAATCCAATCTTGTGGGCGAAGACCTATTGTGGGTGGGACCTTTTGATTAGGTTATTTCAGTTGAGGCATGCCCCAGGTGGGTCTTAATCTTCTTATTGAAACAGAAAAAAAAAAAAAAGACTCAGAAGCTTTTTGGAGAAAAAGACACAGAAGCTGAGAGAGAAAGCCACAGAAACACAGAGGAAACCACTGAAGCCAGAAGTTGGAAGCAATGAAACCCAGAAAAGAAAGGAGAAAGCTTCTCCCAAGACATGTTCCTTGCCATGTGACAGAGGAGTCCCAGATCACCAGCAGCCTTTCTTCAGGAAGAAAGTATTGTCTTCATGATGCCTTGGTTTGAACATTTTCATGGCCTCAGAACTGTAAGCTGAGGTTTATAAATCCCATTGTAAAAGCCATCCCAGCTCTGATATGGTGCATTTTGTCAACCAAGCAAACCAAAACAAGTGCAATATGCAAAGATAAAATTTCCATGTGTTCTTATAGAAAAAAAGTATTCCTTTACATACTCTAACAAAGTATATGTAGGGTGCACATTTTTTAAAGTCTACTGATATACTGATTTTTAAAAATTCAAACCAAAATGACACAAACTGCTAAACTTTGATTTTTTACTTAAATTTTCTTAGAGATCTGTCCATATCAGCCTTATGAATGCAATCTATTTTTTAAACTCTTACATCATAGCCCATCATATAGATGTATCAATAATGTATGCAGTTCCCTGTGATGACTATTTCTATTCTTTCTAGACATTGTGCTCATGGTTTACTTTTATTAACAGTTGTGCCAAGAACAGCTTTTTGCCTATCTTGATGTACCTTTTTTCCAGGACACATTAAATAAAATGCTATCCATGTTGTTACCTGATTGAGTTACTTGGTATTGTTTGTTTGTTTCTTCTTGAGTTCCATGAATGTTGTATCAGTTAGGACTGTTTGATTTGACTGGATGTGACAAAAATATCACAGTACAGTTGCATAAAAAGATAGTAATTTGATTGTCTCATAATACATGTGGAAAAAAAATAAACCTGGACAATAGGGCTGAGGTATCATTTCCTTGATGGTAAGGGACCCAGGATTCCTTCCATGCACTCTTGCAATCCAAGGGCATGGGTCTTCTTTATCCATAGAGCTCTTAGCAGCATACCTGAGTCCAGTGGCAAAGAAGGGGAGGATATGGGACAGTTCTTTTCTAAAATGGTTGCTCAGAAGTCACACAAAATACTCAAGGATATCATTTGCCAGACCATGTTGCTTGGCCATACCTAGCTGCAAGAGAGTCTGGGGAATATCATATGTTGGTAGTCTGCATTGCTGTCCTGAATAAATGAATAAACTAGATGATTATGATATAAGGAAAAGGAGGAGAACGATATTGCTTTAAAAGATTCTACCACAAAATGCTTTGTGAATCAGGGAAAGAGTAAGTTCTCATGGTAATTCTAATATGATTTTATTAAGTTAAAATCTATATTTAATAGAATCATGTTGAATTTTAGACTGATTTGGAGAAAACAAGTGTTTTTATATTATGCCAAGAATGAAATTTTTAATAGGGAATTGGTTGATAAGGTCTAAAGTGTGTTATGGGTAAGTAGAGGAACTGACTTTAATTACTGGAGACTGAGCCAAGCCATATTCAATGGGATAATAGATTCCTTAAAGATGAATATCCTAAAATGCGTATAATTGTTTTGGCCCATTTCACCAGGTCGGGGTACAAATATAGGCACATATCTTTTATTTATGCAATTAATTTCTTAACACCACACATGCTGTTACTAGTGAGAAGTTCAGTAGCTCCTTTTCAGGCCTCCCTCCTTAGACCAACAACCCCAAAGTTGGGTTGGGTTTGGACTTACTTAGTTCAAAGTGGAGAGAGAATGACCTCAAATTCCAAGTTCAGTGGGAGAATTAAGAAGTCCAAAAAACCCATCAGCCTGCAGCTTTTGCCCCTGAAAGTGGTGGGTCCTGCAGAAAACCACAACACTTGTTCACTGCTGTGGTGTCGTTTCTGTGCCAAATCTCTGTAGGGCTCCCTACGTGTACCTCAAGGTTATAACTGCTTTTTTTTTTTTTTTTTTTTTGTAACTGAATATCCACATACCTTTATGAATAATGTGCTGGCTTGGCTGTATTATGTCCCCCAAAATGCCATATTCTTTAATGAAATCTTGTGAAGGCAGATGTATTAATGCTGATTAGGTTGGAATCTTTGGATTATGCTGTTTCCATGGAGATGTGACCCACCCAACTGTGGGTAATGCATTTGATTAGATTATTCCCATGGAGATGTTGTCCTGCCCATTCAGCATGAGTCTTTTTTTTTCTTTTTTTTTTTCTTTATTACTTTCAGCATGAGTCTCAATTAAATCACCAGAGCCCTGTAAGTGCTCAAACAGAAGGAGATCACTGCTGCAGCCAAGAGATAAATTTTGAAGATGGCCATTGAAAGTAGACTTTTGCTACTCCAGAATTTGCCTGGGAGAAACTAAGAGAATACCCCAGATGCCTAGAGAGAAATGGGAGAAAGCCATTTTGAAACACAACCTGGGAGCAAAAGAAGACGCCAGCCACGTGCCTTCTCAGACAACAGAAGTGTACCTCATGCCAATGGCCTTTCTTCTGTGAAGGTACTCTATTGTTGACACCTTAGCTTGGACACTTTTATGGCCTTACGACTATAACTTTGTAACCAAATAAACCCCCTCTATAAAACCCAATCCATTTCTGGTATTTTGCATAAGGCAGCATTAGCAAACCGGAACAAATAATATCCCCAATTTTTAATGTCCACCAAGAGGAAAATGGATAGCCATTTTGTGACCTAATTGTTTAATAAAGTCAAAGTGAATCTCTCCAGAAGATATAAGGATTATAAACATATATTCTGTGGATAAACAGAGCACCAAAATATATGGAGGTAAAAACCTGGCAACTGAAGGGAACAATATCGGTTTCCGCAATAGTAGACGGAAACTTCAATTTCCCAAGTTTCAGAATGGATAGAACAAGAAGAAAAAAGTATTGATAAGCAGAGAAAAAGAAAAACAAAAACAAAACTAAACAATAAAAGAAATAATAAATAGAAAGAAAGAGTTAAAATTATTTAAAATTTTAAAAAAAGATCAGTAAGGAAATAGGTCTTGAACAACACCACAAACCAAGCAGACCTGGTAACATGCATTCTCCTCAAGTACACATGGAACACTCTCCAGGTCAGATCATATGTAACCCCAAGACATATGTAAAAACACTGAAATAAGTATCTTCTTTTACCAGAATGGAATGAAACCCAAAATCAGCAGCAGAAGGGCAACTGGAAAATTTACACATACATGGAAACCAAAAAATAAAAATAAATAAATAAAACACACACATGCTTAAATGACCAATGGGTCACAGAATAAATTACAAGGGAATTTAGAAAACACATTGAGACAAACGGAAATGCATACACAACACATCAATACTTATAGGATGCAATGAAAACATTGCCCATAGAAAAATCTGTAGCTATAAACACCAACATCATAAAAGAACAACCATCTCAAACCAATAACATAATTTTATGCCTGAAGGAATTAGAAAATTAAGTGCAAACTAAATTGTACACCAATGTATTAGATATCTTAGACAAATTCCTAGAATAGAGCAAGCTTTCTTTGTAATATTTACTCTTAAAAATTTGCTGTTCATAAAAAAAGTTGTAATGGGTATTTAATAGCAAGTGTTTTAAGTAATCACGTATTTTTAAAGCAGTTTTATTGAGATATATTCACATACCATACAATCCATTCAAAGTGTACAATCAATGGCTTTTAGTATAATCAGAGTTGTGCGTTCATCACCACAATCGATTTTAGAATATTTCATTACTCAAAAAAAAAAAAACCTGCCTCTTAGCAGTCACCTCTTAAATCCTCTGTCCTTCCCAGTTCTACATAGCCACTAATCTAATTCTGTCTCTATAAATTTATTATATTTACATTTTACACAAATGGAATCATACCATATGTAGTACTTTGTGCCTGGTTTCTTTCACTTAGCATAATGTTTTTCTTTATTATTATTTTTTTAATTAGAGAAGTTGTAAGTTTACATAAAAGTCATGTAAAAAATACAACATTCCCATTTACCTCCTATTGTTGACACTTTGCCCTGGTGTGGTACCTTTGTTACAATAGATGAAAGAATATTAAAAATATTACTGTTAACTATAGTCCATAGTTTGCATTAGGTGTCTTTTTTCCCATATCCCACCCTATTATTGACACCTCAGACTAGTGATATACATTTGTTATACGTCATGAAAGAACATTCTTATATTTGTACTATTAACCACAGTCACCATCCAGAACAGTGTTCACTGTGTAATACAGTCCCATGCTTTATCCCCTAGCTTTCCTTCTACTAGCATATTCAACCACATTCACATGCATAATTCATCACTGGTAATTGCACTCACTCAGATTAGTTAATGCCAGTGACTGAGCCCCAGTGAAGTAGACCCCACAGCAGAGTCAACACTGAAAATCTGAAAAGAAGAATTCACCAAAGGAGGAATGGGGCAGTCTATTCTCGGTGCCCAGGCTCCTCTGCCAAGGTTATAACTTCTAAGTCACACTCTTGTGGACAGCATTCTACCAAGGTATGGTAGGATACTAAAAGAGTTGGCGGGGAACTGCCTCTCAGAGTTTAGTGCTTGTCCTCACTCCAAACACCCCTTTCCTTTCTAGAAAGTTCCACTTGGGGCATTTTTCTCCATTCCATAGGAGATGTTTCTAACATCATATCTCCTAGGAGCACAGGTTAAAGTCTTGGTCTTTAAAACCTTGTATCCATTTATACTCTTGGTCTTGTAATGTTAGCATTTTAAATGTAACCTTGAAACTCTAAGCAAGCTATGTATTGAAGTTTTAGTCTCACAGAGAAGCAAAATGTGGGACTTGCTCCCAGGCATATATGGACACCAACTGACACCAATTATGTTATTATGTTAGACATTAATCATTTTTGTTTGTGTTCTCTCATCTATCCCCCCAGGCTTAGAGGCACCATGCACCATGTATCTTAAAGGATGTAATCCAAAAGGATGTAGTAAATAACTGAGATAGAGAACTAATGAAGTTCTCCAGACCCGTTTCATGTTATCCAAGATGAGTACCTTTCTTTGTCACTAACAAGTATAAAAGCCACATTAAAAAAAGTCTATACGGGGAGGCAGATTTGGGAATTTCCCCCTGCCCTCCCGCTGGTGTAAATAAACTTTTTCCTTCTACAGCCTTTTCGGTGTGTCTGTGCCTTAAGCCGTGCTGAGCGATGGACCCAGATTTGGGGTGCCCCATCTTCAGTCTTAATATAACCTCTATCTATCTTATGTGGTAGGCAGAATAAGGGTCCCCAAAGATGGCCACATCCCAACCCCTGAAACCTGTGACTATGTTATGGTACATGGCAAAGGAGAGTTAAGGCTGATAATCAGCTGACCTTAACATAGGGCAAGTATCCTAGATTACCTAGGTGGGCCCAGTATAATCATGAGGGTACTTAAATGTAGAAGAGGGACAGGAGAGCATGTGTCAGTGATTTATTTGAGAAAGATTTATGCAACCGTTGTGACTTTGAAGAGAGAAGAAAGGGTCCCTGAGCCAATGGATGCTGGAATCTTCTAGAAACTGGGGAAAGCAAGGAAATAGATTCTACCCAAGAGACTCCAGAAAGAATGCACCCCTGTCGACTCATTGATTCCAGGAGATCTAATGTCTTAAGAACTTCACATCATAGAAACACTGGAGGAAAAGGCCATAAGCCTAAGGTGCAAGCAGTCTCTAGAAACTTGGGGAGGCAAAGAAATGGATTCTGCCCTAGAGACTCCAGAAGGGGCTGCACCCTGCCAACAGCTTGCTTTTAGTCCAGTAAGAAGCGAGTCAGACTTCTGACCTACAGAAATGTAAGGTAATAAATTTGTGCTCTTTTAACACAAATGATAGCAGCAATAGAACACTAACATACTTTATCTTTGCTTAAATAAGAAGCCGGGTGCACGGGTACCTCTGCAAGAAAGAGAGGGCTCCCAAAGTGCCTATGGAGAGAAGCAGCTGGTAGATAATTTAGACTTAAAAGGGGCCCCTCTATCTAAATTTGGAAGTGAAGTGACCATTTTTAACAGTGAGTATAGCTTACAGTTTCAATGCCTGTTCACAAACTCTTGTGTTTGGGAGCAGGTGCGCCCTTCTTTCTTTTTTTTTTTTTTTTCTAACTAAGCCCTTAAGAAAAGGAAAAGAAAAGAGGAAAGGGAAGGGAAGATAAGAAGAGAAGGAAAGAATAGGAGAGGGAAAGGAAAGGAAGGGAAGGGAGGGGAGGAGGAGGGGAGGGGAGGGGAGGGGAGGAGGAGGGGAGGGGAGGGGAGGGGAGGGAAACTTCAGAATTTGAAGTTCAAAAGTTTTATCTTCCTGCCATATACCAAAATTGAATTTTGCTTCAAGGGATCCTGTGCTACTCTACTGTGGCAGTGGCTAAACCTCCCAGGGAGGCGTTACAGTCTTATTCCAACACCTTCTTTGCAAGAAGTCTTCAGCCAAATCAACCAAAGCAGCCTGTTCTTAACATCCCACATCTTTGTTATTCAAATCATTACAGTAGGTGGAGAGGAAGTATTTACTCAGCTAAAATGTATAAAATTTGCATAGCAAAGGGATGGCAGCCTTGTTATTACCATAACAATATAGAATTGTTCTGCAAGTATAAGTGTAACTGAGAATATAGTTGTATTCTCAGTCTGAGTAGTTCTTACACCAAATTAATATAGACAGGAACTAGTCAGACTTCTGGGAATAAAACAAGAAGTTGCTTTCTATAAAAAATGCAATTTACTAGAGAAAATAAGAGAGCATTTTTCAAAGTTTTGAAAAAAAAAACCTAATTGACAGCAATGAGTGCCTACCTGGGAGTTAGATGCAAACTGTGAGGAACATAAGGAAAAAAAACTGGTGGCCAGGCTTTCCAGGCCAGTCATCCTCAGTACTTCCCAATTTGTGTATTTACTGAAATAATTGTGAGCTATTTGTTAATGTGCTTAAGGTAAATAAACAGTGATCAGGTTCAAAGCTTGGAACTTCTTGGTGCTTCTTTATAAGCACATGTTGTACCTGGTCATTCAAGAGGATGAGCAAGAGGAAGGAGAAATTAGAGAGGGAGGGATGGACAGGAGGGGGGCTTTCAAAGAGAAAACAGTAAGGAGAGGAAAGGGCAAACACTGAGTCAGAGCAAAGGAGAAGAGAAAGGGAAAGGGAAAGAAAGAGAAGATGAGATGTAAAAAGGCAGGAAGAAACAGCAGCCATCTTCATCTCCAAAATGCAAATTCCCACTTTTTCCAGTGCAGAGGCTCCTGCCCAGCCAAGCTACAGAGGCTTGTGGCTCTTTGCTCTACCACTGTCTTGTCACCTTGATTGGAGAATATTTTAAAGATGTTAGGAAAAATCCAGACATATGGGAGCAAAAAGGGTGGGCTCCCTCTGTAAGAAAAAGATCCAGTTCTCCTCATCCCCCCAAAAGTAGTAAAATTTGCAGACAGAAGAGACCTTGTAGCCAGCAATTCTCTGGCTTCTGAATACATGCTAGAGGAAGAGCATGCCCTAGGTATTCATTCTGTTTAAATCTATGAGAAGAAGCTGGGATGCCCCAGCACTGCTCACTGTTGCACAAGCACCTGTGAGCTTTAAAAGGAAAATACAAAGGGGTACCAGGTTCTAGGGTCATGGAAAAGGGACAGTGTGATCACAGATGATCTGGCACCCTTCTCCAGGAAACATCAGATATTTTGTTCTTTTCTTCTTTTCCCCAATCCCCGAATGTCTCTTCTTATAGATTGTAAGCCCCATAAGGTAGCTGTTAACTCTCCCATTTGGAAGGCAGTGTGATATAAGGCATACAGACTTGGTCTCCAAAAGGCCTGTAAATATGTCTGGTACCCACTATTCGATTTGTGGTGCTTACCAAGGCACTAAACCTTGAATTTCAGTGTCTTCATCTATAAAAGGAGAATCATAGTTTCTCATGAACAAGGTAGTTTTGAGAATTAAATGGAAGAATATATATAAACTGCTCTTAGCACAATAATAGTATAACCTGTGTACAAAACTCCAGGAGACTTAATTATATTGCTATATTAGCTTCTGCTTGTTGCCATAACAAATTACCACAAACACAGTGGCTAAAAACAACACAAATTTATTATCTTACACTTTTGGAGAGAAGAAGTGTAAAATCAGTTGTCAGATCTCCTCTGGCTCTGACTTTCCTGCCTCCCTCTTTCCACTATAATGACCCTGGTCATTACATTGGGAGCACCCCAATAAACCAAGATAACCTTCCCTCTCAAGGTCATTGACCCAAATCACATTGCAAAGTCCCCTCTTTAATTTTTTTAATTTTATTGAGATATATTCACATACCACATAAACCATCCAAAGTATACAATCACTGGCACACAGTATCATCACATAGTGGTGCATACATCCCCATGATCAATTCAAGAACATTTTCATTAATCCTGAAAAGAAATAAAAATAAAAAATAAAACCCAAATTCTCCCATTCCCCTTATCCCCCCCATTATTGACCCCTAGTATTGATGCAGTACTTTTGTTACTGTTGACAAAAGAATATTAAAATATTATTGTTAACTCTAGTCCATCATTTGCAATAGGTACGTTTTTTCCCATAAACACTTCCTATTATTAACTACTTATAATAGTGTCATACATTTGTTCTAGTTCATGAAAGAACTTTTTAATTTTTTTTTTATATCTATACAGTTAATCACAGCCATCATCCATCACAAAATTCACTTCATTATACATTCCTATGTTTTAACCTCCAACTTTCCTTCTGGTGACATACATGACTCTAAGCTTCCCCTTTCCACCACATTCATACACCATTCAACACTGTTAATTATTCTCACCATAACGTGCTACCGTCACCTCTGTCCATTTCCAAACGTTTAAGTTCAACCTTGTTAAACATTCTGCACAATTTAAGCAACTGCTCCCCATTCTTTAGCCTCATTTTATATTCTGGTAACATATTCTATATTTTTCATCTGTGAGTTTGCATATTATAACTAGCTCACATCAGTGAAATCATATTATATTTGTCCTTTTCTCTGACTTATTCCACTTAACATAATGTCCTCAAGGTTCATCCATGTTGTTGCCTGCTTCAGGATTTCATTCCTTCTTACTGCTGAAAAATATTCCATAGTATGTGAGCCAATTTAGATATATTTGTCCCCCAGAAAAGCCATGTTCTTTGATGCCATCTTGTGGGGCCAAACCTATTAGTCTTTTGATTAAGCTGAAAACTTTAGGTTGAGTATTTCCATGGAGATGTGACTCACCCAACTGTGGGTGACATCTTTGATTATCTCCACTGAGGTGTGGACCTCACCCACTCAGGGAGGGTCTTGATTGGTTCACTTGAGTCCTTAAGAGAGCTCAGGAGCCAACACAGATGCTGATGCTTGGAGATACTGGGAGAGGCAGACAGAAGGACGTTTGGAGATGTTAAGCTAAGAGATGAAGCCCCGAGTTTGCCCCAGAGAAGCTAAGAGAGGACTCCCAGATGCTTAGAGAGAAATGCCCTGGGAGGAAGAAGCAAGGATGCACAGGAGCTGAGAGAGAGGAGTGAAGACAGAAGCCCAGAGACATTTTGGAGAAAACCATTTTGAAACCCAACCCAGGAGTAAAGGACCAGCAGACACCAGCCACCTGCCTTCCCAGATGACAGAGGTTAGCAGCTGTCTTCTTGTTCATGCCTTAGTATGGACACTTTTCTGGTCTTTGAACTGTAAAATCTGTAAACTAATAAATCCCCTTGATAAAAGCCAATCCATTTCTGGTGTTTTGCATCACGGCAGCATTAGCAAACCAAAACTGTGTGTATGTGTCTGTGTGTGTGTGTACACCACATTTTGTATTTGGTTTATCCATTAATCTGTTGATGGACACTTGAGATTCCACCTTTTGGCAATTTTGAATAATGCTGCTATGAACATCGGTTTGCAAATATCTGTTCACATCCCCGCTTTCAAATCTTCTGGGCATATCACAAGTAGTGGGATTGCCGGGTTATAAGGCAACTCTACACTTAACTTCCTGAGGAACCACCAGACTGTCTTCCACAGTGGCTGCACCATTCTACGTTCCCACCAGCAATGAATAAGTGTTCCTATTTCTCCACATCCTCTCCAGCACTTGCAGCTTCCAGCTTGTTTAATAGCAGCCATTCTAGTAGGAGTGAGCTGTGCAAAGTCCCTTTTGCCAAGTCAAGGAACATATTCACAGGATTTGAGGATTAGGACCTGGACATCTGGACATCTGTCTACCACAGGTACCCAAACAAAATACATGTGTTGTGGGTCTTGATAAAATAAAAACAAAGACATGGTTGGATAAGGTTGAGAGGAAATTGTAGGGGTGTCCCCCTCCCATGGGGACAAGGGAGGAGAAGGGTCTAGAGATACTAACTCTGTCTAAATTGATCAAACAAGAAACAGAGTCATGGGATGTTATTTGAAGTTATTAAATAACCAAAAGAGAAATCGAAATAATTCATATCAAAAATTGGAAGGGAGGGACGACAAAATAAGTAACAGGCGAAATAAGTGAGCTAAAGTGTCATCATTAAGGTTATGTAGTCAATACGTAAAGCCTAAAGGAATAAAATCAAGAACTCAAGAAACAGAGGCAAAGACATAGAGCTATGGAAATAACCATTGGCAGAACCAAGAGTACCCTTTCTTGTGTCACAATACTGCACCCCACCCCTCACTTATTTTTTGCTTGTTTGTACATTTGTTTTGATGGAGTAAAACAGCCAAAGAAATTAAGTAATCTGTAGGGTCCTTACTTGTTGAAAATTCCCTTTGTTTTGCTCTCCCAGAGCAAGGTTATATCATCCAGAAATCAAAGATGCTCTGGGCTGCTAATTATCTCTCTCCCAGTTCTTTTTGCTCTCATGCATTTTTTTTCCCTCCTCTCTTCACATCCTTTTTCATAAGGTACTTTGGAGGGTGGGAGTTAAACCCATATGCTCAGACAGCTGCCCTGACCCAGAAGTCCTGGAAGTGCATTTCTGAAGTCCTACAATGCTTTCTGGGAAACCCAGACAATGGCGGGAATCACTGCTCTTCAAAACCTTCTTGCCACAGACACTTTGGGTTCCTCTGTAGGAGCAGTAAAAGTAAGCAGCCCTGAGACTCTGATTTTTTTCTCTTTTTCCTTTTTCTTCTTCTTTTTTTTTTTTTTTTTACTATTTGCATATATTAATTAGGTTTTTAGGAAACTATGAAGCACAGATGTTTTACTGGGAAAAGAACCATGTAAAAGACACTGTTGGGTACATGTTAATGGAAAGGGGTCAAGCGTGAATAAGAAAAAGAGGAACTCATAAACCTCTTCTGCCATTTCTTATTTTCTTATCAGTTGAAAATGTGAAACTGGGGTAGTATAGAGAAGTGGTTACAAATATTGACTCTTGACACAAAACAGGCTTGCTGGAATCTGAGCTGCACTGCTCACTCGCTGTACAACTTTGGTCAACTTATTTGAATTTTCTTCCCTTCAATGCCCTCATATATAAAATGCAGAAACCAGCAGTAAGCACTGCATAGAGTTGTTCTGATTAATTAATTAATTAATTAATATATATAATCACTTATAATCATGCCTAGCACATAGGACTCAACCAATAAATGCTACAAGAAGGACCAAAATTCAGAGACTCCGTGGATTGACTATTATTATATATAACGGGACTTCTCCCATGCAGAAAATGGGGACATCATGGGGTGCATTGCTTTTCCAGTTCTGAATCCAAGCAGATGAGATTCTTCCCTCCAGAGACAAGTGTAAACCTTGCGTCCCACAAAGGGCAGCACACAGACCCCTGCATGTAGAACAGGGCATAGCTCCAGCAGCATGGCCATTTCTGAGGCCACAAGCCCAAGCAAAGGTGCAAGCGAGATAAAAAGCAGGCTCTGAGGATGGAAGGGGGCAAACCAGATGCAGCCCATCATCATTATTCATGGATTCCAGATTTGCAAATTTTCCTATTCCCTGAAATTATTGGAAACCCCCAAATTATACTTGCGGTGATTTTGCATTCATTTGCAGAAACACAGAGTGATGAAGAATTTGAGTCACCTGATGCACACATTTCCAGCAAAGGCCTAACAAGGAGAAGTTCTGCCTTCTGTTTCAGTCCTCATGCTGTAAATGTGTTCTTTTTGCAGTCTAGTTAGTGCCACATTTTTCATACATGTGCTTTCCATTGGTGATTTCACTGTTTCAAATGGCCCCCAAGCATGGTGCTGAAGGGCTTTCTGCTATTCCCAAGGGCAAGAAGGCTGTGATGTGCCTTACGGAATAATACATGTGTTAGTTAAGCTTCATACAGGCATGAGGTGTAGTCCTGTTGCCTTGAGTTTAATGCTAATGAATCAACAATATATACCAAAATGTCTTTAAACAGAAACCCACAAAACACAGCATTAAATATTGGTTTGCTGATGAAAATGCTGGGCCCAGAGGCTTGCAGGACCCCAACTTTTATTTCCCTTAGGAGCAATGGCTCAGTGTTTACTAATTCAGTGATCACAGTAACTTTATAGATCATTACTATGAATACCAAGAATTGACTCTAAGTGATCACAAAGCACCTTAGCACATGAGGACAAGGTTGGCACTGAAGTTCCACAAACCCCACACCTCTAGCCATTATGCATAGGGGCTAGCATCGGCTCCCTTCTAAGAAAGGCTAGAAGAACCTGCTGAAATTCTTCAGTTCTTTGTTTACCAGCAGAGTTTTTGAACTGAGGAGAACTCTCATTACAGAGTGAATTTGCTTCTCCCCAACAAGTCTTTCGATTGTCTTCAGAAAGCCCAAATAACCATTCAACATAGACATTTGCATCAAGTGGGCACTCCCTGACTTCCTCCCCAGAAGCAGATGCAGAGACAAGATTCTGGTGGAAGGAGTTTATCTGGGAGGCGCAGAGCACACCAGCGCCTGAGACTGGGAAAGAGAGGTGGCCAATCTAGGATGCACTGTCAGGCCACCCACCACTGTGGGCACCTGGAGCTCAGTCCCATCAGGAAATGTGAAGAACAGAGTGAAACCCATTCCTTAGAGTTTTCCCCACTGAGGGTGAGGGAGCTGGGGCATTTATACTCCAACCCCACCAGTCGTTGATTGACGTCCACTACTGGGGATATTAGTACCACAGATCAGAGACCGCCCTGCACAGAGTGGCCTCCTGAGACTTAGGAGGAAGCTCTTAGGTGAAGAGGAGCTGCAGATAGGGGCAGCTGGAATTTGGGCAGAACTCGCAGGTCGGAGGGATGTGGGTGGGTCACCAGCAGCTTCTGCTACCTTTACATATAGGGAGAAGATTCTGGAACCCAGCATAGATAAATATGGGTGAAGAATATCTTTTCTAGAAGGTGGGGTGGACATATTAAACCTCACACCACTTACTATTGCTGCTACAGAGGAGCAGTGAAGAGTATGAATGGAGAGCACAGGCTCTGAAATCAGCTGAATCCTGGCTCTGCCTACTAGCTCTGTGATCGTCAGCAAGTTGCTTAGCTTCTTTCTGCCTCAGTTTCCCCATCTGTAAAATAGGAACGATAATACCTTGTAGTGATGTCATAAGAATTAAATGTGTTGATATAGATGAAGCACTTAAAAGATGCCTAGCCCATGATAAGGGCTTAAACATTTTTTTCCTACATCTTTTGTGAATTCCTTTGGCTTATAACTGCTCTGATAGAGTGGGTGCCCCAAAGATCTTTAAAAAATAATGTATCCACTATAATGCACCAAGAATTGATGGAGGCATTGCTGGGAAAATGAAAATGAAAATAGGCATCTATTTTATCAGGCGCCAGTCTCCAGAGAAGCCAGGGGGAGGTTTCTGGTCAAGGAGTAGGCTGTAACATAATAAACTAGACTAACCACTGTCTAGTTTATTATGATAATAAGATGTCCAGTTCTGAATCCCAGCAACTTATTGATATAAAAGAAAGTAATCCAGAAGAAGAAGAAGAAAAAAAAACAGGTTTTAAGATTTACCTGTGACTTGCACAAATTCTTTAGATTTTAGACCCTACCTAACGCTTGACAACAGGGTGCCTTTGTGCTCTGTCAATTAACATTACCATAGGTTCCAGAGAAGGCAAAATGCCTTCTATTACAGGCATGTTAATAACTTCCATAAATAGAGGTGAGAGAAAGCACAAAATCTTTATCACTTCTTTTCATGCATGGAATAAAATGAGAAATTTATATTAAAAATGAATGCCTTTCTAGCGCCTTCCTAAGAACGATATTCAAACTGTGCCTCCTGATGAGATAGGATTTATCCGAATCTATTATTATGCACTCTTCAATCTTCCCTCCAGGTAAGACTAGACCTTTTCCAGCTGAGACTGGATTTTGCTAGAAGCATTTAGATGTATGCCATTACCTTAACCAGAGGAAGCCAGTGTACCTCCCTGAGTTTATACTGCCCTCTGCTGGACATCAGAGGCTAAGCCAGGCAGAGAAAGCCTCTGGGAAAGTTATTCTGTGTATTTAATAAAGTTTATGAAGATTATACATCAGCTTTACAAAGAAAACGACATGGGATTATAAAGGTGGCAGAGGCTCTCATTTTCCAGAAGCAAAACTAGGAGTTCGGTGGTGAAAGTTGGAACTGGAGGGACTGGAAAGTTGCATGGATAGCATGGGGTTGGGGGTAAGGCCCTCCTTGGAGCCCCTGCCCTGCTGTTTCCAGTTGTGCCATCTAAGCAAGTCTGTTAACTCCTCTAAGTATTGGTTTTCTCATCTGTAAAGCTCGTACTAATAGGGTTTAGCTCAAATATTAAAAGGGAAAATGTACATATGCATGACACAGTGTTTCAACAAATGTTGGCTGTCTTCATGACCCCCAGCTTCCTCATTTTAAAGATGTAGAACCACAAACTCAGAGAACTTGGCAGAGGGGTCCAAGATTATAGTCCACTTAGGAATACAGGAGGGAGTGGACACGGTCCAGAACCTCCCATCCTTGCCCTGGTATCTTGAGTTCTACTGAGCTCCATCATCCCCTCCCTCTCAGTGCTGCCCCTGCGAGCAAATACCTGGTCTAGAAGCTTTGCTTGACCCACCCCACTGCTCTGCACAAGGTGACAATGTCAAATTTTTACCTGAGCCGTATGATCCTGGAAAACAGGGGGTTAAAAAAATGCCCCCACCCTTTGTGTTCTGGAAAAAGCCTCACTGCAAAGAATCCTTCTTCCCCGTGACTTGGATGAAACTCACAATGCCCCCTGGTTTACCTACAAGGCCAGACACAAATTCCCTTTCTTTGCCTCAGAAATGATTAGCCGAACTGCTTGTCCCCACTCGTCAACTAGAGTAAAATGCTTGTTAACCAAACTTTAGTTTCCTTCTCCCTTCCTGCAGATGCTTGAACTCTAAGGCTGCTTTCCAGAAAATAGGCTGCTTCTGTGTAAAATATTCTCAGATCTACTATCTGATCACATCAACCTTTCCTCCTGCTTCCCCAGACCCGGTTCTTTCCTCCCTTTAAAAGAAAAACCCTTTTTGCCTAGCTCTGGAGATACTTGCAGACCTTACACTCAGAGCATTCTCTCTATTGCAACAGTTTCCTCCCTCTATTGCAATAGTCCCTTTCCCCCTTTGCAATAATCCTTTTGAAAAAAGTCTCTCCCTACTGAGTCTAGATTTGAAATACACTTTGTTGTCTGGGCCTAACACTCTGCCAGCATTTTCCCCCAGCAGGGAGGGTTTCACCAAGGAGGTGCTACCTGTGCTGTTCCTGAAAAAGCAGTGTGAAGCTAAGCCCAGTTCTCACCGTGGAGAAAATTCCATAGGCCCTGAGCAAATGCAAGGAGGGGAGTTGAGGACAGGGGCCAAAGAGAAGCTCACTCATTTATTTTTCTATCCATTCATTTGCAAGTATTTGTTGAGAACCCACATGTGCCAAGGACTCTTCCAGGCACTTAGGTTGAAGAAAAGAAATGGGTGTGATGAAGGGGCCCCAGAAAACACCCTCAAGCACCTGCAGATGTACTTGTTCCCCTTTTGTGTGGTTTGTCACCTCCCAGGCCAATGACCGAAACTCACACCAGGGCACTCCCATAAGATCCTGTTGAGTGAGCAGTCCCTCAAGTAAACAAGTTTGAGCAGGTGAAGGTTCATCTTGATTGAAAACTTTATCCCAAGAGAATAGTGTGTGTGCACATTAGCAGGGGTTGTCCTTGCCTGGACTCACCAGTAATGATTGTCCTTTAGGTGTCCTTCAAATCGATCTCTTAGGCATAGCCACCCTGGATTGTGGGGCATCAGGGCACCCCCAGGGTCATTGACCAAGGACTGATCTAAGATCACCGCCACTAATGATCTGGATTGGAATTCCAAAAATAACCCCAACTCAGCCACATTCTCAGCTGGAGCATGGGAACAGTAGTATTCATTTTGCAAAATGGTTGTAAGAATTAAAGAGGATAAATGCAAAGCCCCTGGTTGCCTTTACGGCAGCCTGAATAAATGATAGACATTGCTACCATGACAACCTAAACAAAATGCATATATATATATATATATACATACATACACACACATACTGTGTAGAGGTGTAAGCTCACATACACACATATTGATGTATATTAGAATATGTGTGCCAATTGTGTCGGTATAATCTTGGCTAATACCAGAGAAGAGGAAAGAATATACTCTCTTGAGATTACAAAGCATAAATATGTTTATTTAGCCATAACAGAAAAATTTTTTAAAAGATACTGCTTTGGGCCATGAAGACAGATGCTTTCTCATCTCTTGGGGCAAGGAAGGTACACATTACAGAGAGCTGTGGAGATAGCAACTAAATAAATATGGAATTTAAATATATCGGGAAGGATGAAATCAGTTTGTTTCTCTCCATTCATTTTCTTACAGGTTCCAAGGAAATAAAAGAGCAATGGCATCTATGCATATGCATTTTAGGCCAACTTACTTACATTTCTGTCATGCAGAAAGGTATATCCATGCTGTAGAAATTCACTAATGCCATCACACATGACAGTCTCTTCCCCACCCCCAAAACAAGGCATTGCTCAGTAGCATCGGATACTTTCAGATGGGCAAGTTAAGGCAGAGTGGATTTACGATGACAGTGACCCCACAAGTGAGGTGATCAGGCAGCCCAGCACAAAGTGTCAGGAGTTAGAACTGATGGGATCTGCCACTTCCTAGCTGTCTGACAATCGGTAATTTCTCAACCAAGCTGTGCCTCAGTTTCCTATACTATAAAATGGATGTAATAGCGCCCAACCGCATTTCAGGATTAGAAGAATTAATACTTAGCACAGCATGGAGTTAGCACTAAGTGCTTGTGAAATAAATCTTTTGACTTTATTGGTGTTGAAAAACCCCTTCAACTCCAGAACAGAACTTGAGGTCTCTTGGAGAAGTTATATGTAAGGAAATAGACTTTCTCAAACCAATAAAGGGTAACTTTGGAAAACTTATAAATAACATCATATTTAAAGTTCAAATAGTGGAAACATTTCCCTAAGGTTGGGAAAGAGGCAAGAGTGTTCACTCACCAGTTTTATTCACCATTTTACTGGATGCTCTAGGCATTGCAATATGGTAAGAAAAAAGAAATTGAAAGCATAAAGATGAGAAAGGAATAAACAAAACTGACTCTATTTTCAGATAATATGATCATTTACATAGGAAACAGGGAAGGCATTTTTTTCAATGGACAAATAATGGAAAGATACTTTATAAAGGAAAGCAATGAAAGGCTCAATAAACATACAAAAATATGTTCAGGTAAAGTAAAACCACAATGAAATACTCATACACCCCCTCCCCCCATTAAAATGACTGAAATCCTCAAGCTAGACCATCAGGTTGCACCAACTGTTGGCAAAGATGTGGAGCAACTGGAAATCTCACACATGGCACAAAATCTCACATAAAATGGTAAAACCACTTTGGAAACTTCTTGGCAGTTTCATGGAAGTTAACTAGACAACTACTCCATGACTGGGCAATTCTTCTCCATGATCTCAGATATTTACTCAAGAGAAAGTAAAACACAAGTTCACACACACACACACACACACACACACAACTTGTACAAGAATGTTCACAGCAGCTTTATTTGTCACAGTCAAAAGCAGGAAACAGTTCAAATATCCATCAACAGGAAAATGGATAAATAAAATGTAGAATAGCCAATAAAAAGGGATGAACCAATGGTACACACAGCATCATAATGAATCTCAGAAACATGCTTTGAGCAAACAAAATCTGACTCAAGAGTATATACATGTATGGCTGCATTTAAATGAAAGTCCAAGAACAGGGATAGGAATCAGAATTGCAATTGAGTCTGGTTGAGTGGAGATGGGCTTAAAGGTGCAATTTCTTGGGTAATGAAGATATTGTGTATCTTGATTGTGGTGGTGACTACCCAAGTATATAGATTCCTATAGGTTTGTTGAAAATAACCAATACATGCATTTAAGGTTTGTGCACCTGTTGTATGTAAATGACACTTCAATTTTTTTTAAATTTAATAATGCATTCTCCTTGCCTTTATAACAAAACCAGAGTATTTGCTGTGACTTACAAGTCCCTGTTGCCATAAGTGGTCTGGACCAGGGTTTATTTCCAAAAGTGGCAACATTCTTTCAGTGGTTGACTGTGACAGGGGACAGCTTTACCTGCCAGCCTCAAGACACCACCAATGGTGACATCTATTTTTTCTCATTTTCCTAAGATTACAGTGGGCATCCTTATTATTTGTTGAACTAATACAAAGTTGTCAGTCAGTGTTTTGAATAGTGAAAACACATTACTGATGTTCTTAAACAACTGTTCATTTACTCCTGAAGATTATTCACTGGGTGGGTATGCACATACTCTAGGGCCCCTGGAACCTTAAAGAACAAACTTGGGAACAGGGGCTCTTAAAGCAGAGAGAAGTGGGTTCAGTTCCCATTTCTACGACTTTTTGACTATGTGACCTTGGGCACATTACTTGTCTTCCTCTGCCTCAATTTCTTCATCTGTAAAATGGAAATAATAATGGTACCCACTTCACAGACTCTGTTAAAGAAAAAATGAGATGATCCACATAAAAAATTTAGCAAAGTTCCTGGAGCTTTTATAAATATTTATTTAGTGTCTCATAAGCAGAGGGCTGTGACAGTGCTCTAAGTGCAGAGAAAAGAAGGAAGTGACCTGCTAAGTAAAAGAAGCTGTAGAAGTTGTTAGACATGCAGGGAATAAAAGGACTGAAATCTAGAGAAGTACAGATAAAATAAACTAAAATTCATTGATATCAGGGATCTTATATAAATTATGTCTTTTAGTTTCAAAACAACAAAATATAGGAGCATAATTGAGGATATTTTGAATGCTAGAGTTGGAAACTCAACTCAAAATAGTTGAAGACAAAGTTAGAGGAGAAAGAGGAGGAGGAGGAGGAATGAAAAAGATGCCTGACTTCCACAACTGAAACACCAAGATGGAGATGGATTTTCTATATAGTTAGAAGGTCCAAAGGTTAAGTGATATGCAAATGTTCTTCTGTTTATCTTTCTTGCTTGTCTCCCAGCTATATTTGTCTCTGTTTCTCCTTATTCATTGGCTTCATTCTCTCCTGTTTCAGGCAGCCTTTCTCCAGGAGGCAAGAATCCAACATAAAATCCAACAGAAAGAGAGACCCGCCCCTTCTCATGATTCCTATGTCAACTCTCAAGGAAGCATCTGGGTGAGCCCTACCTGAGTCAAATGCCCCCGATTTCCACCAGTCACTGAGCACAAGGGAATGGGTTGCCTTCATTGGCCAGATCTGAGTCACATGTCTACCATTTGCAACAGCCACTGTGCACAGGGCATGGAGTGCTCTGATTGGCCAGATCTGAGTCACATGTCTACCGTTAGCAACAGCCACTGTGCACAAGGGCATGGGGTGCCCTGATTGGCCAGGTCTAAGTCACATGCCCACCATCTGCACCAGGGTATGGATGCCTCCGTTGGCTCAGTTTGAGTGATAGGCTTGTCCTGGGCAGTGGGAGGTGTAAGATTCTAACATGGACAGTGCCACCAAAACTAAACTGGACATTGAAATGGGGATGTGAATCAAAGGCAGACAAAAAAATGCCCCCCTCAGGTAGGTATTATTAGGTAAGTTTTGCAAATGAGCTAGGACACAAGATGTTTAATCAAATGTCTGAGGGTCTCAAGGCTTGTTCATGGTACACTCAGGACTCAAAACCAGTCCAGGTTTTGCAAGGCTAATGCTTTTTCCAGTAGACCATATAGTAGAAAAAGGATTGATCCTTCAAAGGCGGGGTATTTTGTTGGGATTCACAAACCCTATTTCTCTTTACCAGAGGTAAAGCCCTACTTTTCCAGAAAAACTGGACTTTATTCCAGGTATTCTGTGCCACAGAAAAGGAAATTTTGAAACAAAAATTTCAACTCCATATTGTTTCACCCACTTTATCTGTTGCATCACTCACCTGGAGAATCAAGGATAAAATAAGGGGTTACTTCTTCAGTGGCAAGAGGAGTTTATGAGTCTAGAATAATGCAATTTAAATAGCTTGCACTAAAGGTGATTGTAGGAATGGAAAAGCCCTATGACAAATCCTACTCAACTGGAACATTCTTCAAAGGGATGCAAGATTCACATGCATTAAATGTCTGCTTTCTCAAAGCACCCAGTTTGGAAAGGAGGGAGAAGAGCTTGGCTCCGAAAGCAGCACTTTGGGGTAGCTGTCTAAGGAAGAGAATTGTATCTTCACTGTGATAGTTTCTTATGTCAACTTTGCCATTTATAGTGTCCAGTTGTTTGGCCTGTTTGTAACTGTGAGGGCGTTTCATAGATGGGATTAGCATCTCTAATCAGTTGACCACATCAACTATCAACAAAGGAGATTGCCTTTAGGAGTGTGGGGAATCTCCTCATCCCATTAGATGGAGGTCTTAGAACTGAGGATTTCAGAGGTTGAAAGACGAATTTCTGCCTCAGCTTCAACACAGGTTCTTGCCAGAATTTCTAGCAAGACATTCTCCTGGGTAATTTGGATTAAGGAATTCAGCATCACCTTTATTGGAGTTTCCAGCTTGTGGCCTGCCCTACACAGTTCAGATGTGCCAGCTACGATGGTCACAAGAACCCATCCTTAAAACCTCTCTCTCTCTCTCTCTCTCTCCCTCTCTCTCTCTCTCTCTCTCTCTCTCTCTCACCTTGCATAATTCATTTACCAAGTCTGGTGTCTGCAAAGCTTAAAGGAACAGGAAATATGCCAGTTTTCTCAAAAGGCTAAATAATGGGTCAAATCTAAGGAAATAGGGTTTGAATAATTTACTTAATATATGTTTCACCTTTTTATTTCAAAATACTTTCAAACTTACAATGAAGTTATAAAATAATACAAACCCCATAGAGAGAACTTCAACAAACCCCTACTCTCCATCCATATACCCAGATCCATCAATTTTAACATTTGCCATATTAGCCATATCATTCTATTGATTGATCTATCTATCTACTGATCAATCCACTTTCTGAACCCTTAAGCAAAGATTGTATGCATCGTGCTCCTGAACACTTAATACTGCCATGTACCTTCCCTAAGAACAAGAGTATTCACTTTTGTAACCAGCTTAAGTGCAATTATCAAGTTCAAGAAATGTAATACTGAAATGAAGATTATAATTTATATTCCAATTGTTCCATGTCTCAAGAATATTCTTTTGAGTATTTTCTCCTCCCTTGTTAGATCCTAAGATCACACACTGCATTTAATTGACAATGTCTCTAGTCGTCTTCTTTTTTTTATTGTGGAAATATATATACAACATAAACTTTCCCATCTCAACCATTCCCAAGCATTCCATTTAATGGGATTAATCATATTCACAATGTGTGGTACCCTTACCACCTTGCATTACAGAAACTTTTCCCTCTCCCCAGACAGAAGCCCTACACCCATTACACACGAACTCCCCATTACCCATGCTGTCCCCTGACCCTGGCAACCAGGACTCTAATTTCTGTCTCTATGAGCTTGCATATTCTCAGATATTTTCTTTGTAATTAGCATGGGGCTTGAATTTAGCACCCTAAATCCTGTTATTGTAATCCTTTAACTGTCTTCTGGAGCTTTTAGAAAGCCACTTCTTCCAGTTCTCGTCAGTTGTTCAAAGCTTCTGCAGGGGGACAGAACCCTGAAATTTCTCACTCCTTGATAGGAGTCGCCACAGTTGAAATCTGTGAGCCCTGCTATGGGCAGGTGGAGCAATGGGCCCTTCCCAAAGGTTGTCTTTTAATCCTCACAACAGCAATACAGGATATGTGAAATTGTCTCAATGATACAGAAGAGAAAGACTTAGAAGTCACAGATGGCTCTGAGTCCTACTCATTCCCAAAGCAAGCATTTTCCTCCAGACAGGAGAAACATTCTGAGGGCTTGGCTTGAAAGGCCAGAGCTGGCCAAGGTAAGATTTGGGGAAGGAGGGCAGGGCTCTATAGGATTCAAGAGTATGGTGAGACTGCCAAAAACGGCCAGTACTCTTTTGAGTTGTGTTGATCAGATTTAATAAAATGAGAAGGGGGGGCAGTTGAACACCCTCTTGAGTGTTGTGCTACATCTGGAAGCCAGGAAGAGTGACCCGAATGAGTTGCCACTTGACATGGACAGCATGAAATATGCCACATCACTGCGAGGCAGGGAGACAGCACTAGGAGGTCAGGAGCTGGAGGACTGAGAGCCAGAGAAACACTGGGGAGAGCCACAAGGGAAGGACAGCGATGGCAAAAGAAAAATGACAGCCACTGTAGCAAAGCAAATGAAGTTCCTTTCTGTGGACTTGCAGGTTCAGGCCTGGCCAAGCAGCTTGGTGACCACAACTGGGCAGCTGGGACACAGCGGTTGAGGGTTTTTCCGCCAGCCCAGTGGGAGTCCAGATATAGTGTAGAGGCAAATTAAGAGTAATAAAGGCACTTCCTTATCAGAAGCACTAAGCATGTGGCAGGCGCTGGGCCAATTTGTGGACATCCTCTTATTTAGTGTTCACAATAACCTTTTGACTATGATTCCCCCTTTATTCTAAGGAAACAGGCTCAAAGAGATCAGGTGAGTAGTCTGATCTCACACACCTATCTATGGGGCAAAGTTCAGATACACATCCTGAGTCTTTGCTTCCAACTGCTGCACTAAACTTCCTAAAAGGAAAATAGACTTTACAAAAAGCAGGCAAGACAAGTCTGGGTCAAGTTGGATAAAAATTAAAGAAAAAAAAAAAAAAAAAGAACTTCCTGTCTGAACCAAGCAGCCCAGGACCAGGATCAGTCCTAAATCCACCACTTACTAGCTGGGTGACCTTGGGCAAATTACCCCACTTCTTTGTGCCCGGATCTCCTCATCTGTAAAAGGAGATAGGTGAATTCATATTACTGTTTATCTCATAGGGTTTTTACAGAAATGAAAACACAAGATAGCTGCAAGGCTGTTAGTGCCATGCCTGGAGGGGAGCAGACACTCAGTAAATTCTTACCGTTATCATCCAAGCATGCCGTGATGGTTGGACAGAGAGCAGTTTCACTGGGGCGTATCAGGAAGGGTTTTCTGTGTGTCTCCAGTATCAGGTGCATGTTGTGCCAAGAAGAAAGCATAGGGACATGTTGAAGAAATGCTGAACGCGAGCCATGGAAGTTAGCCTGTCTAGCGAGGGTTCTCTCGGGCGATGGCCTTGAACCTGACTTACTAACCATCATCTTGGCTCACAGACCAGGTAAATGGGCATTCACAGGTGGTCCAGAAGATCTAAGTTTCTATGTATGACACACTGAATGTTCAAAGTGTGCTGGATATAACACTTTCTATTCATGAGATGACAACTTAATTATGTAGTATTGGTGTTTTCACATTTCAGATATTTTAGGGCAATCTGGGAAATGAAAGGAGGCCTCTCACCAATGATTCATAAAATGTATGATGGGTTCATGAAAATGCACAGGAAAGGGGTAGCCACACACACAGCTAGCTTCCCAGAAATGGACCCCATGCTCAGAAGGAGACCGAGCTTGGTTTAAGGCTCCGATGTTGTCTTGAAATTCTTAGTAATTTTATCTTTGGACTTGAGTTTGGTAAGTGAAGTCCAATGGGACAATGGAGTACGTGCCCGAGCGGAGGAAATGCACACACTCTGCATGTTCACCTCAGTTCCTTGCACCCTTATCAGCATTTAGCCTGTCTGATGCCCAAATGCACAGAATTCAGTTTATCCATGATGCATGGGAGCTCTGTAAGACTCAAAGCAAGCACAAGGTAAAAACGTTACTTCTACAAGTGAGGAAGCAGGAAGCCCGGAGAAGTCAAGCTTCTTGTTCACATCAGAACCTGCTTCAAAGGCAGAAAGAAGCCAGTGGCTTTCTAAGAAACACTAATGACCCAGGAGCCATATCATACCCTTTCTTACTCCTGTTACTTCCCTGTATTGGCTGAAAATTATGACAGAGAAGGAAAGGGAAAGAAAGGGCAACCCATAGTTTCTATTCCTTTGGTACTTCCTTTCTCATCAGTAAGCTAAAGGCAGGGAGTGTTGGTAGAATGCATGCATATCAAGAAGTGAAATAAAACATTTGGTTCATTTTGAACAGTGTTTCTGTTGCTCTGGTGAGAATGAAATAAATATGCATGTATGAGCTACTAAATAAGAACTGTGTAACCACATATGAGTTAAATGCTTTTATATTTGCATTTTAAACTAGCATGGCACAATATAAAGATGAACGGTAAAATTCATGCTAATAATTTACAATTTTAAATTTTCTTTGCTTAAAATGACATTAAATGCCAAGCAAAAAAAACACCATGACAAGTTGTAAAACAGACCAAAGAAGAGAGAAAAAAGTTTTATACTTTAATGCCTTAAAGAAGCACTTTATCCTGCTTTTTGAACAAGGGGCCCCACATTTTAATTTTGAACTAGAGCCCTGCAAATTATGTAGCTGGCCCTAGCTAGGGACATGCAGCCAGTTCCAGTCATCAATTACTCTGTAACTGTGTAACAAATTACCCCCAAACCAAGTGGGTCAAACAATAGCCATTTAATTATATCTCAGGGTTTTGTGGGTCAGAGGTTTGGGCAGGGTTCAGCTGGGTGATTCTTCTGCTTCACATGGCACTGCTGGGGTCACTCTGTGGCATTTGGCTGGCATCTGAGCTGGGCTGGAGTGTCCAAAACTTCTTCATTCACACATCTGGCCTTGGCAGGGATAAGAAGACTGGGCTCAGCTCTGTACCTCCCTCAGTCTGTGGTCTCTTCAACAGTGACTTTCAACTTCTTACTTGTTAGTTCAGGGCTCTAAGAGACCAAGGCAGAAGTTGTCAGCCCTCTAAAAGGCTAGGTCTAGAATGGAAACAGCATCACTGCTATGTCAAAGCAGTCACAGGCCAGCCTGGGTCAAGAGGTAGATTCCAGCACAGAGCAGGAAAATGAAGCCCAGAGAGGTTAAGGCGCTTGCCCAGGGTCACACAGCTCATGGGTCATGGAGCTGGGAGTTGAACTAGCCTGATTCCAGAATACATCCTCTTGACCACTTTGCTATGCTGGTGACAGCAGTCTCCAAACATTTAAACTGCTGTGATAATAGAGGGTTAAATCAAGTACAGAAGACAGCCTTAACAACAAAAGAGATGCCCTCCATATGAAAAAGAACTTTCTAAAAATTCCAAAAATTTCAGTTCCCCAAAAATAGAATGGAGATTTCAGGGTTGCTCTGTGACAGTTCCCTAGGAACATCTGTGTTCTGCCTGCACAGATGGAGCAGACAGCCCCAGAGCCTATCTGAGTTTCCAAGGGGACCCTGGGGTGCACCCATGTTGGCATATAGTGGGATGTGGGGTTCTTGGCATGGGGCACAGAACAGAGGGGGTCCAGTACCCCCAGCATGGTGCCTGCTGAATGGCCAACCAGTTATCCAAGCTCCCACAGGGAAGGGATAAATGTCTCCAGTGAAGCCACAGCTGGCTCCAGGAGAGCAGTTTAGAGACAGAGACCCAGGACTGCATTTTGCTCCTGGGAAACAGGATGCATGGGATTGGCCAGGACTGTTGCAGCAGAACATCTGGTGGAGTGTGAATGAATTCATTTCATCTTTTTACATGGTCATCAACAGAACATATGCTATTTGGAAATATTAGAACATCTGATTTCTTCAAGTAAGTTTCCCTCTCTGTTTTAAAAAAGGAATTACTTTTAAACATGAAAGCATGTGCTCCATCTGAAAGCTTTGCTATTATGTGGAAGCTGATGGGTTCCCTGTTTTGTAACTGCTGCTTTATATGAGAGATTTGGGTTGGGGGGGAGGGGGGCAAGATTTTAGGTATTTGGCTGCTGACTTCTATTCCAGGTATCCACACTAAATAAACCCCTGAAGCTTTAATCATCTGCCAGAGTCTATTCTGAAATGGAAACTGCCAGATGAGACAAAGGGTTCAGCAAAGCTGCGAGTTTCATTGACTTCCAGAATTTCACCACATACTCACCAAATTTATTAGTCAGTGTTGTCCAGAGAAAACAGAACTGCCAGGTTATATACACACATATATACATATATGTGTAAATATTAAGATATTTATTCTGGGAATTGGCTTATGCAACTTTGGGGATTGGCATGGCCAAACTCCATAGGATAGGCTACAAATTGGACACTCCAGTGAAGGTGAAGTTAAACTCCCCAGGAGACTTGGGCTGGTTGAAAGTAGAGACAGACAGTCTTCTTTCTGACTTCTGAAATCCTAAGTTCTGGCTCTTAAAACCTTTAACTGATTGTTTGAGGAGACTCCCCTCATTACTGAAGGCAAATTTCTTTGTAGATTGTAGATGCAATCAGCCGTAATGCAATCAGCCATAGATGCAATCAACTGACTAATGATTTAAATCCATCTATGAAATACTCTCATAGTCACAACCAGGTCAGTGTTTGACTAAACTGAACCCCATAACCTAGTCCAAGTTGACCCACGAAATTAACCATCACACAAAGTAAAAAACGAAGCTTTATCCCAAGGAGCCCATCATAATTATAAACTGTAATTATGATGACTAATTTTGTGGCTTTTCTCTGTTTGACCACCAAGCTCCTTTCCAGGTCCTGATTTTCAATATAAGTTAAACCAAATAATGAGTTATTATGTTTCTATAATTAAAATGATAAACCCTGCTTTTGTTTTCTGCTGAATTAGACTGCCACAAAAGGGATTTAGTTTGGAATTGAGGAAGAACATTCTAATTATAATGGTTTTGAGTTTCTAGAAAAAATTACTAAGAGCAGTCCTGGTTTCTCTTCTCATCCATATAGACTGGGCATCTAGCCAAAGATTTTCGGATATTCAAAAGTATAAATGTAAGCAGTAGGATTTTTTCGTCTCTTTCTTTCATATGATTTTTTATGTTACAGAATCAAAGAAAATTAGATATGAAAGGAAGCCTCAAAATCAAAAAAGTCCAATCCACTTGCTTTAAAAAATTAAGTGTGCATATGATATTGTTAGACAGCCAGTTTTAAAAATGAAAGGACACTAAATGTAATGTGGTATCCTGGATTGAATCCTGAAACAGAAAAAGACATTAGTAGAAAATCTGGTGAAATCGGGACAAAGCTTGCAGTTTAGTGAATAGCTTGTACCAATAACAATTCTTTTAGTTTTGTTAGGTGTTCTCTGATTATATAAGACATTAAAATTAAACTGGGTGAAGGGCACACAGGAGCTCTCTGTACTAGCTTTGCAACTTTTCTGTAAATCTAAAATTATTCCAAAATTAAAAGCTTATTAAAAAATAAAAGGACATATCTTTATTATATCAATATATTTGAGTCAACTCTGTTTTGGACATTGAATAATACTACACATTTTTCATTCTTTAAACTGTATCTAAACCAGCATGTCCATTCAAGATGAATTCTAAAGATAAAACAAATCAACAAGGTTTTCTCATCATCCTAGTCTTAGTTTGCCAGGCTGCTAAAATACATACAAGGGGTTGGATTAAACAAAAAGCATTTATTTGTCTCACAGTCCTGAAGGTCTAGACTTCTAGAGTCTAAAATCAAGGAGTGGCAAGGCCATCCTTTTTCTCCAAATCTGTAACATTCTGGGGCTGGCTTGCAGCAATCCTTGAGGTTCCTTGGCTTGCATCTCTGCCTCCTATCACATGGTGATATCCTTGGTCTCTTCCTGTGCTATTCTCTGACATCTGGCTTTTTATAAGGTCTCCACTAATATGGATTAAGGCCCACCCTGATTCATTTTAGCCACAGCTAAAAGGATCTTAGAAGATCCCACTCACAAATGAGTCCCACCTTAATTGATAATACATTTTCACAGGCTCCTGTTTACAAATGAGTTCATGCCCACAGGAACACAGATTAAAATTGAGAGCAAGATTCAATCTGCCACAATCATCTGTGAAATGAAATTAAAATTTCAAAACAATGAAGGCCTTTACATAAACTTAAAATAACTTTAAATGATCACCATGTATCAATTCAAAAAAAATAATGTCTGAACATGCTTCTCTTAGGTACATAACCACTCATTATCATTTTTTTTTTTGTAAGAACTATGCTTTAAGAAAGTTCACATAGTAACACTATCTCCCATGGAAGAAAACAGAATTTTCTGTTTGCATGCTAGATCTTTCATTTTTCTTTCCTTTCATAATGAAAGAAAATGCCTTAACCGTAGTTGACAAGACTGTGACAGATATTTCAGATTTAATACAAGCTGCAACGATTAAGAATATTATTTGGCATTCTTAGAAATAATCTCTGGCCCCAGAGGGTGGGGATTTGGGTAAGATGAGGCCAGTATTTCTTCTTCCTCACCTTGACCTTGGTCACCCAGTTCAGAAGAGCTGCTCTGTCCCAACTGACTGGAACCCACTTTTAAAAGTAGAACCAAACATCTGACTAAAATCTTGACCATCTATTAAATTTACTTACCGTATTTATCTTGGATGCTACAATATCTCCTTTATCTTTGACTTTGTGTGAGGAATCCATACACTGAATACAAGGATAATAATTACTTGAAAAACTTGAATAATCTGTGTCAGAGGTCAGCAAACTTTTTCTGTAATGAGCCAGATAGTAAATAATTTAGACTTTGCAGGCCACTATATTGTCTCTGGAGCATCAGCTACTTTGTTTTGTTTTGGGTGGTTGTTGTTTATTTATTTTACAACCTTTAAAAACATAAAAACTATTCCTAGCACGAAAGGCCACTGCCCATCTGGTGTGCTGGTGGTCATTTGCCAATCCCTGATCCATATGGACATAACCTTTATTTTTATGTTTTATGAATATGTCTTAAAGGAAAACAAAGTCAGTGTTAAACCCATTTCCTTCAGATTTCCTTCGAAGTCACTGTTAAAACAGTTTGCTTCCATCCCTAGATTCTACACGGCCATTTCATGTGCTTTCTGAGGGCTCTCCCAGGTTCTCAGGTTCTAGTCCCAGGAACCGGGAGGACACCCCGCCTCCTGCCTCAGGTGAGGCTGTCGCGAGAGCTCTTCTTAAGATGCTCACCTGTAGCTACTCTGACCCTAGCGTCTGCTGGAAGAGTAGCCACCCCCACTGCTTCTCCTTTTATGCCTTCTCATGCATGCTCCTCCCACTGACCTTCTCTGACCAACATCACCCAGGGAAGGGCTTTCCTGGAGATCTAGCCCCAGCCTCTTCTCCATGACTCACTAGGACAGTGAGGGCACCGCGACCAGGTGGACAACAGTGAGCCAATACAGACCTGATGTGACGATCACTCGTTTCTTATTGAAGTTGAATGTGTTGCTTGGAATTTTTCTAACACAGTTGTTGCTCCAGATCCTGCAGCCCTCAATGAGGAGAAACGGAAACGATGCAGAAGTGGGGATTTGTGTTGAGATGCCCAACAACCACTCTTTCAGGTTACTGAGCTTCATTCCTTCCATTACTGACAGCTCCCAGGCAGTTGTCTGCCTCCTTGGTCACTTTGGAAGAACTTGGGATAGATACCTAATGTGTCCCTCTTCATTCTGCTGTTTCAAGTTGTTCTCCTTGTGATCTGACCATTACCAGACACTATTCCTTCCAATAGTTCCATCTATATTCTAAATTTTGCCCTTTCCAATGCAGAAGGTTAAGAGTAGGGATAGTGTTTATATGTTGACTCACAAGCTATACTGGTCTTTACTATAAGAGAAAAAAACAACAGAGGTGTTATTATTAAAAACTTTTTTGCTTTGTGGTATATTTTTTGGTTTACACTGTAATAAACAGAAACATGGTCATAACAATACAATTTTGAAAACTGAACTATTTATCATTTTAATATGAATTCAGATTATGTTCATTTTATTGATCTTCAGCTGCAACATCCCATGTTTAGCTACATGCGTTGTCACCCCAGCCCACCCTGTCACTGAGTCAAATAGCTCAAGATACACACACAACACATATACACACAGAGACACAAACAAGCCTTCTATAAAGTAAATAAAACTTTTACAGTGTAAATAGCTGCTCCTTGTTGGAACTTTTTATAGCCAGTTTACTCCTTGTTTTCTAAATTGGGATAGTCATATTAATTAGACAATAATCTCTATAAAGCAAAGAGTTTGTCTCTGTGAAAACTCAAGTAATTCTTGATGGCAATATTTTTTCTTATTCATCCAGAAAGAATGGTATATAAAAGGCCAAAAGGGGAAAAATCACTTCAAATGAGCAAAACAAAGGAGATCTGAAAAATAATGTATTTAACAGTGTGGGGGGTAAAAATTTTAAATAAATTCTGTTGAAAATATTTCTATTCAAAGAAACAGCTTTGGACCCACTGACAAAATTTCGATTTTTCTCAATTAATTACAATCAGAAGTAACAACAGAAGTTTTTAAGTCGTTAGGTTCCATGGAGCTTGTGTCTGGCTGTATTGTTTCAAAGAAAGATTTTTCTGATTTATACCTCCTATGACTTTATAATGTCCAAAGAAAATACTGAAAAGGGAAAAAGTTAAATCAGTTACTCAATATATCGTAGGCTTCAACTGTTGTTCTCTGAATTATAAAGTCAACTAGCTTAATAACACTGTATCATAAATCATAATTTAATGAATTTGCAATAAATATGTATATGTGTAACTGCTTTTATGGAAAGAAAAAAGAAACAGAATGTCGAGTTATCTGCACTTGTTTACAACATCAGTGTTTTCATTGCACATCAGAAACATCAGAAAAACTTGCCACTTAAAATAGATCACTATTAGAGAATTGTGGTGTATCATTATAACAGACTCGCTTTGCTACTTGATAGCCATGAAACGGAAGACAGCATCTCTCAGTTTTCCTCCTTTATCTCCTCAAAACAGAATCAGAGAATTTGTGATCTATGAATCCCTACACATATATATTTTCTGTCTACTGATAATAAAAGTAAAAATCCTAACTTGTTGGGGGAGGAGTGCTTTTGCTATCAAAGAAGAGTTTTAATATTGTGAAAAAAAAATTATAAAGAAGGATTTTCCCAGACCAAATACCAGATTACAAAGCTATTTATAGTAATTAAGGCTGTCATGCACTAGATATTAGGGAAATCAGTGAAACAGAATAAAAAATCCAGAAATAGACCTATGTGATTATGGAATTCAATATTGATAAGACTTAATTACAAATCAGTGAGGAGAAGATGGACCACTGGATAAACTGAGTAGCCAATTAGAAAAAAGAAATCAAATATCTTTCTCACTCCTTATCCCCAAATAAATTCCAAATAGATTAAAGATTTAAATGTAAAAAGGTATGAGCATTTTTATAATTTGGGGATTTTAAAAAAAGGCATGAAAACCAGAAACCATAGGTGATTTTATATATATTTATATATATATATATATATATATGTATAATTATATATATATATTTGATTATAATGATAATCATATATGGTTATATATAAAGGGGGAGAGAGAGGGAGAGAAAAATGAAATGGCATAAATAAATAAATAATAAAAGAAATACAGAAGGTTGAAAGAACAAACTGGAGAAAATGTTTACAACATAATTGATTAATATAGACAGGAATAATGTTTATAATCACTAAAACTTACAAATCAATAGAGAAAAATAGCATCTGGTGAAAATATTGGGAAAGAAGATGGAAAGCCATTTCATGAAGGAAAGAAACTTGAGCAGTCAATAGCATATGGAAAGATATTCAGTCTCTCTAGGTGGAAAGATACAAATCATAAACAAAAATGAGATCTTCTACCTATCACTCTGTAAAGGATAAAAATGTTGACAATCCTTGGAATCAATTACTGTAGGTATAAGGAAATGGCCACCCTCGCCAGGGCCTTGGCTTGCCCACCTGACTCCTGTCTTTGATGAAGGAAGAGGAAACCCTTCCTCTGGGCAGGGGCTCTGCACTCGCAAGCCGGCTGTCCAGAGCTCAGCCCCAACTGTTTTCAGCAGGTGTCCCTGGGCACAGCACAAACTGTAGGGGGCAAAAGTCTATAAATCAGAACGACATTCCCAGAGTGCAATGGAATAATAAGTATTACCCATAAAACTGCATCTTCTTGACCCACTACCTCAGCAACTAGGTATGTGTCCCATAGGAGGATCCATCAAAGATGCAAAGACAGGTAGATAGGCAAATAAGAGTGTTCCGGCATCACTGTTCATAATAGCAAACCTCTGGAAACAAGTGTGTGTCAGTCAGTGATTGTTGATAGCTCATGGTTCACCACATTTAAGAGAATAATATGTAGCTAATAAGAAGAACATACAAAACTATTTCCACAACGTTCTATCTGATTCAATAATCAGGTTACAAGACAATATACAGTATGTAACAACATTTCCAAATATATATTTCTGTATGCAGAGACAGATTACCAAAAGCACATCAACAAAAGTTTAAGAGTGGTTCCCTCTAGGGTTAGGATTTGGAGTGATTTTTATAGTTCTCCCTCTTTACTTAAAGTTGATGTTATATATGTATTATCTGTGTAAAACCAAAGTTCTTTATTCAGCCAGTTCTATTTATGAATTCTGTATTCATGAAATCTTTCTCTTTATCTCCACCCAGTCTAGTGGCCCCCATAGTTTCCCTGTAACCTATTTTGTCTTTGACCCAAATCAAAGAGAAAATGTGGAGAAAGAGGGCATGAGCTTTGAGCACATGCAGATTCAGAGGTGAAAGTATATAGTCAACAGTTGAAAACTGTAGGTAACTTTGGTTAAGCCTTTGTCTCTTCAACTTCTACTTGGTAGTCAAATTTTACAGCAAACTCTATTGATAATTACAAAAGATATGCTAATTTGAAACATAAAAATATGTTCTTCAACATAATGGAATTAAATTAGAAATAAATAACAGAAGTGTAACTGGGAAATTCAAAATTTATGGAAATTAAACAACGCACTCCTAAATAATCAATGGGTCAAAAAATAAATAAGAAGGTATTAGAGGGAACCTAAGATGGCGGCTAGGTGAGACAGGACAAAAAAAACATCTCTGTGAAAAATACTAGAAAAAAACCAAAAGGTGACCCAAAGTACCAGTTTCAGCGATGCGCCAGTTGGATGAGGCCTCCTAGCACCACAGGGGCTGTATACTTGGTGTAACCAGGAGTCTGCATTCCGAAACGAGTAAGATGGCTGGAAGACCCGCAGCTGTGCTGCGGTGTGGGGAAGCTGGGGGTTGGCAGCTGGAGACAAACTGGTTCTTTAAAAAAAAAAAAAAGGGAAAAACCCAGGAGCGGTGCAGTTGCTGATGGTGGAAACCATGCAGCAAAACATGACAGGAGCGAGCTGAGCCGGCCTCTCGGTGTCGGCTGTGGAGGATAGCTCACAGCAGCCTTGGGAGCAGGGGAGTGCAGGGGAAAGCTGGAGGGAGGGAGAAGCCCCGCGGCTTGTAGCTGGATCCCCGGAGGGCTGGATAAACTCCTGCCCAGAGCTGTGCCCACAGCCCAGAGCCCCGCCAGTTGTCCCGGAGCTAGGAAGGAGGAACTGTGCAAAGAGAGGGGGTTGTGGAGATGCCCCGTTCAACCATTTTTGCATCAGGCTGAGAGCGCCCCAGCATGGCAGGGTGGCCTGGGGCTTCCCTTGAGGGACGGTGCACAGTTGTGACATAGCACAGCCCTCCCTCAGCAGAGGTCCTGGAAGATCACAGCTGAGAAAGAGGGCCCGCTCGGAAAACCCAGGGACGCTGCGCCAAGTCCGGTGGTTTCTGGGTCAGCAAGAAAGAGGGTCTGGGATGGATCCGAAATGAAGGCTTAGACTCTCATGATGGCCTTCAATATCCAGGAACATCTGGGGGGATTGAATATTAAAACTGCCCTGCCTCCCTGGCCACCCAGACACACACCCCACATTCAGGGCGGACGGCTCTAGCAACACACCCAAACTGAGTTCACCAACTGAACCCCCACAAAAATCATTTCCCCACACACCGTGGGGACAAGGTTGGGGAAAGCTGACTTGAGGGGTATAGGTGACTCACAGACGCCACCTGCTGGTTAGCTAGAGAAAGTGTACGCCACCAACCTGTGTTTCTGAAAAATTAGATTGGCATTTTTTTTTTAACAACTCGAAAGAACCCTATCAAGCAAAGCAAATGCCAAGAGGCCAAAAACAACAGAAAATCTCAATGCATGTGATAAAACCAGACAATATGGAGAACCCAAGTCCAAACACCCATATCAAAATATCAGAAGACACCCAGTACCTGGCTCAATTAATCAAAGAACTACAATCGAGGAACAAAAATGTGGCAAAGGATTTAAAGGACATCAAGAAGACCATGGCCCAGGATATAAGCGACATAAAGAAGACCCTAGAAGAGCATAAAGAATACATTGCAAGAGTAAATAAAAAAATTAAAGATCTTATGGAAATAAGAGAAACTGTTGGCCAAAATTAAAAAGATTCTGGATATACACAATACAAGATTAGAGGAAGCTGAACAAAGACTCAAAGTCCTAGAAGTCCACAGAACAGAAAATGAAAAAACAAAAGAAAGAATGGAGAAAAAAATCGAAAAAATCGAAATGGATCTCAGGGATACGATAGATAAAATAAAACGTCCAAACTTAAGACTCATTGGCGTCCCAGAAGGGGAAGAGAAGGGTAAAGGTCTAGAAAGAGTATTCAAAGAAATTGTTGGGGAAACTTCCCCAACCTTCTATACAATATAAATACACAAAGCATAAATGCCCAGCGAACTCCAAATAGAATAAATCCAAATAAACCCACTCTGAGACATATTCTGATCAGACTCTCAAATACTGAAGAGAAGGAGCAAGTTCTGAAAGCAGCAAGAGGAAAGCAATTCACCACATACAAAGTAAACAACATAAGACTAAGTTGTGACTACTCAGCGGCCACCATGGAGACAAGGAGGCAGTGGCATGACATATTATAAATCCTGAGAAAGAAAAATTTCCAACCAAGAATACTTTATCCAGCAAAACTCTCCTTCAAATTTGAGGGAGAGCTTAAATTTTTCACAGACAAACAAATGCTGAGAGAGTTTGCCAATAAAAGATCTGCTCTACTCCAGATACTAAAGAGAACCCTACCGACAGAGAAACAAACAAAGTAGAAAGAGATATAGAGAATTTTAACAGACATATATAGAACCTTACATCCCAATCACCAGGACACTCATTTTCCTCTAGGGATCATGGATTTTTCTCCAGAAGGGACCATAGGCTGAGACGTAAAACAAGCTTCAATAAATTTAAGAAGAAAAAAGAAAATTGAATATATTCAAAGCACATACTCCAACCACAACGGAATACAAATAGAAGTCAATAATTTTTTAAATTGTAAGTCCACTATTTACTTCCTACATGATATAAAATACACAAACTCTAAGGACAAATCAGTGGTTTTGAACTCAACATAAAATATGTAATTTTTGACAAGAACTATATAAAGGTGGGGGAATGGAGGAATATAGGAACATAGTCTATGTGTCCTATAGAAGTTAAGCTGGTATCAAAGAGAAATGGGGGAAGGGGCAATGGGGAGTTAAGAAATGAGTGTAGGGTTGCTGTTTGAGATGAAGGGAAATTTCTAGCAATGGAGGGTGGGACAGTGATAGCATTACAACATTCTAAATGTGATTATCCCACTTATGGAATGCTAGGGAGGGGTCGGAATGGGAAGATTTAGGCTGTATATATGTTTCCACAGTTGAGAAAAAAAAAAAAAACAGTCTAAATAGACAACAATTGAATGCCAAGGATGACCCTGGATAGGATCGGACGATGGAGGACAGGAGGCTCAAAGGGACATAGTTGAGACATAAGGAAAAGGAAACATAGAATGTAAGCTTTGTATCATTGTTGAATCTCTTGTACTTCTTAGCTGCACTTAATGGGATTGCATAAAAGAATGTTCTTGTTCATGGGAATTGTATATGAGAATTATAGTGTTTCTTCAAGGAGGTGTGCAGCTAGCTCTCACATGTTCAGAAGACAGAGCAATAGATGATGGATGATAGATAGGGAGAGAGGGAGGGAGGAAGGGAGGGAGAAGGGAGGGAAAGAAATAGCAGTGGGACGTGTTAAAGTTTGTGGATTGGGGGGTATCGGGGGGTATTGGGGAGGGTCAGGGAATGCTGGAGTTCTGTGTATGGGGTTTGTATGGTTTTTGCAACTGTTCCTATAACTTTCAATTTATTCCAAAATAAAATGTTAAAAAAAAGAAGGTATTAGAAAATTTTTTGAGATGAATGGAAACAAAAACACAGCATATCAAAATTTATGAGATACAGGTAAAGCAGTGAAAGAGGGAAATTTACAGCTGTAAATACCTACATTAAACAAGAAGAAAGAGCTCTAACTTTACACCTTAAAAAGTAAAAAAAGAAGAGTGAATTAGAGCTAATGCTAGCAGAAGGAAGAGAATAATAAGGATAAGAGTGATAAATGAGATAAAGACTAGAAAAATAACAAAATCAGTGAAACCAAAAGTTGGTTTTGAAAAGATTCATCAAATTGGTAAGCCTTTATCAAGGCTTACAAAGAATAAAAGGGATAAAACTCAAATTTCTAAAATCATAAATGAACACAGAGACATTACTATTGATCTTACAGAAATAAAAATGATTTTAAAGAAATACTGTGAGCAACTGTATGCCAACAAATTAGATAATCTAGATGAAATGGACACAGATGATCAAAACTGGCTTAAGAAGAAATAGAAAATCTAAATAGATCTATAACAAGTAAGGAGAATGACTCATTGATAAAAAATTTCCCAACAAAGAAAAACCCAGGACCAGATAGTTTCACTGTTGCATTCTACCATTTAAAGAAGAATTAACACCAGTTCTTCTCAAACTCTTCTGCAAACTTGAAGAGGAGGGAACACTTCCTAGACCATTCTATGAAGCCAACATTAAATTGATAGCAAACCAGACAAAGACAATTCAAGATAAGAAAACTACAGAAACCTTAATATTGTTAAAATGGCAATTCTCCCCAATATGATTCACAGATTCAATACATCTCTATCAAAATCCCAGCTTCCATTGTTGCACAAATCAACCATCTGATCCTAAAATTCACTTAGAAATGTGAAGGAAACACAATAGCCAAAACAATCTTGAGAGAGAACAAAGTTGGAGATCTCAAATTTCCCAATTTCAAAGCTTAATACAAACCTACAATAACCAAGGCAGTATAGTGCTGGCATAATGATAGATATATAAACCAATGGATCAGAATTGAGAGTCCAAAGATAAACCCTTTCATGTATGGCTAACTGATTTTCAACAAGGCTGTCAAGACAATTATTTGGTGGAAAGAGTAGTTGTTTCAAAAACTACTGTTGTGTTGGGACAACTGAACACTGACGTGCAAAAAAATGAAGTAGGACTTCTGCCTCAAAACTATACAAAAAATTTAACTCAAAATGGATCAAAGATATAAATGTAAGAGCTAAAACTATAAAATTCCTAGAGAAAAGCAGAGGAGTAAATCTTTATGACCTTGGCTTAGGTACACTACCTAATGCACAAGTTGCAAAAAGAAATAATAGGTAAGTTAAACTTCATAAAAATAAAAAAAAATCTGCAAATGATACCATCAAGAAAGTGGAAAGACAGCCCTCAGAATGGGAGAAAATATTTGCAAGTCCTATATCTGGTAAGGGACTTGTATCCAGAATATATAAAGAACACTTACAGCTCAATAATAAAAAGATAAATACACCAATTAAAAATGAACAAAGGATCTGAATAGATATTTTGTCCAAAGAAGAGACACAAATTGCTAATAAACACATGAAAAGATTCTCAACATCGGTGGTCATAAAGGAAATGCAATTGAAAGCTACAATAATATATCACTCCTCATTCACTAAGAAGGCTATAATCAAAATGACAGACAATAACAAGCTTTGGCAAAGATGAGGAGAAATTGGAACACTCAGGCATTGCTAGTGGAAATCTCAAAAAGTGCAGTCACTTTGGAAAACAGTCTGGCAGTTCCTCAAAAAGTTAGAGTTACCTTATGACCCAGGAATTCCTCTCCTAAATATATACCCAAGAAAAAAGAAAACATATATTCACACAAAAACTTACATACAAATGTATATGTAGGATTATTCCCAAGAACCCCAAAGTGGAAACTGATGAATGGATGAATAAAATGTGTACATCCTTACAATGTAATATTAGTTGGCAATAAAAGGGAATGAAATACTGACGCATACTACAATATGGGTGAACCTTGAAAACATAGTAAGTGAGAGAAGTCAGGCACAAAGACCATGTATAGTATGATACAATGCATATGTTATACCCAGCATAGACGTATCTATAGAGACAGGAAGTAGATTGGTGATTTCCTAAAGCTGTGGGTGGGAGGTCGTATTCTGTGCGGTAGGAAGAACCGGGAAGTGAATCCTAATGAATACAGGGATTCTTTTTGTAGTTAAAAAAATTTCTGATGTTGCTTGTGATGATGGTTGTACAACTCTGTGAATATACTCAAAACAACTGAATTACACATTTCAAATGGGTGAGCTGTATAACATGAATTATATCTTGAAAAAGCTGTTAAGAATTGAATTGCACTTTAAAAAAAGAAAGAAAAAAGTGTAAGATCCTTGGTCGGAGAAAAGCTGTCTGATCGATGTGATCTTCAATGAGGTAAAAGTAACAGCTTGGGCTACCTTCCAATTAAGTAATTACAGTTTTAGACAGTAACCCATTAGACCAAATGAATGGTTGCTATTGAAATACTAAAATGGGGCATTTATTTTGAGCATAGGCTTCCATCTTCTTCAATCTCCGGTGCTTAGAATAGCATCTGATAGATAAAACACTCACTAATTATCTGCTGACTTGAATTTCACTAAAAACTGAGAAATCTCCAGTTCAGGGAGGAAACATGCCTTGCTCTGAGCCACATGTCTAGAAAAGGATAATTGCAATGGACTACAACCCACGTCTTCTGGCTCCTGGCCAGTTTCTTTCCACTGGGTTGCAAGTTAGTGGCAGTAGTTCAAACACTATTTTTGGTTCTAAGATAACGTCCCTCTTTTTTTTTTTTTTTTTTGTTTACTCAAAACCTCCCCAACAAAAGTGAAAGAAGGAAGCCCATCATTTGGGGGCCCAAAGGTCACCCTTTAAATCATGGTTGAATTGCCAACAGAAGGAGGTTTTTCCTCCTACCACTTTCTGTGGCATTTTGGCAGATCATCAGATGTTACTGGCAATGGGGATCACTGAGATAAAGCAATTAATTTCATTAATTAATTTCAAAGATACTGGTGTATAAAAATTAACGTGCCTTTATAAGACAAAATAGGTTACTACGTAAAAAAAAAAAAAAGGTAAAGATATACTTTAAAATGGTTAAAGTAGTAAATTTTAGGTTATGTGAATTTTATCTTAAAATTAAAAAAATAAAATTAAGTACACCTGACCCTTTCCTAGCTTTAGAGTTTTTTATTCTGTGAACCAATAACATTTTACTATTTCAGTAGTTTGAGTTAGATGTTCTTTTACTTGCAACCATAAACATCTTAGAAGGTATATCATGTGTAATGTGTGGTTTTTATTTGAAAAAGATGAAAAATGAGAACAGTGGCCTTCTAAATATTAAAATGTACATATATTCTATATTAAAAGTGTGACATTAAATTGGGGTATAAGTGGTGATACTCCGACTGCCAAATCCCAAATATGTAGGGGGATAAAAAAAAGAATCTTCCCGTTCTTCCCCAAAAAGGGGAAAGGGGAGAAAACAAAAAATTTAAGAGTTACTAACAGTAACTGAACAAAAAAAGGAGAACGACTTAAGGAGCCGAACTTCCAGAAGTGCTGGGTCATATGAAAAACAGAAGTTTGAGATATCAGTGAGGTCATGCTCCCACACCTCCCAAGAAACCATATCCTACGAGTCCACAGAATCCTGACAATTCCCACCCCGATCTTTAGAGAAGTGAAAGAAGTTATTGTTTATTCTTAGCTTTTTCCGGTTCAGACTGTGAGGGAGTGAAAATGAGGGTAAAATGAGAAATGTCAGTCATTGGGAAGGACTGTCTGATGAAAGTGTGACGCTTCCTCAAGCAACCTACATTATTTGGGAGAATGAGCTGAAGCCCAAAGACACCTCCCCACGCCCCCCCCCCCGACCAAAAGGAGTGGGGTACACTCTGCCCCTCACCCCCTCCCAACTAGGAGGAGCATACCACGTGTCCAAAGAAGGGAGAAGCCTAGTAAATTTAGCACAACTCCACCCCCTCCTTCCCCACGCTCAAAGGCTACAGAAAATTAGATAAACAGAACACAAAGCCTTCAAACTGTAACCCGAAGAGGAAAACCATCTCTTAAGGATCCAATCGTATTGCAAAGGGAAGGTCTGAAGGAAGTTGCCAAGCATGGAAAAGACCAAAACAACTGTAAATTTTAAGAGAAAACGGCATGCAAAAGTTAGAGAATACAGCCCTAAAAAATTTTAAGTGCTACAGGCTACACAATAACTTAAGAACACGGATTCAATTAAAAAAAAAAAAAAAAAAAGTCAAGAGACTAGCTGAATAACCAAGAGAAAATAATAGCTAATAAGAAAAAGAGCCCACAGCTAAGGAAATAAATTGAGGACCAAAAACATCTACAGATAAATTAGAAATAACAAGGAACAAAGTAGACCCAGCTGAAATTTTAATTACTGGTTAAAAGACAAAGCAGAAAATTGAAAATGAGTAGAAACATAAAAAAAGAGAAAGAATATAGAAAAAGAGAAAGAATATAGCAATCAGAGAAAAAATAATATAGATGAAAAACAAAAGGATAATTGAAAATTATAACCTAATCAATGGAAAACTATTTAAAATTTTCCTTGAATGTGAGAAATAAATCTGTTGATTACAGAGCAAAGTGCGTTTAAAAATTAAAGATAAAGTTGTACTATTTCAATACATATTCTCACCAAGTTTTTGACTTTCAAAGTTCAGGTATCCAGAGATAAGAGTAGATCATCTAAAATTGGAGGGGGCGGGGGTGGAGACTGGCTATTTTCATATTCTTGAAAGCAGCATTCAATGTCAAAATATAAGGAGTTGAATCTATCAAGTTTTGAGCAAAGAGAAGTGGACTGAGGAATAATGAGCCCATCTCTGATGTCATTCACATATAATGATAACAGACTAACATCCTGAAATTTGAGATAATTCATAGATTCAGTGTGTGAGATCACTTCTTGAAAAAATACATCAAGTCAATCAATAAAGAAATTAGGAATGGCGATGTGGTGGTAAAAAGAACTGGAAGTGAACATAGAATTTGTATAAATGTAGAACTGAGAATAAACTGAGGAACTATGGTTACAAAAAATAATGCAAAAACTTAAAACTCAACAAGATAAAACTAATATAACTAACAAAAATTGGGAGGAAAGGTAAGGGAAGGTAGAAGCAGATGTAAGAGGTAATAAGCTAATCTTTCACCACAGAGTTAATTTATACTGTCTAAAATTAAAACTTGTGGGCACAAAAAGAACAACTAAACCTCTTATTATTTTCAGAGGTCTTTTTCTTTAATCATAACGGGATCATTTCAGAAATGATACGTTTGTGGCAAAGAATCATTTCTGTGAAGTCAGCAAGTCTTTAAATCTTACTTTGTACTTTTAATTTTGCTAAAGTAGAATTAAATGTAATTGTTTATATTAATAGAAATGTATAATAAAATATTATATTTAAAATGATGCCAATTTTTATAAAATCTGTCATTTTCCATGTGTCTGTATGCAAAGAGAGAATTCTGTAATTATGGCCACCCAAGGTTAAGGATGCTTATGTCTGAAATTTGGGACATTACTATTTCCTTTGTTCTTTTTTTCATTTCAGGCATCTCCTATTATGAGGATTTGTCACTGTCACTAAAACAATAACTACTTTTTAAAACAATGGTTCAGAGAAAAGCAAGCTGGTCAATGGAACAAGATTGGAGTCCAGAAACATGTACAGTGTATTATGAATCACTAGTATTAATGTGATGAAACTGACATTTCAATGCAGTGGGAAAAGGACTGTTTATTGCTTGAGTATCCATATGGAAGAAAACCAAGTTAGTTACATATGTTGTTCTCTATACAAAATTAAATTTCAGAGGGAGGAAAGATCAAGCATAAAAAGTTAAAGAATAGAAATATTAGAAGAAAATATAAAAGGATGAGACATTCTTTTAAAAGAAGTTTGGGAACCAGAGGAATTATAAAATAAAATAAATATATTTAATTTCGTAACATCCCATAGCTTCTATAAGTTATACAACATAACAAAGTGAAAAGAAAAAAACAGACTGGGAGACTATATTTACAAGCATGAAAGAAATTTGTTAATATTGTCCACATAAAACAGCTCCCCAAAATGGATAAGAATCAACTAACTGCCCACTAGAAAAATAGACATAGGATACAAACAAGCAATTTACAAGATGTTCTAGTTTGCTAATGCTGCCAGCATGCGAAACACCAGAAATGGATCGGCTTTTATAAAGAGGGTTTATTTGGTTACAAAGTTACAGTCTTAAGGCCATAAAGTCCAAGGTAAGTCATCAACAATCGGGTACCTTCACTGGAGGATGGCCAATGGTATCCGGAAAACCTCTGTTAGCTGGGAAGGCACGTGGCTGGTGTCTGCTCCAAAGTTCTGGTTTCAAAGTGGCTTTCTCCCAGGACGTTCCTCTCTAGGCTGCAGTTCATCAAAAATGTCACTCTCAGTTGCTCTTGGGGCATTTGTCCTCTCTTAGCTTCTCTGGAGCAAAAGTCTACTTTCAAAGGCCGTCTTCAAACTGTCTCTCATCTGCAGCTACTCTCTCAGCTTCTGTGCATTCTTCAAAGTGTCCCTCTTGGCTGTAGCTCCTCTTCAAAATGTCACTCTCAGCCGCACTGAGTTCCTTCTGCTTGTCAGCTCATTTATATGGCTCCACTGATCAAGGCCCACCCTGAATGGGTGGGGCAGTGCCTCCAGGGGAATATCTCATCAGAGTTATCACCCACAGTTGGGTGGGGCACATTTCCATGCAAATAACCTAATCCAAACATTCCAATTTAGTCCCCACTAATGTGTCTGCCCCACAAGATTGCATCAAAGAATATGGTTTTTTGGAGGGAGGACATAATACATTCATACCAGCACACAAGAGAAATGCAAATGGCCAAATTATATGAAAAGAATGCTTAGTATCCTAGGGGAATGTAAAGAGAAACCAGAGATATCAGGTAACTACTTCATTGCAATAACTGTACACCATTGGAAGGCGTGGAGAAATGAGATTTCTGATACAGGAAACTGCAAATTGTTATAACTTGTTTGGAAATTAAAAATAAAATGTGAATAAAAATAAAAATGTGTGTAACATTTGGCCCAACAATCCCACTTTTAAGATGTTATATTACAAAAATAACAGTATAAGCATATTAGGCCCAATATCCCAAGATAGTAGTTCCAGAAAAGTAGAACAGAGAAAAATGAAGGGAAAGAAATCAACAAAACTAATCAAGAAATTTTCTCATAAAGAAAATATTTCTAGATTGCTAAACACACACACACAACTGCTAATTTCTCCCCTAAGTATGCATTGAAATTGTACTAAAGAACAATTTCATGAAAAAAATCTCCAAACCTTATTATAATCATATATCATCAATTTTAAAACACTGGAAACAAATAGAAGATCCTACAACTTTCAAGGTGAGAATAAGAGGTTACATGAAAGGATAAAGAATCAGAATGGTTTCGGATTTCTCATCAGCAACCCTGGAAACAAAAAGATGATGGAATAATGACTTAAAAATTGTGAAGAATTATAATTTCCAAACTAGAATTCTACACCATCCAAATCATCAATCCAACTTGAAGACAGAACCTTTTTGAATATTCAATAATAGTAAAATATCTACTTCCATTCTTAGGGAACTCCTGGACATTGTCTTCCACAAAAATGATGGGATAAATCGAGAGAGAGAAAGCCATGGGATACAAGAAACACAGAATAGAAAAAGAGTTGACCGAAATTGTACCTAGATTTACAGTGCAAATTCATATTACCTACTTGGTCCAAAAAAAAATTAAGCTGAGAATTTACTTTCAAGTGTCCAACGTCTAGTTGTGCCCTAGGCTTCTGATGGAAGAAAACGCAAGGTTTCTCTGTGAAAGAAGATACCTGCTTCCTAGGCCTCAAATAATCCCCAGATAATTTTGAAAGGACAATGAGTGGTTCACAATTAAATATTCATATACATAAGGAAACGAGGAACCATGAGCAAGAAATATTTAGACAACATAAACAGACATGGGGAGATCTCATATGGTGGAATTAACATAGAGAAACCAGAAAATAATATATGTACTATTTTTAAAGAAAAAATTTTAAATCTGCAAGGAACAGGAAATTTTGCAAAGTGACTGTATTAGGGGTCTCCCAAGAACACCCCAGGTTTGGATGATCAGCTAAGAGGGCTTACAAAACTCAGTATTTGGTCGTACTCACAGCTAAGATCTATTACAATGAAAGGACAAAGTGCAAAATCAGGAAAGGAAAAAGATGCATGGTGCGCCTTTTAAAAGGCTAGGAGAAATGTGTTGACTTCTAGGAAGTTTTTTTTTTTAACTCTTTAGAATCATCACAGGCACATTAATGAACTTCTGAGATGATGCAAAGGCGGAAAGGAACACGGAAGTGTTAAATGGTAACTTGGAGACGGTTTTAGAACCTCACCTCATCGCCATCAGCATCCCCTAAGGAAACACACTCAATCGTAGTAAAAGCAGCCTGTGCTCCGCAAGCGCAGATTCAAGACAAGTCCCGTAGTGCCATTTCCAACCATTTTGCCAATTCTAAAAACCTCATATAGACACAGACGTTCTGCAGCCTCCAGTAGAGAAGGATCACTATTTTGCTGGCTAACTGAAACAAACTAAGTGTAGTAGTCGACAAATATAATCTTAATAAAAAGGCTTCATTTAAGTTTAAAAAATTAATGTCAAAAATAGAGAATGTCCAATAATATTTCAAGTGAAAGGGTGAAAGTCCCAAATTGAGTGGAAACACTCCTTATCTCTTTATTTTCCTTCATGGCAATTATAATGTAACATATAAATTGTATTTTATTTTTAATGTTTATTTTAGTAGCATATATACAACCCCACATTTCCCCTTTTAACAACATTGGGAGATATATTTTATTTTGAAGATTGTTATTGGCTCAGGGTGCAGCTTTTTAAAACAGGCACTGTCAACCAGTGTTCTCAGGAGGATGAGGGTTTGGAAACCGTTTCATGGGAAAACTTTAAAGAGGATATCCAACAGGGGAAAAAAAAGGACGGGAAAGCAGAATTGGATGGGTGTTTTTTAAAACATTTTAAGGACCCTAGAAAAGAGATTAAACTTAATTTAGCTCCAGAGGTTAGAACAGGTTGGAGGTAGAAGGAGGCAAATAAAACTGAATATAAAGACCCATCTAATTAAAGCCAGCAGTAAATGACTGCATTGGACAGGCTGGGCCCATCCAGAGGTATGCTGTCTGATTCCACGGTCCTCCTGGTCACCGCGTCAATGGGAACATCTTGGGTGGGTGGCTGTAAATCAAGTGCCTCCCCACCTCTTAGGTCCTTAGAAGTAACAGATGAAGGAGGGTTGGGGAAGAGACTGAAAGCCTTGTCCGCCTGCCAGCGCTTCCTTTTGTTGAAAGGCCCACCTTCTTTATATATGAAGGCCCCCTCACCTAGCTTCTTCGCCTAAAAGCAGCGCGGGGCAGCGCGGGGCAGCGCGGGTTTAGCAAAGCGCCCCAGTCTCTAGCTCCCTTTCTACCCCTCGCGGCGGGGGCGGGGGAGCGTGGAAGCCGGACCCCGAGGAGAGGGAACCCCGCACGCGCTCCGGGCCAGCGGGCGGAGCAAAATCTCGCCCGGCGCAGGACGCACCCACTTGGCCGGTCAGCCGGGGCGGGCTCGCCGGCGGCCTGGAGGAAGTGCGGGGCGACAGCCGGGACGCTTAAGGAAGTTACAGAAAATGAGGAAGCGCCGCGCACAGGGCGGCTGAGAGAGACGCGGAGGAGAGAGGCGTCGCGGCGCTGCGCCCCAGCTGCCTCCGAGGACGCGCCCACCCTGCCGCGCCTTTGCAGCTGCTGGAGCCCCGGAGCCCGCCGGGTTTTAGGGGTGGGGGTGGGGGCGCGCCTCGCCGGCCCCGCCCTCGCCTCACCTGGGACAGGTAGGTGTGGCTGCGCGCGCGCTCCGTCTCCACGCCTCGCAAGGACGCGGGGACGGGCCCACTTTCCCGCGTCGTGGGACTTTCGGAGACGCGCGGTTTATTGCATGTTTTGGTTGGGCAAAAGGGGGGCTTTGGCGAACGAGGGGTAAGATGCTGTTGTGTTCGTCCCTTTACCCCCTTTTTGAAGTGCACACCAGGCAGGTGCACTCAGGGCCGCAGATCTTTTAAAAATCGGAGGTAAAAGGTGCCAAAACCATTTGAATAAAAATTGGGAGGTTCTGCTACTTTTCCCCTAAACCAGCTGACTTCCAGGGTTCAGCCACCGTACAGGGAGAGATACATTTGGACCTGGGCCGGGGGTGGGGGTTGGGGTGGAGACATGGACGCGCAGACGTACGGCTGAGCGGACTGTGACCGCGGGACGGCGACTCATCAGGTACCTCCATGAAGTGCAGAAAGTGCAGAAGTGGGACAAGTTTTCTGGGAAACACAAAGCTGGAATCAGGCAGAGCAAATGAAATTTGATCTTAGAAAGAAATTTTTTTTCGTTGGACCATTTATACGAAACTGCTGGAAAATTCCACTGCCTAGAAGTTACTCAGTGTAGATATGTTCATATGCCTTCTTAGGTTACATATGTACATTTTTTTTTTTTAACTCCAGTAAGAGCGAGCTGTTGCATAAGAAAAACCTGAACATTTCTAAACCACTACGCTAATATTTAGCTTGATTGCTGTTTCCGATACCTAGTCCTTGTAAAGTAACTTAACTTAGCCAGTGAGTGATTTAGAGAGCAGAAACGTTTTATGTAGTAAAATCTAAGTTTGTGATAAATGGCAATATGGCAACATGACTTCAAAAACTTAAATCCGTCTAAATCATTATATAAAAATGCAATTCATTATTTTGTGTGTTTGTTTAAATTTTCAAGAACCAGAAGGACAAGCATTGGAGAAGTAGAGTTTGACTCTTTTTGTGTCACAAACAGAATTCCAGGTTATTTCATGAGTTTTGTATGACTCTCCAAAGATTTCTTTGAACTCCAGTAACACTGTTAATAGGAAGAGCATTTCTTCTCTTTTTAACCCTCAAAATATTTCAGTGTGTGGTTAAAAGAGTTGGAGATGTGCCATATCTAAATCATCATGTGTTCAAAAAAAAAAAAAAAAGCAAAAAGTCAACCATAGCATGCCTGTGAATTCCTGCAAGAGATCAAATTGATCCATCGGTTTTGGGTTTGTTTGTTTCAGTAAGAACAAATTCAATGCTATTACACAAACAGCACTGCTTGAAAATTAAATATGTTGATGATTCCCTCTCCCCCCAAAAAAGTCTAAATAGTGCATGCATGGATATATTTGTATTTGAGCTAAAGATTTAAATACTTGTAAAGTCTGAGATGTTTTAAGTGAGAAATCTTTTCAGTTGTAATTTCTTTTTGGATCATTTTATTCTATCCACATCATAATTTTGTTTCGATGTATTTAGAGAAATTTTGCAATAAAGTAGAAATTAAATTGTTTTATTCTTTGTATTTGGAGTGCTTTGATATAACAAATTTTATAGAAAGTCTTAATAATTAGAATGCTTTTAATGTTTCAAGCAATGATAAAAATGAGGTGTATACTCTGAGTCTTTACCTTTGCCGAGAAATGAAATAGGAAGAAATATTATTTTATACCTAGATTTGCACTTTGGAAGTTACTCACCTTGGTCTTATTTAGGCCCATAGTTAATATCCTAAATGCAGATCTGATTTCTCTGTTTTTTAAAGCAGGGGCGTCTTAATAGAACTTTACCTGTGCCCATTATCATTTTGAATCTCATGATTTTTCAGAATTTAGAATTGAAATCCAACTTAAATTTCAGGATTTAGAATTTAAACTTAGAATCTAAATTTCAGACTTGAGAAAGACATTTCTCAGAATTTAGAAAGGTGTGCATCCATACAAACACCATATGTTATCCACCCTGCCAACACCCTTTGCTTCCACACATCAATGTATCTGCACTAATAATAAGAAAATTTTTACTAGGTGGAATAAGTAAAGACTATAAATAACTATGCCAGTTTAGGTCAGTGTCACTAAATGAAGTTCCTTAAAATTTAGAAAAAAGACTTGTTTCAGAGCTCTTTGGAGCTGTGCCTCAGGGATTTTGGATCTGCATTATACTCCATTGACCTGTTTGCATTTGAAAAGAACCAAATTGCATTTATATTGCCCAATAATTTACATTTTCCAGAAATTAGGTGAGTAGTTCCCCCTTTTATAGAGAGTCTGAAATATGGCAAGATTTCACTGAGTTTTTAATCATGTAGATCAAAATATAAGTTTAAATAAGCATATCCAATTTTAGTGAGTGATAAACTATTACCACTGTGTCTGTTTCTTTTTTTTATATCAACATTTATAATATTTTAAACTTTAAATGTATAGTGTGTCCAAATTAATTGCAAATTTAAAATATATTCACTCTAATCCATGTTCAGTAAATCTAGGTATCAGGCAATTGATTATGAAAAATATAAGAATAGTTAGTTGAATCAGAACATTATAGCATCAATAGAAATAATAAAAAAATGAAAAAAAAACCAAAACAGCATAAATTATTGGCTGTTTACTACATGTAAGAAACTACACCAAATGCTTTAGAAGGAACATCTCATTTCATGCACACATCAACGTGACTAAATGGAGGCTGTGTATTTTTCATTTTGAGAATGAGGAAACCAACATGCCTGTGATTTCATGGCTAGCAAGTAGAGTATGTGACTCCATGCTGTCTTCATGATTATCATATTTCAATGAGGATAGGCTTCTCTTTTTCAGTTTTTACAGTCTCCTCTTCAGGAATAGGAAGCCTATAACTGTTTATTGTACAAATAAATCTGAAAGTCTCTTTCCATGAGTCCACATCTTGGCTCTCTCCTAACCCAGACAGCCTGAGACCAGCCAGGGACAAACCTGTAGTCTGACAAATTCAGATTTATTGACTTATTGCTACGAGAGAGATTACACATCAGAGGATCTGTGGAACATCTCCAGCAAACAAAGGAAAAGATTGAGTTATTGTAGGATTTGAGGGAAGAGTGAAGTTTAGGTAAAATTTAAATGAAGCAAGGTTTTGATAGACTCAAGGCAAAGGAGGCTATATGTAAAGGGTTTAAAAACAGGTTTGAACTGTCAAGTGGATCTGGTCCTCTTTCCATGGAAACTTCATAGTTAAGATAGATACTGAGTATTGTGTCCAGAGACATAAGATCTGTAGCTGTTCACCTGGGTTGGAAATTGAGGCTGCAACCCTGGGTCAAAGTGACTTAAATCCTCCAGGAAGAGCGTGTTTCATCCTTATTGATATAGTTTCAATCAGCAGAGTTTCTGACAGTCTGTGATTTTAGAGTAAGAGAGCAGTAGTTACTTAAAGAAGGGGTGATAATGACCTTTTATGGTGGCAGTATGTCCTTGGAAGAAATATTTTTTCCTGTTAACTTTGCAGCTAAGTTTATCCGTGCTTCTTATCTATGTCTAATGAAAGGCAGGGCAGATTTTTACAATCCAAGATAATTTTTACCTTCTCAGCTTTCACTGTGTAGATTTTTTTACTTTCCAACCATCCCTTAACTCACCTCCTCCACCCTGGTTTTGCAAGTTTTTATCATTTTCCTCCACTTCTGGGTTGGTTTAGCTGTAACTGGGTGGAGAAAAATGTTGGGGAAGAATTTCTAAAAATGTCTACATACTGAGCTTTTTTTTTTTTCCTACTAAAACAATTAAAAGCAAAATGTGCAGTACTAAAGAGTGGAGTCAAATTGCCTGGTTTAACTTCTCTCTTCTCATCTGAATTTGTTCTTTTTCACTTGGGAAAAAAGTTTTTTAACTGAGGAATTATGGGGAAATGTTTTTAAAAACCTAGGCTAATTGAATTTTTGTGTGTGTGAAATTTAACACATATACATAGCAGTGATAACTTTCAAAGTACGATTTAACCAGTAGTTAGCAAATTTCAAAGAATGTTATTGTTACAGTTCCACAATTTCAGTTATTTCCTTATTATAAAATATAACATATATACAGAAAGGTGATAACTCTCAAAATACAATTTAACAAGTGGTTATATAGGTAATTTCAAAAAATGTTATGGGTTACAGTTCCAGAGTTTCTGTTCTTTCCTTATTGTGAAATATAAGATATATACAGAAAGGTGCTAACTTTCAATCAAATATACTGCTTACCAAAGACATAGCCACCATGTCCTTAATTTAACGAGTAGCTATAGAGCAAATTTCAAAGAATATTATAAGTTACAGGGCCATCTTTTTGGTTATTTCCTTCTAGCTATTCTAATACCCTAGCATCTAAAACAATATTTCTATAAAGATTCAGTATTCATAGTCCTTTATTAAATCCTATCTTGTCTGTTGCTACCCGTCCTCTCATTTAATCACTAGCTAATTGGATTTTAAAGGAAAGTTCATTCATTTTGATATATTATCAGGGAAATTTTCTTATAATTTTGCTTATAATTTTGTCTAACAATTGTTAGCTTGTACCAATTTAATTGTTTAACATTTTGCCTTTTAAGAGTCAAATATGTAGGTTTTTGCCCTATGTATTTTGAAAAGTTGTTTGAATTGGACTCTTAAATATAATCAAATTTAGCCAAAGCCACCGAAAGTGAAAGAAGAATATTTCGTTTCTATTATAGTAGGTTTAACAAAGAAAAATGACTCTCTCGATACTTTTAATTCTCAGAAACTATGTAGTTATTTTTGGAGGATGGCCAAAGACTGACGGCTGGGGAAGCACAGTGAAGAGACTTTAGTGTAGGTGGTAACTCAATTACTAAGGACATGGTGGCTGTTCATCTGGTAAGGAGTATATTTGATTGTCTGCTCTGGTAGAAGAACAAAGTATCCAGTTCTGATACAGGTGTCCTGGCTTGCGCAGCTGGAGAAGGCAAGATCATTCACTATTATACTCAGGGAATCCTGAAGGGACCGTGGGTTTGGGAAGGATCTTGAGCCTCTAGATTGATTTGCTGAGCGTGAGATGCTTTGCTCTGAGCTGGGAGTAAGCAGGAAGCCAGCAGTTTCTACAAGGAGAATTACCATTTACTGGGGTGAGAGTGTAGAAGGAATCATTGGGTCAAGGGCAGAGTTTCTGGGAAATCCAAAATTTAAATATTAATTATCTGTTTATCCTCTGCATGGCATTAAAAAGCATTGGAGTATCTAACACGTGACCTTCTACTTACCCCCTCCATCTATTTTTCTTAATTGATAAACCCCCATTCGGCCTTGGTCATTCTGATAAATTATTAAATCTATCAGTTCCTGTTGAGGTGCCATGGGAATGTTTTGACTTAACCAGCATTACTTTTTCTCTTCTTTTAATTTAAATTTATAAGAAGTTCCTCCCTTCACTTCCTCTCATCCTCTAGTAGTGCTCCCCAAAAGTAATCTTTTAATTTTGTGAACTATTTCTTTTAGACTTTGCCTCCTTGTTTCCTTACAATATACTTATCAGGAATTTTTTTAAGTCTCAGTTTTAGATGATGTCTGCCACTATTCTTCAAAAGAACACAACCCAGGCACTGCTCATAATTCCCTGGCTATGGAATCCTTTTGTTCTCAGAGCATTTGTGCTCCAGGAAGCCTTTGGGGTAAAGTGTGAATTCTTGCTACGCGTTTTGTAAGATCCATAGAGTTTGCTTGGGTCGAGGCAGAAAGTTATGATTATTTTCATCATAAATGCCAAAAATCATTTGATTATTTGGTTGATACAGTGCCTCCGGGGCACACATTTACTGAATATTTTTTTAAGATGCTGGTTGAAAGGGTTCTGAGGTCCCTTGTGCTCAAATTCCCACTCTTTTCTTTATAAATTACACTTGGCATCTTTGTAAATGGTGCAATCACAGAGGACGTTGTTGTGATACATATCTCAGATCATGCAAGCAGTGCCCTTGGCACAGGATCTGGTATGTGGTTAGAACTGACATAACTGTCAGAGCCTCTCCCAGGTGGGGTGGCCCTGGGAATCCACCTCCGCAGTCTTGGATAGAAGTCAGTAATAAATATTCCCAAAGAGATTACAGATGAATAAATGCAATTTCTGAAGTTGGTTTCTCTGACCTCCAAAATGGGAGAACTTTCTGTCATTTTCTTTCTGAAGAGTTTTTGATTGCATAACAGGTGCTCAAATGCACGTCCACTAGTAAAGAATTCAGATACTGCAAGCAACGCAAAAGCCCTGCTTGACTATCTTGCTCAATCCCAGCCTCACCCCCACTGTGGAGAGCAGTGTAGTGTATTTTCTTTCAGTTTTTCATCCTGTGCATCCACATGTATGTACAGATATGTTTGTATCTTCAGAAGATATAATTCTCTGTGTGTGTCTTTTAAATACCGATATTATTTGGCAGCTTTCTTTTATCACCAGTATGTTGATGGAGGGACTTTCCATATCAGTGATCCTTGTATTTCATTCCACAGGGTGAAAAATATGATAGTTTATCAATAGACATTTAGATTTTTTCCTAATTTTTAATGTTATAAAAAATGCGGCGATTGTACTTTTTTCTTTTCATTCTTTCCCTCTCTTTGGCCATTTGTGCTGTGTTTATAAACCAGTAGATTAATCTTTATCTCAAGAAAGGTCTTCCGTCATGCCCATCCGTCTATTCTTTCAATCCCTTGAGTTTTTATTTCAGCAAGCAGATGGTTGATTTCCAAGGAATGTTGTTAATTCTGTATTTTATCAATGATACATTTGACTCGTGTCTTTTAGTACTAGTTTCAGTGTGAACCTTCTCTCCTCACCTTTGGACTTGGTTCATGTGTTCGCTCATTTGGCGCCTTTTCTTTGTGGGGTCAGTGTTCCTGATATGTTTGGTCTTTCTAGGTTGTATGTTCTCCTCTTTGGTTTTGAGAAGCCCTAGGACTTTGTCTTTTAAGGCTGTGTGTATTGCTTGCCCCTCTGGCAGCTGGTGCCCTGTGAAACTGAAGTACTAGAAGAGCTCATGCGCTGGGCAGTGTGTGGGGTGCAGGGGCTCCCTGTTTTCTGTGGATGTAGCCATGCCCTGCCTTTGCAAAGCAACTAACTGCACTGTTCCTCCTCGGGAACAGTCATCAATCTGTCCCTGGGGGATGGTGAAAGGTGTGGAGTGGGAGAGAGCTCGTTTGCCTGACTGCTCCCCTTCACCCCCCACTGCCGTCTCCAGTACAGATCTCTGCCACTTCCCAGGCGACCCACCCTTGGATCTTCTCACACCTTTGCAGCAGCCTTCTGCTGCCTGTGGTTTGGGCTGTGGTTTCCTTCTTCAGTTTGATCCTATCTCGTTTTGTGCCTTTCAAGAATAGTGATCGTTTTCAGGCCACTGATAGTACGCTCCCTGGCGTGGTTATGGATTCATCTTCAGTGGTATTGTTTTTAATGTTGTTTCTTTCATTTCTCTGCATTTACGGCTACCACATGTGCTTGAAGCGGAAGTCCACTACTTCCTTTTTTTTTTTTAAATTTAACAAAACCAATCAGCTGATGGTCATGGCTGGGTAAAGGAAGTGACAGTGAGAAGGAAGAAGAAACTTGCTAGAGAAGAGGTGGATCACAGAGCTTGGTGTATTGTCCCCCAAATCACTGCGGGCTTCCTTGGTTTTCACTGTTACTTTTGGAGCTGCGCCGTCAGGACTGTAGCTTACACAGAAGTATGTCTATGATGAGAGCTACGTTTTGAAGTCCAAACTGATGATTAGGAAATTAAGAGTCAAAACTCATAAATTTCTTAGAAGCATACCTAAATGCACATAGGATTTTAGAGGTGGAAAAAATTTTAGAGACCTTCTAATTCATCCTGCTGAGAAGAAGTGAGGTCTGGAAAGGTTAAGCCATTTGTCCAACCCCTAAGTGGTGTTGCTGGGATTCAAACCCCCAAGCCTAGGTGTTTCTTAATCCAGAACCAGAAAGCTTATCCAATGCTCTAAAAGGGAGAAAAAGATGATCTGCTTTTGTGCCAAGGGGGTGGGAAGTCTTAAAGTCCTATCAATGGAGGCAAAAAATCTGGAAAAGATAGAGGGATGGCATAGGGTCAGTTTTAGACCTTTTCTCAGTAGTTGTAGGAAACTTATTATGTTTATGATTTACTTACTTTCTCAACACAGTTTTTTACAATCTTTATGATAATAACAAGTTTCCTATAACTACGGGAAAAGGTCTAAAATTGTGTTGAGAAAGTAAGCAAATTCTGAAAGAATTAGACTGAAGATTTATAAATCAATGAGTGATTAATATGAGAACATTGGATGCTAATTTTTACATCTTCCCTCAAGAAAGATTAAGCTTCCTTCCACATTTACCATCCAAAGTGAACTAGAGCAACATAGAAAACTAGTTTAAAAGGATGCACCAGGCCACATGTAACAAGCCCAGTTGTCATGTTCATCAGACCTTGTGTACCTGTGGTTGTCATCACACAGAGCAGAGCTGCTATTTTCTGCACTGCTGCCACCAGTGCAGTGGAGGAGGAAATGCAAGGTGTGCTGAAAATCTTGGAATAGAGGGAGGGCACAAAAGAATTTTTTTTTTTTTTTTTTTGGCTTTTATAAAGTGGGTTTATTTGGTTACACAGTTACAGTCTTAAGGCCGTGGAGTGTCCAAGGTGAGGCATCAACAATAGGGTACCTTCACTGGAGAAAGGCCATTGACATCTAGAAAACTTCTATTAGCTGGGAAGGCACATGGTTGGTGTCTGCTTGCTCACAGGTTGTATTTCAAAGTGGCATTCTCCAGAATATCTCTGTGTCAGCTTCTCAGGGCAAACTCTGGGCTAGTACCTCCAAAGCATCAACAAAACTCTGCTTTCAGCGGCCATCTCCAAAATGTCTCTGTAAGTTGCAGCAGCAGCAAGCTCCTTCTGTCTGAGTGTCTTACACAGGACTCTAGTAGACTAATCAAGGCCAATGCCAAATGGGTGGGGCCACGCCTCCATGGAAATTATCTAATCAGAGTTATCACTTACAGTTAGGTGGGTCACATCTCCATGGAAACAACCTAATCCAAAGGTTACAACTTAATCAACACTAATAAGATATTTTTAAACCCAATTCCATTTGATTTTGGAAGTATTTATGATGCTGATGGGATTTTAGTGATTCATTGAAAGAAAGGCAGTTGACAACTGAGGAGAAAAGATACATTCTAGAAATAATATAGAAAAGTGAACACACAAGACAGGGATGATTTCCGTAAGGAGTCACTGTTGTCTGCAAAGGTATCTGTGCAAGGTGTTCCTTCTAGCTTATTTCTTCTAAGAAAACTCTGGAAGGAGTGTTGGTGTTCATTAATTAAGGAAAGGTTAAGTAAAATATGGCCATCTCTGGAGATCAAGATAGAGGAACATCTAAGTCATCTTAAGTGACCCTCGTGTAAAGATGGTCATTGTGTATGTAAACACCAATCAAAATCAAGCAAATTAAAACAGTTAAGATACAGTTGCCCCCCACTCCACCCCCAGATTGGCAAAACTTAAAAAAAAAAATTATGATAAGACTCAGGGAAAAAATGAAAAATAAGAGTAATAAGGAGGGGCACAGTCCACAAGATCTTAAGGCAAAGCTATAATGGAGAGTGGAACAACACGCCCAAATTACACATGGAAAATTGGTGTAGTATAAAGGTGGCATTTCAAATCAGTCAGAAAGGGGGATTTTAATTAATTTAAATTTAATTTATCTGATGTTCTTAGAAAAAAACTGGCTAATCACTTGGGGAAAAAATAAAGCTTTATCTTTTATACCAAAATAAATTCCTGATTAAACAAAGAATAAAAATACAGCAGTGAAATCCTAACAGTACTAACAGAAAATTTTGGTGAGTTTTTCAATAATTGTAGAGTGAAGAAGGCCTTTTCACACATGCTACTGAAGATAATAGAATGATAAATAAGATTTTCTAAAAAAATTTTAAGTCCCTGTACAAATGAAAATATGTGTGTAAATAAGTAAAAACAAACTGTGGGATATATTTATTTTTATGCCCATGGTAAAGGTCCAGTAGCCTTAATGTGCAGTGAATTCTTTCAAGGCAATAAGGGAAACGAAACAAAACAAAACAAAACACCACAGTACAATAGAGAGGTCAGTCAAAGGGGAGATAAGCAATTAAAAATGCAAATGAGCCAATAAGTGCAAAAATATGCTCTGCCTCTCTGTAATCTGACACTCATTTAAGGGTTTGCTATGAGGTGGGATGAGGGAAAAAGTCACTCCCATGCATGGGTTCTGACAGGGCCCATTGGCACTATCTTCCAAATTATAAAATACACATAGCCTGTGACTCAACAATTTCACTTTTAGGAAATTATTGCACATATACATTGACAAAAGTTGGATAATGCATATGCATACAGTAATTCCTTGCAACATTTTATTTTGTAATAGCAAAAAAAAAAAAAAAAAAAGAGGAAAAAAGAAAGCTCAGTGCCCAACAGTAGGGGACTGATTAAATAAACTTTGGTGTATCCATACATTGGACCCCTAGACAGTCTTTTAAAAAATGTGAAATTTTGTTCACCCAAAGAGATAGCTGTCCGAAGCTATATTGAATGAAAAAGCAACATATAATTTATCGTTATATTTTTAGTAAAACACATGCACTTACATGATGATGTACACTTGTGTGTGTGTGTGTGTGTGTGTGTGTGTGTGTGTATGTGTGTCTGGCTCCATAGATATCAAACTAGGAATAGCAGTTATCTGAGAAGGGGAGTAGAATTGTTTTAGAGAAAGGTGAAATTCACAGTTTTACTCTGCAGACTTCTGTATTGTTTGCAGGTTTTACAGTGATCATGCCTGTGTGCTTTTTTTTTTTTTTTTTTTTAATTTAGAAAAATAACAAGAAAGTTTGCTTGGGGGGAGAAAAACAGTGGGATGAGGCCAGGAAAAGAACTGCATTTAGAAACACAGTGACATGACTGCTGTGACCATTCTGTCTTTAAATGAATTACGGGTGGAGAGGTTTTAAGTGGTTGCCCAAAGTTGTGCAGTGGTGGTTCTCCAACACAACCATACCCTGCCTTCAGGATGCTTTTCCTGACTACTGATGCCCACGTCTCCCTCCTAAGATGCTGATCTGTGCTGTCCTGCAGCTTGCCTTTGAAATTATTTTAAAGCCCCTCTCACCTCATCCCACCCCCACCAAGTGCAGCAGCCAAGATAGAGAACTACTGCAATTTTAGAACTAGTCAGTAGGATTTCATAACATGCAAGCACATCTTTTAAATCTTTTAAGGTTAATAAAGTTTCCACCAATTTGTTATGTATTGATCTTCTGAGCATAGTGACAGCTTTGTGTGCCTTTTGTTGTCAGTGCTCTGGATGGGTGAGAGTGGTTCCTTCCCATCAGATCTCTGTGAGTGTATGTGTGTTTGTGTATGTGTGTGTGGAAGACAGAGCAAGAACAGGTGTTTTTATGTTGTGACTACTCCCTTCCACAGTTGCTGGTATTTAGAAGATCTGTAGGTCTGTGAAAGTCTAGGAGCAAGGCTGTTAAATGAGAAAGTCCCTGCCTTCCCAGCACACTGTGGACTGGTAGGAGATGAACACACACCAGATAATTCTCAGAAAAAGAAGACGTGTGCTGGTGTGATAGAAAAATCTCCCATTAAATGTTCTCCACGAGATCATTTGAATTGCTTCCATCGTGAGATTTTTAGCATTATTCTAAGTTTATTGTACTTTTCTCCCAATCAGCCCAACTTGTTGTTGTCTACTTGATTTCCATGAAATGTTTTCTATTTATTTTCTCATAAGAAGGATATAAAGAACTGAGCTCCTGGTTAAGAGCTCCGGTCGTGGTTTCTTGACGGCCTGTGGCTTAGCTTCCTTGCCTCGTGGCTGCAACAGCTGCAGACTGGCAGGGTTGCCCAAGTTGTGGGCCATTTTACGAAGGTCTGCTGCTGTTACTTCCCGCCTCTGCTGGCTGCATCCATTCATGGACACCCTCAGGAACACTGTCACACTCACACCAGAAAGCCTGGAGGGCTTATTGCATCAAATTATGTATTTCCACTTTATAATAAAATGTGTAGGACCGCAGTTTTGACCTGTGAATATCCATTTCCAAGAAATGGCTTAGTTTTTTAAATTACTCTCTGGGAGGCAGTGTGGTTAGCAGAAACAGACCATCACACAGGCCTGGGGTCCATCATTTGCTTGAAACTACTTAGGCTCTGCTACCTCATCTGCAAAATGAGGATAAAAATACAGGCCTCTAGGGTTTTTGTTGTGCGCAGTGATACACGATGCAAAGCACCAAGCAGACTGGCTTGCAAATTAGCATTTGCAAAATGCTAATGGTTGGGGGCCAGAAATCAAGGATAAATCATTTCTGGTTATCTGGGTGTGTCTTTTAGGAGCAAAATAATTTTAGTGACTTTATTGGAGGGTTATAGGAACTCTTGGACTCTTGCCTAACAGTGTTGCTTGACTTCAGAAGCAAGCCTATATCCCAAAGCTATGTTGGGAATAGCTGCTGGGACTAGGCAGGGCTCAGGGAATGAGTTTCCATCCATCTCTTGTCGCCCGTCATCGGACCAGGGCACTGACATACCCCCGCAGTGGGTCATGGCCAATTTCTTGGTCTGGAGCTCTGGAACACTTCATAACATTTTGGCCCTTGTAACCCACTATCTAATGGGTAGGTTTTGTCTCCTCTGCCTGATTGCAGCAGCTGGAGCTGTGCAACAGACTTTTTGTATCCTCTGCTTTTCCAGCATGGAACCTTCTTTGCACATTGTAAACACTTTTAAAGTTCCCTTCTAATATTTTCATATGCCAGATTTGATTTAAATACAGTGAACAAGATATTTAGAGAAAAGGCATCCCTCCTTAATAAAAAGAAAACCTAAAAGCCTGCAAGTTTGGCACTAGTAGGAGAAACTTCTGGAAGGGAGGGGATGTCTGGGCCACACAGACTCTCTCTCTGAGGATGAATTTGTAAGATTGCCTTCGCTGATCTGCAGGCCCCACCTTGCAGGGCTCAGGGCAGGCAACTCTTGTTGCTTCCCTCTGACACAGTGGCTCATGCATGGACAAAAAGGTGGGCAAAAGGCTTTTCCCTGTTTCCTTGCCAAGGATCTAGAACTGTGCTGTTCAATTCAAAGCCGCATGTAGCTACTTACATAGCAACTACTTAAAATTAAAAAAAAGAAAAATCAGTTCTCAGTCACACTATAGCCACATGTGGCCAATGGCTCTGAATTGGAAGGTCAAGAACAAACATGCCCCTCCTCACAGCCAGGCTGTTGTGCAGCGCTAGTCTAGAAGTCCATGTGCACATGTCATTTTCTACAGGGCCCCTGTGCCTCTTCCCTCTGGGAGCTAAGGAAGGAGACAAGCTTTCACCAGCCTCCTAACTGTCTCAGCTCTTACCGCGTCTTGGTGTGGTAAGTACATCCTGACACTCCCCACTTTCCCACGTGTTGGCCCCAGGTGGCTCTCCATTTCTTAATGGGTGTCTGACTCTAGGAGTTGACAGCCCATACTGAGAATACCTGCACCCTTGAGCTGAGATCCCAAGCCTTGTCTGTGCGATCTGGCATGGTCCTTTAATTCTCAGCATAGCAAGGCTCTCACAACACTGCACAATACCCTCCCCCCATTATAACCCGGCTTAGTTACGGTACTGCTGATGAGTCACATAAGGAACTGAAATTTTCCGCAGCAGATGTCCCCTGAGTGGGGACCCATCCTTGGAGAAAATAACTGAATAATGCATCCTTGTGCAAAACACAGTAGATTCAATGTAGTGTCTGAAAGAATGAACTACCTGTTTGTTCAAGAGGATTCCAAGATCATGGAGAAAACCTGAGTTGTGCTTATACATTACTCGACATTTGAAATGCAGCCTCATTTCCTCATTTCCGAGGTTTTGGTCATCGTGAAAGGAAGGTTTGGAGAGAGAACGTGTTCCTCATTAAGGTGAAATGAAGGAAATCAAATGCTGATCGAGTGACCATGCTCTATACTTCCAAATACGAGAAAACAATAGTTTTATTTCTGGAAATGTGTACCATTTGCTCATGTAAAGACTCTAAGAGGGATTAGAGGTACTTCCCTTGGACTTCCTGGCAGGTGTGTCCTGTGGGAGGTGGAACCTGCAAAGCCTTTGATGGATCTAAGTGAAAGATGTCACTATTGCATGTGGTGGGAACTTGGGGGAGTTCAAGGGTGCACTACCACCTTCTGTGGCTTGAGCTCTGCCTTATTCTGGGCTGCCGGGCGAGAGATGTGCACATTTGGTTGGCCTGGCTCTGGAATTCCTTGCTGCTTAATTTGGGTAGAGATAAAATACCACAAGCCAAGTCGTTTTGAAGGGTTCATGGATTACAGAACTTTCTTTCATGATTCAGCCTGACATCTGGAAGTGTAGTAATGCATGTGCTCTTCCTAAAGTTAACTACCCAGCCTCCTACCAGCAGACAAACATTTACGCTCTGCTCACAATACAGGGCACAACCCAGGTTCTTTGACCTGCGTTATTGTGTTAAAAAATTTAATAGCTACAGATTAATGGGGGTAAATTTATTTAACTAAAAATATTTTCCTGAATGGTGTCTTTCATATTACTTCTTTATGAAAGTTCAGAAAATTCCATGTAAAACTTCAAATTATTTGCATTCTTCTCTCAGTTTGGTAGCCCATGTTGCAATTCACTTCAATGTTCAGCTCTATTTGGATCAGGTTTGAACCCAAGAATTTTTAAGATAAAATCAGTAATTCTAGAGAAATGATTATACTGGCTGCAGTCTAGAATTACCTGGAAAGTTTTGTTTAACAAACAAATAACTTATTACTGTAGTAACATATAACACAAAATTTCCCATTTTAACCACTTTCAAGTAGACAATTAACTGGTATTAATTGCAGTCACAATATTGTGTTCCCATCACCAACAGCCATTACCCCAACTTTTTCATCACCTCAAACAAATTCTGTACCCATTAAGCAATATGTTCATTTCCCCTTCCTTCCCCCCAAATAATCTATGTCTCTATGAATTTCCCTATTCTAGGTATTTCATATAAGTGAGATCATACAATATCTGTCTTTTTGTGTCTGGCTTATTTCATGCAACACATTGATTGTCTACCAGATTCATTCATGTTGTTGCATGAATCAGGACTTCATTCCTTTTTACAGCTGAATAATATTCTATTATGTGTCCCACATTTTGTTTATCCATTCCTGGGTTGATGGACACTTGGATTGCCTCCATCCTTTGGCAATTGTAAATAATGCCACCATGAACACTGCTGAACAGGTATCTGTTCAAGTCCCTGCTTTCAATCTTTTGGGGTATATATTGGGAAGTGGGGTTGCTGGTTCATATGGTATTCTGTGTTCAGCTTTCTGAGGGAATGCTAAACTGATTTCCATAGTGACTTGGAGAGCTTTAAATAACTAACGATGCCTGGTCCCAACCCCGAGACATTCTGAATACATTTGTCTGTGCTGGGACCCTACATCAGTACTTTAAAAAATCATCCCAGGTATTTCTAATAACCTGCAGCCAGGGTTGAGAATCACTCTTCCAGTCTAGCACTTTGCTTTACTTTGCTGTTAATTGAACTTAATGATGAAAGCGATAGCTCAGATTTCCTGTGCATAAAAAACAGCTTTGACTCTGACTCAGTATCTTTGTGGTGGGCTCAGGAGTTCGCTTTTTAGCCTTCAGCTGGTGTGATTTTGAAGCAGGTGTTTGGTAGCCATGACCACCCTGCTGCTTTCTGGTTCTTGATAGAGGCATGAGAACTTTCCTAACTTCCACAATCATTTTGGTCTAAATCCTCAAATTTCTTGGGTTCTATACTCACTGCTTTTTGTCTTTAGATTGGACATGTTCTTCACCTCTGAAACCCATGTGAGCTTTGTTCCTCTGTCTTCTGGCTTTGATTGTTGCTGAGAAGTCAAAGGCTCAGTAATTTACTTTTCCTTTATAGGGTCCTGGGTAATAAACTCTTGTCATCCTGGATACAAGCCCTCTTTCATTTATGGACATTTACTTTGATTATAACTCTAAACATTCCTTCCACTCCTTTAAATCTCTACTTCAGAGACATCAGTTTCGCATAGTTTGGACCTCTTTTGTCTTTCTGGTATTTTTATGTTGAATGCTTTGAACTCTTTGTTATGTTCCATTTCATTTTGCTCAATTTCCATTTCATTTTTCTCAGGTTACTCAATAATATCCCCTGCATTCTGTTCTCTTTTGTTAACGTCTGTTCTCTTTTTGTGGTTTGAAACAACAGCCATCATTTCTTTTCTGATTTTTTTTTCCTGAGCTCTGTCAGCTTATACTTGATGCCTTTTCTTGCCTCTCCATGTCTTCCCCTAACTTGTTACCTCTGGATTGAGCTATTGCTTTAAAAGAGTGATTATTCTGTTAATAATAATCATGACGATTCCATGGTTATACATATGGTCCTAATTTCATCAGTCCCCTATTGCAATTTTCTGGTGAATGTTCTTCATCTGCCATTTGTTTCTCTTATAGCTTCCCTCCTTTTATTCTTTTTAGTGTAATTATATAGACATTGTAGGTTCCTCGTCTTTGAAATGAACCGTGTTAGAGAGGAGCCCTGAATGTGCTCTAGTGAAACAGAATATTTTCCTCATTCTCAGTAATGCTTGTGTGTGTGTCTGTGAGAGAGAGAGAGTGTGTGTGTGTGTGTGTGTGTGAGAGAGAGAGAGAGAGAATAGATTTGTTTAGTATTTATTTCTTGCCAGTGAGACTGCTAATCATTCAGAATCTCTGCTCTACCCTCCTAAAAACAGTGGTTTTGCCATGTCTGTGGAGAGCCCCAGGCCCCACAGGCTTTGTCTGAGATCTGCAGGAGCCCAGGCCTTCTCTGGTGGGCTTCCCTGAGGGTCCTCATGCTCCCAGGGGGCACTTTGCTGCCTTGGGCTTGGCTGGCCCCAGCCAGGGTGGTCTTTCTGGATTAGTGTTGTCTGCTAGTTCAATTGTACCTCTCTTTCCTGTTCTCCTTGCTGCAGAATGATTTCAGACAGAAGAAGTGGGTAGTGACATCTTTACTCTGTCAAAATCCAAGCAATCTGACATTTTGATATTTATCTTACTTATTTATGGTGGTCCACATTTTCATTTATAACATGGCCAAGTTTCTGCAGCAACAGTTCAAAACCAACAACTCAACAGAAAACAACTTTAGGATGACCCCCAAACCTTCACCTGGAATTCTTTGCTTCTTCCAGCCTTTCTGATCTATGTGGCCAAGGGATGGCTGTTTTCTCTTGTTGGCTGGGTCTTCAGTCGATTCAGCACATCTCTTGATTGAGCATCTCTTATGTGGCAGGAATGGTGTTGGCTACTGGGTGTAGAGCAGCGACCAAAATCCTTCTCTGCACTGAAGTTGTAACAGTCAATGGAAAGAACTAGTAGGAGGCCAGCACATAGCCTTGTTCACATGTAACTTCATTTATTCTTCACAGCAACTATTTTTTGGAAAAATTTAATAAATGCAGAAAAAAGTACAGAAATAGTGGCTAGATTCCACTAATAATTAAAAATTTCAGCATCTTGCCATTTCCACCTCTGTTTTGTTCTAAGTCAAAGAAGAACATCCCAAGTAAAGTTGAAGCTACAGCCCTTTTTTTACGAGTGAGGACTTGAGAATAATTTGCCCAAGGCTGAACAGCTGGTGAACAACAGGACAGAGGTTTGAGCTCAGAATCCTTGGGAGCAAAGACTATTCTTTTTGCCTTCCATTAATTATGTCATTAATAATAGATGGGTGGCTCATCTATTGCAAATGTTAACACCTATAATACTAAACCAGGCAGATTTTTTTCCCCATGCCATGAACTGATTTTTGGTATATGCAAACGTATCTTTTTGAGGGTGGCTGGAAATATCGTGTTAGGGCACCACACAAATACAGAGAGATGTCATTATCAGAAATTGAGGCTAATTGAGATAAAATTTTCCAAATAATATCTCTCTATTGTGTTGATTTTTTCCTGTAGCCAGTACTTTCCCACCTAATCTGTAATCATTGAGGCCCCTTGTGAATATTCTAGAAGTCACTCAAAATGGATAAAGAATGAATCTCAGAATCACAGGTCACATTCATATATAAGATAATATGTACAAAACAGGGAAATAAATACTAAAACCAAGTTAAATTTGACTGTTTCATATGGCTCATGTTTTTGAAGTGAGTGAACTCTTTTATGATACAGTGAAATTCTATTAGCCTTGTATTTTATCTTATTGAGTTAAATCAGGAGTGATACCCAGTAGTGGAGTCAGGAGTCATCAATGAATGAGTCCCATGATCAAACAGGTCACAGCCTTCAGAATTAAAACCATTCTCATCAACTTGATGTTTCTGTTTAAATTTGGTAGCAAGCTCTGTGATTTCTCAAAATAAGAATCTTTAAATGCTCATAGAAATGTTTTTCTTATGAAAGGATAATTTTTTTTCATAGCCAATTTGAAAACAAAATCTCTCTGCAAACCAGGGACTGGATTAATGGCAGGTTTTGCTTACAGCTGCACAAGCTGGAGACTGGCAGTAATGTCAGATGATGCATGCCTTCCAGGAGATCCTCGTGGGCTTGCAATATGCAGACCCACTGGATTATCACAGGTGAAACTGAGCAATGGCTTACTCAGAAGGATATGGGACGGGGGGTCGTCTAGAGTCCACACAGCTCAGGTGCAAGGAGGTGAAATCTACACTAGGTGTTGCAGGAGCCACCTTGGCTTGCAAGTCTGTTCCCCAGCAGCCAATTATCTCTTTGAACAGCACTGTAGGCATTGTTTCTGGGTCCTCGCAAGAAACAGACCCAAAACTTTGGCTTTTAATGAACCTAATGAGGTTCATTCATAGTTCTCCCAGGGCAGATGCAAGTTACAAAGTGTAAGGGTCATTTTTACCAGAAGCAAAGCTGCCTAGCAATATAAGTGACATACCCACCTTTTCAGTTTACCTGGGGACAAGGTTGGAGCATTAACCGGAGGTCAGATTCTCATGCAAGAGGGAAAAGGATTTTGTCAACCTGTTGTCCACCTTTAACAGTAAATTATTTTTTAAAGTAAATTTTTCTTTACCCTATTGTTCTTCATACAGCATTATGAAGTCCAACTCTTGTTTATTCACTTACTACGTTTACCCCCAAGAGAAGGTGATTTCTAATGGCAGGGCACGGGGCAGTGGGGAGTTGGAGGGTGGGATGTCAGGGGGTGGGGGTGGGGTGGGTGGGAGCACTTCTTCCTGAAGCGGGGAAGTGTTTTATTGCTGGCATGGGCCTCAGGCTGTCTGGTTCCTGCTAAATCCCCAGCACCTAGAACATCCCTGGTACATGGAAGGTGCATGTGTGCTGAAGGAAATGAATATGGGACACCTGGCTAGAGCAGTGTTTCCGTTCTCATGGGTGAGCCCAGGGCCCTCAGGTCACCCCAGAGCCCTGCATTCCAGTCCCTGTATTCCAGTGCTGCTCCCATCTGCAGCTGCTACAGGCCAGTTAGCACAAGGTGCCCAGATGATTTCCATGGCGATAGGCACGTAGGCACAAATGTATATCGATTTCCATGGTGATATGCACATACACGTAGATGCACATAGATTTCCATGAAGTTGCATATATATATATATACGTATAGTTACTGATTGGCATGTTCTACCTTATTTAAAAAAAACAAAAACAAAAACACTGTGATTGTCTAAAAGTTAAATTGTGTGAAAATCTCCCGGTGTATTTTAATTTAATTTCATAGAAGATTCTCATTGTAGTCAATCCCTACATGGAATAATGTGTGTAAAAACCAGTAACATTGGAATTGTGCTAGTGCAGATAATAAACAGTTGTTTTTGGAAAATTGATTACCCTCAATGTGTCAAAATTTATATTTAAAATATATCCTATGGCAGTACTTCTAAAGGTAATATTTACTTTCCTAACTTCTTTTTTTCTCTTTATACACAATATCCCTTTTCTATTTTATTTTAATTTTATAATTAAAAATTTCATGTAATTGTTAAATATTCATGTTTTAAAAATGTAAGCTGTGCTGAGATTATAATGAAAGGATGTAGTCCACTAATCCATCCTTCTCCTTTCCCATGTCTGCTCCCAAGAGGCCCCTTCTTTTTTTGAGTAGTGACTTTTTTGTTTTTATTGAAATGTTTAATTCATACCCATCATAAGAACTTTCAAGCAGTGTAGAAAAGCACGTTAAGAAATCTGAAATCCCACCACACCCAAATAATCAGTAGTGAAATTTAACAAATATTATTTCAGATACTTCTGTTTGCAAATATACAGATCAAGGGATGGATGGCTGGACGGACGGATGGATGGATGGATGGATGAACGGACAGATGGATGGATGAATGGAAGGGTAGATGGATGGATAGATGGGCAGAAAATAAAGAGTCATACTCTATAAACTCTAAAAAATTAATAATAAGTTGTTTTAAAGTTCATTTTATTTGAAAGGGAGAAAGACATTGAGGAAAGGAGCTGATAAACACCAGAAAAATATTTTTCACCATGTGAAGTGTTATTACCCTCAAGATCCTTTGGGGGTTAAGAAAAAGACATTAGAAACCACTGATCGGTTAGGCACTGTGCTTTAGAAAGCCTAGCTCTGTTTTAGAGTGTCCATTGGCTTTTTTTTTTTTTTAATGAAAAATGAAGTGACAAATATGTCTCTTCTCTTCCAACTTCTGTTGCTTCTGTTTATAATTTTATTCTAAATTTCTAACAATGACATTAATGCATTTTTATTTGTTAAAGTTTATAAACATTTGCATTGTACTCTGAAACCCAAAACTCACTTGTTTGAATGTATTCACCACTCACCAACAAACTCTTTACTTTACCACCTCCATTCCTATTTATTTTGATCCAGCCGCTGATGGGTGGACTTGATTGTTGAATAGTTTTGCTTTGTTTTGTATTGTTTTACAACAACGATGATCATGGGTCCTTTCAGATTTGAGTCTGTCTGTCTGTTAATTGACACTTAAATGACGTTTTGGCTGGAGGGAATATTCTTGGTCATGTCTTTTTCCTTCGGAATATGTGTACACAAATACATTGCCATCTGTTGTTGAATATTGACGCTGAAGAGTGCAGATTACTGATTCCATCCCCCTCCACTTTTAGGTGACCTTTTATCTGCCTAAATGTGTAGTTAATTATTGTATTGTCCCAGCAGTTCCTTAACTTAAAGAGGTTGCATAGCTATTGATGTCAATGGTGCTATATTAATTTTTTTAATATATGCCTTTTTTTAAATTTTATTTTGAAATAAATTCAAAGTTACAGGAACAGTTGCAAAAACAATGCAAACCCCATACGCAGCATACCCTGACCCCCCCTCCCCTGATACCCTGAGCCATCAACTTTAACATGCTGTCACACCGCCATTCCTTTCTTTCCCTCCCTCCCTCCCTCCCTATCTATCATCTGTCATCTATTGGTCTGTCTTCTGAACATGAGAGCAAGCTGCACACATCCTTGAACAAACACTATAATTCACATATACAATTCCCATGAACAAGAACATTCTTTTATGCAATCCCATTAAGCGCAGCTAAGAAGTTCAAGAAATTCAACATTGATACAAAGCTTACATTCTATATTTCCTTTTTTTTTTTTCTCCTTATGTCCCAACTGTGTGCCTTTGAGCCTCCTGTCCTCCATCCTCAGATCCCATCCAGGATCATCCTTGTAATATATGCCTTTTTGATCTGCAAATTCAGTTCTTGCTTAAGTAAATTTTTCTGTACTATCTTTTTGAATACCTTTTCTATTTCATTTTTGGAGCTCTGGACTTTACAGGCACCAGTTAGCCTTATATTGGACATCTTTGCCCTCCAAATCTGCTCTCTAATTGCATTAGCTGATGACTGGTCTCCATGCCCACTAGCTCAGTTTTCAGTCATGTCTCATCTATACCTTGATATTTCTAATGTTTTAGTAGTTCTTCAATGATGTTCAAACATAATTACATTTCCTTGCACCTAATGTGCAGCTCTGTCTGGATATTCTTTTTGTTATAATATAGTAAGATGACTTCTTTTTCACTTCTTTCCTACCATATCTGAAAACATTTCTTGGGAGTTAAAGTTTAGGTGCTGGTTATTGCTTTTTCTACTTTTTTATAGTTAAAGGTGAAAAGTAGGGTAGAAGAGCTGGGAGTGGCTATGTGCTGCTTTTGCTGGGGAAATCAGCCAAATGTCCTGAAAAATACTCACCTACTTTTCTATAATTGCTTTTCACCTCTATCCCCCACTCCAACCACTTTTCTCTGATGGGCTCTGGATGTGATACTATTTGCATTTGGAAAAAAATTAATATGATTTTTTTAAAACTCCAAAACCTTATTCCCCAAAGAATAGTAATTCCTAAATGGTCTAAAGTAATATACTAATGATTCCAACAATAACTCTTGGTGACATCTCTAGAAAAATGCCCTAGAGACATTTAATTTTTTGTATAAACATAGAATAAACTGAATCTAGTCCAGTGCCTCTTAACAAAGTAAAATTAATAACTTTGTAAACATCAACTGAATCTTTATAAATAAGAAAGAAGTATTGGAAAGTTCATGTAAAGAAGATTACCCTTGATATGTCAAGCTTTGGAAATATACATTTATTACATTCTTTCTCTTCTGAGATCCATAAAAAGTTGAATGGGATATTGCAGTAGGCATTATTGAGAAGAAATACATTTTATGGAATTATGTTGTATTTGAAACAATAGAAATATGATTTTGGAAGGACCCTTTCCTATGGCGTCTGAGAATTTAAACTGGTCCCCATAAATCACCCATCAATCCTACATAGTAGAAAAGAAAAGGAGTCCTTTTGCTTGGTTCCTGAACCTGTTCCTATGATGGGAACTATCAAAGTAATTATATTGCTTTGAAGATGTGATTTATGTTGTTCCTTTGATGGCAAATGCTAAACATTTGAAGAATTGGAGTTTTTGCTTGGTGTGTGTGTGTGTGTGTGTGTGTGTGTGTGTGTGTGTGTGTGTGTGAATAAGTTATCCTAATTAATTTCATAACAAGAAGCAACTTCTGAAGTATTTACCGCATTTGCAATTATCTCAGTCAGAAGTGGGAAATGTGTCTCTAAGCTCACAGGGTGAAGAAACTTCCTCTTACCTTTCAGACTTTTTCTCCCTGGGCCAAACCCAAGGAGAGATTGAAAATAGCATATCAGTCTTTCATTAAACAACCATTTGCTGAGGAACTACTGTGTGAGCCAAGCCTGAGCCCTGTTTCAGTAGAAAGCTCATTCTGGTGGATGGTCTTGGGCAGTAGCAGCTCAACATGGGAGAGGCCCATTGCTCCAACATCTGGGCTTCCTCTGAGACCCCTGGGAGATGGGTGGGGTGGAAGGAAAGTCACTTTGACATCATGGTGCAGGGTTAGGATTTGGGCTGGTGTCTGAGATTCTGCTCGCTGGAGATGGGTGAGGCTTTTCAGAACAGGGTATCATGCGGGCCTCCTTATGTGTCACTGTTCACTTACTTTGCCGCTCTTTTGGTATATGATCTTATATAGGAAGTGAAGATATTTTGGGAAACAATTTGACGGAAACTTCCTTTTGCTCTCTAACTGAATAATGGACAGGTGCCATCAAAGAGAGGAGGAGGAATTATAAAAATCCACTGTGCGTTAACTAAATAAAATGAATTAAATAGGAAATAAAGTCTTCCCCTACATCTCCAACAAATCCTTTCAGGGGGCTTGGCTAGGTGCTACAGAGCTGATAAGGAGGCAATCCTTCCATAGTACCAGGGCCTATTCATTCAATGGTAAATGTTGAACCCAAGTAATTCTTTTGATGGATGCATTACTTTCCTTGGAGGGTACGACATTGGTCATTTTAGAAATTTGAGCTTTTTTTAAAATCAAAATACTTTAGATAACCTCATAACAGGTGAGTAACTTTTGTTTAGGTCTCTATGGATTTTAAAGTTTCTTGTCCTTTTTACTTTGATCCCCTCCATCACTCTATGTGATAGAAAGGGTGTTTGGGACTAGGATATTACAGTCAACCCTGTTTTGTCTAATATGATCACTAAAGCACCACTGCCCAGTTGCCCAGAAGTAGACGAACCTGTGAGTATCAGGTGCCCTGTGCAGTCAGAGGAATCCAAAATGATAACTAATGGGGAAATGACTTAAACTTGGCTTTAGAGCCCCTGTTGTGTAGGGAGAGTTTTATGTTTTGTTTTTATATTTTTGCATGACAAAATGTAAATTTTTTGTAATGAACGTTTTCTAGTAGATAGACAAGCAGAGAGCATAGTATCATGAACATACATATATTCATGACTTGGTTGTGGTAATATCTTGCCATATTAGCTTTATCTGCTTTTTTTGGGGGGGGGGGGCAAAGTATATTTAAAGCAAGCTACAGAGATAAAATTTCACTCTCTAAGTATTTCTTCTTAAAAAAATGACATTATAATAACTTATCGCACCAAATAAAACTAACTTTAAAGAGAACGTTTGTAATTATTTTGCATTCTCCAAGCCAAGAACTATAGAGGCTGGTGAATAGGAATGTGGGCGAGTGCCTTCCTGAAAGTGAATGTCTCCTAGAGAATGAAAGAAAATCCACTTAAGGAGATCATTTCCACCCATCGTGAGGGTGAGGATGGAGCCATCTCCTGCCCATCCCTAGGAAACTCCCACCCTGATCACCAACACTGGTTGAGGGTTTACCAGGTGCCAGGCTACAGGCTCTGAGTACTTCATGTGGAATGGCAATGTGATCTCCTCATCTACTCTTTGAAGTGGGTTTTATTATTATCCCCATTTTGCAGATGAGGAAACTGAGGCTGTGCTATATGACTAAAAGTAGTGGAGCCAGGATTTGAACCGAGGAACTCTGAAACTTGAGCTGGGACTTGAAAGCTCTTCACAGACTGCTTGCCCTACTCTACACATAGGCTTTCTGTGAAGCTGCGGGAGGCTTCTGCCTAAAATAAGGTACATAAAATGCAGCTTAACTTTGTTATTTTGGTAGACATTGCTTTCAAAGCACAGATCCCCTAATTTTGTAGAGTCATTTCAGTTTTCTTGATTTAGACCTCAAGTTTTGTTTCAAGTTATATTTAAGGAAAAGAAGGGAATTAAGGTAATGAGGCCCACAGTTTCTCTGTAATTTGGGACAAAGTTATGGCTTATTAATAACCTGGTAGAAAAAAATTAGATGGTATCTAAATGAGATAAAAATTTGCTAATTGTATTGCATTTAGGTAGAGTGTGAAAAACAAATATTCTTTTCTTTCTGCATTCTATACTTGCATGACAAAACAGGGACCTAACAATTTGAGGCAGAAGTAGTTTAGAACTGCCTCAGCTCCTGGGGTGAAAATATGGACAGGATATGCACTGTGTGTCAACAAATGATCACAGGGGGCCTCCTAGTGATTTGGAGTGAAGTATGATGGAATGGACTAGGGATTCTCAGGCACAAATAGACTTACTTAGAATTAAGGTGAGTAATCAAGACTCTGGTTTGTATAAGAGTACAATCACATCTCAACCCTTCATTCATTCCTTCATTTGACAAATGTTTATGGGGCATCTGTTATATGATGGGCCATGTGCTAAGCATCAGGTGACAAGCACAAAGAGACATTGTCTCACAGTTTCAGCTCCAGCATATAAAGAACTTGGAAATCATCACTTCTAGCCTTACAACAAGAAAAAGCTAGACACACTGAAAATTAGTGACTTTTTATAGACCTCTCAGAGAACTGAGGTTGCAGGGCAGCTGGCCACCCTGCAATCTGGTGATACAGGTGCATTCAGAGAGGCCCAGCCAGCATTGCTTACCTGGAACAGAAATCTCTGGAGCTGTAAGCGGGTAGGAATTCTTAAATGGTAATTTTGATGAATTGCTGGAGGCTGAGTACCCAGAGAGTGAAAAAATCCTGGGGGACCCAGACTTAGGAGGGCCCCCACACCTAAGTGGGCTTTACTTCCAGGAGGCCCTTCAAGTTCTCAAAGTGAAGATCTGAGAACGAGCCCCGCATGCCTCTGGCAGGGGAGGGGAAGAATGATCACTGTGAAATATACCCAGAGCCATTTCCATAAAAAAGGTATACTTTCCAAGGGAAAAGAATTTGGCATAGAGAAAAAAGAAAATATAATCAGCAGGGATCAGAGCTTCAAGGAAATTGATTGGAATGCTGCAGCCAGGGAAGAAAATATGGGCCTGGTGGAAAAAGCGATCACACTGGAGAAAACTTCTGAAGGCCATAGCTCCAAGACATGGGTCCACTAAAAGATTGTGATTTAATCATAATATCATGCAATGCTCTCCACCCACCTCCACACACCTTACCACCACACCAACAGGGTTCCCGTACAACAGCAGTAGATTACGGCTGAAAGAGTTGCAAGACACACTCTCTGAGAAGGAATATTTAGGGAAGCTGAAAGTCAAGAAGGGGGACAAAAAAAAGAGGGGGCTGGGGCAGAGAGGACCTGGGCCCTCTAGCTATAGCAAACAGTAAACACAGCCAAACTCTTGGCCGGATTAACATTAATCCTCACTAAAGGTCTAATTGCCTCAGTCCCCATTATATGACAAAACATATACTGAATTCAATAGAAAATTGAAGTCATGCCAAAAGACAAGAATAAAACAAAGTCTGAAGAGACAAAGCAATCATGAGAACCAGACTTACTTTATGACAGTTTTTGGAATCATCATAGAATCTAAAATAACTGTGATTAATATGTTAAGGGCTCTAATGGAAAAAGTAGACAGCATGCAAAAACAGATGAGTAATATAAGCAGAGAGATGGAAACTCTAAGAAAGAATGATCAGGAAGTGCTAAAGCCACTGTGACATAAATAAAGAATGTCTTCTGTGGACTTAGCAGTAGATTCAACATAGCCAAGGACAGAATCAGTGAACTTGCAGATATGTTGATAAAACCTTTCCAAACAAACACAAAGGAAAAAGAATAAGGAAGAGAAGAGAAGAGCATCCAAAAACTGGGACAATATCAAAAGATGCAACATATGTGTATTTGGAGTATCAGAGGAGAAGAGAGAGAGAGAAGAGCACAAGACATATTTGAAGTAATAATGGCCAAGAACTTACTGAAATTAGTGACAGGCACTAAATTACAGAGCCAGGAAACTCAGAGAACACAAAACAGCAAAAAAGCAAAACATAAAAATAGAACAAAGCAAAAAACATATCTAGGCATATTTTATTCAAACTGCAACCAAAGAGAAAGAGAAGCATTGAAAGAAGCTGGGTGTTGGGGGAACCTTACCTGTAGAAAAACAAGGATAAGAATTATGGCAGACTTCCCATCAGACATTATACAAGATAGAATGGGAGGAGTGCAGTATTTAGGGTTGAAAGAAAAAAGACACACCAACTTAGAATTTTATATCCAGCAAAATGATCTTCAAAAGTGGAAGAGAACTAAAGACATTTTCAGACAAACAAAACTGAGAAAAACAGAAAATTTATCACTAGCCCACTGGACCCACAAAAAGATATAGAAAAGAAATTCTTTAGAGGCAGCAGGAAAATAATATATCAGAAATTTCAATTTATAGGAAGAAAGGAAGAATGTCAGAGAATGAATACATGAAGTTAATATAAAATATTTTAATTTTTCTTATTCATAGTTGATCTAAATGATTACTATTTGTTTAAAGCAATAGTTGTAAGAATGTATTGGGTAATTATGGCATATGGATAAATGAAATGAATGACAGTCAAATCACAAGAGATGTGAAGGACGAATTGGGAGTACTCTATTGTAATGTACCAACACTATATATGAAGCAATATAGTGGTTTTGAAACTGGAATTTAGATTATTTTGAATTGATTATTGTAAATTCTGGAGCAACCACTAAAATACATTTTTAAAAGATACAATAAACAAGGATATAAAATGAAATGATACAAAATACTACATTAAAACCAGAGAAGGCAGAAAAGAATAGAAAACACAAACATAGTAGAAACTCATCCAGCTAAATCAATAATCATTTTAAATGCAAATGGATGAAACACATTAATTAATAGAGACCATGAGAGTGGATTAAAAAATGTCCAGCTATATGCTGTTCACAAGAAATCCACTTTAAATAAAAAGATTCTGGTTAAAAGTAAGAGATGGAAGAAGCTAACATGCTAACACTAATCCAAAGAAAACTGGAGTAGCTATATTAGTTTCAGACAAAGCAGACTGTAAAACAAGGAAGATTATCGGGGTAAAGAGGGACATGACATAATAATCAAGAATTAATTCCTCCAAGGAGACATAGCAATCCTAAGTATATATGCATCTGACAATAGAGCATTATAATACATGAGGCAAGCATTGAGAAAACTGAAATGAAAAATAGCCAGATCCACTATTATGGTTGGATCCTGCAATACTATGTTAGTAATTGATAGAGAAAGTAGATAGAAAATCAGTGAGGATATAGATGACTATACAAAGCACTAACAATCAATAAAAAATACTTTATCTAACAATAGCAGAATATGAATTTTTCTCCAGCTCATATGAAATGTTCACCAAGACAGAGCATACTCTCAGAAAACACATTAACAAATTTAAAAATGGAAGTCATACAAAGTATGTTCTCAGAACACAATGGAATTAAATTGGAAATCAAAATTAAGAAGAGAGTTGGAAATCACCAAATGTTTGGAAATTAAATAACTCATGAATCCAAGAAAAAGGCTCAAGAGAAATTAAATATGTCTTTAACTGAATAAAAATGAAAATACAGCTTATCAAAATTTGTGGGATCCAGTGAAAGCAGTGCTCAGAGGGAAATTTATAACTCTAAATACATTTATTAGAAAGAAGAATATATGCTATGTGAAATTAAGAAACCACTATTTAGTAAGTCATGCCCTCGATCTTGAGACTTGCTGTTGTGAAGCTTATGGCTGCAAAGAGGAGGCCAAGCCTATCTATAACTATGCCTAAGAATCACTTCCAGAGAACCTCTTTTGTTGCTCAGATGTGGCCTTTCTCTCTCTAAGCCCAACTCTGCAAATAAATTCATTACCCTCTCCCCTACGTGGGACATGACTCCCAGGGGAGTGAGTCTACTTAGCAATGTGGCACACAACTCCAAGTAATTAGCCTGGCCCTGGCATTAAGTGATTGAGAATGCCTTCTTGACCAAAAGAGGGAAAAGAAAGGTAACAAAATAAGATTACAATGGCTAAAAGATCTCAAATAGAGCTAAGAGGCTATCCTGGAGGTTTCCCTTAATCAAGCCTCAGCTGGATATTCCAAATGGCCACAGTATGCCAAGCCCAAATCAACAGTAGTCCCCAAACTCCTAAAGAATACCCAGCTCCCTATCAGAGACTCTATAAAAGCTTCACTCACTAAGTTTATTTCTCATAAATTTAAATCCTCCATAGTGTTCCAATGCCAGATAAGTCCCAAAACCCAGAGGCAACAGCCTCTTCAAGAGCATCAACCAGATGCATCCCCTTCCCCAAAATGTCAACACCCCTTTTCAATATGAACAAGTTAGGGTGATCACTATGCAGATAACCCTGAAGATTGAGTCAGTGATCAAATGAGAGGGAGGAGTAGCAACAGACAAGATAGGGATTAACAAAAGATTACAAATACTGAATCTGTATCTATACTTATCTATATCTATATCTATATCATCTATATCTATATATCTATATTTAGTCTCTAAGGTATTAGAACAACTAGAAGGAAATAACCAATATGGTGGAACTGTAACCCATAACATTCTTTGAAATTTGCTCTATAATTGCTTGTTAAATCATACTTTGAAAGTTATTACTTTTCTGTATGTTATATGTCACAGCAAAAAATATTAAAAAAAAAAAAGAAGAAAGATGTAAAATCAATAACTTGTGTTTTCACCTTAGGAAACTACAGGAAGAATAGTCTAAAACAAGAACAAGAAAAGAAATAATTAAAATTAGAGCAGAAAGCATTGAAATTGGAAACAGGAAAACAGTAGAGAAAAAATCTGAAGCTGATGGAATGATCAATAAAATTGATATATCTTTAGACAAGATAACCAAGACATAAAGAGAGAAGACACAAATCACAGATCTCAGAAATGAAAGAGAGCTCACCACTACTGATCCCATGCATATTGAAAGGATAATAAAGGAAAAATATGAGCAGTTCTATGCACACAAATTAGATAATTTAGATATTTTATCTATTTTAGTCTATTTTAGACTAATTCTTGAATGACACAAGCCACCAAAACTCACAGGAGAAAAAATAGCATGAAAATAGCCCTATATCTTTTAAAGAAATTAAAGCAAACCAATATCTCACATTAACATGAATACAAAAATCCTCAACAAAATTTTAGCACATGATTGAATTCAGCAATGTATAACAAGAATTCTACTTCACTTCTGGGTGGGGTTTTTTTCCAGATATGCAAGGCTGGTTTAAGCAAACACATTTTTTAAATGAGCAAAAGATCTTAAAAGACATGTCACCAAAAATGATATACAGATGGCAAAGAAGCATATGAAAATATTCTCAACATTATTTGTCATTAGTGAAATGCAAATTAAACTATGTGACACCAGTACACACTTATTAGAATGACTAAAATCCCTAAATCTGACAATACCAATTGCTGGCAAGGATGTGCCAAAAAACTCATTCATTGCTGGTGGAAATGCAAAGTTGTATGGTTACTTTGAGGAGCAGTTTGGAAGTTTCTTATAAAACTAAATACAGTTCTACCATAGAATCAGCAACAACACTTTCTAGGTATGTACCCAACTGATTAGAAAGCTTACGTACACACACACACACACACACACACACACACACACACACACACCAGCGGAAATATCTGTAGCTGCTTTATTCATAATTGCCAAAACCTGGAACGAACCAAGATACCCTTTGATAGGTGAATGGATACACAAACTGGTACATTGATACAATGGAATACTGTTCAGCAATAGAACGTAATAGCTATCAAGCCATTCATGTAAATGGATAATCTTAAATTCACCTTGCTAAGTGAAAGAAGCCTTTATGAAAAGGTTTTACACTATACCATTCCATTTTTTTTTTTTTTTGGTATTTTTGGAAAAGGCATCACTTTATCTATGGTAAATTGATCAATGGATGCCAGGAGGTTGGAGAATGGGGAGGGTTGAATAGGTGAAGCACAGGGGAATTTTTAGGGTGGTGAAATGATTCTGTATGATGCTATAATGGTGGATAGATGATACTGTGCATTTGTCAAAGCCGATAGAACTTTACAGCACAAAGATCCTTAATGTATGCAAACTAAATATATGTATTTAGGAAGTAGGAGATATTGGGGAGGAATGCAGAGAAAGGTATAATAATCTAACTGTTACGAATGTATGAAACAATTTCATTGGAAGGAGTGGAGGTAAAGGTGGTGACCTAAGTAATTTGGAAATGAGTGAGGTATGTTAAGACTAAAGGCAAAAGGAACTGCACATAAGCAGTATTCTAGTTGATAAAGTTGTTTCCTCTGAGGTTAAAAATTGATAATTCTGAAACTAGTATACATGTATACTAGAATTGAACAATTAAGTAAATGGATGGTGGATGGTGAGAAATAGATTGTTCACTGATTTTGCAGGTTTTGATATATTATGCCCCCCCCCCAAAGCCATATTCTTTAATGCAATCCTGTGGGGCAGATTTATTAATCTTTCTGATTAGGGTGTGACCTCTTGATTGAAAGTTTCAGTGGAGATTTAGCCCAGCCATTCAAGGTAGGTCTTGATTAGTTTACTGGAGTCCTATAAAAGATTTCACAAACAGAAGGAGCTCAGAGCAGCTGGGAGAGACTTTTGGAGAGTTGCTTGGGAGCTGACGCTTAGAGATGCTTGGAGTTGTGGACAGAAGGACGTTTGGAGATGCTAAGCTAAAAACTCACAGGAGCTGAGCGAGGAGCTGAAACACAACCCAAGACCAGCAGATACTAGCCATGTGCCTTCCCAGCTGACAGAGGTGTTCCAGATACCATCAGCCATTCTTCAGTGAATGTATCCTATTGTTGATGCCTTAGTTTGGACACTTTTATGGCCTTAGGACTATAACTTTGTAACCAAATAAACCACCTTTATAAAAGCCAATCCATTTCTGGTATCTTACCTAATGGCAGCATTAGCAAACCTGAACAGACGGTTACAAAGAAGAGGAGAAAGCTAGAAAGATCCAAGTGATAATGAATTAGAGTTGGAGACATAAGAATGAATTCCTTGAAGAAATAATTTATTTTAGGGCTGGAGCCAAAAATACATACAAAGAGAAATCTGGAGCATCTTGTATGTGAGAAAGAAAGGAAGTACTAAGGGGGTGGGGATGGTGGTAGGAAAGCAGTGATGGGAGTATGTCAAAGGGACACAGGAAAAAAGTGAAAGAGTTCCCAAAGACCAAAGCTGAAACAACTTGAGCAACAAAATAAAGTAGGATTGGATTATAACCCAAAGTGTAAAATAAATATCCTTGAATCCATGCTTAAATGAATAAATGATTGAAAAGGTAAATAAATGGGTGAGAATAGACAAATCTACCATGGAGAAGAATTGCAAGTAATGTATGTAGATATTCTGCCCTCAAAGAGGTTGAACATAATTCTCCACTCTTTAAGTGTGGAGTGTGCATAGTTTCTTCCTTCCAAAAAGCACTGTACGAAAAGGGGGCAGGGAGGAGTGGGGAGGCAACTCTTCAGTGGAGAACCCGGACAAATACTACCTCCCTCTGGGTATAACAATTACCACCAACAGTGATAAGCCAAGTTCACAGCCCTATCCTTGATATGATTAATGATAATGGCACTTGACCTCTGTGGTCTTCCTCTTAAAAATCCCACACCCCCAGTCTAATCGTGAGAAAAACATCCGACAAATCCCAGTTGAGGGGCATGCTAGAAAATCTCTGGCCAGTATCCTCAAAACTGTCGAGGTCATCAAAAGCAAGGAGAGTCTGAGAAACTGTCACAGCCAAGAGGAGCCTGATGACTAAATGTAATGTGACATCCTGGATGGGATCCTGAACAGAAAAAGAACCTTAGGTTAAAAACTAAGGAAATCCAAATAAAGCATGGACTATATTTAATAATAACATCAATATAAGTTCACTAATTATGAGAAATGTACCATACTAAGGTAAGATAATAATAGTAGCAACTAGATGTGGGATATATGGGAACTCCATGTACCATCTTCACAACTTTTCTGTAAATCTTTATCTATTCTAAAGTAACTTGTGCAGGAGACAGGCATTCATCAAATAATAACACATATCAGAGTAGAAGTAAAGTAAAATGAACACAGAGCAGTAGTCAGTATTACAAAAGAAAAGTGACTGGTACCTTTGGGGGGCATTGAATGAGTCTGGGAGCATCAGATGATGCTGTACAGCAAAAGCGTGGTTGGAAACAAGATCTGAGAGTAAGCGGGTTTTACAGCAGGTGACAGGAGAGGGTTTACCCTGAGATCAAAGGGTGGATGGTGATGCAAGTTTAGCAGAAATGTGGTGTGATTAGATTTGTCTTTGAAGAGTTCGCTTCATCTGCATGGTGAAGAGAACATATTGGAAAGTAGCAAGGCAGGGATGCTGGCAGTTAGAGTTTCCAAGAGAGATGTTAGAGAGAAAGGCCGTGGTATTCCAGAAACGCCTGGAAGATGGAAGGTAAGATGAGTGGGAGTGAGAATGGATTAGCTTTAAAAACTTCAGGGGAGGGAGCCTAGGTTTTTGACTTAAACAGTTTAAATGGGTGGCATTCTTGAGCCAAAGTTCTCAAACTTGAGCTTATTAAAGCACAGATTGTTAGGCGCCACCCCCAGAGCTTCTGATTCTGCAGGGCAGGGTGGGGTCTGAGAATTTCCATTTCTTATAAGTTCTCTGGTGATACTGATGTTGCTGATCCAGAAAGCGCATGTCAAGAGCCATTGCTGTGAGGGAATAAGGTAAGAGCTCCAGGTATGGCAGGAAAGTTCCTGAGCTTGCAGTTGGATGTATTGAGTAAGAGCTGTCTTTTTGCATCTACATGAAGGTGGTTTCTAAGGGTTGTAGAAGAGTACGGGCTGGGTTCAAATATTGGCTCTACCCGCTACTAACTGTGTGATCTTGGGTGGGTTCATTGACTTTCCTGAGCCTCAGTTTCCAGGTCTGTGAACTGGGGACAGTGATAGTAACTAACTTTAGGAGTGTTATGCAAATCAGCTGATACTCTGTGAGTTTAGCGTTTAGCACAATGCATACCTATAGTAAGCAAGGAATACCTGCTAGTTGTTGCTGTGTTTGTCACCTTCATCATCATCTTTGCGTGGTCATTCTAGCCCCCACTAAAGTTGCAAACTTGACCTCTCTGTGGCTCAGGTTTATCATTTGTCATATGTTAATACTTTTTTCATAGAGCGATCATTTTCATAGGTTTTGGGTGTGCAACCGCTACGGTGATTTTTCTCAGTGCATTCCTTGTGTGTGAGATTCAGGTGTCTTAGAGAGGATTTCTCTCCTTTTTGCAGTTCCCATGATGTTTCACCGCTTCATGTGAAGTCTGGGCTTCCTATAACTCCTTTTCCAAGCTCGGGGGACATTGCAAGCTGATGCGAGAATATCAAAAACCCATTGCTTCACAGAGTATGTGAATGTTTAACAGATGATTGAAAAATACCTCCTGTCTGAGCTTGTGGGAACTTGTCAGAGGCCCCTTGTAAAGCTGGGTCTCCTGCTGGTGCCATGAGCTTCTGTCTGTCCTGGAGATCTGGGAAGAGGGGCAGAGAGAACAGACACATTTGCCCCAACCCTACACATGGCCTTGTTGGCAGAAAGACAGCTCTGCTTGACTCTGACTGTAAATTAGCCTCTTGAGGTCTCTAGTAAAGGCTTTTTGAGGATTTCCCTCCTGTTTGATCCAGGTTTCTGGTTGAATTTGATACCTACGATGTCCTAGGACTGTTGTTGTTTTTTTTTTTTTTACTATGAAATAACCAAGCAAATTTTGATAATACCATACTAAGCAATTCAATACAAAGTTCATTTTAATGAAAACTCTTGGGAGAGTAAACCTTCTGGCTTTAAGTGCTATTAGGCACTACCATATCTATTGAGTCACTTGTAAAACTCTGTTGGGATGGGATGCTTCTTCTCTGAGTGTTACTTAATTTTGAAGGTGTACTTAAAAGAGGCCCCATTCTGCCTGGGGCTCTTGCACTTCTGCTTTTATGGTTTGTTTCTCATGCTACACACTGGGAGGAAAAGGCTCACTTCCCTAATTACAGGCACCCTTTAACAGCTAGAAACTCTCCAGCTTGTTGATGCTTGTCTTCTGCTTTCTCCCCATTTCAGTTAATCTCCTTTTACACTGCTTCTCTTTGTGTGCTTTTTTTTCCTTCCAACATTCCATGTTTTCCTGGACTTGTGAGGAAAGACCTGTGTTGAATCCAAGAAAGGAAGGTAGGTTAAATTGGTAGGAATCAAGTGTGTTTAGAAACTATGACCTTAGAATTCTCTATTTATTTGTGGGTTCCGTAGAAGGGAATATTTATGTTTCATTGAGTTCATGTCCATGCATGTTTATTTTCTCCCCTTAGAAGTCAGTATTTCTGTGGCAATGTTGAGCTACGGTAGGATATAGCTGTTTGCCATCCCAGTACTCAACTCCAGCTGTCATATGGGTAAAACCGTCTTTCCCCCCTTCTTATAACCTTTTGCCACTTATTTGAAGCATTGGGCATATTTATGTCACAGGTTTATGAAAGATACAGTTATGAAATCAGAGACTATCATAAGCTGCTATAATATTTCACAATCGTGGATCACCCACAATGATTCTTTAAATGACTAGAGAAAAAAAAGGTGGATTTAGATATATATTCAGTAAAACTTTCTGATGAGTTTCTGAATCCAAGTTCGGTGAGTACCTTTTATTTAAATCATGTGGTTTGGTCCCTCCAGCAGCTTCAGAATCCCTGGAAAGGTTGTGTTGATGAGGTAGAGTGATGGAAAATTGAAATAATGCCCAGTTGCTGAGAATGTTAGCGAGGTACCTACGAATCAGGCAGAAGCCATGTCTGCTAACTCTTGTCCTTGCATATCATTGTCATGTGACCCAGAGATCTTTCCAGATGCTTCTGTTATGAGTAGAAAAAGATCTTGGAGATGTGTTCTGCAATAGGACTAAGGAAAGTTCTGGAACTTTGCTGCCCCGTTTGTCTTCCCTGTGTGATTTGTCCATGAAATGAGAAGATTGAGAAGAACTATCAGCAGTGTTCAATATACATTCTCTTTATTATTTTATCAGTTATTTTTATTGTTTCCTAGAGGAGAGTGAGTGATTGCATGGGTGTAGCTCACAAGGGAGACTTCCTTAAACACATGCAAAGTGTCAAATACAAGTCTTAGTCCACTGGCTGCAACCCCACCCTTTCTTTTCTGCTCAAGAGAGCATGAGTGGGACATTTCTAAGTGATAACCTTGGATGCAGTCCAGTTTTAGTTAACTGTTCACAAAGTTGAGCTCTCTTGTTTTAATAACAAGTTGCTTTGTGACATACGGTCCACCTCTTTGTGAACACGCTTGGGTGATGCAGTGACCAGTATCATCGAGATAAAACCTTTTCTCCCCGAATGGATTCTGGAGGGGGGATTTCCCCACCCCTGGTCATCAGCAGCCTGGGGGATTTTTATTATTCGATTGACCCAGTTTCAGCCACTTCCTGATTCCTTTTCTCCCTCGATCTTGGAGGCTAAACATGGCCAACTTACCTTACCCTTGAGCAGTATCATTCAGAGAGAAATAGCGGATTATAGCAGAGTTGTTCTAACCTTAGTTTGCTTGAAATGATCAGGGTAGCTGTTTAAAATACACAGTCCCAGTCTTTGCTGAGCCTGAGATGGGGTTCAGAAACCCTCACTCCAGGAGACCTCCAGGTGAGTCCGAAGAGGGGATCTGAGGACCACACACCTGGAAGCACTTAACTTGAGGACATTCATGTACTCACCGGGGTGACATTGGTTAGTACACTGAGTCAAGAAGCATGGTAGATAGTAGCGAAAATGGGATTCTGACAGTACTCAGAATTTATGTGGAACCCCTTAACCAGATACCCATTCCCTTCCTCCATGAACCACTTCTAGGGAGTGTCATTTCCTACCCCACACAGCACCTAACCCCGGGACTTGCACACTGGAGACACTCAAAAAACTTTGAATAAAGAAGCAATTTATATTTTAAAATGAAATTCAATTGCAGTGAGCCAGTTGCTCATTTATGACCAACTATGTTGAATAGTAACATTTATATTGACCTCAAGGCATAATATCTGTGACTTGTGATAATTGTATCGAGGGAGAAATGTTTGGTAGGCATTTAAAGGAGATCTTTGAACATTTCTCATGGAGCACGAAAATGCCTCAACCTTTACTTGATGCATTTTCAGTGTTAGCAGGTTATGAAGGCACAGAAGAAGAATAAAGAATTGAAGAGCTGGATAATGTTTTGAAGTATTGGAATGCCCCTTCAGTTTTTAAATATTTGGGAAAATGTTCTCCGGCTTTTTGGTTCTGCAGTTGGTGTCTCTGAATATTCTGAGGACACACCCTGTACTCTCCTGCAGATGCAGAACAGGGTGAGGCTTAGTGGAAGACCACCCATCTGTACCACTGTCCCAGCCAGGCAGGTCTCAGAAAGGATGGTGCAGAGCGGTCTCTCTAGAGGGCAAGCCAGTATCTGCTCATGAAACCAAATGGACTCAATGCCATGGATTTTGTTTCTCCATAAGGAGGCCACATGCTTTCAGCTCACATGTTCTCTTTTGGACAGTGAGATTCTGCTGCAAGAGGCAGTGCTGTTAGCCCTTCACAGACTGAAAGAGTTTGTAGATCCCGGTGCTACTTGACATCTGGTCCTTTTGCTTGGTCATTTATCTGTAGTTTAACCAGTCAGCCCCAGATCAACTCAGCAAGCTTTGTTTCTTCTTCTCGTCTAGGCTCATTCCTCTTATGAAAATTAATCTGACCCACAGATGAACTTCTTCCTTTAACCCAGATCCTGATGCTTATTTTTCTCAGCTTCAAGCTGCAAAGGAAATTCCCAGGAACATTTTTACAGGGCTGCTTTGCATTGAGGAGCCTGTGTGGCTTTGAGAATGCTAAGCTGAGGTCTCTTTTTGCATCTTCCTGATTTTGCCCCCCTAATTGGTATGAGTATTGCAAAAATGGTCCCCAAATAATATTTTCCTAGGGTACCATTTATTTCCACCACTGTCACCTTGTCTCATATTATATGAGGAGGGCCTCATGGCTCAGTGATGTGAAACTCAGCTACCTTAAGTTGGTAAGCACTGTTGGAAATCTTTGCTAAGATTGTTGCAGGGGATCCCAGAGTGTGGAGGTGCCAATGCATGATGGAGAGAGGAAAAAGGAGGGAAAGAAAAAACACCGTGAAGGTTAATGAGTTACAGCATTGTTAGTGATGATAAATTAATCTGGACTTTGAGATCTGCTCCTGGATCCTCATAATCTTTAAGGGTCTCTGCAGGGTTTGGGGAGCCAGCACCTCTCACCATCTTCCACAAGTAGAAGTGGAGAGGAAGGAAGACTTGGGCTAAGGAATGCAGCTTCTAGAAGCATGAACTTGGCATTTGTAACTTCTCAGCTCCTTTCTTCCTGACCTTAGCCTTTTACCTCCTTTCACCTCCTCAATACCAAAAAGTTTTGTTCTAACTCTATTAGAACCCAGTCTCTAGTCCCCTCACTTCATTCCCAGCTTTTTGGGCCTTGTCAACAGTTTGTTCTTGCTCTCACCTGACTCTATTGCAAATGCCATATTAGTTATTTATATCTACATAACAGATTGCCCTAGACTTGGTGGCTTGAAACAATAAATGAGCATTTGTTATCGCTCATAATTTCTGTGGGTCAGGAATTTGAGACAGCTTTGCAGGACCCAGGGTCTCCCATGAGGTTGCACTCAGAGGTCAGCCAGGGCTGCACTCATCTGAAGCCTTGACCGAGCCTGGAAGGTGCTTTCCCAAGCTGGCCCACTCCCACGGCCAGCAAGTTCATTCTGGCTGTTGGCTGGAGGCCTCAGTTCCTTACCACATGGGCCTTGCCACAGAGCTGCTTGAGCATCCTCATGCTATGGCATCTGGCTTCCCCCAGACTGAGCTTTCTAAAGACCAAGGGAAAAGGTTTAAGGGATTCTTTGGACTAGCCTCGGACATCACACATCCTCACTCTGCAGTCAGCCCTTTACCCATGTGGGAGGGGAACATTGGGGAACGTCTTGGAGGCTGTCTACATAAATACATTTTAACTCCCTAACAAACTCCACAGGATGGAAGTCCATTCTTAGGGTGAGCCCTCTTATAGGTGGCAAGGAGCAAAATGGATAAACATGCTAATCTTAATGGAGTGTATACTTTTGTGGGTTTGGATGACACAGACAGTAAACAAAATAAAGTGTAGACAATGTTAGAGAGTGATAGATGCTATAAATGAAAAAAGGAAAAGTGGAAGTGGGCTAGGAAGTGGGATGGGCAAGTACCAGACTGGTGCTGTAGAGTTCAGCCACTCTTCAATATGTCAATGTTCACCCAGATCGATCCTCTGCTAGGGAAGAAATTTCCACCAGAGTCATTGGTTCCAGATGTTTTCGTCTCCTGGTCTGAGTGTGACTATCCATACTTAATCTTTCACACATGATCCCCTCAGAAGAATTTTTTTTTTTTAAATTGGCTCACACATTAGCTGAGACAGTTGTGCTTATGGTGGCAAGCGTGAGGCCATTTCTTATCACCTGTAAAGTTGCCATCTGATGAGAAGAACGACACAAGTGATATTTTCCAAGCACAATGCATTTTAAAGGGCAAAGATTGTAGAGTAAGCCTTTATCCTGGGATAAATGGGGAAATGGACCACGAAAGTCTAGTTGGAATGGAATATTGGACGTGTAAAATGGCATAGTATAAATTAAACACATGAAAGGCACGAGGATGCTAGCGAGATGGAATGGGGTGCATCTTCATCTCTCTCATCATTTATAAGACAGCATTTTTACAGCCATAGTGGTAGCACTATAGAGCTTGGGGTGGGGCAGGCAGAATCAAAGACTAGAAGAAATATGGCTATTTTCTAGATTTAGCCTCTCATCATATATTATATGGTATGATGAAGCCTGATTGACGTTAGGCAGGATTTTGAGGTCAGGACCTTTGGCATAGTCCAGGTCTCCATATCTCTCCACCATGCTCATGGATGTGTGGGTGTGTCTGTCTCTCTCCCTCACATGTGTGCAAACACACACACACACACACCCTTCTTTCAAGTGTCGAGTGTAGGGCTGCCCAAGCCTCTCTATTCAGCTCCCACCATGACCCAGTTCTTTGCCTTTCTATTCAGACATCATACTCACAGGGTCCCCTTTGCTGTGCATATCCCAGTGCACTCTCCATCCCCAACCATGATTTGTTACAGTGACTACGATACTGTTGTCATCCTCTGCCCCAGGTGAGGGACCATGGCTTGAAGAGCTAACATCAGCTTGGTCACATCAACAAGAAATGGCCGAGCTGGGACAGGATGCAAGTCTTTCCGGCTCTAAGCCTCTGCCTCACACCCCTAGCTTTGCTACCTTCCATGCCAGGGAACACTTACGTGCATGGGGCTCCATTCGTTACCAGCCCTCCCTGTCCTTCTGCTCATTGATAATGTTAATGTATGAGTCAGTTTGAATATATTGTGTCCCCCAAATGTCATTATCTTTGATGTAATCTTGTGTGGGCAGATGTTATCAGTGTTGATTAGATTGAGACGTCATCAGTGTTGATTAGATTGAGTGTTTCTGTGGAGATGTGCCCCACCCAACTGTGGGTGATGACTCTAATTGGATAATTTCCATGGATTGTTTGTGGGCCTTGATCAGTGGATCCATATAAATGAGCTGACAAACAGAATGAAATCAGTGCAGCTGTGAGTGACATTTTGAAGAGGAGCTACAGCCAAGAGAGGCAGTTTGAAGACGGCCATTGAAGGCAGGAGCTACAGCCAAGAGGGACATTTTGAAGAAAGCACAGGAGCTGCAGATGAGAGACAGTTTGAAGGTGACCTTTGAAAGCAGACTCTTGCTCCAGAGAAGCTGAGAGAGGACAAATATCCCAAGTGCAACTAAGAGTGACATTTTTGAGGAACTGCAGCCTAGAGAGGAACGTCCTGGGAGAAAGCCATTTTGAAACCAGAACTTTGGAGCAGACGCCAGCCATGTGCCTTCCCGGCTAACAGAGGTTTTCTGGCCGCCATTGGCCATCCTCCAGTGAAGGTACCCGATTGCTGATGTGTTACCTTGGACACTTTATGGCCTTAAGACTGTAACTGTGTAACCAAATAAACCCCCTTTGATAAAAGCCAATCCATCTCTGGTGTTTTGCATTCCGGCAGCATTCGCAAACCAGAACAATGAATCACATAGGGAGATATTTGGTCATCTAATTTATAAGTGAAAATGCTAGAGCAACAGAAGGCACACGTTAGATTTGTGGTCAAGCCACAACAGCTAACACTGTAGATTTTAGCGGAGGCTTCGGATATAATTTTGCTCCCAGGGAATATTTAGCAATATCTGAAGACATTTTTAGTTGTCACAGTTTGTGGGGGGAGGGGCGTTGTTACTGGCATCAAGTGGGTGGAGGCCAGGGATGCTGCTAAACATCTACAATGCACAGGACAGTCCCCCACAACAGAGAATTACCTCGTCTCCAAATGTCAGTAGTGCTGAGTTCAAGAAACTCAGATGGAAACAGGGCTGAAACCAACAAAGGGTGTATGAGAGGGAAGAGGGCAGTTGTCTTAATATATAAATCCAGGGTGGGGGGATGTGCTTTCACAGCAAGTGAAAAAGGGAAGTTGTGCCAGTTAGGATATATTATGTCCTCCACAAAAAGCTATGTTCTTTAATGCAATCTTGTGGGGGCAGATTTATTAGTCTGTTGATTAGGGTGGAAATGTTTGATTAAATTATTTCCATGGAGATGTGGACCCTGCCCATTCAGGGTGGGTCTTAATTAAATCACTGGAGTCCTATAAGAACAGCTCACAGACAGAAGGAGCTCAGAGCAGCTGAGAGAGACTTTTGGAGAGACACTCGGGAGCTGACAGAGATGCTCAGAGACACTTGCAGTTGCAAAAAGAAGGACATTTGGAGATGCTAAGCTAAGGCTGCACAGGATCTGAGAGAGGAGCTGAAACACAGCCTCAGGGCCAGCAGACCCCAGCCACATGCCTTCCCAGCTGACAGAGGTGTTCTGGATGCCATCAGCCTTTCTTCAGTGAAGGTATCCTCTTGTTGATGCCTTAATTTGGACAGTTTGATGGCTGTAGAACTGTAAATTTGTAACTTAATACTCTTTTATAAAAGCCAGTCCATTTCTGGTATTTTGCATAACAGCAGCATTAGCAAACCAGAAAAGAAGCTTTTCATCAGCCACAAGCCCAGTGCAGATGCTGAACAGCTTAGGCCAGTCCACGTTGTGTTCCGAGAACCATCCAGTACAGAACCAAGGAAGAGGCATTTGCCTCTAGCACGTGTTTCTTAGGTCACAGCAGCAGCAGCAAATCTGTTATACTTTTAAGAGGGTTTTAGGGAAAACAAATTGGGTGGGGCAAAGTTATCAGGGTAGCAAAATAATGTCAGGCAAGGAAGGATTTATTAACTTGGGGATGGGATGGTGGTACCTGTGACCAAGTCTTTGAAGATTGTTTTGGGGAAACACAACTGGAAATGTTCTGTGCATTCTCTGGGGCAGAATAGGGATTGAGGATGGAGGAGAAGGTACAGGGGAGTCAGATAAGAAAGCATTTTCTAACAGAAGCATCAGGAAGGCACTGGAAAGGATTCTTTTAAGAAGCAATGCACTCCATGTGGGAACCATGTTCTATCAGATGCAGCCAGGCCATCTTCCAAGGGACTGGGGATTCTAGAAGGAGTTTAGAAGAGCTGGTCTCCAAGGTTCTCGGACTCTGATACCAGGGTACTTCATCTGGACTGAACAGCAACTAACATATAAAATTTTTGTTATGAAAGCAATATACATTCATTGTAGAGAGGCTAAGTAAAGGTCAACATATGTCCATTCAACAGCGATTTTGTGAGCAGCTGCTATGTCCTAAGCATGCAGATGTAACTGTGACTAAGATGTCAAAATGTCCAGAACTTTGGTGTTTACATTTTAGGGAAAAACAAATAAACAAGAGAAGATAAATAAACAAGAAAGGGGTAGACTTGCAATGAATGCTATGAAGGAAATAAGTACTTTAGTAAGCTAAACATGAATGGGGGGCACCCAGGGGTGGGCAAAGGCAACCACTTTGGATTGGATTATCAGGGAATACCTCTCCAAGCCTGAGTAGGAGCCAGACATGCCCCAAAAAACAAGACAAAGCAAAATAAAAACAACAACAAAACAAAACACTGGGGCAAACAATTATCAAATGTTATTACCAGGTTGTAAGTGCAAAGGCTGGGAGACAGGAAAGGGCTGACACCTTGGAAGGACAGGAAGGAGGCTGGTGTGGTTAGACCTAGCATGCCCAGGGGTGAAGTGAAGAAACCAAGGCTAGACGGGGCTTGGGCCAAATCAAGTAGACCCTCATAGGCCAGGGAGGAAAGTTTGAGATGTGGCGCAGACTGAGACATGTTTAGAAAATATCTCTGTGGCTGCCATCTAGAGATTGAAATATAAGGAGTACAGGAGTCAAAAGGAGAGGACTAAACGGTCATCTACATGAGAGATGGCAGTGGATTCTACGGGGGTAGCAGCATGGGAAATGGTGAGAAGTGATGGCCTTAAGATACACTTTGGAGGAAAACAGTAAGAGAACCTTGGAGACCAGCTCATCTAAATTCCTCCTGGTTTCATCAGTCCCTTGGTAGGTGGCCTAGCTGCTTCTGATAGAATGTGATTCCTGAAGAGAGATCGCTGCTTCTTAAGGGATCCTGTTCTAGTGTGTAATTGATGCTTCTGGTAGAAAACACTTTATTATCTGACTCAGTGGGTTAGAGTGAGGGAGGAGTAAAAGGGAAGAAACCTGGAATCTTCAGGGTCTTGCCCTATGCACCTGGTTAGATTTCACATCAGTTCCTCAATTTGGAGAGACCAAGAGAGAATATGTTTGGGGACTAAGATTGCATGAAAAATGGTAGCTGCATTTGGGGACCATGAAGGTTGAGTTGCTTGTTAGATATCCAAGTGGAAACCATAGGAAAGCAGATGGCACAGTGGAGAGAGACACGTGTGGGAATCGTAACCATGTAGTTGGTAGTGAGAACTGGGGATATGGATTTACCAAGGGAGCAGGAGGAGGGAGCGGGCAGACCTTCAGATCCCAAGCTGGGTTGCAGAGTAAGACATGGGACTAGTGAGGGAGACTGAAAAGGATGGAGCCAAGGAGTGGTTGGGGTTTAGCAAAGAAAAGGGACTGATTCATTCAAGTGTAGGTGCTTGGCTGGGTCCAAGACTGCTGAGAAATCTAGTATGATAAGGCCAGAGTAGTGACCACTGGATTTGGCAACTTGGAAGTTGGCAGCTTGGCAAGAGCAGGTTCATTGGAGAGATGGAAATTAAAGCCAGACCGACAGTGGGTTGAAGAATCAAGGTAAGGCGAGGGAGTATTGGCAGTAAATATAAAGAGAAGTAATAAAACAAGCCACAATACCATCATTCTCTCACAGATGCATGTCCTTTTGGACTCTCTCCTTCTTTCCCACACTTTTTGCATACAGTTTTAACATACAGTCTTTAGGAGTTGGAATGCATGCCCAGGTGAACTCTTTTACCTATAAAGGGAAAATGAACTAGATCAAAAATCTTTTGGTTACCTATCAATTATTATTTCTTAAAAAAGAATGCCTTCATATAATTATGTTGCCCCTGGCAAATATAATTTTGCCAGTTATTTTAGTAGTAAAAGGCTTTGAGCTTGGTTACAGACTCACTGACGATGTATGAAAATGTTGAGATTATGAATAAGGTCAGGAGAGTGGAAATGTATATAGTCTTAACAAAAACGTGTACACGCATTTCAAACCCAGGCTTTTAGGAAGATCATTGGATTTCAAGAATTAGATAAACTATCCCTGCACATTTGAGTGAGCTGAATAACACCATCAAATATAATGTGTAGTGTGATTATGGACATTTAATTTGCTTCCTATATTTCTATAACAAATCCACATTCTGCATGTCAAAAAAGGTATGTATAACCTTCTAAAAATAAAACTGGATTGTTCTGTACACATTATTCTAAAATCTGCTTTCACTTCGTAATATCCACCAATGAACAAATATTTATTGACTACCTACTGTGCACCAGCAACCATTCTAGCCACTGACATAGGGTAGTTTAAGAAGGCTATACTATTCTCATCCTCGCAGAGCAGACGCTGGTGGGGGGACCAAGACAATCAGCAAAATTAACAGCAAATTAATTTTGCTGTTAAAGTGTTGTCACTCTTTGGACACAGACTATGGAGGAAAACAAACATGGAAGGAGGATATGGAGCCCCAGGCACCATGAAACATTATCTTATGTCATGAAACATTTTTCTGCCACTAAATGAACACTTAACCTGCATCATAAAAAGGCCCCAAAAGAGTGAGTGGTACTCAGCTGCTGCAAATTTTGGGACAAGGACATGCTGGCAGAAGAGCTCACACCAAGTGAGATGAAATTCACTGAGACTCTGATCTGCTGCTGCCTTATGGGAAAAACACTTCCAGGCTGTTTGCACTGGGATTCATCATCATCTGTGATGAAGGGAAGGAGGCTGACTGGTGGATGAGAAGAGAGATTGTAGCGAGCTGGATTTTGGAGCCCTTACCTGCCAACAACCGGAAGACTCGTCTTTCAGAACAACTGTCCGTGCAGATGTGCGTTGAACTGCAGGAGGCCTGGGAGGCTGAGGTTCTCGGTGGACTCATGGGGACCCAAGGCTATTTTTTTAAATTTTTGAATGTTGAGATTTCCAATGAAATGGTTTCACTCCAGGAGAAAAATAACTGGGAATGCTGAAATGGACCGAAAATAGTTGCAGACACTAATGAGGAGAGAATTCTAAGGATCCCAGAGGGAGTTAGACAGGGTTTGAGCTACAGACTTTTCCTTGGGTCAGAAGAAAAGGCAGATTTAAGCAGCACTTGAAAAAAGAAAAAAGAAAGCGACAGGTAGGGATGGTTGCTTGGATGGGTGTGAAGGAGGAAAGGGTACAGCAAGGAAAGATGTTGGCTCTGGACTTGTTTCAAAGGTGATAAAGTTGTTGAGAGGCTGAAACTGTTGGGAGAAGAAGGCTGAGTGAAAAGAGAAAGCTCTTTGGATTTGGATTTGCCATATGGAGTTGTCATTAATATCTGAAAGCCAGAGCTGAGCACAGTAGCCTGGGCAACAAGACTCCTGCAAAGGGTGGCTGGAAAAGAGAGGCTAATCCTCTCCATGCCCAGGAGCCTGGGAAAGAGGGGGACAGAGACCAGGGAGGACACAGTGGGTGCCAGTCCTGAGAAGGGTTAAACAGGGACATTACAGACATTGTTTATTTCCCAAACTAAGTAGCCAAAAGGTGTTGGCTAAGCGGTCCTTGCAGTGACCCATCTCTGCTGTTGAAAACCACTACCGCCACCACCACGGACACAAGGTGTCTTTCTCAAGGTCTGTGGCCATGGTCAATGCTAGCCCAGGAAGTCACACCGTCAGAATGCTTTCTGCAGAGCACAGGGCTGCCCAGTGCTGAACCTGAGTGGGAACCAATCTGAAAATATACCATCTAGGGTGGGTTGAATGGTTTCCCCCCAAAAAGATACATTCAAGTCTTAATCCCAGCGCCTGTGAACATGACCTTATTTGGAAATAAGGTCTTTGCAGATTTAATCAGTTCAGATGTGGTCATCCAGGATTAGGTGAGCCCTAAATCCAGTGGCTGGTTTCCTTTTAACAAGACACACAGACACCCAGGGAAGAAGGTCATGGGAGATGGAGACAAATATTGGAGTGATGCATCTACAAGCCAAGGAAGGTCAAGAGCTGCCAGCCACCACCGGAAGTCTGGAGAGGGGCATGGGGCCTCAGGAGGAACCAACCCTGCTGACACTTGCATTTTGGACTTCTGGACTCCTGATCTGTTAGAAAATAAGTTTCTGTTGTTTTAAGCCACCCAGCTTGTGGTAATTTTTGACAGCAGCCCCAGGAAACTAAGACACCACTGAAGCCATGCAGGAGCAACCCTCACATGTACCTGGAGGATTGGGTCCTGGCAGTTCCACTCCAAATTAGTAAATGCTCTTAGAGTCTCATCACAGCCCATCCTGTCTTGTGTCAATTCACCTGAGTATGGGATTCACACCTCATAGAATTCCAAAGGGCCAAAATACCAGCGCTGATGTAACATATTGACAAGCCAATGAATTTTTAAAGTTATAGTTATGTTGTTAAGACTTATATAAAATAAAAAGTATTTGTTTTAGTTTGCTAAAGTTGCTGAAATGCAATATACTGGAAATGGGTTGGCTTTTACAGTGGGGATTTATTAACTTACAAGCTTATAGTTCTGAAGCCATGAAAATGTCCAAACCAAGGCATCATCAAGACAGTATGCTCTTCCTGAAGACCAGCTGCCTGTGATCCTCAGCTCCTCTGTGATCCTCAGCTCCTCTGTCACATGGCAAGGCACATGGTGGCATCTGCTGGTCCCTCCCTTCTCTCCCGGGTTTCTTTGCTTTTGCTTCATGCTTCTACATCTGTGGCTTTCTTTCTCAGCTTCTGTGTCTTTTACCTCTGTCTTTTGTATTCTTTCTATTTCATCCTCTTATAAAGGACTCCAGTAAGAGGATTAAGACCCATCTGGGGCTCACCTCAACTGAAATAACCTAATCAAAAGGTCCCCTCCCATAAATAGTTCTCTACCCACAGGAGTGGATTAAGAACATGATTTTCTGGGGTACATACAGCTTCAAACCATCACAGTGTTTGTTGACATTTTATTGAAAATACTGCTCTTCAGGCTTTTCTGTTAGTTGACGCTAATGGTGGACTGTAGTTATATAAAGAGTGCTATGAGAACACACAGGAAGGCAAGCCAGTCAGGGACAGTGACACAGCAGGAATGACATTGGAGCTAGGTCCAAAAGGACCTAAGAGTAGCTGGGGACCCGAGAGGGTGTACGCCCCAAGCAGAGAGCATGCCATGAGCAAAGATGTGAAAGAGGGAGAGTTGGGGTGTGTCAGAGTGGTCCTCTGTGGTTTGTGAATGGGGCATTTTAGACAGGAAGCAAAGAGGTAGGGAGGGATGAGGGCATGCTGGAGGGTTTGGGCAATACTTTGTGAGCAAGGGGAAGTCTCTGGAGAGTGTATTTGGCAAGAGAGGGAGGTGACAGGAGCTGTGTTGATACACGGACATGGAGCGGGAGGAATAGGTGAGGGTATGGCAAGCATGCAGTGTTAACAGCAGTGCAGGCTGGAGATGACGCTGGTTAGATCAGGCATGACAGTCAACTTAGAGATTAAGGAGCACATAACACAGCCATGTGGGAGGTAAAAGGGACAGAATGTTGGAAGGTGAGTGTTTTAGTTTCCTTGGCTGGTCAAGCAAATACCATGCAGTGGGTTGGCTTAAACAATGGGAATTTATTGGCTCATGGTGTCGAGGCCAAGAGAAAGTCCAAATCAAGGTGTCATCAAGGCCATGCTTTCTTTCCGAAGACTGGCGTCCTCGGGCTGGCTGCTGGTGATCCTTGGTCCTGGGCTTCTCTGTCACATGGCAAGGCACGTGGCGGCCTCTCCTTTCTCTTCCAGGTTCCACTGATGATCAGCTTCTTGCTTCCTGTGGCTTTATCTCTTTGTTTAAATTTCATTCTGCTTCTGAAGGACTCCATTACTAGGATTAAGACCCATCCTGATTGAGTTGGGTCACACTTAACTGAAGTAACCTCATTAAAAGTTCCTACTTACAATGGGTCAACCCCCAAAGGAATGGATTAAATTTAAGAACATATTTTTCTGGGGTACACACAGCTCCGAATCACCATAGTGAGCATGAGAGAAAGCAAAGACTCTGGAACTACTCTGAGGCTCCTAGCTAGGGCAGCTGGGCTGCTGCTGTGGCCTCGACTAGGGCAGGCAAATGTCCGGGAGGCAGCAGGTGGTAAACTTGTCCTCAGGTCTGATCAGGTGCTTGACATCAGTCTCCCACTGGCAGTTATTGGAGCTGCTGTGTTACAAGCCCATGCATTTGCAGAGTCCCTGGGCAATCTGCACTCCTGGAAGTCTGAGAAGCTTGAGAAGCACTGGCCTAAGGGGGAATGGGGTCACTGGGAGGGAGGTAGTGGGAAGTTAGAAATGCAGGTGGGGGCCACTGAGCAGTGCTGGTAGTTGAGACCCTAAGAAGACCTTCTGCAAGAAAAGAATATGGGGTGAGAAAGGAGAGTTTAGAGCCTTTGCTACTTAAGGGGAGGGCTGGGATCCAACCATGAACAAAGGCGTCGTGGACAGATTAGCCTGAGAGGAAAAAAAGAATCTTTCTTTCCAAAAGATACACCAACTTACTATTTTTCCAAAGGACACCTTTTTTTGTCAATACTGTTCTTAGATTTAAGGGCAAATATGGACTCTTCTTTAAAAACAAATCTTGCTGAAAGATGAATTTTTAGAAAGTTATTGGACAATGAGAAATTAATCTTTGATGGTCAAATGGAAAGCACGGCAAGAAAATCACTTATTTGTACTAACAAATACAATAAAAACTCATGTCTTATTACGGGCTCAGCCAGATGATGATATTGCCCAGAGAAAGTTCTATTACTTCTATGAGGCAGGTGTTTTTATGTTTACAACCATGTGTAATTAACTTATATTGAGAAGCTGTTTTGCATGATCTTGTGTGTGAGTAGCATGAAAGCATGTGGTTTTTTTCCCAGGTGAACTGATGGAATTATCTAGATAATTGTCTATTGATGACAGCCCCTTAGGTTAAAATGTACACTTCTTTGGGTACTTTTTGAACTAGCAATATGTGTCTTCATTTACAATCACAATGGAGAGAAAACACTTTCCCTGTGAAAAACATATCAATAGCCCCTTTTCTTTTCTGAAGGAGGTGTCCATAGTGGTGTTTAGATATGCCTTTGTTTCATGCATGAAATATCTTTTCCACCTCATCAAATGTGAAAGCTGCACTTTTTCTTTAATGTCAATAAGCAGATAGTAAATGGCAGATTGCCAGAAGGTATCTGGCTGCTTTGCTTTGCTGCCTGTCTGAAGAAGGAGTGGGGAGCCAAGAGTGTACCCCCTGCTCCCCAAGGCCTGAAGGGACTTGGGGAAGGTGCCACTTTTTGCACCTCAGGGCAGCAGCTTGTTGATCTTCTCACCCCAGGCTTAAGGTGGGAAGGCCTAGCATTGACCTCTTGCTCCAGTTTTACTTGGTTTGCAAACCAGACTATCCCTTTACCTGTCTGATGTTTCACTGCAGTATATGACTAAACAACATAGAATCTTGCAGTTTCAGTAGAAAAGTATTCAGCAACACTTTCACTTGTAATACACTGATGACTGTGAATTCTCTTTTAAACTGTCTAAATCTGGAGAGAAGTAATTGATTTAAATTCATGCTCTGGCTGTACGTGTTGTCTGTCCACTATCCACTGTCAGGGCAGCCGCTGGTCAGCCCTGTTTTGCAATAATACTTCTCTTTTCAGCATGTCTCTTTCTTAAGAATTCTTTGCCTCCACAAAAAAAAAAAAAAAAAAGTTCATTTGGTCACTTTTGTCAAATGCTTTCTTTTTAGGTTGGCTATCCAGAGGGGGTGTTTGGAAACTAAAATAATTATGTAAACTGCAAGGACAGTAGCCTGTTGGGGCTCTGCCACCAAGTTGAAAGAGGGAAGAGATTCCATTCTGACCTAGAAGTGTTTGCTTCCAGTTTTAAAGAGTGCTAGAGGTTTCAACAAATGCCCCTTGCTGTGTCGGGTTTCCTCGCTGACATCCTCCCCTCCTTTGCTTTACCCCAGGTGGACACCTCTGTGCAGGTCCTCGATCCGCTGTCCAGGTAGGAGGCAGCCATGGCCGGCAGCACACCCGACGGGGCGAGCCAATTGCCCTTCTTTTTCGGCAACATCACCCGGGAGGAGGCGGAAGATTACCTGGTCCAGGGGGGCATGACGGACGGGCTCTACCTGCTGCGCCAGAGTCGCAATTACCTGGGCGGCTTTGCGCTGTCGGTGGCCTTCGGGAGAAAGGCGCACCACTACACCATCGAGCGGGAGCTGAACGGCAGCTACGCCATCGCGGGCGGCAGGACCCACGCGAGCCCCGCCGAGCTCTGCCTCTACCACTCCCAGGAGTCCGACGGCCTCGTCTGCATCCTCAAGAAGCCTTTCAACCGGCCCTCCGGGGTGCAGCCCAAGACCGGACCCTTTGAGGACCTGAAGGAGAACCTCATCCGGGAATACGTGAAGCAGACGTGGAATCTGCAGGTGAGCTGATGGGCTGGTCCTGCGACTCCAGGTGGGCTCGGGGGTCCCTTGTATTCTCCTGTACAGACATCCCAGTTGCCTGGAAAACCATCCAGTGGGGCCTCAAATGACCAACTATCTACTTAGGCAACTTTGGCCAAAAATCGACACAGTTTTTCCCTTTTCTGAGCAACAGTTGAGAGGGGAAGCCCCTTAAGGACAGGGCTGAGAGTTTCTCCACCAAGGAAATCACCATTACTCGGTCCATGTGTATCCCTTTTGGATAGGCAGCAACAAGAGATGTCCATTGCTCTTTCTTTATCTTGCAGAGGTCACACTATACGTATTGACTGATGCTTGATTTTGTTGCATCATAATTTGTCTTGCAGAACTTTCTGTGTCAGCACACCCATGACTATGTAATTCTTGCTCTATGTTTCCCCCTCATATGTACCATAATTTATTTAACCAGTAGCTATTGATAGATGCTTTTGTGTGTGTGTGTGTTTTTCTTTTTTCTTTTTTCTTTTTTTTTTAAATAATGTCGCTTTTAAGATATTTTGTACCCATCTCTATCAGTTTGCCAGGCTGCTCTGACAAAAACCACACAATGGGTTGGCTTAAACAACAGAAATTTACTAGATAGCTCACCGCTTCTGAGGCCGGAAGTCCAAATCAATGTGTTAGCTAGAAGGCTGGCTTCCTCCCATGGTCAGTTGCATTCTGGCTGGGGTAATCCTTGAATTTGCCATCACATGGTGGTGTTCTCTCTTTTCTCTTCTGGGTTCTGTTGACTTCTGGCTTCCACTCATCCCAGCAGCATTCTCTCACTATGTCTGAATTTCTTCTGCTTATAAAGGACACCAGCAATCTGGATTAAGACCCAACCTTATTCATTTGGGGCACACATTATCTACAGTAATATCTTGGTGTGATCTTGTCTACACTGGGTCAACACCTACAGTTATGTGGATCAACACTGAGAACATGAACAAACTGGGTTACCCAATTCAATCCAGCACACCATTTTACTAAGATTTTATGCAATCTCTCTGCAGGATAAACTCGTAATGGGTTCGCTTTGCCAAATCCAAGGATATGGGTGTTTTAATTTGGATATTTAGTAACAAGTTCCCATCCAGAAAGGTCACACAGCTTGTGACAATTTACATTCCTACCACATTCTTAACAACACTTGGTATCACAAGTCAACGAGTTTGACTGACAGTCTCCTGCTGGTACTTAAGTGTTTGACAGTATTTTCTTGTATGCCCTGGATGAATGCTGTATGCATTTTTGCTGTGTTATTTGATATGACAGTTTAGTTTGTGAGCATTGTATGCAGTGACTCTTTTTAGGCCTTTAATATTTTATGTCTTAAATTCAACCTTGCAGACAAATGTGGTTGAGTCCCAAATTTTTCAGTAGTATTTATTGGCTATATCTTTGACCATCTTTATACTTTTTAAAAACTTCAGATAAAATCAGATTTACTGAGGCATAATTTACATATAGGAAAGATCATCCTCTTGAGGTGTAGAGTTCAATGATTTTTGACAAACGCTTAGTGTCATGTAACCCCCACCGCTGTTATGTAACAGTCCGTCACCCCATCAAGTACCCTCTTGCCCTTTGTAGTCCATCCCCTCCCCCTATTCAGCCCCTGACAACCACTCATCTTTTTCCTATCCCTACAGTTTTGACTTTTCCAGAATTTCACATAAATGGATTCACACAGCATCTTAACTTTCAGACTGACTTCATTCTCATAGCATGATGCATTGATGATGCATCTGTACTATTGCATATTTCAGTGGCTCGTTCTTTGGTGGGAGCTGGGTGGTATTCTACACCCTTTCAATTTCTTCCTCTCTTCTCACTTTGTTTTAGATGCTTGCCTGGTGTATAACCTATTGCTGGTTTGGGTTCTTATTCATCTATGAAGCAGGATAAAATTGCCATCCTCACATTCCCTTCCATCTCTCCTTCTCCCTTATATCTCCTAGTCTGGGTCAGTTACATTTTTATTCTTGCATCTACTGGTTCTCTTTATAACTTCAAATAATCAATCTTTGATTCTCTTTTTATTATTGTAAAGAATGTCTATTTCTCTCCCTGTAAGAAAGAGGAGGAAATCAATTCGCTTGGCTTTCAGCCCATTTTCCTGCTTTTGTTTTTCACATTATTATTTTTACATTGCCAAGGTTGATCTTTCTGTGGTCACATTTTCTGCAGTTGCAGGTAATGGGGTGCACAGGTGCTTGGAATGAAGCCTTGGAGAAGCAGATTGGAAAACGCATGTCTCCTTGGTTGCACACCTCACGCCTCTTGTGTCTGATCCTTTCCAGCACTCCTTAACTGTTATTAAATGGCAAACTGGGAGCTGAAGCCCCTAGGGCCAGAGGCTCTTTCTCTGGACCTCATGCATTTAACCAGATGGTTTTTAAAGCCCTGTCACGCTTTCAGAAGGCCAATCTCTTTATTCTAAAATCTATTCTGTTACTTACAAATATGAAGGAACTTAAATAATATATAAAGAACATGTTGGTTTTGTTCATTGAGTGAATGAATGATGAATGAAACAAAGAAAGAAAGAAAACTTGATCCCATTCTACCATGGGGCTCATGACTTTGCAGATTGGAAATGATTTCTACATCATTTTAAACATCTTTCCTTATTATCACCTATTCTGATTGCTCTCTCCCTTTCTTCTCCAAACCCCTCCTCCTGGCAGGGTCAAGCTTTGGAGCAAGCCATTATCAGTCAGAAGCCACAGCTGGAGAAGCTAATCGCTACCACTGCCCATGAGAAAATGCCCTGGTTCCATGGAAAAATCTCTCGAGAGGAATCTGAACAAATTGTCCTAATAGGATCAAAGACAAATGGAAAATTTTTGTAAGTATTGTGGTGTTAATCCCCACACCTCCTACCACCAGATCTGCTTTGGTAATTAAGGGTAACTCCGCTTCCGTATTACTGAACTCCAGGTGACCTGAAGAAGGGTTCACACATTATCATCCGACTGCACGTGTGTTGGCCTATTGTAAAGACTTTGTGAATTGAAGCTATCACTTGAAATTCCCCTTGCATGTGTTTTGCTCTGTCTGACCCTAAAGCGAATACTCATTTTGGCCATTGTTCCAGTTTGCTAATGCTGCCAGGATGCAAAATACCAGAAATAGATTGGCTTTTATAAAAGGGGGTTTATTTGGTTACACAGTTACAGTCTTAAGTCCATAAAGTGTCCAAGGTAATGCATCAGTAATTGGGTACCTTCACTGTAGGATGGCAAGTGGCATCCAAAAAATCTCTGTTAGCTGGAAAGGCACATGGCTGGCGTCTGCTCCAAAGTTCTGGTTTCAAAATGGCTTTCTCCCAGGACATCCTTCTCTCAGCATCTGTGTGTTCTTCAAAGTGTCCCTCTTGGCTATAGCAAGCTCGCTTCTTCTGTCTGAGCTTATATAGTGCTCTAGTAAACCAATCAAGGCCCATACTGAATGGGTAGGGCTGCACCTCCATGGAAACCATCCAATCAGAGTTATCTCCCACAGTTGGGTGGGGCGCATCTCCATGGAAAAAACCCAATCCAAATGTTCCAACCTAATCATCACCCCCACAAGATGCATTAAAGAATATGGCTTTTTCTGAGGGACATAATATATACAAACCAGCACAGGCATTAAGGGAGATAATGCTTAGAGAAAATATTTTTCAGCCACGTATCTTGCTTTGAATGGCAAATGTAGGATCCATAGCAATTTCCGTGGCTATCCAACTAAAATAAAAATATCAGAGTTTGTTCATTCTGATTTCCCCCATAATCTGACTTTGATTCTATTTTTACTTGGAGCTCAAATGCTAACAGGATAGGTAGTAAAGAGTACTTTCTGAGAGTAGCTTAAGTGCACGGTAAGCACAGCTGTTTAATGAGAAGTAGGACTGTGAGCTTTGGCCTCATGAATTCAAAGATTAGGACTACGAATTCTAAGTCCTGTTCATTGTTGTCTTTAGTGGCTTAACATAAATTTAAATATAAGATGGTATTCTAAGTTCTGTTCATTATTGTCTTTAGTGGCTCAACATAAATTTAAATATTAGACAGTCTTGGAGATGCAGGCCAATTCTGTGGTCAAGAAAAGTTATGGAATTGTTTCCCGCCAGCAACTTTGATCTCATTCCCTAGAGGTTTTCTGGCCCAAAGCCACACAGCCAGACCAGGCAATCTCCTGCATTTGCTGGTCACCATTTGGTGTCTCCAGAGGTACTTAATTGAATGTCACAGATTAAAACTGTTACATTCTAGCCTCGGAGACTTAACCAGAAACTGTAACATGGCCTCATGGTCAAGCATGTTGATTAATATCCACCTGACTTTGCTGAACTTTTCCTAGAAATAGTGGTTGTTTTTGCTGAGTATCCATCTATTTATAGAACTTTCCTCAGCCTTTTTACCACACACTTATTAAAAAAAAAATATATTGTAAGCACAATACTCTTTTTAAACTAGTGATCTTTAATGTTGATTGGCCCAAGATAGTGATGAGAATGATGGTTTCGTGGGCTGTAGTGATGGCTGCTGGTGGGCAGGGCCAAGAGCTTTACTACTTGGAAGAAAAATATATTTCCCTAATACAGGCATCTACCAGCTCATTTCCCCTAAGGTTTGGACTTTTAACATTTTCTTAGCAATAATTCCTGACGCAGATGTCATGGGATTGCTTACATAGCTTCTTGGCCTGTGAAGTCAACCCAAAATAGCATAATCCAGCAAAATGACTAAGTCCTCCTGACTTTTCACTGGTTGAGATGCTGGTTTTTATGCTGTTTGAGGAAGAGCTGTGGTCATGAAGCAAATGTCTATTCCTATTCGAAGTTGTCTGTTCCTAAAAACAGAAGGCCGCGTCCCTTGTTGATCTGAGTTCTGCTCAGTTCTGCCATCCTTTAAAAGGGATGATAATAAACCCCGTGCAGAAGTCAGGAAGCCTACATTTCACTCTTGTCTGATAAATGTCCCTTTGCTTCCTCCCTGCCTTGCACAGACTAAAATCTCATTTGTCCTTGACCCTAGCACCTCTCCCCTGTGCTGAGTTTTCCTCCCATGTTGGGGCTCGTGGTTTAGACAAGAAATTCTCAAACTTGGTGCATTTCAGAGCCAGCTGGTGTCAGAGCTAAAAAAAGTGCAGGGGGCCCCACAGTGGGAGAGGCCTGGGCTTCTGCATTTTCCCAAAGTCCCCCAACGGTTCACCTGAGGCTGGGTTCTATGCTCCACCTTACATTGTAATATCCTAATAATCTCTCTTTGCTGGATGCTCTGTGTGGCCCTCCCTCCACACCCCGTGCACATGGCAGACTCTGGGTGGTGGGCTGTTGAATAATGGGGGGGCACCACCCTTTAGTCACACCTAGGTCCCCGTGTTAGGTCCTATTGTAATTGACAAGTAGTAAGAGCACAAATGTGGAGCAGGTGGGACCCAGCTTCAAAACTCAAACCCTTACTGGCTTCAGAGTGTCTCTTTGGGGTTGATGGAAAAGTTTTGGTTGTGGATGGTGGTGACAGCAGCACAACATCGTGGATGTAATTACCGCCACTGAATTCTATACTTGAAAGTGGTTAAGATGCGAAATCTTGTATTGTATAATTTACCACAATAAAAATTTGAAATGAACAAACAAAAAGAAGCATTGTCACCCGTTGAGCAATCTTATGCAGACGGCAGAGCCTTCCCAAGGCTCACTCAGCTTTTTCCACAGACCTGAGATCAGGGATGATCGTGCTCTTTTATTTTCCCAAGAATTAAAAGCAAACGGCTACAGAGCACAGAGCACACTCCCTGGTGTGTATTAGTCACTCAGAAGATGCTGATCTGGCTTTTCCCCTCTCCAAACTTCCATGCTCTTCTTTCTCCAGCGTTAGTTAGGACTACGTATTTACATTACCAGGCAATGTAAAATGTGTATGTGCGTGTGTTATATGGGTTTTTAAAAAAATCTTTGTTCTAGTAACATGCATACAATCTAAAACTTCCCTTTTTTAACCACATTCAAAGATATAATTCGGTGGTGTTAATTACATTCACAATGTTGTGCTGCTGTCACCGCATCCATTGCCAAAACTTTTCCATCACCGCAAGTAATGTTTTTTTAAAAAAAACAAACAAAACATAGAAAAAAACAAAAGCAAACAAACAAACATGTGGAAGCACTTGGAAGTCTCTAATATTTTGTTATTTTATTTCAAGGCATTTTGTCTGCAACAGGTATAGGATGGGAAGGCTAATTGAGGTAATTTAGCGGTTTCTGAGTTTGTGGGTTTTTCTTTCTGCAGGACAGTGGATGTGTTCTCTTCCATATGGCTTATTATAAATGTTTTACTATTGTCAAGTACATTTCTTTAGGGTATGTAACGTTTGCCCTTGGTGTTGAATACAGCCCAGATCGTAAGTAATTTCTAGCACAGGGCAGGGTGAGCAACAGTGAATAGAGAGTCTTCCGAGTTCTGATTTCTTGACGTTTCCAGATTTTTTCATCTTTAGAACTATGTTCATGCATATTTTCTTTTCCTTTTTCTGGAAGATAAAGCCAGAAGTTTCGAGTGTTCTATGATAAACCAGCACCAGATTCTGCTGGCTTCGTGTCTGGTTTGAATGTTTCCATTTCTCTGTTCATTGAATGCTGTCTTCTCCCGCTCTAGGCAGTGGAATCTGCTGATACACCTGCCCCCCAGCTCACATGGGCCCAAGGGTTAATTAAGTCCCAGACCTTGTTTTGAATACTCCAAATTTTCCCTATTTAAGTGTCATTTCATAAAACACTCCTTATTTTGAATGTATATCTGTGGATCCTGAAAGTGGGATCTTTATGTTTGCATCAGAACTGGATTAAAATCACTGCTGAGTTTCCTTATTTAGAAAATGGGGGTGCAGTCCCAGCCTTCCTTATCCTGTGGTGAGGACTAAAGAGGACCCCTAAGATGGGGCTCAGCAATCTATTAGTTCCTTTCCAGCACGCGTTTCTTAGGCCCTTATTTAGATTTACCCAAAGGATGTGTCTGGGGCCTATTTTCCAGTCATTTAAATCAACTCATTCATTCTGTGGACCAGCGTTTATTGGATTCCAAGGTTGCATGGGGTGTTAGGCATTAGTCATTTTGTTGGGTTATTCTATTTTGGATTCGCTTCCTGTGCACTGTCTGGGCCTTGGAGATGGAGGAGTAAACTATGTAAATGTCTGAGTTCGTAGAGCCTATATTTTAGTGGACTGATAGATGCAGAAAAATTGAACAAGAAATCCATATCATATCAGAGAGAAGTAAGGGGGCAGAGCATGCTGGGTTTAGGGTGCAGGTTCCTGTTTTATTCTGGGGGGTGAGGAAGGGCTTCACTGAGAAGGAGACGTTTGTGCTGAGGCCTGAAGGCGGTGGGAGAGCCATCCTGGCAGAAGGAACAGCATGTGCAGGTGTGTTTGAAGGGCTCAAGCCACACAAGAGGTCACGGTGGCTGGTGCACAATGAGAAGAGGAGGATGCTGGGATGAAGGGCTCTAAGGCATGCCGCAGACTTCACTTTGGGCTAGTCTTAAGGAAGGTTAAGCAAGGTCTAACTGATGTTCAGTGGGATCCGTCTGCCTACCGTGTAGCAAATGGACTGTAGAGAGCAAAGGGTTCAGGCACATTTGGAGACCCTGCTCTGTGCATTCATGTACATTTGAATCAAAGTCCAGTGTTGTCCATCCCCGGCCTGCCTTCTCACTGTTCTTACCGAGCATGCTCCTCATACCTCCACTGCTCTCCTCTCCCTTGGCCTGCAGCCCACTCCCCAGCTGCCTCAGGTCTGCCCACAGTGGAAGTAAGGAAATGCACCTCCCTTACCTTGCACCTCCCTGTAGCACCTGGCAGGATGTTAAGAACCTAAGAGGCTCTTAGTTCTAGAAACAGAACCTAATTTTTGTGATTCCTCATGATAGGCTTTAGTAACTTGATTTAAAATAAGTTAATGCATGGAAATGTGCTGTGTGCAATGCCTAGCACTTTGAAGGAGCTTAAGAAATACAAGCTCAATTTGAGTCTGAATGAATGTGGGCACTCAAGACTGAGTGAGACGCAGCTGGTGGTTCTCATTTAGGGAATAACATCGATAGGCCAATGGGAAAATGCGATAGTTCTGCCTGGAATTGCTGATTTGCTCTACGGGCCAATGTAGCAAGACCCTTCTCTTGGGAAAATCTACATTCTTGCTGCCCAAATTAGAAGTAGGTCTTTCCTGCCATCATATCTCAAGTAGGACAAGGGAAGCAATGGGGAAGACATCACTGCCTCTCTTTGTCCCCATCCTTCCATTACTTCTTTTCCCTTCATCATTTGGAGGTATACTCCAACAGCTGTGGAGGAGGCTGTTTTCCTTACCACTTCTTGTTGAATTCTATTTCAGGAGGCTCAGGTTTGGAGAAGTGTTAGGGAATAGGGAGAGAGGGTGTTAGAAATTGGCCAGCTGCGTTGCTTGGAAGAAGCTCCTTCTCAGCTATCAACATGCCCTTTCTGTGTATCTCACAAAACCTAGTCAGAGCCAGGGATGGAGAGGGCCATGGAGGATATCCAGTCCATCCCTGTCTCCCTTGCTCATCTTACAGAGAAGGGACAAGGTCCCTGAGTGCCCAGGTTACTTTTACAAGTGGTGCAGCTAGTGGGAAACCATCTCAAAGGATTTGAAACTGGAAGGTTCATTTGGAATGTGGCAGCATTTCATGTTCTTGCCTTGAATACATGGATTTTGGATGAGCCACTTGGCAGACTGTCACCCTTGAACTTCTCCAATCAGCCTGGGGAGAGTACACCCTTCTTCATTCCCTGCATGGGAATAAAGCCTGATTCAACGCCTTTATTTTCAAGATTTCTAGATTTCTACTTCCTACCGTGACTGGGAGCAGAGTCCTTTTCATTTTACCCTGCATCTTTCTCTCAACTACTTCCCAAGGATGTTCTTTGGGTCCATTGATAATTCAGTGACTCAGCATTTTTGTGTCAAAGTCAATTTGTCTCTGCCACCTGGCTGTGGGGTAGGAACACATGAGGGCAGACCTGGGTCCAGTACTTAGAAGATGCTCAATTAATACCTGTTATTGAAATGAGTGAATTACTGTGGACCCATCTCCCTCTCCCCACCACCGTTTTGCTTCCTGGTTCCTGAAATGTTACAACGCTAGGGTAGTGTGTGGTTCCATGAGTCTGTGGTGATGAACGAATGAAATGCGGATTTTTAAACCTATCTCCATCTCCTCTTAAATTTTCATTGATGCATAATTGTGGGATATAGCAATAGACGTGGAAATATAAAACAGTAAAACAATATGCTCTGTGGTTTGTAGGATTCACCTTTGGGGAGGGAACAGTATAGCACGGGTCTTTGCAGTCAGGTTGTCTGGCATCAAAGGCTGGCTTCAGAGTTCTAACCAGCCACATGTCTTTGAGCAAGTTACTTAGTGGTCTCTTTTACTTTATCTCCTTGTCGATAATGTTTAATGAGGTTATTGAGAGTTATATATTATAATAAACAGAAAACACTCAGCACAGAACGTCAGCGTCTGCAAAGCCCTTCTCCTGTAGCAGTCATGAAATACACTTGATGCATCAGTAACATATACTAGAATATCACATCTTCAATGCAAACTTTTCCCCTCTCTGTAGCACAGGTGTACAGATGGCCCCAGAGTCTGTCTTCTGCAGTTGGGAATGTCAGGAGGTGCCCCTCTTATCCTTCTCTTCTCTCATGGTCCCAACTTAGAACCGCTTGACATGACATGTGCAGTATCATCTGCCAAAATGGAATGCAGCCTATAAAATATTTTAAAATGAAAATGTTCTATCAATACCACGTTATGCAAAAGAAAAAAATATATGAAATTGTCACCTTCTTCATGTTTAGTATCCAGCTGTAAATATTTTATTGTTTTTGGCTAAAAGTCCTTGCAGATCTTACAAATCCAAGAGCAAGTTCAAAGTGATCTTTAAAATTGATGATTACCCTCCAAAGAGCGGAATTAATGTTAAAAAGAAAAAGTAATGCTTCAGATTTGTCAAAGGAGCCGTCAAAATGATAAATCACCAATGCCACTTGAATTGTACTTTTCTACTTTCTGATTGTAGAAGTATGCTGTGTATAAAAGAGGATACCAAAATAGTTCTTTATTCAACAATATGTGCATTCAACTGGATTTGTGCCAGGCATTGGGATGGGAGCTGTGGATACCATGAAAAATAAGACAGACATTAGTCCCTGTCCTCATCATACTTATAGTCTAAGGGGGATGATGTTAAACTCAAAAAGACATATCACAAAGTACATGACATGTGATGATGTGTCACTCTCTGGCACATCATCTTACAGGACTTAATGCCGTTTGTGCCTATCTGATATTATCATTATTTTGCTTTGGGTTTAGTTGTTTATTTCCCATCACTCCCATTTTTTTTTTTTTTTTTGAATGCCATGACAGTATACTGAAGGCCCTCTAAGCTGGGACCAAATATGTGTGGTTTGGCCTCCAGAAGCCCCCAATAGCCAAACACCTTTCCAGCCCCCCATGAACAATCATTTCCACAGTGTGGCCATCCTTATGTGCTCTGCGTCTGAAATGCAGTTGCCTTCTTTACCTTCCTTCCCCTGTCCCTTTTAGGGAGAATTAAACACTTTAATCTTTGAGTCATCAATTCTTCATTAGCAATGTCCAGGTAGCATATGACTTTCTCAATTTCTTCCTTCCCACCCCTTCCCTTCCCACCATACCCTTTTCCATCAAATCCTTACACCACTCCTGTCCTCTTATTTTCCCTTCTCTCTTTCTCATTTTCCCTACCTCCTCCCTCACACACACACACATTCATTCACTCACTAATTTATGCCTCTTAAATCCAGGGCCCTGGAAGAAGCCCTTGAGGATAAAGCAGTGAACAGCATGGGTAGGTGGTCCTGAGAGGGTGTACACCATTTTGCACACAACTGGGGACTTGAAGATTCAGACCCTGGCTCTCTAATAAGAAAGGGTCCTGTCCACTGAGAATCAGGGCTGTGCAAATCTGAGCCATGTGGTCCTTGTTCAGGAGCAGGCACAGGTAGGCCTGACTTAGGGATACCAGATGGCACACCTGTCACCTTTGAATATTAGAACAATGCTTTCCACCTATACCCGACATCCTCTCCTCTCTTCCTGCCCAGCCACGTGGACTGGATGGCAGGCGAATACCCCGATTTGGAAATATGTATTAGTAATCCATTTCAGTGGAAGTGGGACTCTCAGTGTAAGGTAACCTTAAAAAAATTTTTATTTGCAATATGGAACATTCCTCAGAGAAACTGAGATAGTTCCTGACTATCCACTTGTATTCCCCATGACCAAGGGATAAATGTAAATTAGGATAAAGATGAAGAATGAATGCAGTATTTTTAGGTAGCTGGATTCCACAGGATGAATGCAAGGTCCAGAGGAAATAATGTAGAGTAGTAGTTTCCAAACTCTCATGTGTGTGCAAATCACCTGGAGAGCTGGTTAAAGTAAAGATCACTCCCTGAGTTTTTTTATTCAATAGCTCAGGGTTAGAGCTCAAGATTTTGCATCTCTGAAAAGTCCCCAAGTGATGCTTATGATGCTTTCCTGGGGGCCACATCTGAGTTTGCTGCAGATGCCCATTAATTACCTGGGCTAGGTTCATTGGAGGATCTGTAACCATATGTGCATTTGGGAATGCACCAAATACTGTAATATTTGACTGGATGAGATAGATTTAGCCTTAAAACTGCTTCTACTTATAGATAACATAAACGACTTATTAAGAACACCCAGGTTATGAAGTCAGACAAGCCTAGCCACCTAATATCTTTGTGATTTAGACAATTTTATTCATCTCTCTGAGCCTCAGTTTACTCAATAATAAAATGGGGAAATGTATTTTATCTGAGTCATTATGGGGATAAACAAGATAATTTGTATAAACCTAAGCCATTGGCTTCCATGTATCTGTTCTGCCTACATCCATGGATTCATGTTTTTCATCAGTTCTGGAAAATAATGATTTTTTTTTTCTTCACATACTACTCCCCTCTATTCTTATCATTTCTTCCTTCAGGGGCTCTTATTACACCTATGCAAGACCTTCTCAATTGATCCTCTGTATTCTTTCTTATTTTTCGTTGCCTTGTCTCTGTGCTACATCATGGATAATGTCTTTGGACCTGTCTTCCAGTTCATTAATTTTCTTTTCAACTGTGTCTAATCTGCTATTAAATTTATCAACTGATTTTTTTCCCACCGATTTCTTTTTTTAAGATTTCTAGAGGTTCTTTTTGTTTTGCTTTGTTTTCAAATCTTGCGGGGCATTTTTTAAGCATCTCTTATTGCTTGCTAATTTTTGTGATTCCATCTTGGATTTCTTTAACATTTAACATTTCATTACATAGTTATTTATTTTATATTCCATATCTGATTATTCCCTCCCTCCCTTTTTTCTCACAACACATATTTCTTTATGTTTTTGGTGATCTTTTTGAGTTCATATTTGATTGAGATCCTTCTGTGGGAATCCTGCGTGTCCTATGTTGGGAGTTCTTTCCTGAAAGGTTGAAGAGATCTTTTCTTCACAGGTCCTTGCTTTAATGTGGGAATCTCAGGTCCAGGTTCCCATCTTGCTGCTGGCTACATTGCTGATATTGGTATTTGCCCTTAGCCCAAACCCACATTGTTTTACTCTTCTTTGCTGCTCACTTTTCCTTGCCCAAATACCGAGCAGTTCTTTTAAAATATATATACATATATTCTTTAAAATATATATACACATGCATACAGCTATATTTCAAAAGCAAATTGTGGGTTTAGCAAAAACCTTCTCCTCAGTCACTAATGAATGAGGTTGTGTTCTGCAAACATGAGCCTCATACACCACAATAAAAGCTAAATTCAATCATTACTCTCATGTGCTCATTGTTGATCAAAGTATGACATTTTATTTGACATATGTTGTCCTGTGGCCAGAGGTTAACATCAAGAGTCACGGCCTGTTGAAGTTAAAAGTTCAAAGGGAGATGTGGGCTGATGCCAATATCAGTTCATTGGTGCTGATCAGTATCTCCGTGAACCTGAAGGAGAAGCAGCATGCCATAGTTCCACCTTCAAAAGCTAAAGTGGAGAGACAGAGGGGGCATTCATGATGAAATTTTTCAAAAGGCAGATGTCTTGAAGACCACCTTGGTGTGGTGTTTTGGACTGGTGTTCTAGACTTCTCTTGCTTTCATTGTTCATATGGAACTCACATGTGCCTTAATTTTGCTATGGTGCAAGGCAAAAGTACCCTGAAATGGCATCACTTTTGTCTTTCATGGAGCAATAGAGCTGCCATCTCTCCTGACTAGGGCATCCAACTGGTTCCCCTCTGCTCAGCTCTCCTTAAGAAGCCACTGTTGGGTAGATGATTTTGACTGAAGACTGAAATGATCCCCATGTGGCAGCATCTGCCGTCTTCTTCATCTCCAAGGCACAGCATCAGCCCTGGAGGGGAGGGCGAAAGGTCTGTCTATCTGCAATTCCACCCCAGCTACAGGAAATGTATATTATTTGCACACAGCCTATCCCAGGTAATCTCCCTCCCCTTTGCTCAACTCCCCTCCACTTTGCCATTCGAAAGGAGAAAGCCTATTGGGCTTGAATGAGCCTTGGGTGTTCTGTCTGCAGTGGGGTCACAGGGAAGCCACCTTGAGGGTCCCACCCCTCCTAGGACCCCTATTTCCTATCGGTGGTTGGGCACCACCACCCCACATCTTCTCTTATCCAGGAGCTGATAGGAGGGTAAGATGGGGTTCAGCCCTTTCAGGCTTGCCCTCTCTCTGCCTGACCTTTGCAAAGTGCTTTGGTATCTGTTCCAGTTTGCTAATGCTGCCATTATGCAAAATACCAGAAATGGATTGGCTTTTATAAAGGGGATTTATTAGGTCACAAATTTAGAGTTCTAAGGCCATAAAAGTGTCCAAAATAAGGCATTAGTAAGAGGATACTTTCACTAAAGAATGGCCAATGGCATCCAGAACACCTCTGTCAGTTGGGAAGGCACGTGGCTGGTATTTGCTGATCGTTTGCTCCCGGTTGTGTTTCAAAATGGCTTTCTCCAAAATGTTTCTGGGCTGGGCTTCTGTCTTTGTTCCTCTCTCTAATTCCTGTGCATCCTTGCTTCTTTCTCCCAGGGTATTTCTAAGCATCTGTGGGTTTTCTGTTAGCTTCTCCAGGACAAACTCTTGGCTTCATGTCTTAGCTTGGCATCTCCAAATGTCTTTCTTTCTGCATCCCCAAACATCTCCAAGCATCAGCATCTGTGTCGGCTCTTGAGCTCCCTAGCACTCCAGTGAACTGATAAAGGCCTACCCTGAATTGGCGGGATCCACACCCCCATGGAAATAACCCAATCAAAGCTGCCACCCACAGTTGGGTGAGTCACATCTCCATGGAAACACTCAATCAAAATAGTCCACTCAATAAGATTGGGTTAAAAGATCATGGCTCTTCTGGAGTTTTTAACAGTTTCAAACAGGCACAGCATCTATGAGATACAGGGCTTGCTCATCACACACCCTGATGCTATCAACCCTGGGAAGTAGGTGGGTGCTCTCCACATCCCACCAGTAAGAGTAGCCATGTCACAAGAGGTCAGGAACCTTCTTAAGGCCAGTAAGAACAACTTCACAGCATATCTGAGTTCAAGGCGTTGAAATCCCATGCTTAGTAAAAGAAAAAAAAAATTTTTTTTGAACATCTATTAACTTCTTCCTCCACGAGAATCATTAGGAAAAAATATTCTAGGGCTTGCATGAATAAACCTGAGGCCAGTTGACCCTGAGGGCATAAGGCAGCCGAGCTAACAGGAGCCAGAAGTCTTGCCTTTTATCTTTCTCTCTGCATGGGGCTCAACCTCAGTGGGGGTGCCACAGGATGAGCAGTGTTTTCTGAGGGACAGGAGGTGGCAAGAAGAAGGAGCAATACATTTCAGCTCCCAAACCAGTTTTTCCCGTATGTCAGATTAAAAATAGCCCAGCTCAGGATCTGCCTGCAGTCAGCAGATACCTCATCGTAGCTGGCCGTTAATGTCACTGAGCCTTCTGGTCTTTGCCACCTACAGATGTTGGGTCTGTTGGTTTCCCTTCTCTGCCCTCATTTCCTGCCAGCTGCTGCAGTCGCTGCTCAAGCTGCCTATCCATGGCTGATCACTGTTCCTTTCGGCTCCACGTGGCAACGGGCTTGACACTGCCAGGTCTTCAAGTCTGATCACCCATCCTGCTGGGTCTTGTCTCAGGTGACTGCACAGCCTGCCTGGGCTGGAGCGCAGGAAGAAAGGGCCTCTTCTGCAGGACCTGCTCTCTCGGGGAGTCTCAAGGAAGTGTGTGCCTTTGCAGAAAGAGCTTATCCAAAAGCAAAAGACGCTAAGTGTCCTCCTTGTACCAGCTTTCTTTTTATCCTATTTTTATTATGAAATATAAAACACATAAAAGAGTACATACTTATATATGTACGGCCGAATGAATAATGAAAAAACAAGCACTGGTATAAATACCACTCAAGTCAAGAAATAAAATATGGTCAGCATTACAGAAGACCCTGCTATGACTCTCTCTCGATCCAATCCTACATCCCTCCCAAGGAGATAATAATCTCTAAACAAAACCATTTACTTTTGCCAGCTTTTGAACTTTGTGTCAGTGGAATCAGGGAGTATGTTTTATGCTTGTGAGATTCATCTATGCTGCTTTATGTAGCTGTTCATTTTATTGCACTGCAAATACCATGATTTATTTACTGTGTAGTCAATGAACTTTTAGGTTGTTTATAGCTTTTGGTTGTCATGGATAAAGTTGCTATCCAGCATGTTTTCTGACTGTATAGTACACAAACTATGCATACTGGGGAGTGAATTGCTGATTCACAGAGTGTGTATACGGTCACTTTTAGCAGATGATTCCGAATTGTTTTCCGAAGTGGTTGAAACAATTTACACACCCAAGTGGCAGTGTATAGAGACTCTTGTTGCTCCCCATTCTCACCAGTGCTTAGTATTATTAGTCTTTTTAATTTTTGCCATTCTGAAGCATGTGTAATGGTGCTTCATTGTGGTTTTAATTTGCATTTTCCTGATTTCTAATGAGGTTGATCGCACCATCTCTTCCTTTCTGCCTGGGCCATCTTTAATCCTCCGTCTCAGTTTTAACACGAAAAATCAATCAAGGTTAAAAGCAAGATGAAATATTGGAGATTGGATGTGAATTCAGGAAAAAGAGAGTTCAGGTTCCAATTCTTATCTCCATGACCTTCAGGTAGCAGAGGAGACAGACGGGAAGGACTATAAATCAAGGAGAATGATTTTTTTAATATAGTCTATGGACATTAATTTCATTCTCTCAAGGTTAGCTTTTATATATGCATATGTTCTTAATGCTTTGGTATTTGTATAGCTCTTTATCCTTCCAAATTATCCTATCCGTTCTTTGTTAATACCTTATAAAATAAATGAAGCAGATATAAATATTCCCACATCGTAAAATAGTTTCCCCCTGACTCAGTTCTCCCTCCAATATAAAAATACGTTTTCCCTTCTCTGTGTTATCTGCTTTGGTTTAATAGCAAGAAACAGGCTTTAATTGACTGTGAAAAAGGGAGCTCACATTTCGGGCTGTGGGTGACTTGGTTGGGTTGGGAGGAAGGGGCCATTTTCAAGGGGTAGAAGGTTTCAGAACTGGCCACCCGCAGAGAAACGGGAGGATCTTCGTGTGTGCCTCTAGACACCCAGCCAGCTGCCCTGAGCAGTGGAGAGAACCCATCCATTGCACTCAGCCAAGCATGTCTTGCAAAAAAATATATTTTTAAAGCGAAATTCCAACCTCACATAGCACAGTTCAGCTCTCAAGTCTTGAGTTAGCTTTTTGAGATGAATCTACATGACAGGAGAAAGGAGAGCTTGGCCATATCTGTTTCCAAAACCCATCTCTCTTAAATGCCATGGCCATGGACACTGATCTCTTACAACTAAAGGGAGGCATCATAAAATCCCCTAAAACACAGAAGTCCCTAGCTTCTTCCCTAAATACATTGCCTTTGGGCACACTGCTTAGCATTTTAAAAAAATTTATTAGAGAAGTTATAGGTTTACAAGAATCATGCAATAAATGTAGAGTTCCCACATAGCCCTCCCTCATTATTAACACCTTACGTTAGTGTGGCACATGTGTTGCAATTGATGAAAGAACATTATTTATAATTGTACTATTAACTATAATCCATGATTTACAATAGGGTTCCCTGTTTGTGTTGTTCAGTCCTATGATTTTTTTTTTACATTTTTATTCTAGTAACATAAATACAACCTACAATTCCCCTTTTAATTCCAGTCAAGTATATAATTCAGTGCATTCATTACCTTGACAATGTTGTGCTACCATCACCATCATCCATTATCAAAACTTTTCCATCATCCCAAATAAAAGCTTTGTACACTTTAAGTATTAATTCCCCATTCCCTTCCCTACTCCGGCCCCTGGTAACCTGTATTCTCTTTTCTAACTCTATGAATTTGTTTATTCTAATCATGATCAGTGAGATGATACAAAATTTTTGGATGTCAGTTTCCTCATTTTAGAAAGTGCAGAGGTTGAAGAAGTTTTCTGGGAACTTGGTGGTTCACACTTTCTCAGTCTCAGGATCCAAAGGACTTGGGTTGCTGAAAGGGAGAAATGGGTTTGTGGATGGTAATGACCAAGAAGCTGAAGTGGGAGGGGATTTGCAGCTTCCAACCGGACTGCTTCCTCCCCAGATCCTACTCGCCTTTGAAGAAGACCCTCTCTTACATCCCCAGGAAGTCAGAGGCATCCCCTCCTATGCATGGCGGGAGATTTATTCATCTGCTTGTTGTCAGACTCCCAAGTTTCAGTTCACCAGGATTTCGGGAAGGATGATCCCAACCACAGTGCAAACAGAGGCTTTGGGGCGGGCCAGCCCAGCCCAGCTCTGACTCTGCTAGCCCTTCCATCACCCCACACTCGTTGTCACTTTCTTCTCCCAGTGATGACATTTCAAACCCCAGACCCTGTCTCCCCACCTCACAATGAGGGGAGTGTGAGGGAGTGATGAAGTCCCCCCTCCATCCATGGCCAAGAAGGTTCTGGTTCAGATGCCCACCAAATGCCCTCCACACACACACAGCTGGCACCCCCAAGCTAGTGAAGCTGTACAACCTGTGAGTGTCACCCACGCTCAGATCCCAGCGAAGAAAGAAGGTGAGTCCAACAGGGCTCCGGAGAGTTCCCCACAGTAGTTGGGGCGCTCTGTGGGGTTGGTTAGTGCTACCTGTCCTTGAGTGGTGGTGCTGTCTGGGTGAGCCGGGGAGAGGAGACGACTCACCCAGCAGTGCCCCCAGACCCCTCTGTATTACCACGCAGGGTTCCAGGAGCCAATGGGTCCCTAACTGGGGTCCATCCCAGCCTGTTAATGTTTCCTTCGTGACGGAGCTGGGAGTTGGTGGGGACGGCCGCCCAGGCAGGCCCTTGCCCAGGGCGCTGTGCTTTTCCCCGATCGGAGGCCCGGGCAGCCTGCGCTGACCGCCCCCAACGGGGCGCACCTTTCCGGGACGCCCATCGGCAAAGCCGGACGAGCGGCGTGTTGATTCGGCTCTTCTCTGTCTTCCAGGATCAGGGCCCGCGACAACAACGGGTCGTACGCCCTCTGTCTGCTGCACGAAGGCAAGGTGCTGCACTATCGCATCGATAAAGACAAGACCGGCAAGCTCTCCATCCCCGAAGGAAAGAAGTTCGACACACTTTGGCAGGTACACGTGGCCGCCGATGGGAGGCGCCTCACCTCGAGGGTGAAGCGCAGGGCGCCCCGGGCTGCGCGTCTTGCCAGCTTTAGAGGCGAAAGGAGCCGTCCAACCCCAGGCGAAAGCAGCAACTCATGGAGCTTGTGGGAGATGCTCCTCGGGTCCCTGCCCCAGACCTGCTGAATTAGAGTCTGTTTTTCAACTTCCAGGTGATTTGCCTGAGCATTGAAGTTCGGAAGCACAGGTCTAGAAATCCTTATAGCAGGTAAAAGAGGCTCCAGAAAGTTCCGTAGCTTGACCCAGACTACAAACCTCAACATAGCAAGGGCTTTGCTCATAGTGTAGCAGGAAGCCCTGCTTTAGGAGACCAGAAAACATTTCTTTCTACCATATTCTGGCTAGGACCCAGAACAGCCCTCCAGACAAATATACACGACATAAGAAGGTGTGGATGGCCAAGAAAGGCTGTAAGGAGAAGGCTCACAAGATGGTTCTTGGGTATTTGAGAGGCTGAAGTAGATGGAAAATGCCGAGTGCCGGTCTCGCTGTGAACTGGGGCTCTCTTCGTAGAAATTAAGATAATTTCGAAAGTGAGTGTAGACTTTCTGGGCATCAGGCTGCTGCATGTGCAAGACTGTTGCAATCCTAGTCTAAAAAGGGTTTATTCTTGAGCCACCCCCTAGTAAACCCCGAAACAGTCAAAACTGGGGAGATGTTGAAGCACTGATGAGCACTTAAATAATGCTCCTTCCTGCTTCGTCCGTCTGAAGCCAGGATAAAGAGCTTGTCTTAATTTTAAATCTTCACAGTTCCATTAGCTGACTATGAAGGAAGTAACAATGATAAATACTGCTGGTATCATTTTAACGAAGTGTCCTAAAAAACTGTCCTGGGTCCCTAGACAGAGAGAAAAATAGTGGACTCTGCTGCCACCTAGAGCATAAACTCTGTTACACTTTTGTGGGTGATGGATGCAATCAAAGGTGTGTTAAAATGCCCACACCAAGACCAAACAGGAGTCAACATAACTCAAAATCCCATCTTTTTACAAATTGAGACCAGTGGTCCTCATTAGCTTTAACGCACTTAAAGTAACTACTTCCTAATGCTTTTTGGCTCCTAATACTGTCATTGGAAAAAAACATTGCTTTTTTGAATGCTAGATGTGCCAGTTTGGATATATTATGTCCCCCATGATCTTTTAATACAATCTTGTTGGGTGGAATCTTTTGATTGAATGTTCCATGGAGATGTGATCCACTCAACTGTGGGTGAGAACTTGGGTTGAATTATTTCCACGGAGATGTGGCTCCTTCCCATTCAAGGTGTGTCTTGATTAGTTCACTAAACTGCTTAAGAGAACCCAAGAGCCAACGCAGATGCTGACATTTAGAGATGCTTGGAGTTGAGGACAGAAGGAGGTTTGGAGAGGCTAAGCTAATAGATGAAGCCCAGAGTTTGCCCTAGAGAAATTAAGAGAGGACCCCTCCAGACGCTTAGAAAGAAAAGCCCTGGGAGAAAGAAGCAGGGTTGCACAGGAACAGAGAGAGAGGAGCTGAAACACAACCTGGGATCAGCAGATGCCAGCCACGTGCTTTCCCAGATGACAGAGGTGTTCCAGACTCTATTGGCTGTTCTTCAGTGAAGGTATCATTTTGTTGATGCCTTAGTTTGGACACTTTTGTGGCCTTAGGACCGTAAACTTGTAACCAAATAAACCCCCTTTATAAAAGCCAATCCATTTCTGATGTTTTGCATAATGGCAGTATTAGCAAACTGGAACACTGGGTATTATAATATTTAAGCATATCCATCATAATGTTGACGTTGTCTTTTGGTTTTGTGGCTCAATAGCATCTGTCTCATTATTGACCACAGGTTTTGCTTTCTTTAAATGGTATTGATGTGAAAGAATATTTAATCTTATGTATGACAGTGGCCTGATGCAGATCAGGGAGATTAATAGTGAATATTACCTTTGGATATGAATTTCATGTCAAAGCCTCTCACTTCCAAAAAAAATCACTGATAGCGTGCTTTCTAAAGACAGCTGGAATCTTGGAGTCCAGTGTTCTACCCTGCGCTCACAGTACTAGACCACATCAGTGAATGAATGCCATTCATCTTCTGCTCATGACCATTTTGATTGTGCACTTTCATGAAGTCCGTGCATGACAGCCTTAAGGAGCTCTAACTGTGGGAAAGTTTCTCCCTGAGACTCTCTCCTACTTTTATGGATTCCTGCTCCGTATTATACTACTCAGCCCTAATTAAATATTTCCCATTACATATTTCCTAGCCGTGTGTTTAGGAAAGTATATCCAAACTGCCTGCGATATCTTAAAATTTTGCATGTGGGACTTGCATGTTGATTTTTCTTATCAGCAATGTCAAGTACCCTACTCCCACTCCCACAAGTCCAGAACTCTTTTGCTGGGAGTTGGTAACTGCTGCAGTACTCTATTTTAATATCCTTTACTTTAGAATAGGGTCCAGGAAAATCCCTTGGACCAAATCTGGCTCCCAGCCTGTTTTCAATTAGTCCTTGAAAAAAATGGCTTTTACACTCTTAAAGCATTGTTTAAAAAAGAAGAAGATGCAGCAGAGACTAAACATGACCTGCAGAGCCTAAAATAACACAGTATTTGCTGACTCCAGTCTGGAGGAAAATCCTTACCTGGATCCCTCCTCCCCAGTCACCCTTGTGACATGGAATGTCTGAAAATAGAAGAATTTAAGAAGATCTTTGAATGAAGATTGGAGAAATTGATAGAACGTCTCAAATATTTGTAAAAATTTAATAGGATTAATTGGGGAATAAACTATTGCATTGAACAGAACAGAAAGATGTTTGGTGTCCATTTATCAGGCTGTTAGGACCAGTCAGGTTGAAAGGAGGCAGGTGGCTGCAGAGAAGGCATCCGGAAGGGAATTTGGATGCTAGGAGGAGAGAGAGGGAAGGATTGGGAAGACTGACTGAAGGAAGCCTATTTGGTAGTTTATGCTTGTCCTTGAATCCTTTTTACCTCCCGAAAGAAGTCAGCAGTCATAAGTCAAATTTTTGTTTCCTACCTTGGTGATTTACTACGCTTTCTTACTTTCTTCTCTTTCAGCTCGTCGAGCATTATTCTTATAAGCCAGATGGTTTGTTAAGAGTACTTACAGTTCCATGTCAAAAAATTGGTGCAGACAGTGGTGAGTTGCTAGGACATTGGAGCCTCCGATTTTCAGACACCAACACCATCAGCCTCACTTTAGAGCTGCCCGGTTGCAGATTCATTTTGGATGACGCCTTCTTTTAGCTGATGGATTAAGAAGATGATGTCAGATGACTCTGATTTTATATTCATTAATCAAGAAATAGCTGATAACTTTCACTTTAAGAAAACCTCATTTGTTTTAATTGCATGAGTGAGAAAATGGAATGAAAAGGGATGAAAAGAAATGTATGCAGAAGGTGTATATACTTTCCACATAGCAATATATTACAATTATGTTGACTGATCTCTGGGTTGGGGGTTGGGGGGAGGTCAGTGGTTATACTGATATGGTAGTAATTGTCCCTGCTCTTTCTAACCAGGAAATATAAACTTTGGGCCTCGTCCACCACTTCCAAGTTCCCATCCTGTGGTAAGTGTCATTAGAAATATCACTGAAAGTGAAGCAATTATATGTTCGTACAAATGAAAAGCATGTTTTTAACTTCCAGGGAGCAGTGATGAGGTGTTTCGATCACACTTCCATGCACACCCATTTTTAAGCTGGGATTGCTAATGAGTGTTAGCGAGAATCCCCCTGTCTATTCTCAGTTCTCAGCTAGCCAGGTTTCCACAGTTTCTTGGCTATGTAAAATTCTCTCCATTTCCTAAAATTTTATAACATGACCGCGAACACCAGTGTTAAATTAGAAATATGCCTCGGGTCAGATTTGGGAAATGGTAACATATTATTCAGGTTTAGCCTGGAACCATCTACATTTTGGCGTGGGCACAACCCCACACGGCCACCTGCTGGGCCAGTAGAACCTTTCCATTATAAAGATGCTGCACTGAGATGTCTGAATAGCTCCTTTGGTCACATCTCCTGGGATATTATCGGAGGACTTTCTGGGTGAATTGGTTTGACTAAAGCTCAGGAGGAGACGACCTGGAATGGGGATAGGTAAAGCTTGGGGGAGGTATGGTGGGATCACAGAAACCCCCAGAGAAAGGAAGAGTTGAAGGAGAGATCTCGACCAGAACCCACCGCCCCACTGCCTATCACTGGGAAGTAAGAGCGTGACATGGGCACGCGTCCCCACTTGAGTTTTCTGGATGCAGGCATGACTGACGCCTCTTCCATAAAGAGAGAGGATTCTGCCTCTCCTCTCCCTCCAGATTCTTACGAGCTGATGCGTGCTCACTTATGGATTTATATCCAAAGCAGGAGTTGCTTTCATGTTCATTTTTTGAGGACACCAATGCCCTTTAATGCCCTTGGTGACGGGTAAAAATGTCCCCATCGTGAGCTATGCCCTCTATACCATCATTTTGACTTTTTGCTTGCTAACCTTAAAAACTAAAATCAGCAGAAAGCCAAATATATTTCTGCCTGCAGTAGGGACTGTTGATAGCTCAGAAGCTGAGCCTCTGCTGAAACAGGAGAGACTACCCAAGAGCCCAGCACTAGACATCATATGGTGGGAATGTGAATTTGCTAAAATATCAGTGAACTCTGGGATCGGTGTCTAAAATATAGCACCTTTAAGGAGTCAACATATTTTTTTACCCATCATCCCATAACAAGCCTGGTGGCTCTACTTTTAACATTATTGTATAACTCAGGAGACAGATCCATTTTTCCTTAAGATGGATGAGGGCTTAGGGCTAAGAACTCTCCAAAGGTTATCAAACCCTGTATCTCACCATGCATCACCCAGTGGCTTCCAGAAGTTACGTATTTTGGAATAACTTTTTTTTTGAATGGTAGAATGCATACAGAAAAAAATACACGTGCCCTAAGTCTACAGCTTCATGACTTTTTGCAGATACCATGTAATAACGAGCACCCTGATCAAAAAACAAAATTGAGCAGTCAGATTTGCTCTGTAGTTTATTTTGAGGGTTTATCTTGAGTTCATGACTTACTAATTCTATATAATATAGTTCTATATAAAGTAATTCTATATATAACTTCTATATATAACTTTTATAAATGAAATTCTATATAAAATAATTCTATTTAATGTAACAACTCTAATTGTTTAGTCTTTAATGGAAAAAAAAAATTTTCCTGATATTTTCCCAGATCTTTGTGATCTGGGAGTAAACTTGTCTTGCAACATTCCAAACGATCAAGTATCACCTGAAGCCAATGTTAATTGGCAAAACTGGGAAGGGGTTAGCAGGGTAATTATCAAAGCAAGTTTAAAATAATGTGTTATGTAAGGTATCCTTTGTTTTCTGAAACATTTACTATTCCTCTTTGCCATTATGGTTTCTAGAGTTGGTCAGCGGGTGGAATATTCTCAAGAATCAAATCATACTCCTTCCCAAAGCCTGGCCACAGAAAGGTGCTAAAGCTTCCCATGCTTGCTGGTCTCTGGCTAAGTGGTAGGACTTACCCGCACGCAATGCACATCTCCGCCCGTCTGACCTGCCCCTCCGTGTGCAACTCTCCCCTGGCCCTCCCAGGGCCAAATGCTCTGGTGCTCTGCTTCTGTGCTTCTTTGCCTTGTGTAGCCCTTGTTTCATATGTGACATGCCTCGGCAGCCCATCTCAGGCTTTTCATGTCAGTTCTCACTCTACTGCCAAAGTCCATTAATGTTAGCGTGCTACGTCTGCTAAAATTTGAGGTATAAAGTCATTTTGGTAAACGTGACCATCAGTAACTATTTCTCATATCAGGAAATCTTTGCAGACAGGGAACTTAGACTTCTGGGTTCTCAGAATCACAGGTTGTCATGTTATGATAATCAGTAACAGAGATTTCGTGTTTGTCAAAGGAATGGCAAGGTTTTATGAAATATCCTACACAGTTAGTAGTTAAGGCCATTTATTTTATAAACGTTGAGTGCCACAGTAATTCCCTTGTTGCTGTAGATTTCAAGTACAGAACTTTAAATATATAGCACGTGTTAAGAAAAGATGGAGCTTGAGGACTTGAAAACTGTTTTCCTTTTTTGAGGCAGAAATATTGACATATGATTTGTTTTCTGTGTTTTGTTATATGATTGAGTTTTGAGGGAAAATACAAAGAAGTCCTGTTGAAATGACTTTTATTTATAACGAGTCACTCCCCCTCACCCCCGAGATGTATATAATTGGATTGTTCGTCTTTCCTTTCTACTTTTGCCATCAATGGGATAAAATTGACTCTCTTAATAAGCCTTTCCATGTTCCTATTAGTTTATTCTTTCCCCAACATTTCAGTATATAATTGAACATCAACTCATGAAGTAGATTGCCTAGATTATTTATTAGGAAGAACAGCAATAAAAAGTCTACAATGTCTGAGATTTTGATTAGTAAAAATCTTCCAAGTAGACAAACCCAAGCTATTCTTAATCTTGGTGACCATAGAACACAGAAATGAGTTTAACACAGTTGAGGGAAAAAAATCCTGTCACACACCCGAATGGAATAATTCTGTTTTTAATGTCATTTTCCCAGTCGACGTGGATTAGCTCGTGGACACTGTCAGCTGTTTGATGTAGCACCACGTGTGAAGGGCAGTAGTGAGTTGCCAGAGGGGGACATGGCTTGAGGATGGGGAACCAGTTGTCAAGGTGATGTACTCTTTGTTGGCATCCTTTCTGTCCCCATGCTTTAGCATTTGTTTCAAGCCACTAGGGCCAGTTTGGTGACTGGAGCTTTTGTCTTGTATGGGAAACATTTCTGATAATTCAAGGCAAGGCTCTCCACAGCTGCCACCCTCGAGTTACACTGACCCCTGATACGGTGCTGCAGCATTTATAGTGTTCCTTGTGGGAGAAGATCCCTCTCAGTCACCCCGGACGGCTGTGTTACACTCTTAGAGACGCATGGCGGCACCTCATAAAATGAGATAATTCAGAATGTGTTTTGCTTCTGGGTATTTTTCTTTCATAAGCCATGTTTGCAAAGTCATGACTTAAACGCAGTTCAGATCAGACTGCGCCGCTCTGGGAGTGGCTCTGAGTTGTCTTGGCAGACAGGCTCACAAGGGTAATAGTCTTTAACACGGCGTGTACGTAGCTTCCTTAAACAGCACAGGGCAGGAGGTGTGGTGGGCAGGGTGTCTCTATCCCACCACGAGGCCCAGGGGCCACTTGGGTGCCCACTTCTTTTATTCCTTTTGCCACACTGGTGATGACCCCAGTGGAGGTGGGCCGTCTTGACACAGATATGCTGCAGCCCCAGGGTCCCACCAGTTTTTCGTATACTGTTCTGCTTATGATGACCAAGGCCCGCCAGCCAGCCCACAGCTCCGCCAGACCACGTGCAGCCTCAGAGATGCACGTTTCTGCCATAAACAAAGCAGACACATGTGGCACATTCATCGTAGTTGTGTTGTTCCCAATTGTATCATCCAGGGCTCAACCAGAAAGCAGAGCCAGCAGGGGATGTATGTATATGATACACACACACACATTTACTTACACCCACACACACATACACACACAGAGATATGTATGGCTCACACACATATCTGGAACTGTGGGATCTGGCTAAGTTTGATGTTTGTAGGGTAGTTAGTCAGACAGAGAATATCATAAGCATTTTTGGAGCCCCACAGAAAGGAGCCAGAACCATTGTCCACAGGCAGGAGTCAGTCAGTCAGTCTGTCTCTTTTTCTCTCTCTTTTTCCAGGGAAGGTCTAAGCTTTCTTCTAAGGCTGCCCAACTGATCTGATTAAGTCAGGCCCTCCCAAGATTATCTCCCTGACTTGAGTCAATTAATGAGGGGCTTTAATTACAGCTGCGAAATTCATTCACTTAGAATAGTGTTTGGTTGAATAACTAGGGACTGTAGCTCACACTAAGCCAAGTCAGCACATCAAAGCCCTCACCACAAGCAGGCAGCAAGACAAAATCATCATTTCCCCAGCAAATTTAAGCCAGTTCAAGTCTGATGTTAACCCTTTACTCACAGCAACCAAAGAAATATCTAGAAAATAAGCTTTAATAAATCTTTGGACTTAAGGACAACATGTCTAAAGATAGTTAAAGAAAATAACAGTAAATAGGGCAACATAAAAATATTAAAGATATATGTATGGAGAAGAACCATAGTAACATCAAAAGAGAAACTGCAAACTGGGAATAAGTTTTAGTCATAATGACACATATAAAAGGTTAATATCTTTAATATGTAAAGAGATTCTCTAAATCAATAAGAAAAGTATCACAATCTGATAGGTTAATAGGCAGAGGATATCAATAGGTAGTTTATGCAGTAAGGCAAATATAAATAGTTCTTAAACATAGGAGAAGATGTTCAATTGCATAATAAGAGAAATGCAAATTAAAACTGTAATGTTCTGCTATCTCTGTCTGTGAAACTGCTCCAAATAAAGAAGCTTAGCAAGGCAGTGTGTAGCAAGGGTGTGGTAAATAAGCACTTTGACACTCTGTTGGAGAAGTGTGGCATGATACAATCTCTGAGAAAGACAATTTCACAACAGCCTTCAAAATTAAAAGTGCACATAACTCCTTGTCTCTGCAATTTTATTTCTAGTTATGTATCATACAGATATCTTTGCCTTTATGTGTAATCATATACATGTGTGTATATGTGTGTGTGTGTGTATATATATATCTAAAAAGGTGTTTATTCCAATAGTATCTAATTGACTAAGTCTGGACATAATTTAAATGTCTATCAATAAGAAAGAGATTAAAACAGTTACAGTGAAATTCATACTATTGGAGGCAGCCGAGATACCATATTGTTTCAAGATATAATGTTAACTGCAAAAGACAAAGTCAGGCTGGTATAGCATAGAATCTCTCTGGAGGAATACACAAAATACTGGTAACAGGGAACAGAGGAGTGGAAAACAGGGAGTCAAGAAGTCCCACTTTTGATTGTTATATCCCACTTTTTAGAGTTATATCCCTTAAAATTATTTAATCAGTTTTTAGAAAGAGATTTGAATATTAGAATGTAAATTATCTGATTAATACTATGAAAATCCTTTTATTTTTACAAAAGGGTAAAAAATGTTGCCTATTTACATTTCAAACAACATTGACTTATGCAATTGAATTTTCATAGATGCCCCAAATACTTATAAAAGAGCAAGGTTCTATGATTTAAACTGTGGATTAAAAAAATTTATTTGCTCATGAGAAATATTTTAGGAGAATAAATATTTATGTTTTCACAAATAGATGGGTAATTGCCCATTATTTAAGCAATCGTGAGAAAAGGATTGTGGGAATTATGTCAGATAGTACATCTGTTTAGCTAAGGGGTAATGGTTTTCTTGAGTTTGTTAATGTGATCAATATAACGAGTTGATAATAAGGCACAAAAATACATTTTAAGCTTGAATTAACTCTAGCATTTCAGTTAATGGAAAGCGTTTTTGATTTGAAGATAACTATAATCAGTCAATCTGAAATTTCATAATAAAACTAGATTTTTCTTTAGAAATTAAGAACATTTCTATACTTATACAATGTAAATGAATTCAAATAAAGAATACAAGTATGATTCACCTCCTTTCCAATGCAACTTACTTTAAGCATCAGTAGTCTTTAAATGAACAAAGTCCCTTGTATTATTAGTGCTGGGTTTTTATTTCTTTGCTACTCTGTACATTAACTTATCCTTCTGTTAAGGAAAATATGCAGAGTTTAAACAGCAGCATCCTAAAGTCTTAAAGACAGATTTTCAGTTTCACATTTCACAGGTACATTCTCTAAGTCAATGAGGCTGGAATGCTTTCCAGAATTTCAAATTAAAATCCATCTTTCATGCTTTATTCCAAAGTACACACTGATGATTGGAGTACTTTAAATTTTATGTTTAAATACCCAATTTACTAGGACCAAGAGGGCAGGAGCATAGAAAAGAAAGAAAAAGTCGTTCTCAAATCATACTTTTTTACTTGAAAATGCCTAAGCAGTGGGCCAGAGCACTGAGAAAATGTGTTTCCATGTAATTATAAAGGGTCAGATTTTAGATCTTTGCTTCTAAGGTGAGAGAGGCTTAATTTCAAAGGTCAAGTGACATGTTCATGAATTTAAAACGACCCTAATATTATCCCACATCCCTGCCAGAGACTATTTGCCCTTGTCGCAGTGGTCTCATTCCCATAGACAGGCACCCTGTATCTGGTTCATTGTAGCCAGTATTTCTAAAGAAAACTGGCTTCTCTAGTCACTGCAGTCATAAGTATATTGCTGTCGGTGTTACTACTATGGCCTAACTTGAAAATGTCTTGTAAGTTGCCTGGGTGTAAAAGTTAAAGTCTAAAAAATGGAATTAGGACAGCCCCAAATCAGGAAATGGACAGCCCCAAATCAGGAAACTTGATTTAGTATGCCAGTTTCAGAAGAATCTTATTTTTTCCCTTTTATTCACTCTGTGTTCCAAGTTCTGAAACATGGATACTCAAAGAATATTTGAATTATATTTCTATTTGCAGTGTAGCCTGATCAATAAGGATCAGGGACCATAATTCAAAGTCTAACATAATTTTGCTTATTATTGTGCAGTGGTCCATTGTTAACTGAATTTATAAAACTTAATTTACAAAAATTAAGTTTTTGTAATTTATAAAATTTTACTTTTATAATTAATTTATAAAATTAATTTCTAAAAATTTGTGATTTCTAAAAATCACAAATTGCTCTTTTGAAAGGTAGAAACCTTAGCTAGCTAGTACCATCTAGTGGTGTGCCGTGAGTGGGATTTCTTTTTTGAAGATGTGCAAAAATGGGTTAAAAAGGAGCTGCAGCATTTCATTTGCATCTTGCTGTCTCTATGCAGAAAAGATGATATTGTTGATTAGGACAGAATAAATAATGAAATACAAAGCAGAAAGAATAATGATAAATAATCAAAATGTGGACCAGCAATGCATTTTTCAATAACGTTAACCTTTCATTACATTTTAAATAATAATTGATATTTTTATAATTCATTATTATGCCTTAATGCCCATCTTTCTGAGGTCCTGAAATTCCATATGTCAACTGACCATTTCTTCCTGAGGATGTTTTATTGTTGTTATTCTTCTTCTGCTGAATGGCATTTCATCAAGTTTCTTTGGGAAAGAGGAAATTTCCATTTTGTATCTTCATCTCCATACAGACTACCGACAGCTCTTTTAACTGAGGCAATGGAAAACCACCCATTTCTTCCCAAGAATTTTCTCCCAAATGTAGAGCCATTCTTTGTTCAAATCCCTTCAGTCACCAAGAAGGAACGGGAGTGGAAAGGTCCAGCTGGGTCAGAGTGGGAGAGAGCTGAGTTGGTTTCTTGAGGGGAATGTGTTTCTGTTTGTGGCTGGGGTGTAATGGAAGCCCTGAGCCACCACAGTTGGAAATATGGAGCCTAAACTCCAAAGGAAATCCCTGATTTGTTTCTTTATCCATAAGCCAAGATAGACTAGGAGTAAAACAACACACAATCAGTAAGAATCTAAAATACTCATGCTCAGAGGTTAGATGCTCTGTGTCTGTCACTATAGATTTTTACTCCTGATACCCTAGTATCTTCTGCAGTATTTTTTACAACTTGCCACTGTTTTAAAATTCTTCCTCGTGGAATACATATGTAAGGCAATTGCATTCTGGCTTAAAATCGTAACAAGCCTTTGGGAACTACCTCCCGCTCTGGAAAGCACTCTAAAAGGCTGCACCCCAATGATAATTTAGTGGGCAGAGGGCAGCAGCTTTCAAGGTCAAAAGAAGGAGTAAATAATTCTCATCTATGATAGCAAGTGCTAGGGATATCCTTTAATCCCACATGTGTTGATGTCTACTCTTTGGATCTCAAAAGCTTCCTGCCTGCAGGGAAAATCGAAGGAGTTGAAATGATAGTCCGTGCTAACCTGGGACTTTTTATTTGTTAATTTGGGGACTATTTCCAGCCTGGAGTTTGATTGCGAGAGGGAACTGAGCAGAGAGGGAGGCTGGAAAACCTTGGAGATTTTCTGATGTCTCGTACGACAGTTCTCTTGAGACGGGGAAATTCTTTTGTAAATCAGAAGTGAAATCACAGTGCATCCAATAGTCCTGTAATCATACATAAATTTTTAAGAGAGGCAGATTATCATTTGGGATTATCCATATCTATCTCCCTCTATTAGTATAAAGACTTGAGAGGTAACTTATTTTTAAATCACATTGGTCTGCACATCATATCTCCCAGTTTTAAAAATTTATTTTCATTCGTTCATTCATTCATTCATTCATGCATTCAGCACATTTTTATAGAGGACCCACGGCAGGCTTGGCACTGCTGCTAATGGCAGTGAATAAATGGCTGTGCCCCCTGGAGCTTGTATTCCCTTTTCATTCTTGATGCATCATGGTTGCTTCTATTAAACAGCTCAATAAGAATGCTGAGCTAGTCTATAAGAAAATGGGTCCAATGATATCCCATCAAAGAATAAGAACAGATGTCCCTTAGCCTCATGGGAAGGACTCTGTCACTCTAAGCGCCCTAAGTAGTGCTTCTGAGTCCCTCAGTATACAGCATGAAAGAGGGAAGCCAAGATTATTGGAAACATGAGGCCAAGTGGTAGTAATGGCGCACTGTGACTTCATTCCTATATTGTTCATTCCTGGGCTTGTAAGACCAATGAGGCAGACGGGGGTTTAGTGTGTACTGTAAGTTAAGTGATTGTGTAATATTAAGCTTAATGTCTCCTTTTCCTTAAATTTCTAAATCTGGCATTACCTCATTTCTTCGTGGCCACTGTTTGGGCATTAATAAGACAAATGGATGCATAAACTTCCCACTCAGCTCAAACCACATGCAAAAAAAAAATGGTTTTGAATCATGGTTTTCCTGTGAACTAAATTTAGCAGCAATAACCTTGCTTTAATTTGGAGGCAGGTTAGATCAGGAACAGTAGAGAGAAAGATTTTCAAAGGGGAAAGGATTTATGTTCCTCCTTGGGAGCATAAGGAATAGATTTTTTTCCCAGTTGTTTCATGATGCGGATGGATACTAAGCAAAATAACAGGAAACGTTGCAGTTAATAATGGCAGCAAAGCTTTGTTTCTCAGATGTGCCTCAGTTACCTGCTTTGGGTGTAAGGAAGGATTACAAGGAAAGAGAAGATTCCCAATCTTGCAGGTTACCATGATTACTGGTGTCATCATCAGCATCTCACCCTGTACCCTGGAGTGGTGGCAGCCAGCCTTCCTCTTTGGAGCCTTTAGCTCACTGGACAGTTCTAATCCTCTGGTATTGACCCAACTTTTGCTAAGTCTCCACCAAAGTTGAAGATGTAGGAAGAAACTAGGAATGCATAGACGTTTTGGAGTTGGGGAGTGGATGGGAGCAGCTAGTAGCTATAAATGTTCATTTTTTTAGAAGTAGTTACATATAATACAAAATGAAGATAAAAAGTTAATAGAAGACGTGAATCCAAGGAGAAAGTGAAAATCCTCACCATTTTTTTGGTATGTAAGAATAGGATTTGAAAGGACTTGTGACTGGGAAGGGAAATCTACCTAAACCTTTAGAGTTAATTCTCTCACGACACCCTCAAAAACCCTTGCAGAGCCCATTGAGTGGTATCTACCAGCAAGAACTTATATTTAGCCCCCACAAAATCCAATCAGTGGCCTGAAGAATGAGATAAGCCTTGTTTTGTTTCGTTTTTTTTTTGCTGTGTCCTACTTTCTCATTCTTTCCTTTGCCTTCCCTGCATAAATTAAAATGTTATTATTTGTCAGTAAAAATAAAGAGATCAACTTAACAGTGCATTAAAGAAGGTAAATGACTTATCACTTGTGTGCTTCAGACACCCTCTTCCCAAGGTAACCGGCCAGAGAGCTCTGTGACGTTCAACCCTTATGAGCCAGACCGTGAATCTTGGGATCCAGAAAGAGGTGAGAGAACAATTTTTGTTCCCTAGACTTGCACAGTGAGGAAGCCCTTCCCACAATCACTTGTAAATTTGATGAGTGGCTCACACATTCACTCCACTGTCTGATTGCAGCATGGCGATGATTAGCGTTAAGCGACATTTTCGCCTGGGACAGATAGCATTCACCACATATATATGAGCAGTGATCTGCTGCTGCCTGGTGTTATCAGTTCCCGCACCCTCAATGGCAGCATCAAAAAAATAGTACAACACAAACGTCATGGCTCCTGTTTCAGAATTTCTCATCTCTTGTAATCCTGATTGTTGTGGTTTGCTAATGCTGCCCAGTATGCAAAATACCAGAAATGGATTGGCTTTTATAAAAGGAGGTTTATTTGGTTACACAGTCACAGTCTGAAGGCCATAAAGTGTCCAAGGAAGGCATCAACAAAGGGTATCTTCACAGGAGGATGGTCATCGGTATCTGGAAAACCTCTGTTAGCTGGGAAGGCACGTGGCTGGTGTCTGCTTGCTCCCAGGTTGCATTTCAAAATGGCGTTCTCCAAAATGTTGTTCTTGGGGCATTTTGTCTTCTCTTAGCTGCAGCTCCTCTTCAAAATGTCACTTTATAGGACTCCAGTGATCCAATTAACACCCACCCTGAATGGGCGTGGTAACACCTCCATGGAAATTATCCAATCAAATGTTTCACTCAAAATTGATTGAGTTACATCTCCATGGAAACACTCAAAGGATTCCAGTCTAATCAACATGAATACATATGTCCCCACAAGATTGCATCAGAGAATATGGCTTTTGGTGGGACATAATATATCTAAACTAGCACACTGATATTAGTCAAAGTTTATGTCTCTGTGAAGATCTTCATCTTGGTCTGATTTGACCATTACTAAGTTTCAGCAGGAGTAGCAATGAACGACCAGTAATAAGTGAAGGAATGTCTGAGTTGCTGGAATTCAAGACATGTTTAGGAAACATCCTCCATGAACTCATTTAGCTCTCTAGTAGATTTGTTTTCAGAAATGACTTCTGTGGATGGCTTTCTTGGGTTCTCTAGGTGGCCCCAGGATATTACTTTATTAATGAATTTGGTCTGATTATCTATCACTATGAAACACCCCAAAACATGGTGGCTTAAAACAATAGAAATCATTTCCTTTTCTCTCGTGGGTCCTGTAGGTCAGAAATTTGGGAAAGGTTCAGCAGGGCAGTTTTGGCTCATGGATTCTTGGTGTCAGATTGTGGCTGAAGCTGGAGCAGCAGGGGGCTGGCTGGGCATCTTGCTGTCTTCACTTAGTCACAGGATGTCTCCTGGTAGTCTCTCCAGGTGTGCTAGTTTGGGTGAGCTCCCTCATAGCAGGTGACCTCAGGCCAATTGGATGTCTCACACGGTATCCAAAGGTTTCAAGAGTGAGTTTCTAGCAGAAAAGGCAGAAGGGAGTTGCATGACCTTTTATAACCCAACCGTGGAAGGCACATCCCATCACTTCTCATATACTTTATTGCTTGCAATGTTACCAGAGACACCCAGTTCCAACGAGAGATGACATAGATTCCATCTCTCAATGGGAGAAGCATCCGAGAATTTTTCGGATGTAGTTTATGGCTCACTATGGACATTTAAGAGGACGTGTCTATCTCCACCACAAGTGTGAATGTCCCTTTGTTGATGTCTCTTGCTTAGGGAAACATCCCCCTCCTCCACCCCATCAATGCAGAAGCAGAATCAGAAGTTGAGTAGAATGGGGGGTGACAGCTCCTTTGCTGTTCCCTGCGTTGGGAAAGGTATGGGTTTGAGTGCTCCTTGGCATCCTTACTCTCCCAGGTGACCATTGGCTTAAAAGGCAGAGTGTGACTGCAGGGAGGTGGGAGTGGCAGACAATTCTTTTAAAAATGGGTCCAGCCCAAGGGATGTGTGTTTCCTGACTGTGTTGCAGGTCCCCCAAGGGAAGCCTTACCCATGGACACTGAAGTCTATGAAAGCCCCTATGCAGACCCAGAGGAGATCAGGCCCAAAGAGGTCTATCTGGACCGAAAACTGCTCACCCTGGAAGACAACGAACTTGGCTCTGGTAACTTTGGTACCGTGAAAAAGGGTCACTACAAGATGAAAAAGTAAGTCCCTTTTTGCATCATCACATCATTTTCGTTATCATATGAACTTCTGTTTCTAGAAATGACAGGCGTATATGTGTAATTCCTCATTGAATCCAAAGGTAAAATTCAACCCAGCATGGCTAAATCCTTTTTTATTAGCATACATGCATATTAGCTAACTTTTATTAGTTTACAAGTAGTGCATGGGCCTTACAGAAAATTAGCATTAGAAACCAGCAAAACCTTGAAAAAATAAAAATATTGTGTTTCTACCAACCAAATATTACTACTGTCAACTACACATATGCACATGTGTATTTGATTAAAATGAAATCTGTCCATAATGATGCACTATTTTCACTTCTTGTCTTTGATTTTATAATAATTGTCCCATTTTCTTACTCAGAAAAATCTTAATTTCATATATCATTCATGTAATTATTTGCTTCATTTGAAATTGTGTTGAAAGAACACAATTTCAAATAACAGTACATATTATGCAATAATTAAAATTGCCAAATTTCTAAAATCTCTGCACTTCATTTGGTCTTTAGAATGCATCCCATATAGGATATTCAGTAAAAATAATGGTTCCTCAAGCCCCTTCTTTGAAATAAGTCCTTTCTTTGGATGGTTACTGTTTCGGTTTGCAATATACCAGAAATGGGTTGGCTTTTTCAATGGGGATTTATTAGTTTTCAAATTTACAGTTCTAAAACCATGAAAATGTCCCAGTTAAGGCATTGACAGGATGATACCTTCTCTGAAAGAAAGGTCAATGGCATTCAGCGTTCCTCTGTCAGATAGCAAAGCACGTTACCGGCGTCTGCTGGTCGTTCGCTCCCAGGTTTCGTTGCTTTCAGCTCCCGGTTTTGGTAGCTCTCTCAGGTACTCTGGGTGCTCTTCTCTAAGCTTCTCTGGGTATTTCTTTCTCTGCTTTCTCTGGTTTTTCTGTCTTTTATCCTCTTACAAAGGAATCCAGTAAAGGATTAAGACCCACCTTGAATTGGGTTGGTCATTCCTCAATTGAAACAACCTAATCAAAAGGTCCCACCCATAATAGGTCTACACCCATGGGAATGGATTAAAAGAACATGTCCTTTTGGGATACATAACAGCTTCAAACCAGCACAGTTATGTTACTTATAGGATAAATGGTAAGATTCGGTTGTTTCGTGTTATCTTAAATTTAAGGGATTATTATAATTTTTTCATGAATAAGTCATTTACAGAATTAAAGGTCAAAAATATAAAGTATGCATAGAGATTCTTGCTTTCAATTCTGCCCAGGCAACCCATCAACTCATGTATTTGTACATACACACACATATATACATATATACTGCATTGATCATGATGCATATTTTAAATTATATATGTAAATCGCAGTCATTTTGTGAAATGAATATAAATTTTCCTGTCTTAAGGCATAAATTTTCTCAACTAGTTTATGATATTTAAAATTCCTTCCTTAATTAAATACATGAATTAACATAGACTTAACTACAGATACACAGTTTCGCAATTTGGGTAAAGGAGAGGCCCTGTCCATCAATTTGGGACAAAATGATGTCTTTACAATAATGAGCCTTCCAATTGATAAGCAGGGCCCATCCCTCCATTTACTTAGACTTTTTCAAATTTCTCTCAGGTTTCTGTCAGCAACGTTGTTTAGTTTTCTGTGTAGAGGTCTTGCAAAACTTTTGCTAGATCCACTCTTAAGTATTTAGTGCTTTTGATGGTAATATATATGGTATCATTGTTAAAATTTCACTTTCTAATTCATGATGTTGCCAGTATATGGAAATATAACTAATTTCATATATTGACCTGAAACCCAGCAACCTTGCTGAATTGTTTATTTCTATACTCTATCTATTCTTTTGGTCCATAAATATGTCATCTATGGTGATGATGATTTTAATTCTTCCTTTCCAATCCTTACACTTTCTTATATTTGTCCTGCACCTTATTGTTTAAGCTAAAAAATGCAGTACAATATTGAATAAAAGTAGCAAGAGCCTCATTCCTTATCTTGGGGGGGGGGGCGGAATTTTACAATATTTCACATAATCCCGTAAATTTAAAGTAAGTATGATGTCAGCTATAGGTTTATAGGTTCTCATTATCAGATTAAGGAAGTTATTTTCTATTCTGAATTTTCTGCAAGATTTGTTTTTTATCATGAAAATGTGTTGAGTTTTATAGAATTCTTTTCTCCATTTACAGACCATATGATTTTTCTCCTATATTGTGTTTCTATGGTAAATCACACTGATTAGTAATGTATTACATGGCTTCTTAAGCCAGAATTATCCCTATGCAAAAACCTCCTAAAGAAATTACAAGGAAAAAACATGAACAAGAACAAAAAATGGACCAGCGTCCCACATTTCCTTTCCCTTAGCAGATATTTCCATAACCCCATCTCTGCATAAGATTATGCTTCCCAGAAGATCACTAGCTAGAGGTGAGCCATTTTCAATATTTTCTTACACGTTAGGATTTCTTTTGCAGAGGCGTGAAAACGGTGGCTGTGAAAATACTGAAAAACGAGGCCAATGACCCTGCTCTTAAAGACGAGTTGTTGGCAGAAGCGAATGTCATGCAGCAGCTGGATAACCCATACATCGTGCGTATGATCGGGATATGTGAAGCCGAGTCCTGGATGTTGGTCATGGAGATGGCAGAACTTGGTCCGCTCAATAAATATTTACAGCAGAACAGGTACCTTTACTCCAGCTGCCCCCAGAAGGCACAGAAGCTGATATTGTAAGGGACCTGCTGACACCTGCTTGTGGCCTGATTTCTCCAGGAAGCCTTCTCTCCCCCCACCCCTTCCCGGTGTTGGTCCACACCCAGGGACCTCGAAGAGGAGTACAGAGAGACACGCTTCCTGAATCAAATGCTCCTTCAGCTCTTGTTGCTCGGAGAGAGACTCTTACCCAACAATTTTATATTCGTTCTCTTCCTTTACTCGCTTTTTATTGGCCCAGGAATAGACTCAGTGTCAGAATATCTTCACAACAAATTTTCCCTCACTGAAGCAGAATATACTCTTTATATGAAAAAAAAAAAAATGTTTTCGGTGAACATTTTGTAAGGAATAACAGTCATGTTTTACATGTCTGGTTGGCAATCATAGCTCTTAAGTTGCCACAAGTGGTTGCTTCTGAAAATGGCAGTTTTCTCTTAATCGATTACAGCCATCCATGAAGTAATCTCATTGAGTTCACCTAAAGCTCTTGTTGAGATGTGAGAACTCGTATGGGATAAAACAAATAATAGCTACTAATTGAGCTCCTCCCATTTGCCACGTTATGTTGGGAACTTCCTTAGATTTTATCTTTACAGCCTCCACAGAAGGGAGGTGCTCTTATCCCTACTTCACTGATAAGAAACCCCAGCTCAGGGTTGGTTTTGTTACTTGTCCAGCATCAGATCAAGGATTGGAACTGAAGCCTGGTCTCTAAGCCAGGTCTGCCCGCTCCGTTATACTGCTTTTCACGCAATTCTAACTAAGCACCCTGTGAAAATCTTACCCACGGAACACCAGAAGGAGAATCGGGTTCAGTCTTGAACAGCTGAACATTACCAAAGTCTTGCAAAACTGACTTAGTTTGCCAGGTTGTTATGATAACTACCACACAATGTGTTGGCTTAACAACAGGAATTTATTGTCTCATAGCTTCTGTGGCTAGAAGTCCAAAAGCAAGGCATCAAGAAGCCATGCTTTTCCCAGAGTCAGAAGTGTTCTGGTACTGGTTTACCATAATCCTTGGAGTTCTTTGAGCTGTGACTGTGGTGATGTCCTTGATCTCCTCCTTGGCTTTCTCGCTCTCTCTCTCTGTCTCTCCCTCTCTCCCTCTCTCTCTCTCTCTCTCTCCCCTTGTATCTGCTCTTCCAGTTTCTGCTGACTTCTGGCTTCTTTCTGTGGCCTTCTTTGATTGACTGTGACCAAATTTCTTCTGTTTAAAAAGGACTCCAGTAATAGGGACTAAGGCCACCCTGATTCAGTTTGACCTCACCTAAATAGGATCTTAGAAGATCCCATGCACCAGTGAGTCTATGCCTTAACTGATAATACATTTCAAGGGGTCCTATTCACAAATGGGTTCACACCCACAGGAACGTGGATTAAGATTAGGATTAAGAACCTGTCTTTAGTTGGAGTATAAAATTCAATCTACAGCCGCCATTCTTAACCTTTGTGTTTCAGAAAAATAGGAAACAAGTCAATTCACCTTCTGTCTGAAAGGGGAACTCGCTTGGTTGTTCTAAAATGGATCACTGTCCACTGTCACTAATGACACATCTGTGACTTTCAGGCATGTCAAGGATAAGAACATAATAGAGCTGGTTCATCAGGTTTCCATGGGAATGAAATATCTGGAGGAGTGCAATTTTGTGCACAGAGATCTGGCTGCAAGAAACGTATTGCTGGTTACTCAACATTATGCCAAAATCAGTGATTTTGGACTTTCAAAAGCACTTCGTGCAGATGAAAACTACTATAAGGTAGGAACACCTTAGCTAATATTAAGGGTAGCAGGTAGTAAAAATTAGAAATGCAAATGTTTGTTTTCTTTGTTTTATTACAGTAGGATTTCAATAAACAGTATCTCCATTTAAAATTAACTATGTAGAACCTTTTCTTATTAGGCTTTGATGCTACTGTTTAAAAAAAAATGGAAATTCTCTAATATTATCACACCTTGAGATTTAGTCAGACTAGTATCTTCCCAATTATGTTACTTGGAACCATAGGGCATCAAGATATTAATTGATGATTGATGAATAAAGAAGAGGAAGAATGGAATACCTTCATTAAATCACTTTGGAAAATATGAGTTGAACAGGTTTCATTCCTGGGGTATCTTTAGGAGCCTTTATCATGCTAATCTGCATTGTGAGTCTCAGTAGGTTTTTGTGTGCTGCCTGTCTCAAACCTTTATCTTGTGGGTTTTTATTCCACAGCATACAATTTGAATCTGTTCCAAAATAACGTTTTAATGCATACCTCTCTGTATATGTAAAAGAAAGAAAAAGAAGGTGAGCATTGTAAAATGAGTCTGCCATCCGCTTCCAATACAAGATTGAGGGTCCACAGTATCCCAGTAAAAATGTGGAAATAGCTCTATTTACATAATTTTTATCAAGGTGAATTAAAATGTTAAAAAAAATGCAATTTTGGGAAACAAAGATTAAGGTACTCAAGGGAATGGATGCTAAGGAAGAAATATATCCAGGCGGAAATTACAAAGAATTAACTACGGGCTTTCAGTAAAAAAAAATAGGGTGTAAAGGCTTTGTTACCCCTCTCTGAGCTCTGAATGAACTGTTAGCAGCTAAAAGAAGGGGAAAAAAATAAAAGAAAGCTTTTTCGTCATATGAACTCAGCTACGCCGTAGAAGCAGAATCTCTGACCACTGGCTGGAAATGGAGTGAGGGCCAGCTGATGGAAGAGGGTGCTAAGAGCAGACTTTCATACTATAGGTCCCTGGAACATCCAGAGTTCTCATAGATGAGAATGACATACCCTGAAACTTAAAGCTAGTAAATGGCAATATGTGACAGAGGACATGGGGGTGCTACGGCTTTGTCCCCTGCACTCTGCCCCCTGTCGTGGTTGGATAAGTGTGCCCAAGTGGGAAAATCTGTCCACTCAGCCTTTCTTTGAGCAGCCGGCCATGGAGGGGGCAGGTGGAGAGAGATGGTGACTCTCAGTCAGCTAAAGACGGCATGAAGCAGTCTTTCGCCTCTTGAGCGTGGACCCAGCCTTGGGGCCAAGTGCACAGCAAGTTTTGGGCTGCCTGGAGCCCCCGCTCCTTCATACATTAGCTGCTCCTCTTCAAAGATGAGCAGTCGTTAGAATGCCATGTTCCTAAGCCTTATTGTGCAGAGACTGCAGGGAAAACAGAGCAATGGAAACAATAACAGGAAATGAAGACCACACATACATTTGAAACTTTTGAACACACAGTTCTTCATGACAATGAGAGAAGGAAAAGAAAGCGTGGACTATCTTAAGCCAGGTCTCAAAGAGGAGGGGGAGGAGTTGAAATAGTAGATGCTGTTCCAGTCATCTGTGGCTGCCTTACAAACCACCATAAAATGTAGTGGACTAAAATGACAGCAAACATGTATTTGCTCACAGACCTGCACTTTGGCAGGGTTGAATGGGGAGGGCTCATTACTGCTTCACTCCTTGTCTTCAGGAATGGCTCAGTGGGAGCTAGAGGATGCGTTTCCACTTTGCTCATTCATACAGCTAGCACTCAATGGCCCGGGACCTCCTCTGGGCTGTTGGCCAGCACACCCACAAGAACTTTCTCCTTTGTGCCCCTGGACCTCCTCGCAGTAGGGCGGCTGGGTTCTGAGAGCACATTACCCATTGAGTGAGCAGTGGAAGCCATATTCTGCCTTTCTCTGTAATTCAAGCACAAAAGAGCCCAGCCCAGATGGAAGGTGAGGTTTGGGGGGGGGGGGGTTGGGGTAGGGGTAGATCCCGCTCCTTGAGAAGCATTGTGCCGGTTTGGATGTATTATGTCCCCCAGAACACCATGTTCTTTAATGCAATTTTGTGGCGCTGACATATTAGTGTTGATTAGGTTGGAATCTTTGGATTAGGCTGTTTCCATGGAGATATGACCCACCCAACTGTGGATAATACCTTTGATTAGATTATTTCCAGGGAGGTGTGGCCCCACCCATTCAGCATGGGTCTTGATTAGTTGACTGGAACCCTATAAAAGCTCACAGACAGAAAGACCATAGAGCAGCTGCAGCCAGAAGAGACATTTTGAAGATGGCCATTGAAAGTAGACTTTTGCTACTCCAGAGTTTGCCTAGGAGAAACTAAGGGAATACCCCCAGATGCCCAGAGAGAAATGTCCTGGGAGAAAGCCATTTTGAAACACAACCTGGGAGCAAAGGAAGAAGACACCAGTCACGTGCCTTCCCAGACAACAGAGGTGTTCCAGACGCCATTGGCCATTCTTCTGTGAAGGTCCCCTGTTGTTGATGCCTTACCTTGGACATTTAATGGACTTAAGACTGTAACATTGTAACCAAATAAATCCCCTTTGTAAAAGCCAATCCATTTCTGGTATTTTGCATTCTGGCAGCATTAGGAAACCAGAACAGGAGTGGTGTAAAAAAATTTAGGGGTCAATTTTCAAACTGATACAGATCTTAAACAATTTATATTTGAAAAGTAAACTAGCAAATCTCTGAAAATAAATGGAAAGAAAAAAAAGGAAACCACTATAGAAATAAAAGCAGCAAAAAGAGATTGAACACTACTGAAAAAATGGAGAGATGGAGGGTTTAAAAGAATAAAGTCAAGTGAAATGGGAAAGAATAAAGAAGTAAATAAGATGAAATGATAGCTATGGAAGCAAATGAGAATTGTGCATTGCAGTGTAAATTTGTGCAACATCCAAAATGTAAACACAAGCACCCTTTGATCCAGCAGTTCCTGACAGATACGCATACACACATGAGCAAATGTACACAGTCGGTAATGTTCATTGTAGCGTGACTTATAATAGCAAAAATCTGGAAACTACCTGAAGGCCTCATGGTAGGAAACGTGTTAATTAGTCATGATAGATTCATACAAAGAATCCAATCCAGCTCTTCAAAATGGCTTTATTTTCATGTGCTAATACAGAACTATGTCCATGACACACAGTTAAGTAAAAAAATTAGAAAGTAAAGTGAAAAAAGCATATGTCTCCAGTTTTGTTACCCCAAAAAGGTATATATTACCAGTTTGTGCTTACAAATTGATTTTTTTTATGTCCCATTTTTGTTACCCAGAAAGTATGTGTTACCAAATTATGCTTATAAATAGATTCTTTGTGTCCTCAGTTACTCTACCAAGTGTATATTACTGAGTTATGCTTATAAATAGATTTTCTGGAAGGATACAAGAAAACATATGAAAAATGACTGCTTCTGTGGAGAAAGATTGGGAGTTAGAGACTAACTTTTCTAAAGTTTATCTTTTTATTAGTTCAAACTTCAGAACATGCCTGTATTGTTCGCAACTCTTGAAATCGAAATCTAAAAGTAATATGTAATGTGTTTGAGACATAAGTATAATCCATTTGTGTTATTTAGAGGAAACCTTAGATTTTCCAGGCTGAGGTCTCCAAATTGCCCCCTGTTGACCTCTCATGTTACCTGTCATCTCCTTCTCCCATCCCCAATGGACTTTACAAGATTTAAAAGTAACATCAACAGGAAGTAACAAGGCTTCTTAGAATAGGGTGACATGCTGCCTCTCACACCCCAAAGGAAAGGGTTTTGTGGTGCATAATGTCTGTGTCCTTACTACTTGCTTTTTTAATTAGAAAATTTTAAGACTTAAAAAAATGATGTTAGCAAACTGTCCTATGCCAAAATAATTAGCCTTACTTTAAAACTGTAGACAAATGTTTATAAGTAATAGATATACTTATAAACTTTCCAATATTTCTTAGAACATAATCGTGAAGTAATATTCAGGCTTGAAATATTCAAGAAGGTCATGTAAATAGTCCCAAATCTAGACTCTTCCATTGCTATGTACAGGCTTCATGAAGCTGTGAAGAGCCAAAATAAGAGGTGAGAGAAAAAGATTAAAAGGTGTAAGTGATTTGGGTTGGCTCTTAAAATAAAATGAGTGAATTCCTGTGTCTTTAATATTCAGACCAAATACACACAAACATACATACACATGTTGCTTTGTGGGTGATTTTATTTTGAATGGAACTTCTTCATTTGCTTTACTGTCAGGCCCAGACTCATGGGAAGTGGCCCGTGAAGTGGTATGCCCCAGAGTGCATCAATTACTACAAGTTCTCTAGCAAGAGTGACGTCTGGAGCTTCGGCGTATTGATGTGGGAAGCATTTTCCTATGGACAGAAACCGTATCGCGTGAGCCACTACAGTTTCATTTTATAATTGTATGGCTGTTAGAATGGATAAGCACCCAGATTATTTTTACAGGAACCCCCAAATCATAAAATCTAGGCACGCTTTCAGACATTGGCATTGGGCAATTAATGTGGCTTCATTTTATTCTAAATTGTGAAAGAAATATTTGATGCCAAGTGGACATTATGGATTTTTGTTCATTGGGCATGATGCATGTAAACATACATGCATAAAATATACACTCAGATCATTCATTAGAGTTGAAATAGAAATAATGACATCATACAGTATCAAATTTCCAGCTCAGTTACATTTTTTACATTTTTAATCCAAGTATAATATACTTAGAGAAAAATTGCACAGATCCTAGGATACAGCTTGATGAATTTTCACAAATGAAACCAGCACCCCGAAAACAGAACCCCAGAATCTTCCCCCGTTTTCGATGCACAAGCTTTCCCCCAAGAGTAACCCCATCTGGCTTCTGGCATCAAAGATTAGTTTCACCTGTTTTTGTACTTTCTATAATCAAAATCATACATCATGTACTCGTGTATACTTTTTTGGAGGGTAGCTGGTGCTGTTTGCTTTGTTTTGCTTAACATTATTCTTTAAGAGCTCAGGTACATTCTGCATGTTTCAGGGAATGAAAGGAAGTGAAGTCTCTGCTATGCTAGAGAAAGGAGAAAGAATGAGCTCTCCTCCGGGGTGTCCGAGAGAGATGTATGAGCTGATGAAGCTGTGCTGGACGTATGAGTGAGTACACAACCCTGCCTTTCGATTTATCCAAATGTCCTGCAGTCACTTGCAGTGGCTGGGCACTAAAAAGGACCATAAATTCTGTATTTTCATTAATCGAGAATATCTTCCCTTCTGTTTTAGTTTCCTAGGTGCTGGCAACAAATAACATTAAATGGTTCAGCTTAAACAATGGGAATTTATTAGCTTATAGTTTTGAGGCTGAGAAAATGCCCAAATCAAGGCATCATCAGGGTGATGCTTTCTTCCCCAAGACCATCTGCTGGCGATCCTTGGCTCCTCTGCCACATGACAAGGCACACAGTGGCACCTGCTACTCTCTCCTTCTCTTTAGGGTTTCATTGATCTCATTTTCTTGCTTCCATGGTGCGGTCTCTCTCTCTCTCTCTCTCTCTCTCTCTCTCTCTCTCTGTGTGTGTGTGTGTGTGTGTGTCTGTACTAATTCCATTTATAAAGGTTTCCAGTAATAGAATTAAATCCTATCCTGAATGAGGTAGGTCACGCCTTAACTGATATAGCCTTATCAAAACGTCCTACTTACAGTGGGTCCACACCCACAGGAATGGATTAGATTTAAAAACATATTTTGTTGGGATACATACAGCTTCAAGCCACCACACCTTCTAAACCAACAATGTGGTTTAAAAAAAAACAAAACTCAAAAAACTGACTCTGCTTCAAATACCTTGCTTCCTGGACCAGGCCCTGGTATTCTTTACAGTCTAAAGAACACATTTATGTAATTACTCAAATCCAGGATATCAAAATTTAAATGCAGGGAGCAGGTGGACAGTCGAAGTAAAAAGACATTTGCAAAAGTTGGCGCTATATGCCATTTTTGGCAATAGGGTTGAAGTTAGTAGGTTAATGTGATGCTTTCGTAATTCCCTGATGACCTTTAAGCATGAGGCAGGACCAGGGATTGGGGCCAACTCTTAGATGGACTGCCCAAGGTCACTTCCTGAGAAGCTGCTCGGCCCTCATTATCTACCTTGCCTGGTGGGTCTTGGATGCTAAGCCATGCTTTAAAGTGCTCGTGAATGTTGTGCTTCAGCTGATATTCAGAGCAGCTCAGGGGGGAAGGAAGATGCACTGGACTTGAGAATTAGAGAAGCGTCTTTTGATCTAGTGAGGGCATTGTGTGGTAACTCTGAGCCCCCTTTCTGCACCTTTGACCCTGAAGTATTCCCCAAGAGCCCTTGCAGCTCAGAAATGATGTGGGTCTGTGATCAGGGGCGCTGTCAGACTTACCATAAATTTAGTACCCCAAGGGCTCAGATTTGATCTCCGCTACCTTGTGCTGGCTTTGCAGGAGCACCTGGAGAAGGCGGGACGTTCCAAAAGCTTTCAGATGCCCTTGGCCTTGTGCATCCACTGGGAGCATCACAACCGCCACAATTGGGAGTGGACATAAAGAGTCTCGTTGTTTGTCTGGAAGCAATGCAGGGTGGTCAACCACAGAAGGAAAGGGAAAATTGTGGGGCAGGATATTTCCCTGTCTTTCTTCAGGGAAAGAGTCAGGCAGGGGCCTTTTCACGCCAAATCATTAGTGCTAAAGGAATATCACTGTTTCAGCAAGAGAGAAATGTCCTGCATAGATTTAAGGGGTGCAAAGCCCATTCCCTGAAGTCTTGACTTAATTCTCCCCATACACAGACTATGTGTTAGAACCATTGATAGGTCAGGCCATCTATTTTTAAAATGGAAATGGAAGAGCTAGGCTAGAAAATCTTGGGTGTGGAGGGGAAATAGGATGGAGAAACAAAAGAGAAAAACTCCTGGAGATGATTCCACAGAACTTGGTATTAAGAAGCCAGCCCATCTGTGCTGAGGGTCTTGTCCCACTCCCGTCACATTTCGGGGTGCCTCCCATCATGTTTCAGGTCACCTCCCGAAATGCATGGCGTGAGGACTGAAGGAAGCACCTGTTCTCTGAGACTTTCAAGAGGCCCCGTAAATGTGCGTAGGCAGCGAATCTTTTGTTTTCCACAGCGCTCCAAAGGACCATAAAACTGCCAGGAACAGCACGGGCTTTTCCTGGCTTTTAGCAGGCAACATAAACCCTGCTGTGTTTTTGAGCCCCCAGCCAGGGGTGACAACTCCCGGAGAGTTTGCACGCGGATCAGACTTACGGGTCGGGGGCTGTACATCCCAGTATGTTTCCTCCACTGACTCCATTCCCGGCCCCAGTGGTCTCAGCTGATCTTTTCTACCCAAAAATGGCACAGCAGATAGATGGCTTGTTCCTAGTAGCATGTATGATCAGCAAACCCATCCTCCCGCCACCCCCCAGGGGCACAGGCTGCTCTCGGGGAGCAGAGCATGCCCTCTGTGTGTGTGGGTGTCCATGGGGCCATTTACAAGAAATACTATTTCGTCCTGCCTGCAGCTTCCTTTGGAAGGTTTCACTTCCTTGAGGGGCAAAAATGTACTTACAGATTGTTCTAAAATAAATGAAAAAACCTGGACTTAAAATTTGTTCTCAGATGGGATAGTAACAATTAGCGTTTTTGCATTTCATTTTAATACGTAGCATGCTTATTTCTGTTGGTTGCGTCTTTGGGGTGGGTATTTAACAGGGAGGTGCAGGAGGGTGGGGGAGGGGAGGGGGTTCAGGGAATGGATCTGGGAGAACTGGGGCAGAATGATGGTGAAGCAGCCAGGAGCCTGACCTGCTAGGTGGCTCTGGAGTGGGTGCAGTGAGGGCTCTAAATGCCCCCAGCACCTTGGCACATTCGTTTTGATGCTTGGGGAATTAAAAGCAACTAGTGCTCTGTCTCTCCACCAGCAGGCACAGCTGCTTCTGCTGTTATTGCCTGAAAGAACCACTAGGGGGCATCATGCAAAAAACAAAAATGTTTCTTCCTTTAATGCATTGAAGTTATAGCAAACTAGAACAATCTGGTTTGTTTAATAGAAAATTATTTCATACCTCTCAGGAGATTTTCAGTGCCAAGGATTTTCAGTTTGCTTGTTCTGTTTTCTGATCATTGTCAAACACTAGGTTAAAAAGAAAGAAAATTATCTCAAAATATATTTTCCCTACTAGAGATTGAAGTTCAATTTGATTGAGATTTACAGGGAGGTGGTGTATTTCTCAGGCATTTCGAATCAGGTTATGCTTTTCAGGAATGTGAGCTTTCTAGTTTCACATGAATAACTAAGAATCGGTTCCAAAGCATAAGTGTCAGCAGATTAAAAATAATGGAGGTGTAGGTCCAACATCAGAAATGACAGCTGGTTATCAAACTTTGATTTTTTTTTTTCCCAACAAAGCTATATTTCTGAGGGTGAAAGTTTTTCTAGTAATAACTTCAAATGGGGGAGGTGTCAGGGGGGATGATTTCATCTAAACATAAGTAGATCAGGTACAGTTGAATGAAAAAGAAAATATTTTCTTGGGGCATGGGCAATAAAACTAATCCCAAAGCACCAGGAGACAGTTTGTCCACCTGGATTTGTTGCCTGTGATCTCAGGAAGATACACACACACCCCAATTCACCAGGCTTTTGTTCTGTTCTGGGGCATGGTCCTGGAAGGACTTCAGAAGGACCTAAGGATGTTTGTGGGGGGAGCCTAGGGACGTGGATGTCATCCCTCAACCCTCTCACTTCCCAAAGAGGAAAACAAGATGCTCAGACTGCTACCCCGTAAAAGCCCCGTAAGGAGGCAGCATTCAGACCAGGAAGGAAATGCTGGTCCTAAGAAAAACAGGAACCAGTAAGAGAGGCTTCAACTGTATTTTATAGAGTTGATTCGTGTTCAGGGCAATGAAAGGCGCACATGGGAAAATCTGTCCTTGCAAATTGGTAGAAAAAGCCAGAACTCTTCAGTCTCTGATGGTCTGGGCCCTTCGCAGCTTGGACAGGGGGCCTCTGTCTAATGGAGAAAAGCCCAGGTCATGGGGGCTCTCTGAGCATGGGAATGATCTAGATGGAACTCAAAGTCCTCTTTAAACATGTGTAAACCCAAGGCATTGCATGAGATTTAAGGTCTAGGCAAGGTCTGCCCCTGACTCCCTTGTCTACCACAACCCCAAGTTCTTTCTGCCTGAGTGGGACATGTCCCTCCCTTGGACATACCCACTCTCTGAGCACCTGCTGTGTGCATGGCTGTCCTTCCAGGTGCTTGCAACAGCAGGACACCAGACACAACATAAAGCCCTATCATGCCCTGTCAGAGTTCATGGCTGAGGGGGTGGGGTGGGGTGTGGGGCACAGACAGTAGATCATAAGCTGAGAGATCAGTGCATTCTATGGCATGCTAGAAGGTACTGGGCCCAGTGGAGATTCAAAGCAGAGTGGGGCACGGTGGCTGGGAGAATGTTGCACGTATTTATGGAGTTGTCAAAGACATTCCGTGCTGAGGCAGTTTCTCAGCAGAAGGAAATGAAAAGGTTGCTGGGGGCACTAAAGCATATCAGAGCTTCCAGAATGTGGTAGAGTCAGTGAAAAGAATGGAAATGATCCTTTTATATTCTCTAAGCTTTTTGAAGTTTTTTCATTTTTTCCCTCCACTGTAAAAAGACAGCCAGTTTCAGTTTCACCAAGACTGCACACACACACACACACACATATGTGTACACATACATACATATATCCATACACACATTTGCATGCTACAAATATACACACAGACATATATGTATATGCATATACACACATGCACATAAATATAGACACACATAAATACACATGCACACATATATCCATACACACATTTACAGACTACAGGCATATATATACACACAGACATGTATGTGTATACATAGACGCACACATGCACATACATATAGAGACATACATACACACACACATATATCCATACCACATTTACATGTTACAGACATATGCACAGACATGTATACACATATACACATACCTATATGCACACGTACACATGCATATACACATACACACATATATGCACTTATATACATATATGTATCCATACACACATTTACACACTACACATCGTTCGACACACTTCTGCTGACCACCCTCCACCTCCTGAGTGCTGTGACAAGAACTAGTTAACTCTTCCCTTGTGGAGGTTACTGTGCTAGGCAGGGTGTGGGGGACGGTTGATGGCAGGATGTGTGTCGTGAGACAAACATTAAGCAAATTAACCCCCAGATACACACACGATCGCATTTTGTGGTAGAGTGCTCTAGTACAACCCACTGGGAGAAATTAGAGAACTAGAGAAATTGTAGGGCTGGGGTCCGAATTCCAATTAGGGGCCCACACAGGCCTGCTTGGGTGGGGGAAGCGGGAGGGAGAGGATGGGGGCCGCTGGCTGTGGGGTGGGGGTGGGAGGGGGCAGAGCAGTAAAAGTGTCCCGGGCCCTCACCCCGCGTTCACCACGCGGGGAACCGAGGAGGGCAAACCTTCCCACTCCTGCTCCTGCAGAGGCCCAGCTCCTCAGAGCCAGAGATCGGAGCTCTTTCTCAAGCCCACTGCCCACCAGTAACATCTCTTGCATTTTCAGGGTGGAGGACAGGCCTGGGTTCGAGGCTGTGGAGCGGCGGCTGAGGAATTACTACTACGACGTGGTTAACTAACAGCTCTGATGCTCGCCAGTGCCTGCCTTTGATCAAAGGAACAATAACAGGAAAACGTGTTAAAAGGAATTGTTTTGGTTTGTTTTTCCATCTCCCTCTGTCCATTGGGAGAACAAACCTCACATGGAACGTGGCCACGACTGTCACCCAAAGCCCATCCCAGGCCGTGCACCCAGCAAACCCGGGCAACAGAACATCTGTGTGCAGAAAGACGGACAGCAGGATCAAAGGAGTGGCAGGATCCGTTTGTTCTCCCTGGATGTGTAGTTTGCATGACAGGTTATTTTTAGGATCTGTTGTCCAGTTCTTTTTATCTTTCCAGCTCTCAGTGTCCTGTGCTTGCACTTGAATACGGAGCAGGCCTGGAGGGTGGGGCATGGAGCAGTCTCACCAAATTCAATATTTTCTTGATGCCCACCCATTCCATTAGCATGTGACTCGGGAAATGGAAGAGCAGATGGGAGATGAAAGAAAGAAAGTTGACTCCCTCCACAGCATGGCTCTGATAGCCCTTGAAACTGATCTCTGGCCACAGACAAGCTTTCTCGAGAAGAAAAATGCTGTGAGACTCTGTTTCTATTAATTGTAATCAAGTTTGACCAGGGCAGTTTCTAAGCACGTAGCTGGTTAAGAAAAAAAAAAAGAGAAAGAAAGAAAGAATCCAGATACTGCTTTGACTCTGTGTTATGAGACAGAAGACATTTCTACATTAAAAAAAAATGAGAATTGTAATAAATTGGCTTGGCTTTCTTTCCCCCAAAATCCCATCACCCTCAGACCAGCTCGAAAACTATACTTGTGTGGTAACTAGTAAATAAAGTTCTGTATTGGAGACTTTGTAGGGGATGCAAAATGTTTGTCCTCTTGAGTCTAACAGAAGGATGGGTTTTCTAGTTGTTTGTGAATTGAAAGCAAGCAGAGTGCCTCAGATCTGTTGTCTAACAGCTTGGCCCCAGGCTTCCTCTCTTCCAACGAGCAGCCAGAATTCCATCTTTTTTCTGTCTTCAGGGAGAGGAAAACATAGTGGCCAAAGCCATCAAATGATGAGTTTCTAAAGAAGGTCTTATTGAGTATTTTCAGTGTGACTTTGAGTTGAAGACAGACCTGAGAATTCTTTCTTGGTCCCCTTGTTTTAGCATTGGCTGAGACAATATTTGATCTTAGACAAATCATCGGCACACTGGTATCAGTTTTGCTTGTGGCTCTTGAAAATTAGAGAGCTATTTAGTCATCATTCTTATGTCTGAAGATACATATCAACTTGGGACTATCTCATCTTTAACTACACCCAAAACATTAATAAATGTATGCACAGCCTAAGGGGGACAGGGTTCCAGGCATGGAGAAAGCAGTATTTTATACCTTTGCTTAAGCCAAAGACACGAGTAGAGTCACTCGTAGAACTTGCCTTAAGATCTTTTTAAAAGCCATTCACACTTTTGTGACATTACATTACTTGGTGGGTTTAATCATTTTGTTAAAGAGAGGATTCCCGTGTGCAGGAAGCACTGAGCATGTTCTCTAAACAGTGGATATACACATGGATAGTCCCTGACGTTGAAAAGATTAATGTCAAAATCTGCGTTGACCAGGCCATGGAGAGCTTTCGAATTGTAGGAGGATGGGTTGGGTTTGCTGGGTTTTCATGAAGGTGGTGAGAAAGAGGTTATCTTGTTAAAGATCCTCCCCCATAGCGTATAACGTCACACACTTCTAGGAGGAAAGACACGTGTGCAGTAGATGTGTGAAGTTCTTCAGACCTCTTGTTCGGTGTGGTTTTCCAAACTCTAGCAGCACTTCCTCCCCTACATGGAGTCTGGGGATGAGAAACCTCTAGAATGGGAGTGGGCAAGAGGAGGGAGGGAGGAGCCCCCTACCCTCCAGAAGCCAGCCTGGGAGGTCGCCGTTCTCAGGCTCTCCAGAACATCTCCACTTTGCAGAGTTGGGTAGAACGGGCTCCCGGGTGTAGACTTCCCACTGCGGCCCATGTCGAGGGTTAGGAATGATTCTCTTTTCCTCTCGGGTGGTGGAGTAGGGAAACGAGGGAAAGGCAGCTTAATTGAAGTGGGTTTTGGAAATTTGGGAGACTGGGACAAGGTCCCAAGGGCTTCTTTTGGGGCTTCTGGCTGGGCTGCCCACAAGTGCTGTACCCAAGACTGGGAACCACGTCTGACTGTGGGATCGGGGCTCACTCTGTCTGCTTCCACCTTCTGGTCCGTCTTCAGCATCACACAGAGACACTGCTGGCCAACCTCGTCTTACTGCAGGTGCCCCACATATCATAACCGCTGCACCTTTTTGGAACAGAAATGTAATCCATTCAGTGGCTAAAATAATCACATGCGTGATTTTACTTTGAGCATGTCCTTTCCCCACACTTGCTGTCACTTAGCTGTGCTTGTATATGTTGGGTGGTGACTTGTTGCCAGACCCACTGACTGCAGCTGGGAGTCAGTCCCATGCAGAGTTGACGCCAAAGAGCCCCCCTCAGCTGGATATGCAGTGTATCAATAAAAATTTGGAATGAGCATTGTGATGATTTTCACGGAAGCTGTTAGGCCACAATAGGTCCGATGTCAAATAAATAGTGTTGAACTGTATTGTCATACACACAACTTGCTTTTAAGATTAGTGTAGAACTAAACTGGGAGGTCTCCAGTTGGTCCGTAAGCTTCCACCGCAGCTTGGGGAGAAAAGCCCTCCTCTGAGGCAGTGGAGGCCTTTCTTCTCTCTTTATAAGCCCGGTGTGCCATGGAATCACATTTGGAAAATCTGCCTGGCACACTGCCTCACAGCCTGCATCTCACCCTAATAGAAGACAGGCTTAGGAGACCCCACAATCCCAAAATGAGCCCAAAGTGGGGTGCAGGGTGTGAGTTCTCCCTTTCTCAGTGAAGGTCAGGAGCTTAAGGATCCAAGAAAAGAATTCCAGAGTCTCGATCTCTTCCTGTTCTAAAGGAGGTTACACATGCATGCACACACATGCACACACATGCATTCTCTTACACACTCAACTGCACATACAGATTTACACAGACACACACATATACATGCACAGATGCAAAGACTCACACACACACACACTGAGCCATATTCCAAGTAACCACTTAAAAATCCACATGAGATAGCAGTCCTGCCTGGGAACGCACTTGTCCTCTGTCCTGCTCTCTCTGGGCCTGGGGGCACGGACTGAAGGGGGTCTCCTGGTTGCAAAGCTTCCTTCCTTGCCCCACTTGAGGTCCTCTCTTCCCTCACCCTGAGTCCCAAGTTTTGCAGAAGTTGTAGGGGTAGCTGGCCTAACCCTCCCTTGGTAAGCCTTGGGTCCCGGGATAGCACCCAGATGGGAGGAACACGGATGCTGACATAAGCGCCCTGACTTGCCGTGCTCTGAAATGCAAGAGCCACCGCCTGAACTCGGAATGGAAACCCGTACCTCTGGCTGATTTGACCCTGGCCGAGTAATATAAATCCAGCCTCCTGCTTTGCACAATTTTAGATGAAGTCAAGTACCTTGACACGTGAAAGAGCTTGGCGAGCTGAAAATGTCAGCGGGTGCCCGTTTAGCCCCTAAGGCCTTCGGTGGTCTCGCAGGTCAGGAACTCTGGGAGCCAGCAGGGGGCGCTGCGTAATAGCGCAAGAAGGAAACGGTGGGTTTTGGCTTCTGGATCTTAAACCAGAGACGAGCAAAAAAAAAACCTGGCGGTGGTGTATGATTGCATTTAAGACGTGAGAAAATGCTCTTCATCTGAATTTGGGTTGCAGGCGGCAGTTTGGCTTTATTCCTAAAGTGAGCTGGAGCAGAGAGTGATTTTAAGACCCGGGTCTGTGTTTCCAAGATCAGGAGGGCAGTTCAGAACTCTCAAACAAACATGTTCTCCTTTCAGGAAGGAAGGAAGCATTTTGAAAGGGCCCAAAGGAGTTGTTTGGTTTTGTGTTTGTGTGTGTGTGTGTTTTTAAATAATTATCTTTTAGTTCTAGTTAAACAATACCAATACCAGTATTTCCAACTTTGGACATCAATTGCTTCCTTCTCCTGGAAACTGGCTTGTGGACTCCAGGGTGGAAATCGGTCCCTGCTTCAGGGAAAGCAGGTCTTACTAAATCATTGTATTTTCTCTGGTGTTATGAGCCCAGAAGAGGCCATGCGTTCTCTGCAAACCCCCCAGCACTTTCTGTATCAGTTCCCTGTCCTATGTGGTCTGATGTGCTAATCCATCAGAAGAGAAGCCGGACAAAGCATTTCACAAAGTGTCTTCCAAAGAATATTACTCTAGAAGGCTAGAGCTGTGCTAAGCAACAAGCAGCTTCCCTGATTAAATAACTTTGGAAAACACAAATGGGTGTTTTCCCACCTACTAAAATTACAGTGCCTTTTCAGCACCCCTAAAAACCTGGAGAATTGCAACAAAGACTTCTGTGTAATTTTTTTTTTTTTTTGAACTCAATATCTTCCCCACTTCTGTAACCACATTGGGCTCCATGCTTATTAGCATGTTGGCACGGGTGCTCCGGCACACACTTTGGGAAACGCTACACTTACCAAGCATTGGGAGGGGGTACGTCTAAAGTGGAATATTAGGCATTTGTGGGGAAGGTAATTCTATCACCCAAAATCACCTGTTTTTGCTCACTGAAAAGCCAGCTCTGTCTTATGTTCTCAAATGTTGATCATTTACACACATCATATATTCCCTCTCTTTCATGCACACACACACACATCATGACACATACAATCAATCTTTCCTTCAAAGAAAAAGAAAAGAAACAATGAGTTTTTGATAACAGCACAATGGCCCAGGGGACAGAAGTTGATGTTTCATTGTGGAGAGCTCTTTTTAAGGCCACATACTATTTTAAATAGTAAATAAATACTATTTTAAAACGAACCTAGAGGAAGAAAGAATATGCTTCCTGAACCACTGCCACCAAGTCCAATAAGCTGTGTTTCAAACCTTCTTTCACTTGCCCGAGCCCCCTCCATCTCACCAGCCCATTTTCAGCGCATCAGCTGACAACTGTCTTTGCAGCCCGCACGCTGCCCAGCAGGGGACATTTCCAGGAGCTATTATTTTTAGCTGTGAGTCATAAGACTTTAAGCCGTCACAGTCTTTGAGCTCTCTCAATGACTGCATTTTCCACCACGGTCATTAAACTGTGGGACAATGAGTGAAAAATGTATATTGTTCGTAAACAATTTCTTCTTTTCCTCATTCGGAAAAATAAATAGCCAGTGTTCTGGTGCTGTTTATTCTCCACAGCTCCTGTCAAATGACGTCATAAATTTCTATAAACCTCTGTGGGTTGACAAAGCCTGTTGGAAGACTGTAAATACTCAGTGCCTTCGAATGTTTAGTTTAATTCCCTCCCTCCCTGCGTAAATGAGAGGCTTTGGCCTCGAAAGGGGGTGAGCAGGTAAGGAAACGTTAAGAGCCATCATTTGTCAAGAGAATCATTTGGCTAAATTAGAGTCCTAATCAAGTGATTATGCCAGAAGGAAAATGATTTTCATGGGCGTAGGCAAGCCAGCTACGCTAACTGCACAGGAAACGATTTCCAATTCCATAATGAGCCTGGAGATTCTAAGATAACATCAACAGCAGCGTCTCCTCTCATTCCATAAAAGCGCCTGGGAAAGCAAACTTTCCAACAACCAGAGGTGGCGTGGGATGTGTTCGCAGGGATGCCGATGAGCCTTCTGCCTGCCGGCGGGGTCCAGGTGAGCAAATGAACCCAGCAATGCAGCTCTCACTCCAACACCTGTCAGAATTTAGGGACACGAGCTGTTTGGTTCGCCCCACCCCATCTGCTCTCTTCCCCTCTCTTCTTGCTTCTGTCAGTAGTGAACCCCAAAGGAAAAAGAAAACATGATGTGTGACCTAACCCATCCCAATTACCTAAACTCTGACCCGCATCCTGTTATGCTCATGGCAGGAAAATCTAGACGGACAGGTAGTGAACTGAAGACACATAGGATATCAGCAGAGCAGAATCTGAGAAGCCTTCTCTTGCCCCGGAATTGGGGACCAAGGTAGGGAGAAGTCAAGCCGAGGATCAGTTAAAGCACAGTGATCATCAAGCAATAACCATTTGAATACACTCTTTTTCTGCAATCCAAACGTTTAGATACCTGTTTATTCTAGGACACTGTTCTCTTAAATTAACAAAATAACCATTTTTTAATGTTTTGCCAAGAAAAATTTTTTTCGGTGTCATTCCAATACTTTATTCTCATGCACTGAAAAATAGTCTCCCAGGTGCTACTTTTGCATGTAGAACAAAGGGTTGCCCCGAAGAGCCAGTGACCCCATCCTGGTTATAGTCTGTATTTCTGTATTATGTAATTTGGAAACATGTGGTCTAAAATTGGCTGGAGGGGCCTGCATTCTCTTGTAATGCTTCCCCAGGATTCATGTGTGTGTGTGTGTGTGTGTGTGTGTAACTGTTAGACAGTTGTCTTTGTGTTTTACTTTTTTTTTTCAGATTTTTGTGTACTCCTAATACTCAACTTAACCTGAAAATAACATTTTTAAAAGTTATTAACCTGCTTGAAAATTACTTTCCCCCCTTTAGCTTTTATGGTGAAGAGCTTCTTTTCTCTCCACACCAGGCATTCACAGCAGTTGAACCCTCTCCCTGTGAGGTGGATCTGTAAATGGGGCACAAGGACCCCCACACTCCTGTCTGATTGCCTATTCTAGACACTCCCATTGCCACAGTTAAAATAAAACAGTAGAGAGGCCATTACTTAGATAACTGAAGCCCAAAATAGGCCAGTACGCTTTTACCCAAGGCTTCCCCAGAGACCAGTATTTCAGCTTACAATAAGTGGTCTGCTTTTCCTGTGCTACTCAGATGCTTACCTCCCCCCATTATGGGAATGGAGACGATGGGGGCCAGCGGACAGGTACAAGAAGCCCCAGCCTCTGAAACAGGCAAGAGGAGGGTTCCCTGAGATGCTGAGGGAGCACCTCTTCTTACCTGTAGGTGCTTTCTCAGTGGATCTTGGACTTTGGCTATTATTATCTGTCCCCAGGCTCACAGGGCTGCCACCTGCCCACTGAGACCAGGACGAGAAGCCTGCTTATCAGGCAAATTTGGCTTTGTGCCTCCTAAACATTTTGTCTTTCACATGGTCCCCTGGTGGGTAAATGGCCTGAGGGTGGGGATCCAGATCCACAGTTTATGGCATCGAGAAGTATCAGCAGCCTTTCATGGTCAAGGTTCCCCCAGTGACAGGATGGGGACATTCTCCGAGCCTCAGCCTATGCCTCTGGCCACTAGTAACTCTCTGAGTGCCTTCTCAAAGTCAGAAGAGGCTTCAATAGGAGAGAAAGCCAAGTTAGGCTTTCATCTGAGACCCTGGAGAGTGACTTTAGAAGCTTCGGGTATCCCAGCCTTCCTCCTCATTCACGGCCTTGGAACGCACCCAGGTGAGAACTGCTGGGTCAGAAAAATGAATGTTCAAGTGTCCACTGTTTGGGAAACTGTTGGATGTGACTTGCACCCTGGGACAGATGGGCCTGCCAAAGACTTTTATGATAAATACATCCAAACAACATGCAAACGCCCAGAGCATTTTGCACACATGCAAATACTTTAGTTTGCTTTGGTACCCTAGATATGCAAGATGTTATTTCTTGAGCATTCTGTAATAGAACCTGCATTTGCATAATATTTCAAAGCTTACAAAGCCTTTGCAGGTATATTTTCTATTTGAAGTCTAAAATCAACTTTCAGATAGCTGTTACTAACTCCTCATTTTAAAAATTAAAAAAAAAAAAAAATACAACAAAAAAAAAACCCCATGACTTGGAAGACAGCACCAAAAAGAGAAGCAAGTCCAGGTTTCTTTCTACAGCAGTGGTTCACAGCCCTGACTGCACATTAAAATCACCTAGAACACATTAAAATACTGATGCTCAGGCCTCCTTCTCAGATGTTTTTGGTTTCATTGGTCTAAAGCGGGACCTGGGCATTGATAATTTTTCAAAATGTCCCAGGAGGTAAGGTTTGCAAACTCATTGCCCTTGGGTGGCCCACCATTGTGTTCCTGCTCATTAGTACTTTCAGTTTGGGGACCTTGGAATCCCATGGAGACCTGGCATAGGAAGTTGAGAGTCAAAGCCAGAACTGAACTCTGGTGCATTGGGTTCCTCCATTTTAGCCCAAGTGGTATTGACCTGATATTTTCAGTGCTGAGTAATCTGTTGCCCACTGACAATAAATGCCAAAATGACTCAGTGATGAGGTTCTTGGTTCTCTGGCTGATAGAAAAATTGACTCACTAGCTTTCATTATTAAAATTTTTCCCTTCTCTGTGATTTAGGATCCAACAGTCCACGGAAGTCTATAGCATGGAGAGGTCAATGTTGTGACAGCCTGTGTTGGCTCAGCAAGTCGGTGAACAGAGCTGAGAACTTGGCCACATGTTTCACTGCCTCTCTATCTGTAGAGTCTGACAAGTAGGGAGATGAGTGGGTCATTTGGGGCCTGAGAAAGGGCATCGTGGAACCTTAGTAGCCCAGGATGAAGGAGGAATCTTAGGCAGCCTGTGGAGTCCAGGCCTGCTCCATGGGCTGCCTAGAGTCTGGCCTTGCGAGAAAAAGAATCCCAGAGCTCCAAACTCAAATGCCACAACCACCATTCCCAGATGGCTCAGGGACACCCAAGAATGAGCAAAACCCAAGGAAATTTCACCCTGACGTGAGTCCCTTAAAAACATGCCAGTGAACATCTGCATTTTTAGGGCTGAACTGCAACCATCCTCATTTCAGAAGTCATGGAAGCCTTAGATGAATAACACCCTGGAAAGGGAAACTAAAAATCTTCTAATGCTATACCCAAAAGCCAGGGCAAACTCAGGCTGGTGGAGCCTGATGCCCAAACAGTTTTGGAGCTTATTTAAGAAAGAGAATTTTAAATCCTATTTCATTGGAACCACCAGAACTGACTCATATGTAAGACTTGATTTAAAATGTTGGGATATATAAAATGTGCAACTTTACACACAGAGGCACTCAATGTGATAAATTCTGTTCCACATGAGTCCCATCAAAAACAGAAAGCAAAATCGTGGTGCATTTGTAATTGTCTACACTTAATTGTGCCAAATACATGCCTAACAGAAGAGAACTTGCTTTGGCTTTGAAAACCAATGCCTCCATCGATGATTAGACTTCCATAGATTAGCTTCTGACTCCATATTCATCAAACCTTCTTTCTCTTCCACTATCCATGTACTTCCTATGCAGTGCACAACATATGCTGTGTTCATATCACATGTGAACTCCATTCTCCAAAGCCAGTGGTCAACAAAGTGGGTGGTAGCCTTCCCTACACTTAGGCTGGTTAGGAACAGCTTAACTATGCATGGAAGTGACCATGAACCACACAGATTATATCCCATTGAGCCCAAACTAAATGTATCTCAAATTCAATTTTCCCTTAGCAAAATCTCAAAAATGCCTCTGGACTTCCCAGTGCCACCCAGGGAATTTGGAGGTGAAAGGAGATAGCTTATCTGAACAGATTGCAAGTAAAATGCCTGACCTTCGCAAATTTTACAAAAACACGTGACTCCATTGTTTGATCCTCTCCCAAGATCCTGGAAATAGCCCATGCAAACCTTGAGTCCTGAAGATTACAATACACCTGGTGGATCCATTGGTGCCAAAGGCCAATCCAACTGAGAGAGCCAAGGTATTGGGAAAGATTCACAGCAATAGTAAGACGGAGAGAGAGGTGTGATTGGGTGTGGGTGGTATGGGAAAGAGGCAGACAGATGGGTAGTTAGGGCCCCAAAAGGAGAAAAGTCACCTGCTAGGGACACACTCTATTAAGCCAGGCGAGAATCTTTCCTGGACTCTTAGTACTTCCCTCTGCACCCCAGGCTGGGATCGGAGCTTGATCTCTGCCAGCACATCATGAGACTGCACCCTCTAAGAAGGTCCCCTCCCTTCTTGACCCTCCTTTTCTGATGTCTGTGTAACCAGCCTTTCCCTAGTCCTCACCTCTGGATACAACCAAGGTCCTGTTCGTAGAAAGAAGGTAAATGTCTCTGCTCCTTCGCACCTGCCTAAAGCAGAGCCTCCTTCATCTGTGAGTTTTCCACCCTGCATTGCTGAGGGTCCCTGGGGTCTCCCAAGTGGCCCCAATGGGATCCGTGTCCCCTCAGGGTAGAGCCATGTGGTTGTCCCTACAATATGTGGCCAGGAGCTGAAAGAGCCTTGTGGTGCAGCCTGCCCTAGAGTCCACATAGAAAACACAGAAACCCTTGCTTTCCTGGGCTCATCACTCTGTTTCTGAACCTCAGCCCGGCTACTCAAGCCCCCATCTTATAGGGCCTTCTTCAAAACAGGTACTTTGGATCATGTCAGCCACACTTCCATGGAGCTGGGTGTGGCAAAGTGGCCCGGCATCAAATGCATGCTTTGAATGCTCTTTCCCTGTGTCCTGGCCATTCCATGGAGCCCACTCAAGTCCTCTTCCAGCCAGAATCCCTGTGCAAATGGACGGTGTCCATCCATTTGCTGGTTCATTCCCAGTGCTCAGAAATGTCCGGATCCCCAGTGGGCTCTGATCAAATCTTTGCCCCTAGTTCAAGCAGTTGTCTCCTTAGTGCTTGTTACTGAGCAGTTGGTGAGAGATTGGTGAGGACAACTTCAGAAAACCACAGGGAAAATCTAAAGCAAGTCCCAACCCCAGGTCCAATGAATGTGATCCTGTTTGGATATAGGATCTCTGAAGTTGCGATTGGTTAAGATGAGGCCATACTAGATTAGGGTGGGCCTAATCCAACAGGTCTGGTGTCCTTATAAGAAGGGGAAATTTGGACACAGTCAGGAGAAAGATAGATGAAAGAATTCCATGGATTGCTGGCAAACTACCAGAAGCTGGAAGATGCATGGGTCGGAATCTTCCCTATGGACTTTGAAGGAAGCGTGGCCCTGTGGACACCTTGATTTCAGACTTTTAGCCTCCAGAACTGTCAGATGGTAAGTTTCTGTTGTTTTAAGCCATCCTGTTTGTGGTCCTTTGCTACAGCAGCCCCAGCAAACTAAGACAAGTGTCAACCTGGGGTCCTCAGCTGCCTGGCCACATCTGTCATATACCCCTTCTTTCTGCAGCAGTGGATTTAGGGCATATGGGAAAAGGGAGAAGAGGGCAGAGGGCTCTTGGTCACACTTCTCACATTTTTCTGGGCTCACAGGTGACCAAGATCATGTGGAGAAGCAGATTCTGCTTCTGTGGGTCTCGGGTAGGGCCTGGGACTCGGCATTTCTCAGAGATCTCAGGTGTGGCCACTGTGGGCCATTGCCTGAGCCTGAGTAACAAGCATTTAGGGTAATGGTGTTCAAGGTCATTGCATTTTAGACCTAGCTGGGACATACATGATGCCAATATCCAGGCCACAGGCTCTGAGATGCTGGTGTCCTGGGTCTGGGCTGGGGCCAGAGCCCTGACATTCTTCCAAGCCTCATGGGTGAGTCTGAAGAAGAGTCAGTTGGAAAACCACCACTGCCTTCAGGAGGGAGAAGCACCCAGGGTGAGTGAGGGGTGAGTAGAAGCTCCTCCAGGTTCTGTGGGGCCTGAACCTCACCCAGTACAGGGAGCCTTTTTAAGAAAAACAATACATGCTCTTAATTATACCAACATGGATTGTGGTGGAAATATCTCATGTTTACAAGTTTTGATAAAACATTGGTTTGTGTGAACCCATGACCAAGGCCCTTCCTACATCCTAGAAAAGGGGCCCCAAACTTGAGCTTGTCCTGATGTACAATAAACCTGCTTTTGTTAGGACCACTGGGAGCTCTTCCAAGTCTAGACCAAATGCTGACCCAGAGGTTATCCCAGTGCCTGGCAAAGGAAACCTGGGTTTCCAGAGCCCTGATTTCATGCAAGGAGGAATTTAACTGCCTTATGGCATTGTTGCATAAGCCAGACCTCCTGAGGGAGGCTGGGAGCTGGGGACCTCCTGACTGAGATGTCCCACCCTGGGACAATTCTTCTGGGTCATTTTAGCACCCGAGCTCCCATGGAGTTGACCAAAGCTGCCACAGGGTCTCAGTTCCAAAGCAATTTCTTCTGTTCATTCTTCTTTCTGCCTGCTCACCTTCACAGGTGTTGTGCCTTTTTAAAACTGCTATGTACCCCAGGAAAAACTATGTTCTTTAATGCAATTTTGTGTGGGCAGACATGTTATGCATGGGAGCTTTTGATTAGGTTGTTTCCATGGAGGTGTGACCCACTCAATTGTGGGTGGGAACTCTGATTATATTATTTCCATGGAGGTGTGATCCCACCCATCCAGTGATTAGTTTATTGGAGTCCTTTAAGAAAGCTCACAGAGAGAAGGAGCTCAGAGTAGCTGAGAGAGACGTTTTGGAGAGAAGCTAAGATATGTAATCCAGAGTTTGCCCCTGGGAAAAGCTAAGAGTGACACAGACCCAGACACTTGGAGAAGCTTGGAGATGCAGACAGAAAGACATTTGGAGATGCAAAGCTAAGAGATGGAAGCCCAGAGTTTGCCACGGAGAAGCTAAGTGAGAATCCACAGATGCTTAGAGAAAAAGCCACTGGAATCAGAAGCTGAAAGCAATGCAAACTGGGAGCAAAGACCAGCAGACGCCAGTCACATGCCTTCCCAGCTGACAGAGGTGTTCCAGACGCCATCAGCCTTTCTTCAGTGAAGGTATCCTTTTGTTGATGCCTTGGTTTGGACACTTTAATGGCCTTAGAACTATAAATTTGTAACCAAATAAATCCCCTTTATAAAAGCTAATCCATTTCTAGTATTTGGCATAATGGCAGCCTTAGCAAACCGGAACAGGTGTCAACAAACATCCCACCCGTGCATCTCAGTCAGCTTCCCAGAGAACCAAGCTAGGGAGGTTCTTCCCAACCCTGGGGAATGAGCAAAATGTGTGGCACTCAGCACACACCAATCTTTGCTCATGTGCAGAAATAAAGCTCTGTGTACTAACTGTTCTTGGGCCAAAAGGCAAATGCATTTTGGATACTGACAACGTTTCCCAACTGTCCCCCAAAGCTTCCACTGATTGGACTTCAGTCTGGTGGTGCCTGACCCCATCTCTTCCTGCTCCCACAACTGCTAGGAGTGACCAAGATCCAGGGGAGGAGAAGAAGTAACTCTCTGACCCCACAGGTCTCCCCAAATTTGCAAAGGATCAGAGTCATGGGTGAAGGAATGCAGCAAAGCAAACACCCACGTAATCCTGTTCACCTCTGTCCCCAGCTCCAGCACAGGGCATGAGAAAGAGCTCGGGTCAATGAACTGTGATGTATAAAGGAGGGGGCTGTTTGGGGAAGATGAGGCTTCCCCAGACTGGCTGTCCCCATGCCCCAGTCTGGCACTTCCTGGGGACAGCAGCTCACTTTAGCCCTTGGTGAAGAGCAGAACTCTGAGCCAAGTGCCTGGTCTGTCTCCCCACCTGCCACTTCCTACATGCATGACCATTGTCTGTTATGAGACATCTTCATATCCTGTGTTTCCCATCTGAATAGTCCCTTTCTCATGGGCAGTAGGGAGGGCTTCCCACATATGAAGAATGTTGCTGGCCAGAAGCGAGCACAGCCAGGATGCTTTGTCACCACACCCTCCTTACCTGTGTGTGCTGTGGAGAGCTGGCCAAGTTATTATATAACATTTATAGAAGAATTAAAGGTGTAATCGTCATAGCCCCATGTGTTTTACCCATCTGGTATTTTTTACCCTTCCACAGTAGCATTTGGACTGAGTATCCCTGGCCTTCAAGGAATACCCAAATTCAGAGACTCTGTGATATTGATATGATTTAATGTGGTTGATCCTCACTATTCATTGATTGCAGAGGGTTGAAGAGTTTGAGTCACCCAGTGTGTGTGTTCTCAGCTAAGGTTGAACAAGGTGGCACGCTGCCTTCTGTTTCAGCTCTCCTACTGTGAACAAGTATCCTTTTGGAGGTATATTTTGTGCCATGTTTTTCACATTTTTGTGCCTTTTTTTTTTTTTTTTTTTTTGCTATTTACTTGTTTAAAATGATCCCCAAGAATGTAAAATGGTGCAGCCACTGTGGAGGACAGTTTGGCGGTTCCTCAGGAAGCCAAGTACAGAGTTGCCTTACCACCCCGTAATCCGCTACTCAAGATATATACCCAAAAGATTTGAAAGCAGGGATGTGAACAGACATGTACAAATCAATTTGCATAGCAACGTTATTCACAATTGCCAAAAGATGGAAACTCAAGTGTCCATCAACAGATAAATGGATAAACAGAGTGAGGTATATGCATACAATGGAATACTATTTAGCAGTAAGAAGGAATGAACTACTGAAACACATGACAACATGGTTGAGCCTTTAGGACATTATGTTAAGTGGAATAAGTCAGACACAAAAGGACAAATATTGTATGATCTCACTGATATGAACTAATTATAATATGTATACTCATAGACATAAAATCTAGAATATAGGTTATCAGGATATAGAATGAGGCTGAAGAATGGGAAGCAGTTGCTTAATATGTGCAGAATGTTTAGGTTGAACTTCAATGTTTGGAAATGGACAGAGGTGATGGTAGCACGTTATTGTGAGAACAATTAATAGTACTGAATGGTGTGTGAATGTGGTGGAAAGGGGAAGTTTAGAGTCACGTATGTCACCAGAAGGAAAGTTGGAGGTTAAAACATGGGAATATATAACACAGTGAATCTTGTGGTGGACAAAGACTGATTAACTGCACACATATAAAAAAATATTTAAAAGTTCTTTTATGAACTAGAACAAATTTATGACACTATTATAAGGAGTTAATAATAGAAGGGTACATGGGGAAAAATGTACCTATTACAAACTATGGACTAGAATTAGCAGGAATATTTTAATATTCTTTCATCTACAGTAACAAATGTACCACACCAATATGCTAAGGGTCAACAATAGGGAGGTTAAGGGGTATGGGGGGATTTGGATTTTATTTTTTATTTGTATTTCTTTTCTGGAGTAATGAAAATATTCTAAAATTGATCTTGGGGCTGTATGCATAACTATGTGTTGACACTGTGAGCCAGTGATCGTATATTTCAGATGGTTTGTATGGTGTGTGAATATATTTCAATAAAATTAAAAACAAAAAAACCCAGCAAGATCAGCTGTAAAAATTTTTTTTAATTTTTTAAAAAATTGGAACTTAGAATAAACTAAACAATACTTAAAAAAAAAAAAAGAAAGAAATAGATCCCCAAGCACAGTGCTGAAATGCTGTCTTGTGTTACTACACACAAGAACAGTGTGACGTGCCTTCAAGAGAAAATACCTGTGTTCAATAAGCCTCCCTCAGGTATGATTTATAGCTCCATTGGCTGTGAGTTCCATGCTCATGAATCAACAGTATGCATTAAATACGGTGTCTTTAAACACAAACACACATCAAAGGTTATGTGTCGATTTTTTGATGAAAACGTTGCAACCAGAAAGTCTCAGAAACCAAACCCTCTATTTCCCAAGGAGGAATGGTTCAATCAGGATTCACTAATTCAGTGTTCACAGCGGCTTGACAGAACACAACTGCTGCAAATAACAGAAATCGCCTGTCCATGTATTTTCTATTGGATCGTTGCCATCGACGTTCAATTCAAGCAGTCTGACAGCATCCCTCACCCTCCTTCCTGCAGGACAGCCCCAAATCCCTGTTCTTTCACCCCCAACCCCTGGTTCCAGGTCTGACAAAGTGAGCTCTGGGGTGCTTGCTGATTGTCAGCCAGAAAATTGGGAGCTTTGACAGGCACATGGCTTTGATCTCTTAATGGCTCCAGTTAACAACCTGACACCCGGTTCACCACCACCATCCTTCCTTTCTCTCCCCTTCTCCTAGCACAGGTCTCTCCCCTCCCAAAGGTTACCTAGACAAGGCGTTCCTCTGAGAGGCCAAGATCTCCTCTGCATTCCCTCTCAGATTGGACCTCAACTGCAGACGCCAGGACTTTTCCCGGACAGGATCACAATTATAGCATCACCCCAAGAAGATGCCCAGCCCTCCTGGCCAGAACACCAGTGGGGAGGGACACTCTGAGCATGGGGCGGTGCGAGAGTCTTCCCCACTGCTTCAGTGAAGCCTTGGGCTTGGTGGCTTGGATTGCACATGAATTTACAGGTGATGTTCTGCCCAGAGCTGTCCCCGAGGGCGAAGACACTAGGAAGAAAGCCCCAGGCTCCCAACCTGGAGAGCGCTGTGCCCACTTGGCCAGGGATTGCTTCAAAGCAAGCTTCAGTCCCCCTCTTTGCAGTTGGGACCTCTTGTCCAACAGATTTGTAGAAAAAATCATGCCCCATCCAGCCCATGGAGGAGGTGGGGAGTGTCGGGCTGACTTGGCACTCTGACCTTGCAAGCCTTGGAAACTCCAAAGTCATCAGTTCTAACCTGGTTGCTGCCCCCACCCACGCTGGCTGCAAGGGATGGAACCACCCCTGCTTTCGAGTTCCCATGCAAAGTGGAACTGGGGAGAGTTCAAGGGCCTTTGGACGTCAAAGGCCAACATCACTCTGCCTGCCCCAACTTCTTCCATCAGAGGGAGGGGCCTGGGAGGCAGGTCCTTGGAGGCTGGAAGACAGTTCTGAGATTGCTGGTTTATTTGGAGGATTTTCAAATTCTAGGACTCAGCTGTGAGTGTGTGTGTGTGTGCGTGTGTGTGTGTAAGAAAGAGATAGATTGAAACATAGACACACACACTCTCAGTAAAGAGAGAGAAAGAAGCCAGAATAGAGATGGATAACTAGACAAGAGAGAAAATGAAAATGCCAACAGAAAGTCTTCTACATCCCGGAGAAGGCCTGTAGAGATCTCCAAACTTGTAGTGCGTTTCAGTGCAAACTAATTCCAACCCCATAGGGGGCTGACAGAGGCGGAAGTAGAAGCCTAGAATTTGGGAGTGATTTTCCCCAAAGTCACACACCGTGTTAGTGGGCGGGACAAGGCTTATGGTGGAATTGGATCTGGTTCCAGTTCTGACTCTCCCCCTCCCAGGGCCCTCAAGAAACCAACTGATCTCCCCAAGGTCTATCCCTTAGCTATTGTATCAGGAATAATCATCCCTCTTTGGGGTTTGTTGGGGGGAGCGAATGAGAGGCTGGCTGAGCTCAAGCAGAGGCTGAGCCAGGCCTGGAAGCCACGTCTCCCACTTGCCCAGCACCCGTCCCTTTGGTACACAAGTCCCTCTGTCAGCCTAGTTCATAGTAATCCAGTGTGCATGACAAGTGCTCTGGGGTCCATCCATCATTGGCACAATGGCTCTGTTTATGTCCTCACTCACAGTGTGGGCTGGGAGGGCTCTGGAGCCACCAGATGGTGATACAAACATCAAAGCCAGAACTCGGGGCCCCACAGCACCCCACTACAATGACCAGCCAACCATTAGGGCCCAGAGCAGCTTTCTTCCCAGAGCCCTTGGGGCTGAGGGCATGAACAGTGATCCCAAGCAAGCATCTCTTCCTGAAACCCCGAGGCTGGAGGGCTCCCACCCTCCAGAATTTAATACTATACACTCCCCACCCCCAAAGTCAAGTTGAGACACAGCAGGCCAACCCCAAGGTAATTTTTGAAAGGAATCAGCAGTCCTCTCCAAGTGAAACATATTGTTCCCCTGCTACCTGAGCTCCCTCACCTGCTGGCAGTTCAGATCTTTGCGATGAAGATGGTTCTTTGGATGTGAGGCAAACATTACTAGGAGGTGGGTGGGGAGGAAAAAGAAAAGAAAGGAAAAAGAGGGGAAAGATGAATATATGCCTGGTCTCTAACACATCACAGGAAGGAAAAGGGTCTGCCAGCGTCCCTCACACAGGGGGAAGGGACAATGGCTTGGACCCTGCTGGTGGAAACCAACACCCCAAAGTTCCTGGATGGACAGGGCTCTGGGTGCTATCTCTCAAGTGGCCACCAGGTGGCAGGACAACACTTGGGCAAGAGCTCACTGGTCTTGGCTGCCCGCCCAGCAGGAAAATTGTGATGCTACATCATCTAGTTTATGTCTATTTTTTTTTTTTTTTTAAGACTCAGGCCAACTGGACTTGCTATTGGCAATCACACTTCAACAGGTGTAAAAACAATGTATTCAGTGATTTATATTCAGAGTAAGTGGTTGGCAGCCAGTGGGTCTGTTCGGGAAGCAATTCCTAATCTCTGAAATCAAAGTGTTGGTTAGGAAAGGGGATTTTTGAGTAGGTTTCTTTATTTCCTCTTGTTAAAAACGTGTTTGGAACATGTCCATTTCTGCTCGTTTGACCTTGAGGGGTGGTCGTTTTATTTTGTCACCAAAGATGAGAAAAAGCAAAAACCAACTCAAACAAAAAGTTTGAGTTGGAAGGGATTTCCCTCCCAGGCCTGTTAGTCTCTAACTGGCATCTGTTAACTTTTGGGAACTAGATAACACATCGCACTTACCAGGCACAAGGCCACACCGACCACAGAAATACTAAGGTTCTTTATTTGGGACTTGAATAGCACAGGTCTTTGATTAAAGAAGAGTGTGAAAAACAAAGTAATGGATTCATTTCTTACTTAGTCCATATGGTTTGGCGGATTAACCCTTTCAGAATGTAGAATCTAAGGGGGTTAAAAAAGGATCTCAGGCTGCCACAGGTTGACTCATGTCCCCCAAAAAGGTATGTTCAAGCCATAAACCCCAGTCCCGTGAATGTGATTTGATTTGGAAATAGGATATTTGAAGATGCAATTCCTTTAGCTGAAACCCTAATCCAGTTTGACCAGTGCCCTTAGAAAAAGAGAAAATAGGAGAGAAACAGACAGACTGACAGCCAGGTGATGAGGCAGAGACTGAGCTATGTCACAAGCCAAAGAAAGCACGGTCTGTCGGCAAGCTACCACCAGAATCCTACAGACACCTTGATTTTGTTCTTCCAGCTTCCAGAACTGTGAGACAATAAATTGCTGTTGCTTTAAGCCCTCTGGTTTATGGAACTTTGTCACGGGCAGCCCTGGGAAATTAAGACACAGGTCTACTCCAACCTCTCTTTTACAGGTGAGGAAACTGAAGGCCAGGACTTGGAAAAACCCTGAATGATCTGAGAGCAAAGACCTCCTTAAATTTTGTGCCCATGGCGTCTCATTTGCCTCACCCTACTCCCAGCTCTGCCCAAGGAGTCCTATTGGTTCTCAGTCATCCAGGGACAGTGGCAATTCCATGAGCAGCTTCCACGGCATGATGTGGTGGGAGATTGCATTATGCACCCCGACATGGACATGTTCTTAATCTGCATGCCTCTGGGTGTGCACCCATTGTAAATGGGACTTCTTAGCGATGATATTTTGAATTAAGGTGCAGTCCACATGAATGAAGATGAGCCTTAATCCAGATTACTGGAGTCCTTATAAAGAGGAGAAACCAAAAGCCAGAAGTGGGAGAAGGCCACAGGAAGGAGCTAGAACTCTGCAGAAACCAGAAGAGTGGAAGCAAGGAGGGGAGAGAGCCATGTGACAGGAGGCAGAGATGCAAGCCAAGGAACCCCAAATATTGCAGCAAGCCAGTGCCAGAACCCTACGGACTTTGGGGAGAAAGCAAGCCCTGCTGATTCCTTGATGTTGGAATTCTAGCCATCCAAACTGGGAGCCAATAAATTCATGTTGTTAAGCCCACCCATTGTGCAGTATTTGTCATAGCAGCACTTGCAAGCTAAGACAGCATGTAAGAGCAATAGCACCATCAGAGTGGGTCTTCTGTCACCCCAAAAGAGAGCCAAAGGGACCATGACACTAGAGGGTAAGGGCCAGCTCCGACCCTTCTCCAACTGCTCTGTGGCCATGTGGCTTCAGTGCATTGTTTTAACCCAGGACCAAGCAGAGAGAGAAGCCTGGCGCTCAGTGCATGGTCCATAAATATCTGTCATGTGTTCACTGTCCAGGTCCCCAGGCCCAGATTAGTGCCTGCTGCAGGACAGCAGTTCATTAGATACTGGCTGACCTGAAAGCCCCCTCCCCAAAAATTGTTCCATGCCCACCAGCCTTCTCTTCTGAACGCCCTCAGGGGCTAGAACAGTCTTCACAGAAGTGGGGGTGCAATACATATTTGTGGTCTTTGAATGACTAGACTTGGAAATTTCATTGTACATGTTTGCTTTCAAATCACATGGAGAACTATTTCAAAAGTCCTGTCTGCTCATCCACCCTTCATCTTGACATCCCTTGATTCCTTGTTACATCTGTAACAAGCATTCCTCGAAGCAAGTCTTGTGGGTTTTTTTTTTTTTTTTTTGCAACAATCTTCAGCATATAGATGGCTCCAAGGAATTGTAAAAGTCAAAGTCAATAACCACCACCATCACACGGTTTCCCTCTTTTCAACATAATTATTTACCCTTCATAAATATCCTTCAAAAGTACAGTTGGGTTGGAAAGGCATGATTTCCCATTCCTGGAGTGATTTTTACTTCCATTCCATAGAGTGGATGCTCCCTCGATTTTACACTCCATTGTGCTGCAAGTGGAGCCAAGAGATATTGGCAAACTGGGGCTTAGGTACTCGTTTCCACCCTGGGTCTAAGCTCATTTAAACCAACAGAGTGGTTTTCAGATCTACTCCACTATTGATCTTTCAGTGATGAATCAAGTGTCCTGGGCAAGAGAATCAAAACCCTCTTCTCTTGCCACCCGAGCCATAACAGGTCACCCACACCACAGCCATTGCAGACATCACCAGTGCCTTGTAGCACCAGTGGTTCCCAAAGTGAATTCTGCTCAATGGGGAAAAAAGAGCTCCAGGGCTGAATGCTAATGGAAAGCTCTGTAGCTTATAATTTCCCCTTTTGGTGCTTCAGCATATTCAAAATGCACAGCATTCCTGCAGCAAAGAAACCCATGTAAGTTCATTTTATCCAGCAATTCTAAGTGCCTTTAGCCAACAAACCCTGAACTCACACAGTAGCTGTGGAACACTCTTTCAGAGCGCTATGCAGGGTTTGCCTGGGTGGCATTGCTCTCTGGCACCTGCTGTTCTAACCACATCTACTTGTACCTGAAAACTCAGCTCACATCTCTTACCCCATCCATCGTGCCCTCTTTCCACAACTGACCATCCTCTCCCTCACCATCCCCCAGTTCTCATAGTCCCTGCACCATAAGGCACCAACCAATCTGAGGCCGATTATTTTATGCACGTTAGTCTGTACTTTGAAAGCACGAGTCACAGTCTCTTTCTTGCTTTTCTGTGCCCTCCATGGTCCCCAGAACCATGCTACACATACATGTTGCAGGGACTTGAGGAACACAGCCCTAGTGCGTCAGCCTTCTCCAGGCCCTTTGTTTCTACATGTCCCTCCCCGGATGGCTTTGACCGCATTTGCTCGTTAGTGCTCTACCCGGAAGGCAGAGCTCACTCATTCGTTAATTCCCCAACTTTGGCAATACTTTTCATGACCAAAAGGAGTTGTTTGGATATGTTTTTTGTATCCAAGGAGGTTAAGGAGCCATTCCTGTGTGTTTGCGTGTCTGTGTGTGACTGTGTGTCTATGTGTGGGTCTGCTTCTCTGTGTCTATGTGTGTGTGTCTGTGCATGTGTGTTTGAGTATGGGTCTGTGTCTATGTGTTGGTGTATGTGTGTCTATGTTTGTCTGAGTGTGTGTCTGTGTTGTATCTGTATATGTGTGTAATTGTGTGTGGGCCTCTGTCTCTTTGTGTGTCCATATATGGGTCTGTGTGTGTGTCTATGTGTGTGTCTGTCCATGTGTGCATTTGTGTGTGGGTCTGTGTCTATGTGTCGGTGTGTGTGTGTATGTGTCTGTGTGTATCTGTATATGTGTGTAATTGTGTGGGAATCTGTGTATCTGTGTGTCTGTGTGTATATTTCTGTGTGTGTCTATATATGTTTGTGTCTTGTGTATCTATGTATGTGTGTAATTGTGTGTGGGTCTGTGTCTCTGTGTGTGTCCGTATGTGTCTGTATGTGTGTCAGTGTGTGTATCTATGTGTGTACCTTTGTATATGTATGTTGTATTTGTGTGTGGGTCTGTGTGTGTGTATGTGTATGTCTATATGTTTGTGTCTGAGTGTATCTATGCATGTGTGTAATTGTGCGTAGGTCTGTGTCTCTGTATGTGTCTGTGTGTGTGTCTACCTGTGTACCTGTGTATGTGTATATTTGTATTTCTGTGTGGGTCCGTGTGTGTGTGTGTGTGTTGTGCACCAGCACATGAATCCATGAGCACACCAACTTGGTCCTGACAATCTCACTGACATGGGAAACCCAAGAACTTCCCAACCAGCCGACTGGTTTCCGTCTCTCCTCACCACACCCAGCGCTGCTTCCTCTCTGCCTCCCGGAGCAGCCTCTGTCTGTGTAGACTCACCTGCCATCCCAAAGGCTCTCTGCCCCTCCAGTGCCGCCCAGTGTGCGGGAGCTGTGTCCCGACATGCCCTCACCCACGTTGTAGCCCACCTCCCTGCACAAGCTGCCGCCTCTCCTCGGAGCCCACTCAGCACCTTGGCACATTCTGGTGTGACCTGGTTCCAGGGCCTCGGAGCTGGAGCTGGCTCTGCCAGTTCCTGTGAGCTAAAGCTCCAAGGAGACGCTCCTGAGAATTTCTTAACCAGCCCTTTTGTAGCCCACACCCACCCACCTCTGTTGCCCCAGACCGCTGTCTTCTCGGCCTTCCTCTGGTGTCTAGAACAAGATGAAGGAACGGGCCTGTGTTGCTCCTTAGAACACCCATGGGAGGGTTTGGAAGCATCTGTGGTTGGCTCACATTCCCTGGAGGAGCCCGAGAGGGGTCACCCTTCGATGCCCCCTGCTCCAGGTGACCCAAGGATCCTGAATGAAAGTCAGGGACTGCAATCCCTTCCCTGGCTCTGTCACTCACCCATTGTGGTCACTTGTCTTTCTTGGTGATTTAACTCTTGTTTCTCTTTTTCTGGAAACATCAAAACTCTCTCTGTCTTTGAAGTTCCAGAATAAATCTTTCAGAAGCATATTCTGCTATGAATTCTGTGGACCCTTCTAAACAGGGCCAGCTACATAATTTGTGACACCCGGGCAAAATTAAAACTTGGGGCCCTCCATTCAAAAGCTTTTTCCATTCTTCCACAGACTTTTTTGTTTTTTGTTTTTTTTTGTTTGAGTAATTTACGGTATCTCTTATTTGCTATTTAATGTCATTCCTAGTAAAGAAATACTAAAAGTTTAAATTATTAGCATGAGTTTTGCCACTCATTTTTGTATTGTGCATTGCTTCTTTTAAGTGCATGTAAAAGTGAATTTAACACATTTGAGCAATCATTGAAATTATACATTTCGTATTTCTTAGCTTGTATGTTCACATGTATTTCATTCTTACCAGAACACTGGAAACATTGCACAAAATGAACTGAACTGTTATTATTTCACTTCCTGATACACACTTATTCAAGCAACACTGTCTAGCTTCATAATGATTAATAGGGAAGGACTGAAAGTAAAAGGAACTATGGGTTACCCCATCTTTCCCTTTCTTTCTATGTCATCATTTTCAGCATAAGTGGTTGGCTAATATGGGGGGCGTAGAATAGCTAAGAAAGGATGTGACAGGGTTGCTGGGTCATTGGTGTTTCTTAGAATGCACTTGTCTTCTTTCCACACATTGGGAATTGAATCGTATCCTCCACAAAAGACATGTTCAAGGCTTAATCCCTGGACCTGTGGACCTTGGAAGACATTCTTAACTAAAGTGTCAACTCATTTGTGAGTAGGATCTTCAAAGATCCTCTTTAGATGAGGCCAAATTGAATCAGAGTGGACCTTAATTCATAAGACTGGAGGCTTATAAGGGAGAGGAAATCTGGACACAGTCAGAAAAATCCAGAAGTCAATAGAAGCCCAAATAAACAAAAATCAGAGGAATAGACACAAGGAGAGGGAGAGTGCCATGTTATGTGGGATTGCTGAAATGTTACAAACTCTGGGTGAAAGCGAACCCTGCCAATACCTTGGTGTGGGACTTCTGGACCCCCAAACCATGAGGCAATACATTCCTGTTGGTTAAGCCAACCCATTGTGTGGTTTTTGTCCTAGCAGCTCTGGCAAACTAAGACAGTGCCTTGGAAGCAAGCTCTGGTTCCAGCCGAGAGTTGGCCTCTCTGGACTGTCTGCATCTCTTTTACTCCATCTTAGAGGTGATATGCTTGCCTTTTACTCCCTTTGAGTCTTGCTGGACTCCCACGCATCATCATGGATCAACCAGAATTCTGTGTTCAGGGGCATCGTGAATGCTACATGTAAACGGGGAGGGAAGGAACGGAGGCGGGCACATATAATTCACCAATCTCCTCTGCTCATGTGCATGCTCTGTTGTCCCATGGACTTCACTTACTCAAACACAAATTGAAATTTTACTTACCCAAACATGAGTTCAAAACATACGAAGCTGGCCCTGCTTTTGAACTGAAAAAGTTCTGACACATTTTCTTCTATTCATTATTTGATTATTGCCTTCCCCTGATTTGCTCTGTTCTCTCTTGGAACTCCTCGTAAATAGATAATGAAACTTCCGGTTCTCCCTTTTATGTCTCAAGTCTTCTCTCTTATTTTGATTTCTTTGTTCTTATGAACTGCATTCTACAAGAACCCCTTGATCTTCCAATTCATTTTTTCATTCTTTAATCATGTCTGTTTTGCTACTGGTCCCATCTATTGAGCATTTTTGAGCAATCATTTTTAAATTTCCAAGTTCTGTAATTCTTTTCATAACAGCCTCCTCTTATTTTATGGATAGGTTATATTGTCCAATATCCTTGAACCTCTTAATTATAATTACGTTTTAGGATTTAATCTGCTGTATTAGCTGTTTCCTGGAGTAGTGAGCCTCCCATTTGTTGAATTTGAATACCATTTTTTCACAGCATTCATTTTGCATAAATATTGGACAATTCTTGGCTATTGGCTTATCTTTCTGTTAGTGAATCCCTGATCAACCATGTTTTCTCTATGTTCCAGTTTTCTCATTTGTAAAATAAGGGTTTCAAGTAGATCCATGATAGTAACTCTTTCTTAGCTTTGGCAAATGTTATCAAATTAAAAATTTTTATGGATGCATGTATACCTGGAAGTGGAGTGGGATAAGAGGTACCAACCCTGGAGGCGCCATCTTGAACCTTGGTGTGGGATTTCTGGCCTCCAAACCCATGAGGCAATAAATAATTGGAATCCCACCCTTCTTGCTGCACAGAGATGCCTTGCCCTGTGATTCCTGGATCAGTTTATCGTGAGACCCCCACAGCCTGCTCCTTAGAGCTGGTGCAATAGTTAATGGACCAGGTGAACCATACAGCCATTTCAAGCTCTAATATTACACCACTTCTTGTGGGGAGTGTCCAGATTTGAATTTCCATGAAATCCCTTTATTTTGGCAAGGTTCTAGAACAGGACAGATCCCCATGGGGAACCCTCAAGGATTCCAGAGAAAGTCTCTTAAGAGGAAGCCACAAAGAATAATGATGATGTGACTAACAGGGGAAAACAAATTACATTTCTTTTATTTATTAAGTGGACCTCCTGATTTCAAATGAATCAGTATTTCCGGAAAAGTCTGGGCTAAGCTGCAATCCTGGCCTCAGTGCACAATATCACTAGATGCTGTAATTAGTAAATGTGTGGCATTCTAAACATAAAGAAGCAAAAGAAAAAAAATACAGTTTTTTCAGTTAGGACCCTGAAAGTGGCTCTTTCCCAATCTCAATGCCAAGCAAACACCAGGTGGGGAGAAGGTTTTGTGGGCATGCAATCCAGATTTCGATCTAGAAATAACTCCAAGACCAATGTGAAAATACCTGCTATTTTAAAAACAGGTCTATATGTCTCAGTGGTTTATGCTTTTTTCCTTTAAGTACCTTGAGATTCAGCTAAGAAATGAGGAAGTGGAAATTTTGAATATGGTTTGTCCTCTTTTATCTGGGCAGGACTTTTTTTGAGAGTTTCTGAGAGATAAATTGAATTTCTTCCTCAGAAGAGATCAATTTTTTATGAACCAAATCAATAATAAAAATGATAACAACAAACATGGATTATAATTTTTGCAAGCTGTGAATGGGTCTATTTCCTGAGCTTTGCAAGGCTTTATGCTAATCCTTTCACAGTTCTCTCCTCCTAGAAATCTCCAAGACAGAGCTGACACTTCTGTCGCTGCCTTTCCTGCCTCAGCTTTCTTATGTTTTTGATCTCTTTGCCCCTTTGAATGCACTAGAGTGTTCTAGAGTGTTCTCTAGAGTGTTCTAGAATGTTATAGAATGTTCTAGAATGACTCCCTAGATCTTCCAGTCTTGTGAGTGCCCACTCTTCTGGAGAATGTGGAGTGTTAATGTTAAAAACAACAAAAGAGACGGTTTTCTGTTTTCCCTTTTGTTGGCAATCCTGAAAACCATCATACCAGCATGGCTAAACCCTGAAGGATTTCATCTCAGGTCTGCACTGGCAGACTAGTTGGTAGAGTAAACGAAAGGGTCATTCTCTCCTGTCCTGGAGTTTATTATTCACAGCTCTGGGGGAAAAAAATAGAGACCAACGCACAGAGCACCAAGAGAAGGGCCACTGGGTCAGCAAAATGGATGCCTGACCTCTGTCTTTCTAAAGTTCAGTACAGATCTTTAGATTTGCTTGCCCTACACCAAAGGCTGGCCCTCATTCTTTTTTTCCCTAATTTATACATATACATACATAAGTGGAAGCTATTTTGGCACTTGAAGTGGAAGATCTAGGGAGTCATTCTATAACATTCTAGAACATTCTAGAACACTCTAGAACATTCAAAGAGACAAAGAGATAAAAAATATGAGAAAAAGCTGAGGCAGGAAAGGCAGCAACAGAAGTGTCATAAGTGTAAAATTTGTTGAATTTTCACAAACTGAGCATGCCCGTATAACTCACCCCAGAGAGAAAATAAAACATCACCAGCACTACAGAAGTTCCCAGAAGTACTTTGTATAAATGGGCTTGTACAGTTTGTACTCTTGTGTCTAGCTATTTTGGCTCCAATGACATTTGCAAGATTCAGTTCTGTTGTCAAATGTAGCTATATATCATTATATTCTCATTACTGTCTGGCATTCCTTGTGTGAATATTCCAGAATTTATTACACATTCCACTGTTGGTGGGCAGTTGTGTGGTTTCCCATACTTATTCTTACTAGCTCATATGGGTGACAGTCCGTATGCTTCAAAGGGTATTTTCAGGTGGAAACAGCTGCTTTGGTCTAAAGAATTTAAGAAACAAATCAAAACTAGCCCCACCCAAATGCCCACATTGATCAGTTTTACCCTATTGTGCAGGAGGGGAAAAAAAGTGGTTTCTAGATTCTCTGGATAATTGCCAGTTTTCCCTTTTCTCTCAGGGCAGACAGTTCATGAAAATCTTAAAATATGGATAGCTACTGAGACTTAGGAACTTGCTCACCATTCTCTACCCTTGACTTCCTGAACCCTCTTATCAGAAAAGGAGAAAATGAGTGGGGTGGGGTGGGGTGGGGAGTAGAGGGAAAAGAGGAGCTGAGTGGCCTCATTCACAGAGAACATTTTTCAGAAAACCTGAATTCTTGACAGATGTTTCTCCAACCTAGAAGATGATGGAAAACACATTGGCCCACTCTAATGTGTCCCACTACCCAAGAAAATAGGAGTATATCTTGCATTCTCTCCTCCAGAAAAGTTCCTTTGGATTCAAGGCGAGTAGGAGTCAACCTGGGGATTTATGCCAGAAACCTCAGTAAGAAGCCAAGTCATTCAAGGAAGTCCAGGAACGTGCTGCACGGAAACTTTTGACCACAAAATCAAATTTCACTACCTAGATTAAACACTAAAAGACAGTACATCATAGTGATCTTTGAGAAGGGATATTTCAGAAGTCCAAATTTTACATTAGATTAGATATTCTTATTCTTTTTTGTTGAATATACATTAGCTAAATGGAATTATCCAGTATTATGTTATGTACTTTTTCTCCTCCAAGAAAGCACCATTTTCTAAATTAATTCAATGAACACAAAAGTAAATGAATCCATGTAACAAGGAAGGCAGCTTATGTTTCCAGATTCACCTAGACTCCAGTGGAAATTGTTGAGTTTCGAAATGCAATTCACTCCCTTATTTGAAGGGCAGCTTCCTTAGTAAGTGTTTTTATTCATTAAAGCTGCTGAAATGCAATAGACCAGAACTGGGTTGGCTTTTACAATGGGGATTTATTAACTTACAAGCTTACAGTTCTGAGGCTGTGAAAATGTCCAAATCTAGGCATCATCAAGACGATAACTTCTTCCTGAAGACAGGCTGCTGGTGATCCAGGACTCCTCTGTCACATGGCGACATCTGCTGGTCTCTCCCTTCTCTTCTGGGTTTCATTGCTTCCAGCTGCTGACTTCAGTGGCTTCCTCTCTGTTTCTGTGGCTTTCTCTCTCAGCTCCTGTAACCTTATCTCTGTAAGCATCCATGTCTTTTTTTCTGTTTCATCCTCATAAATGATTCCAGGAAGAAGATAAGACCCACCCTGAATGAGATAGGTCACATCTTAAATTATAATCCTACTCACCAAAAGGTCCTGCTTATAACGGGTCCACAGTCACAGGAATGGATTAAATTTGTGAACATGATGTTCTGGGGTCCATACAGCTTCAAACCATCACAAGAAGTCACTCCAGATGGCACTGGCATCATGGGAATTCCCACCTATTCAAGGAGATGGCTTTCTCCAAGGAATGTGGTCACCATTCTCACACAGGAGACAGGCTGTCCTCTTGGGCAGTGTTTAGTGGCACAGGCTCATCTCTTGACAGCTACAACATCCATCCAACCATTGGCCAGAGCATGGTTCTCGCCTGAATCCAGACCGTATGGGCAGGGGAAGGTGACTCTGAGCTCAGTGCTTGCTTGTGTGTCCTCAGTCCACTGTCTCATTGTTCTATCCACACACCACTGATATGCCTGTCACTTCCTAACACCTCATAGCATTGCCTACTTTTCCTCCATTGACCCCAATAGTACCAAATGATCAACAAAAGGTAAAGTATTTTCAGATTTTTAAAAATATGTTTTGATTACTTCTCTGATTTCCAATACAGATATCCAAGGAAAGGTGGTGGTGTAATAAAAAGATTTAAAAACCTCTTTCCTTCTAAACCTAATGATATAAAGCCACCTCCCCACCCCCACCCCACAAAGCCCAAGCAAAACCAGCCAAAGAGTTACCAGTTGTATGAGAACTGACAAAGGGCCAAAACCAACCACTAGATAAGAACAGGGACAGAAGAGGCTGCTCTGTGGGGTGAGATGTGCTGGGGTCACGGCAGGAACCTGAGGCAGAGGGAAGAATTTTGTCTTCGTCCTAAGAGCCATGGGAAGTCATTGAAATGGACTGTGTGATATGACAAGAGGTGTCTTTGAACAGTCTCTGTGGCTGAAGGGAAGAAAGCCAGCTGAGGAGCCCAAAGTGAAGGGAGCTGGGAGGGGTCCACAAAAATGGTCAAAAATGGCAATTGCTTTCTCAAGAGTGTCTACTTCCTAGGGCTTTGTGAAAATTAAATGTGTTAACCCATTTAAAGGGCTTAGCTTAATGTATCATGCTTGGCAAATGCTCAATAAGTGCTAGCTATTATCATGCTTTTTCATTATAGGTCCTGTTAGGCAAAGATGTCCAAGATTTAAGAAGTGCATAAAGTAAGTTAAAGAATAGTTTGCTTTCTAAGGTCCCATCTGTGTGAAATTAAAATGAAGCAAGAGAGTATGCTTATGTATAATTGTAGATGCAAAAATATCTCCTGGGCAGATATACCCCCAGGAAGCCCAGGGAATAGACTGTGTGGTAGTTTGGAGATTGTATGTACCCCAGAAAGGATCATGTTCTTTTAATCTGTTCCTATGGGTGTAGACCTATTGTAGGTGGGAACTTTTATTAGGTTATTTCAATCGAGATGTGACCCATCACATTCAAGATGGGTCTTAATCTTTTTACTGGAGTCCTTTGTAAGAGGATAAAACACATACAGAAACTGAGAGATGAAATAGAAACACCCAGAGAAGTGTTAAGAAAAAAGCCACAGATGAAGAAGCCAGAAACTGGAGCAACAAAACCCAGGAGAGAAGGACCAGCAGATGCCACCATATGCCTTGCTATCTGACAGAGGAGCCCAAGCTTGGAGGTATTTGGTCTTCAGAGAAGGTGTCATCTTGTTGATCCCTTAATTGGTACATTTCCTTGGCCTTAGAACTGTAAACTTGTAAGCTAATAAATCCCCAATGTAAAAAGCAGTCCATTTCTGGTATATCGCATTTTGTCAGCTTAGCAAACCAAAACAGACTGGTTGAAGGAAGGTTATTTTAACTTACACACTTTAAAATGCAAAAATAGTCAAGTTTATTGGAGTAAATTTGGGAAATACAGAAAATCACTTGTTATCTACGTTAAATAGCCTGAAGGACAAACTTGTTTAGCACTTACAGTAAATTTTTTTTTAATGGGAGGGAAAGATGGCCCCAGGAATGAAATCCATGGGGTGCCTTTTTGCTCCAGTAAGAAAATAATCTTATATAGTGGATAAAAGGAGAAAGGCAAGTCGAATTTCAGGAGCAGGAAAACAAATCTGATTCCAGTTAATACTCATCTTCCTAGAGTATTTTTTTGTAAGTCAATGAAACATCCTATCACTAATAATAAAGAAAATTCCCAGCACTGGAGCTTCCAATTTATTATGTCCCTTTGGACACAGAGCTACTTCAAGCAGCCCATTAGAAGTGGCAGAAATCTCCCCATCTGTCAGAGAAGTTGTGATGGTTTGAAGTTGTTATGTACCCCAGAAAAGATCATGTTCTTAAAGCTAATCCATTCCTGTGGGTGTAGACCTACTGTGGGTGGGACCTTTTGATTAGGTTATTTCAGTTGAGGTGTGGCCCAGATGGGTCCTAATCCTCTTACTGGAGTCCTTTATAAGAGACAAAATTCAGAAACGTGCACACAGAAGCTAAGAGAATCAGAAAACAGAGTGGAAACCAGTGAAGCCAGAAGCTGGAAGCAATGAAAGCTGGAAGAAAAGGAGAGACCAGCAGACATCGTCATGTGTCTGGACATGGGACAGAGGAGCTGAGGATCACTGGTAGCCAGTCTTTGGGGAGAAAGCATTGCCTGTTGATGCCTCAATCTGGACATTTTCATGGGCGCAGAACTGTAAGCTTGTAAGTTGAAAAATGCCCATTGTAAAAGCCAACCCATTTCTGGTAAATTGCACTTTGGCAACTTTAGCAAACTGAAACAGAAGTACACACATACACACACGCAACTAAAATGCTGGGATGTTCTCAGTTGGAGCAAGAGGACCTCCTTTCCGACTGTTACCAGTTCTTATTCCAAGCACTGGAGTACTTGTTTTTGTAGCCCTTAGCCACCATGTAAGAAGTCTGATGACCTTGAAGCCACTATGCTCAAGGAAGCATGCTCAAGAAAGCCCAAACCAGCCTCATGAAGAGGCCCATGGCCGACAGTCTGCAGGAACTGTAGGTGACAGCCCAACCAAGTTCCCAGCCAATAGCCAGCATCAACTGAGAGCCATGTGAAGGAGGCATCTTGGGTATTGAGCTCAGTTGGGGATTCAGGTGAGTACAAATGTATGAGAGAGCCCAAGTTGAACCACTTGACTGAGCCCAGTCACCCCATAGACATCTGAGACAATAATAAATTGTTATTTGTTTATTATGAGCAATAATAGATAACCAAAACAGAATTTTGTGGTTATATGCAGAAGCAGCCACAGTGGGATGCAATGCTTTCATAATGATTCTTACGTATTTGCTCTCCCACAGGGTCCTGTACCACAAGTAAGTGGCTCTTTGCAAACTCCTTTGATTTACTTTTTGATTAAAAAGAATAATAAAAGATGGTTTAGATACCACACCCACTGTCACCAACCCCACTTCCACCAAAAGACATTGGTAGAATACATGAAGAGAAGATTTATAGCCATTCTTCTACTTTTTCAGTGAAAAGTAAACTCAGTTTGTGATTTGGTTTGTAAGACAGGGCAGATCAGCAGATGGGCAACACATTTAAAGGGACATTTTGTGTTAACACAAGTATGGCTGCTCATAAGCCAAGCAGGATTTAATATAAGAAATGAGACTTTGGCAGACTGGTTGAGAGAACTAAAATAGGCTATAGCCTAAGCCTCTGGAAAGGGTTTCCAGAACCCAGAGGAGAGGTGACCCATCAAAGAATCTGCTACCACTACCATGCCGGGAAATTAGGTAATCAATAGGAATATGCTGTGCCACCTCCAGCTCTAAGATCACCCCCCCTTGGTTGCAATCCAGGGATCAGGAACACTAGTCAGACCCAAGTGCTTCAGGAATATCTCACCTTAGCTGAGAATTATGAATCAGAAGAGGTCACCAGAGCTACTAACTCCTGCTAGATGCTTACCAGCAAAATGGATGATCCAAACCCTCCTCTTGACATTTATGCAGCCACTTCCCAGACATGGGGACCTCCACTAAAGCTGCTGCAAAAAATATAGGTGCCTTCTCACCGTGCTTCCAATGGAAATGGCAGACATAGCACAAGCACAGTCCCAGCTCACTTCTGCCCTATAAATCTCCGACAAGTGTACCTAATTGAACTAAAATAAGATTTTGTGTTGGGAATCTAGTTGCAATTTGTTCAGAAGATGTAGTTTTTAGCTTTCAGCCTCTGTACAATGGAAAGAGAGTAAAAAGCAAGTTGAGCTCCAGTCCACCATGCGTCCATCACAACTTAGGTCCAGATTCATTGGTTTTCAAAGAAGAACCAAAATGTTGGTCAAACATGGGGCAGACTGTGAACATTCCTGGCCCTTGGGGAACTTCCCATCTCTTCTCTCCACTTCTGGCTGCCTGAAATCCTTACACCTTTGGTCTCCAGCAATTGCAGCAATGGGTCTTGTAAAGGAGGGTGATGAAATTAGGGGGACAATCACCAACCTCAGACATATCTTGGATGGAGAATAACCACAGAGGCTGATATTGTAGCATGTTGCCTGACCCCTGTACATTTCAGGATCCTGGAAACCTGATTCTCTCCCCATCACCTGGCACTAAAAAGGCAGCCCTATTCTTGACTGTTCTCTTAATACCCTGAGCCTCAGGCTCAAGGTGGTTTTGTTAAAAAGATGAGGCTAAGACAAGTTAACACAAGTGTTTGTAACAGTTTTAGACAAGTGATGGAGGTAAAAACAATTAAAAATAAATGACCTGACATTTAGGGGAAATAATTCAAAGGAAAGTGGGAAACATGTGGGGTGATCCTTAAAATATTTTAGAGGGAAGCTAAGCATCTATTTGAGAGAATATAATCAGTAATAACATCAGAAGAAGAGGCTGCAGGGAATGGTTGGCATGCTCTGTGGGATGACAGTGGTGAGGTAAGGTGCCTAGGGAGGGTCCCAGCTCTGGCCTTAGGACCTCGGAGATCCCTCGGCCTCCCCGAGCTCTGGCCTCCTTTGCAGAGTGGGAACAGTAGCCCTGCCATTTCTGTCCACAAGGAGCTTGGTGAGACAGCAAATTAGAGTATTTTGAGACATGCAAAGAGCTATTAAAATGCCCGGTATTATTACTGGATATTACAGTGGGAAACTCATTAGGAACTCATTGGCATATTTTTAGTTCGAATCAGCAGTATCTGGGACCCCAGAATATTTGATGATTGCTCAATAAATGATCCCGAAGACCTGGCTGAGAGAACGTCTGATACCAATAGTAAGTCTATGGTGCTGAGAAAAATATGTTACTGAGTACTGGAGTATACTGGATTGAAGAGCATCCCACCAAAATCCAAGTCTACCTGAGCCTTAGAATATGACCTTATTGGGAAATAGGGTCTTTGCAGATGTAATTAGTTAAGATGAGGTCACACTGGATTGGGGTGGGCCCTAAATCAAATGACTAGAGTCCTTGTAAGAAGGCAAGGTGAAGACACAGGGACACACAGGGGGAATGCCAGGTGATGATGGAGGCAGAGATTGGAGTGATGCATCTGCAAGCCAAGGAACACCACGGATTGCTGCAGCCACAAGAAGCTAGGATAAGGCAAGGAAGGATTCTCCCTCAGAGCCTCCAGAAGGAAGCAACTTTGCTGACACCTTGAGTTCAGAGTTCCAGCCTCCAGAAGTGTGAGAATAAATGTCTGTTGCTCTAAGCCACCCAGTTTGCCGTATTTGTTAACAGCCGTCCTAGGAAACTAATACATACGGATACACTTAAATCAAATATTCTGTCTGCCCAGAATGTGAGGTGCCCAGCTGGTGGGTGATAGTTTGATGAATCTGCACTATAGCTAATTAAAGGAACTTAATTTGTACTATTTAGTATAGGTCTTAAGAATGTCTTCCTTTTTAGCATCTTTTGATGTTATGCGTACTTATTAATCTTGCTATCTCTAGCACCTCACTCAGTTTCTCATGCATCTCATTTTATTTCAGGAAACATTGCCTATCTACCAAGACCTAGGCCTTGTGAAAGAGACAAGACATGTTCCCTGTGCTGGAGACATTGTCAGTCTAGTGCAGTTGGGGAGACAGATTTCAAAAGAACAAAAGTAGAGCTAAGAATCTCTACTGAATTCAGAGAAGGCTTTAAGGAGATGATTGTACTTTGTCAGGAGCTTGGAAGGTAAATGGGATTTTGATGGCCAGAAAGTTCAGGGAAGGTGCTTCTAACCCAAGAGAGTTATATCAGTCAGTATGTCCAAGGTTATGCTGCTGTAATGAACAATCCAAAACCTCAGTGTAATACATCAACAAAGGCTTATTTCTCAATCTCAGTACATACTATAGTAGATTTGCAGGGGTTCTGCTAAATGTGTTCATTCAAGGACCCAGGCCAAATATGAGGGTCTCATGGCAGCAAGTAAATAACTTACCTCAAGCAGAATGACATCATTTCTGCTCACAGCTTATTGGCCAATTATTCATAGAGTCCCACTCAACCACAGGTGACCAGAAAGTATAATCCTACCATCTGCTGGGAAGATAGATTGGTGGAAATATTTGGCACACAACACCGATTGCCATGTGGACAAAGGTGGGAATACCAGTGAGCATTTAGGGAAGAGGGCATAGCCCAGAGAGCAGGAAAGAAACTGCCTGGGGATTGGGGCTGGGGAAGTGCATGATGCCATAATAGAACTCCTGGGAAACAGACCCTAATGTATGTATAGGCAGTATATGAGGGCATGTTCTCAGAATCAATCTCTGTGGGAGATTAAAGAAGTAGGGTTGGGCAGTTTATTAGTCAGGGTTCTCCAGAAAAACAGAACCAATAGGAGATCTCTCTCTCTCTCTCTCTCTCTCTCTCTCTCTCTGTATGTGTGTGAAGAGATTTACTATAAGAAATAGGCTCATGTAACCATGGGAGCTGACAAGTCCAAACTCCATGGGGGCAGGCCTCAGGCTAGAAACTTCAGTAAAGATGATGTTGAAGCCTTAAGTCCAGGAGAAGCTGGCTGACCAGAAATTCAGGCAAGACCCAATGCTGATACTGAGGCAGAAATTCTTCTTCTGACCTCTGAAATCCTCAGTTCTGGCTTTTAAGACCTCCAACTGATTGGATGAGAAGACTCCCCACACTGCCAAGGGCAATCACCTTTGTTGATTATAGATGCAGTTAACTGATTGTAGATGCAATCAGCTGACCATAAGTGCAAATCCCATCTATGAAATACCTTCACAGCAACAGACAGGTCAGTGCTTGATGACCAAACTACTAGACACTTCACAGCAACAGACAGGTCAGTGCTTGATGACCAAACTACTAGACACCATAACCTAGCTAAGTAGACACATGAAATTAACCAGAACAGGCAGAGTCAAAATATGAACTGAGGTGCCATCCCAAGGAAGGTCTCAGTTGTGGCTGCCCTTCAGAGTTGTCTCCAATGGAGGCAAAAAATGCTGGGCCTTTGTGAACCAGCCACTGGATGCAGGCTGTAGCCAGGAAGGGGGTTGACTTTGGGTGAGGAATTTCCTCTTGATTGGGGAGGACTTGGCTAGAGACCCTTCAAGAGCAACACCCCCTGTGTGGGGGAGTGAGTGCCTCTGTCACAAAGGGGCATCTGTCTGGTGTACCACAGTATCCAGCACAGGTGAGAACACCCAGGGTCCTTGATATGCCAGCCTGAAGATTCTGGAGCAATAATTCTCATATAGTTCTGAAACCCCAGGGACAGAAAATTCCAGAAGTGTCAATGTGTAGTCCCTTTCCTGTGAGAAGTGACCAGGATCTGTGCTTTCTGATAAAGATCTGTGGTGTGAAAGTTGAATAACACACATTGACGGTTGCAATCTAACAATAGAAGAGAATAACGGTATGTGTGAAATACTGTAAATAGAAATAAAACAAAATAGAGTTACTATGGCTGAGAGATTTAAAATGGAGTCAGGAGGTCTGTTTCAGTTTGGTAAAGCTGCCAGAATGCAATATACCAGATGTGGATTGACTTTTACAACAGGGATTTATTAGCTTAAAATTTACAGTTCTTAGGCCATGAAAATGTCCAACTCAAGGCATCAACAGGACGAGACCTGGACTCTGAAGATAGGCTGCCAGCATCTGGGGCTCCTCTGTCACATGCGAAGGCACATGGCTGGCATCTGCCCATCCTTCGCTCCTGGGGTTTGTTGCTTTCAGCTTCTGGCTTGAGTGGCTTCCTCTCTGTTTTCTATGTATGTTTTCTTAGCTCCTCTGGGGACTTTTTCTCTAAACTTCTATGTGTCTTCTCTAAAATGTGTTTTATCCCTCTTATAAAGGACTCTAGGAAGGGGATTAAGACCCACCTTGAAAGAGGTGGGTCTTTTCTCAATTGAAATAACCTAATTGCTACCTGAATCTGTGCTCCCCAAACTGTGGTTCTAATACCTCAAATAAACACCTTTGTTGCCCTGCAGATTAGCTTGTTATTTCTTGGTTGACAGTATCATAGATATTTCAGGTTTAAGACAACTGTATGCAAACAAACAAACAAACAAACAAGGCCTGGATTTCTGCCCCAGTTGTGGTATGATGTAATGTACCTAGCATATTTAACACCCAGAGTGGGTCATTTTTACCACTTAGCTCCTCTATAAGATAAAATTATTTTCAATAATATTCATGAAGAGAAATAAGCATAGTTCACATATGTACTAAAATGTGAACTTAACAAACAAAACTCTTGCACCTCATAGTTCTCACCCTATGTCACTGTTTGAAATTTTAAACACAAGCACAAACCCCAACACGACACATTGGGGGACAAACTTGAAGCAACTCAAGTTCTGTTCTGTTATTGTTATAGTCATAGTGCCATAATTGTATGCTTCAAATCTGCTGTTTAGGCACAGGATTAGTAGTATTTTAAGGGTTGGGACCCAAACTGCCTGAAGTGAGCTTGAGTGATTCCAAAGCCTTATGAAGTTACTCTCAAAACTAGCAGGTGATGCTCAGTCCATGTTTGTTGGTTAGGGGATGATGGTAAAGCTGGAGGCTCTTGGAATTAATTTCTGTGTAGAATACAGTGTTTATTAAAGGATATATGATAAATGTATGCTAATTTGAAGCTGACATAGACACCATTGGAACCCTGGCAACTAAAGCAATTGTTTAGTACTTAGACCAACAAAAGATATTTGGGGAAAGGAGTATTTCATCACTGACAGCATGTAGAATTTCTAGTGCATGGTGACAATAAAAAGAAGACTCAATTTTAGTCAGTTTTATTGTTGTTTTTCAATTTTCTGCAGACAATGAACCCCTAGTCTGCACCCAGGATAGACCACTGTCCCCCACCCCCATCCTTGAAATGCCACTGATATTATGCTTCCTCTTAACTTGTAGTTTCCTGCAATGCCCAGCTCTTTCCGCTCCCTTTTATATTCTTGCCCCCAAATTTCATTAAACTTGGGTCTAATATATCCAAAATTATAGCAGCATATCTCAGGATCATAACAATTGTGAACCAGAAACTTCCTTCCTAGCTTCTAAGATGTGTATGTATGTGAGTATGTGTGTATGTACCTATGGTAGAAGTCAATGGGAAGCAAACGCCATGAGGACCGTGTTGGGAAGAGGAGGTTTTATCGGAAACTTGAATTTAGTAAGCAATGTGTTCAACTTCTCTAAGCCTTTCTCTCCTCATCGACTGTATGTGGATCCTAAACATACCTGAAATCAAGCAGGCATTGAAAGCACATTGTTTGGTTAGCCCTCTAATGTTAGCTCGAAGATAACAAGACTAAAAGCATCCCTATATACCTATCCTAGGAACCAAACCACAGAAAGATGCAGGGGCCACTAACAGGGATGACAGTGAAGCTTGTATTATTCCATTCCGAAGACCTGTCTGCTGAGCTGCCAAGGTGTGCCATTGCTATGGCACTGCCACCTGGATCATATCCAACACAAACTGTGGTGCGGTGACTCATGATGATGGCGGGCAGTTGGTTTCCTCAAAGACAGTGAAGTTTCTCTGATCTTGGAGGACTAAGAACTAGACAGGTACAAGCACAATTTAACCATAAAATCAATGGAGGAGTCAGATCATAACAATTCTAAGGAATGTTCTACATCTGGACTATGAAACTAACCATATTAGGAGGTAAGGCATTTTGAGAAGGCAAGATAGGAATAGTGTTCACATTTATTAGGCATTTATTATGTGCCTTAAAAAGAGATGCTTGCCCAAGCTTTTGTCTTAGTTTGGGTGTCCCCCAAAAGCAGACCCTGAGACAAGGACTTGAGAGCAAGTAGTTCATTTGGGGGATGGGTGGGGGAACGGCAACTTGGGAAACCCAAGTGAGGGGAAGGGAAACAAGAGGTAGGGTTGGAAAGGAAGCCAGTAAGGAACAGGTCACTGCTGTGGTTTCTGGGCTCAGTTCCTCTGGGGACCTTCTGAGCAATGACCCAGAATTTGCCTCCAGATTGTTCCAACATGGAATGGGCAAACAGGGAACTAGCTACTCAGTCCTGTCACTCATTGAGTGAGCTGGCTTTTGGGGAGCTGGCATTTCTGGGGTTCCCTGCCCATGTGCTGAGCAAGCTCCTGAGACACCAGAGAAAGTCCTCAAGCAGAAAAACAGAATAGAGCAGGCTAGAAGCACATCTTTTCAGGAAATAGGAGAACTCTCCACTTTGCCAGCAGGTTAACTCAGAGATGGGTTGTGGTAGATTAAAGATGACCACAAATTCTTTGCTACTCCTCCACTGACACATGGAATCTAAGGACCCACTCTTCTGAATTGCTTGATCCATATGATGTGTTGGGAGTGATATTCTGTGATTTCTAAGCCTAGATCGTCAAAAGCCTTGCCATTTCCACGACACCCCTTGGAACTCTCAGCCTTGAGCAGCCATGGACAAGTTTGACTGTCCTGAGGTAGCCCTGCTGTAAGGAAGCCCCAGCTAGCCATGTGGAGGTAGGTACTGCATGAAGAGAAGGGACCCCAGTGGACGTCACTCCAGATGAGACCCCAGACATTACAGAGCAGCGATGAGCCACTCCAGCGGCACCCTGTCTAAATTTCTGACCAACAAAATCAAGAAACATAATAACAAATCATTTTAATCCCCTGAGGTTTGGGGTAATTTGTTGGTAGCAATGGATAACCAGACATTGAGGGGATACAGAGGAGGATCTCAAACATAGTTTGCTATAGCTGGAAGGACCATCGGAGGCCATCAAACACAATCCCAGTTTTAGAGTCAAGGAGATTAACACCCACTGACATACAGCCTGAGGTTCTTTCTATGCTCCATGAAGGTTCTATGGGACTTAGCAGAAGGGTGATGCTATGTTGAACACCCCTGGAGCCTGCCTATTCTCCAGTCCCAAGTGGGGCATGGAAAAAGAATCTGTGCTCTGGAGTGGAAGGAACCTAAGGACAACCAGAACCTAAACACCAGGTCCTGCCTTCCTAATTTTCCCAACCTTGGGTTCCTCCAGCCAAGCTTCTCAGGTCCCGTGTGGCCCTTGGGGAGAAGCCAGTCCCTGAGCACTCACAGAGAACCATTTTGTGGCAGAAGTCACTGTGGGCTAGAGCTGATCAGCAGCTAAGCTTTGTCTCAGGAAGAGGCCCTGCAACCCAGCAACACACAGGTGATGGGGTCACTTCAGAGAAGAAAAGGGAGAGGAAGGAAAGCACTGGAGGGGTGGACAGAAGAAAAGGAAAGCGGAGATAGCATTCTCTTGCTGGGAGGTGAAAGCACCTCCAAGGGCAACCAGGCATCTCACTGGGCCACCCAGAGTAGCTCACTTCTCTGTCTGACCTCCCAGTCCTCCTGCATCATGGACAGGATGGGGACAGTGCTAGCCCAACCCTCACCTCAGAAGTGAAAGTCCAGGTCAGAAGGCAGGGGAAGGACAGAGGTCCACAGAATGTGTGTCCATCAGTGGTTTTCAGCATGTGGTCCCCAACCAGCAGCGTCTGCATCACCAGGTCACTTGCTTGAATGGAACCACCCCAAGCCTTCTTCCACACCTGGTGGCCAGAAACTGGGGTGGGTGACTTCAATGCCCATGAGTTTGTGAACCCTGGGATAGTAGGAACCCGAGGGAGAATGTAGCTCTGCAGACAGCCAGGTCTCCAATTGCAAATTCTCCAAAAGAGCTGACTCAAAGAGCAGGGCACAGAAGGAATCCCAGGACCTGGTGGCCCAGGGGACTGTGTCACCAGCATTTGTCCCATAATGAAATAACTTCCCCCTATCACAGGCTGGGCTATATTTATACAGTCTGTCTTGTTCTTTATCCCCTCCGTTCAAGGTGCTCTTTCCCCAGGAGTCAGGATCATTGCTGGGGTGGATAGAGTCTAGGGCAAATTGCTGGGGCATGCCTATGAACTGGGCCATGTTGTAGTAGGGTCTCTAGGGGAAGCCTGGTGAAGCAGTGGGGGAAGAGCTGATCACTGGGCTCTGTAGCCTTATAGATGGGGAAGGAGGGATATCTCCTGGATTTGGTGATAAGGCTCGGGAGATGCAAAAGCAGACGGGCCCTTGGTGTCGCCACTCCACGTATGGAATGAGTCAGCAGTCATTGGCTCTAGCCATCCCACCGAGCTGTGTCCTTCATGCTCCCAACCCCATCACAATGGAGACATGCATCCTTGGCCCTTCCATTTTGTAGAGAGGCAAGAGCCTGGGTTCAAGGCCCTAGTAGTTGCTTATTACTCCTGGGTCCTTGGCCCTAACTCTCTGCTTCCTGAGCATGTTGTCCTGGGTCCTCTCTAGCAACCAGGCATGTCCAGCTTTCCCCAACACCCCAAGAAATCCACCTATCCAGAAGGACAATGTGAATGCAGTTGGCTCTACTCATCTTGCCTCAAAATAACGAGGACCTCTCTCTGAGTGCAGCAAAATAGGTTTTGCAAAGAAGGGAACATCTGCCCTTCACACCCATTTACACGCAGCAATAAAAATTTACATGGAGGCTGCCAGCTCCCTTATTAGGGAAAATCGCTAGCAGGACCAGTGGACCTTGTTTTATATCTTGACAATGTTCTAATTGAATTATGCAGGAAGGACGTTAATCATTTCTCCTTCTAATCAGCCCCCTCAAGAGCTAGAAATTAATAGAAAAAAATGTGAATAATTCCATCAAGGATATTAGCTATACCTGGAGATAAGTAGTGGTGAGGTCGAAGGGGGTGAGGGGTTTGGGGGGGATATTTTTTCCAAAGTCTAACCTTCAAGCAAACGTGGAGCTGATCAAACATCAGAGGGAAGAAACTGAATTGGTTTACTCCATTTTCCTTTCATTGCCAGGGATATGGTACTGACAAATCTCTCCACTCAGGTTAAGCAAACCCTAGAGACGTGAAATTGATGCTTCCTATCAACCAGGACTTAATACATGCCATCTTATAAAGAATTTATAGTCCAGGTGAATCTACAATTGCCATTGTAGGTGTCAGAGGACAAATGCCTAAACCCTGTTTGATGCCAAGCATCTAGCAGCAATTGCCTCAAAACTCCTCTCATTCTGTCCTCTCTGCAAACAGTCTGAAATTGGTTACAAAGGCTGTGAATTATGAAGTCCATGCCCCAAGGAAAGGAATGTTCATTGACTTTGCCTTGCTTAAGACCCTCTTCACTGACTCATTCTGTTGAGGTGTTTCTCTGCTTTTCTTCTGTATGAGATGGGAACCACACAGTGCCTCATCCTCTCCCTGGAAATCCTCATCTCTGTGCCTTGCTGCACCCACCAGGGCCCTCCCTGGTAAATCACTGTAAAACTTGTCAAGTCTGATTGACTTGGCATCCACCACACCCAGGAGAATATGGTTTGGAGGTGGTCCTACCAAGTTCCTGGTAAGGAATGGAGAAGGGAGCCAAGCAAATGTAGTCTACCCATCTGTGTTCTCTCCACACTGATATTACGTCCCCTATGGTTAATATTGGGCCTCTGTAGCATCAGGAACCTTCCAACTTGACACCTTAATACATCCTAACATTAGATCACTGGTCTGGCCTGAACCACTCATCTGTTGGCCAAGTATAGCCCACCAGCCTTAATGCCTATCATATAAAACTTAGAAACCTTGCTTATGACCCATATCCACACTGATAATATAATTTTCAGTATGAAAATGTTCTTCTCGATCAAACAGTTCAATGCTGTTCCTTTTAACAAGGAAAATGGGTTCCTTAGAGGCTATGTGCATTGTGGAAAGACCACAATTATTTCCAAAACCTACATACTAATGTGGATCTGGGCTTTCCCCACTAGGTTTTGGGGCATGAAAGACCACCCTGAGCCGCCTGTCTTACATACTGGACTCAGACACCCTCCGAGATGGTTATTTCCCAAGACCCATTCTCCAGGATGACCTCCAGACGGTATTACCCAGGCTCTCTTGCCCTCCTGGCTTTGACCGAGAGCAATCAGCCTGTTTCTGTGGTTTGGACCATGGTTGCTTCCTTCTGTGACCACATTTCCTGCTGGATGGCCCCGCTCCAGGGCTCCCACTCGCTCTGTGCTCTGGGAATGATGCTGCCTTCCGCTGCCCTTCCAACCCTGAAGGTGAGTTGACTTCCTGCAAGTCCCTGGGAGCCTCAATATCCTTGTGAATCCCTTAACCCTGCCGCCAACCTTACCAGATCCTCCCATCATTAAGTGCTCTTCCAAATCCCACCAGCCTATGTCTTTTGTTTCCTTTGAAGACATGACTGATACACTTCCTTCCACTTGGCTACTCCCAACGACCCTCAGTTCTTGTCTAATAGGAGGATGTCGTCGTTATTGGATTCCAACCAGCGAGAACAATTTACTCACTTGCATTTAGGAGACAACCTGGATGCTCCCCAATGCCACTGCCCCGAGGAAGTGAGTACCTGTTCCCTACAGCTTCACTGTCCTATAGCAGCCACACCCCTGCCTCCGGTGTCCAGTCTCAAAGGGGCACTAGGAAAAGGAACTGATGAGCTAAGTTTTCCGTACAGCCAGTGTTCCTGCATGAACCTCTTCATAATCTGACAATTCGTGCTGTGAAGAACAGCTGGGAGTTGATAGTTGTGTAGGGATGGAAAGTATCTCAGTGCTGTTCAAGGGAAGGGACCAGCAGCCTCTGAGAACTCGTTCAAATAGCTATTTCCAGAGCCCCTCTCCAGACCTACTGAAGCAGAAACTATGAGTTTTAACAGGTTTTTCTGGTGATTCCAATGCATGTTAAGGCTTGAAAATCACTGACCTTCAGGATTGATTGGAGTTTGCCCTAATTCTACCTAGGAAAATTCTTTTCTCTCGATCCCACAGGAGTCGACTCCTCCCTAACCGCAGGACCCATCAGAAAACAAATCACATGGGAGGACTATTATTGCTATTTGTCTAAATAATGAGTCCTGAAAGTTATTCTCAGTGGTTATGGGAACACAGTGCTAGGCTGGTAAGCAGAGAGATAATTCAACTGCTGCAATTCGATGAACCCTCATGAACAAAATATTCTATTGAGAAGTGGCTTCTGAGCTAAATAATATTTGAAATAAAGGAAGAGCATGCTATTGACCATTCCATAAGAAAGAGGAAACTGACCATTTTAGCAAGACTCTGCAAAACCCAAGCTCTCAGCACAGAAACTACCAATTCCCCAACTTGTGAGCAGCACGAATCACTTCACCACAGCTTTCACATCGTCACAACTGGTTCTGATAAGTTCAACTGTATCATTAAAGAAATTAAGATGAAAGGCCCTTTGATCAGCTTATCCTTTAGATTCATGAATATATCTGGGGGGAGGAACATTAAGGCTTGATAAAGATGTCTCCAGAATGTTAAATTTGAAATTTTTGTCCTGAAGTTGTGTTAAACACAACCAATTCAATGTGAAACCCAGTCTCCTCTAAAACTTTGCAGTTTTATAAAGCTGTGAGGATTAGAGCCACCAGGGACCAAGGCTAAGGAGTTTGTCAGAGTATGGCTGCTTTCAATTTCAGCTTGGTCTGGCTGCCCAAAAGTTCCATTTCATTGGAATATAATTCAATTCCCCATTCCACTCCAAAGGACAAGCTGAGGTGTCTGCAAAGCAACCTTCTCCCAGATGGACAGTTATGTCAATGATATTGCTACAAAGAAACTATCCAATGACCACATGTACAGGGTTGAGTTGCATCCTGCCCCCCTCCAAATAAAGATGTTGAAGTCCTAATCCCCAGTATCTCAGAATATGAAATTATTTGGAAATAAAGTTGATTCAGATGGAATTAGGCAAGTTAAGAGGAAGACGTATGGAAGTAGGGTGGCCCCTTAATCCAAGATGTCTGGTGTCCTTATAAGAAGGGGAGACAAGACACAGAGAAAAAGAGAGGACAGCCATGGGATAACAGAGGCAGAAATTAAAACCCAAGGATTTCCAGCCACCACCAGAAGCCAGGAGAGAGGCAGGGAACAGATTCTTCCCTCCCAACACCTTATTTGGGGACTTTCAACTGCCCCCAAAACTTTGAGACAATAACTTTCTGTTGTTTTAAGGTCTTTCCCACTCCACACCCAGCTGGTGGTATTTTCTAACTGCCCTAGGAAAATAAGACACTACCTGATGCAAAGAGGTATTGGCTCATTACCTTGCCCTGAACTACCTACCGATTTGTAGAACATGTAAGAACTGGAGAATCAAATGTCTCCCAGCTTCTAAAACATAAAGCTGATTTCAGAACAATGAAAACAATTTCAACCAAAGTACACAACTTACATGTAATCTGGAAACGTAATTGAAATTTGGCAAAAATCGGGGTAGCTTGCACTGAAGCTGCAGTCAAAGATGTTGCCATGTGTGAACTGCAGTCCTCAGTGTGTTCTCAGACAGCTGCCGACAAGCCACAAGGTGTCAGTTTGGTCCTCTCTGGAATGGCTCATCAGCACACATGATTCTGACCACACATAGAGAATACAGTGCATTAGTCCAATGAGCTGCCAGAATGACCGCTTGAAAGAGAAGATGACTCTGGGTTGGGCGTTGTTCTGGTTTGGTAAAGTTGATGAAATGCAATATACCAGTAATGGACTGGCTTTTAACAGTGGGGATTTATTATCTTACAAGCTTACAGTTCTTAGGCCATGAAAGTGTCCCAATTAAGGCATCAATAGGATGATACCTTCTCTGAAGACTGGTTACCAGTGAACTTTGGATCCTCTGTCAGATAGTAAGGCACATGGTGATGTCTGTTGGTCCTTCTCTCCTGGGTTTCGTTGCTTCAGCTACTGGCTTCTCCATCTGTGGCTTTTTCTTGAAACTTCTCTGGGTGTTTCTCTCTATTTCATCTCTTGTCTTCTGTATGTGTTTTATCCCCTCATAAAGGAATCCAGTAAAGAGATTAAGACCCACCTTGAATGAGGTGGGTCACATCTCAATTGAAATAACCCAATCAAAAGGTCCCGCCCACAGAAATGGATTAAAAGAACATGGCCTTTTCTGGAGTACACAACAGCTTCAAACTACCACAGGCATGAACGTTCAAAGGATGGACACCATGGTGCCATGAGCTGAAGTCCGATGCCAGACTAGCCCTTGAGGAGCATAAGCCCCATCAGATGCTCTCTTCAATGTGTCCTTACTCAGAAAGTGTCAGGCAAAGCCAAGAAAAGATCCATGTTTCAATCGTGATAGATACAAGGTGCAAAGGTTAAAAAAAAAGTCAGTAGTAACTAAAGTACCCATTTTAAAAACTTGCTTAAGTATGTGCTTCTTAGCAAATAAGAAAAAGGAAACAATGCTTATCAAGCACCAATTCGCATCAGTGCAAGACCCAGTTTTTGCTTCACACCACATGGCAGGACTGACATCCCATTTTACACATGAGGAACTTGAGACTTACATGCCTCTCACTAGTGAGCAGACTGGACACAGGTGGTCTGACTCAAATCCAGCCCTGTTGGTGACTCAGGGATAAATCACCACTACAGAAAAGTAATTCCAGTGCACTTCTGACCAGAGGTCAACCGATATCCTTAGCTCTTTTGGGAAACCAGGGTATATTACAGTAGCCAGTCTTTAAGATCTTTGCCTCCTGGTATTCACTTCTTTTCATACTGAATCGAGGCTGGCCTGCTGTGACTAATAGAATGTGGCAGGAGTTATGGTGGGTGACTGCCAAAGCTCAGTGATAAAAGGCATTGCAGCTTCCACCTTGGTCTCTTGAATCACTTATTCTGGGAGAAGCTAGCTGCCATGCCATGAGGACACTCAAGCAGCACTATGGGAAGGCCCACATAGAAAGGAACTGAGGCCCCCAGCCAACAGCCGGTGCCAACTTGCCAGCCACATGAGTAAATCACCTCGGAACTAGATCCTCCAGCCCCGGTTGAGGCTTTGGATAACTACAGCCCCAATAGACACCTGACTGCAGTTTCATGAAAGACCCTTTCCAGAGCTATCCAGCAAAGTCACTCTCTAATTCTTGACCCATGGAAACTAGGGGAGATAAGGAATGACTCTTGTTGCTTTAAGCCATTAAGTTTTGGGGTGACATTTGCAAAGCAATTGATCATTAATATACATCTAAACCCTCTTTAGTCTATATCCAAATTCCAAATTCAGTGATGTGGGACTTCGGCCCCATCCTGGTGTCAAAAAAAGTATTAAGTAAATAACACCACCTGCTTTACCAATGAATTCCAGAGCAACAGAACCCCAAGGAGATTAGCAGCATGGAACTTTTGAGTAGCCTATAGGTTTTAAAGAGATAATGGGAAGTAATTAAAAAAGCTGTATGTGTTCTGATAGCCCCTGTATGTATCATGAGAACTGTCACTCTTGTTTCCTCTGTTACCCTTATACTTGAAAATAGAATACATCAGCATGTCCTGCTGAAACTACCTCCAAACATGTCCCAAATCTGCCTGCTTTTCTCCATTTCAAAGTCACCTACATCTTGCATGGACATCAGAAGCAGACACCTCCTAAATAGCATCCAAGCTTCCTCTCTTGCTCCCTTATATGCTGTTCTCTATACAGCAGCTAGGGTGGCTTTTAAAACATATTCTATCCTAGTATCCCCTTTCTTCAAACCTTCCAGTGGCTTCCTGTAATACTGGAGAATATAACCCACCAGCTCACCTTGGCTTTCATAGTTCATCCCAAAATGAGGTACCCCTCTGCACCACTTCCTGCTCCTGTAGGCCCTGGGGGCTTTGCATTGTCAGTCTTCTTCCTGGAATATCCTTCCCACAGATCTCCATTTGGCTAGCTTCTTTCCTTCATTGGGTCTCACCTCTTCACTGCCTCCTTTCCTAACCTCCCAATTTAAAGTATCTACCTAATTACTCCTTCACTTCTCCCTATATTTATCCTCTGCATTGCACATTTCAATTTTGATATTTTCCCTGTTTTATCCATTTATTTATTTACCTCTCCACCCCATCCATTCCCCCCCCGCCAGTGCCTAAAACAGTACCTGGCACACAGTAAGTGGTCAATAAATAGTGGCTGAGTGAATCAGTGAAGTGCATGTGGAGTTGGAGAGACTCAAAGTCTTCATGTGTTGAAGTGAAGCATGGAAGGGAGTGAAGAAGCTGTTTATATTGCTTTACATCTTTTACTTGGTCTTAACACTGGTGAAACTTAAAAATTGATTAAAAAACAATTTATATCTGTGTACTATTTCACAATTTACAAAGCATTCTAATAAACATTTCATTTGATCATCACAACATCCTGTGAGAGAGAGTGAGAATTGGTACCCCTTGTTATCAGTTAGCTATTGCTGCATAACAAATCAGCCCAAGATTCAGCCTATTGACAATTTAGGTTGGTATCAGCTGTGCAGTTGTTCTGGTCTCCTCAGCCACACTCCTTCATGCCTGTGGAAAGCTGTGGGTCAGTTAGGAAATGTGCCTTTGGGGCATGGCTAGCTGCCATCTGGGATGTCTCAGCTCTCCTTCACATGCTGCCTCTAGCCTAGGCTTGTTCTCATGGCAAAAACAGAGGAGCAAGGCCAAGTGGAAATGCACCAGCCTCATGAAGCCCAGGCTTGAACTTGGCACCCTGTCCCTTCTGTTGCATTCTGTTGACCAAAGCAAAGTCACAAAGCCAGCCTGAACTCAAGGGATGGGTAATTAGGCTCTGCCTCTTAATAGGAGGAGCTGAAAAGTCACACTGGAAAGGGCATGGATCCAGGGAGAGAATGAGAACTGGGGCTATTCTTGCAATCAATTCATCATACTCCCATTTTACAGAAAAGGGAGGCTCAGAGAAAAATCTGTGACTTACCCAAGACCCTACTGCTCAAAAAGAGGCTTGACATGGATTTTCTGCCTGCAAACCCATGGCTCTGTCCACGTTGCACAATCACTGAAACAGTTCTGGGCACATAGGAAACTCTAAACAAATATTTCTCCCCTTCTCTCCCTTTACAAAGCTATATTACTCAAAGCTAAGAACTTCCCCTCTAGACCTCAGACAATGACATTGGATCCCATTCAAATTCTGAGATTAGCTTGACAACATGGGTCTGTGAGACAGAGGGTATTTCTCATTAAGAAAAAAGCATCCAGCTTTGATTTAAATATCAATATGTTCATGCTACATGAGGAATGTGAGTCTTCTGGCTTAAACATAATTCTCCATTGCAGATGATTTGGGCAGGCTTTTTTTCTCTACCTTGTTGACACTTGGTTGGCAGTCTTAATGCACCTTAAGAGTTGCGTAGGTGCTTTGGCTCTCAGTTGCGGTTAAAAACACCAGGCCAGGTGGATATAGAGATAGTGGGTGAGAAATGCTGTGCAAGCAGAAGGTCCACATTCTCTTCATGGTAGGAACAGGAACAGAAAGAACTGTTAGAGTCTGACTCATCCACTCTCTCACTTGATTAGAAATTTCCAGTGCAGTTACTTAGGCAACAAATCCGACTCAAAAAACCAGATGCCTTAAACAGTAGGAAAGAAGATATGAGGCTGCTTTTCCCTTTTGTTAGCCAATTAGAAAGAGATTTAAATGTACAGCATCACAGCTACTAAAAATCGCAATTAAAAACCACCATTAACAAGCATTGAAGTCAAACAGTGAATTAAGATGAAAGGACAATCAATGCATTGAAAATAGCATTATTGATTAATTTAGATTAGGGGTCTAACCCACTGCTTGACTTTGTACATAAAGTTTTATTGGAACCCAGCCATGCACATCGGTTACCTATTGTTTATGGTCACTGCTCCAGTTTGCTAATGTGGCTGTTATGCAAAATACCAGAAATGGATTGGCTTTTAAAAAGAGTTTTTTTTTTTTGTTACAAATTTACAGTCTGAAGGCCATGAAAATGTCCAAATTAAGGCATCAAATGCAAGCATACCTTCAGCAAAGGAAGGCCAATGGCATCTGGAAAACCTCTGTTAGCTGGGAAGGCACGTGCCTGGCATCTGTTGATCCAGCTCCTCTCTCAGCTCCTGTGCTTTCTTCAAAATATTGCTCTTGGGGTGTTTTGTCCTCTTTTAGTTTCTCCAGAGCAAACACTGGGTTAGCATCCCCAAAGTGTCAGCAAAAGTCTGCTTTCAGTGGCTGTCTCCAAAATGTCTCTCTGAGCCGCTCTCAAAATGTCCCTCTTAGGTGCCCTGAGGTCCTTCTGTTTGTGAGCTCTTTTGTAGGACTCCAGTGATTAAATCAAGAGCCATTCTGAATGGGCAGGGTCCACATCTCCATGGAAATAATTCAATCAAAGGTATTACCCACAGTTGGGTGGGTCACATCTCCATGGAAACATCCAATCAAGAGGTCACACCCTAATCAAAAAGAGTAATCAAACTGCACCCACGAGATTGCATCAAAGAATATGGCTTTTTCTAGGGGACATAATACATACAAACTGGTACAGCCGCTTTCATGCTGCAACAGCACAGTTGAAAAGTTGGAACACAGACTATATGAGCTACAAAGCCTAAATTATATACTATCTGGACTTTAATAGAAAATGTTTGCCAACCCTTGATCTACACCCTTGAGTACTGATCTCTGTAAGAAGGTCCTGGGATGTGAAGGACAGGGAAGGGGACGATTAAGCCTTGGTCTGTGCAATCAATGAAAACAGGTATGACTTGACCTCTGTGTTATCAGTGCCTGGCCCAGTGCTTGCTTTTGGGGAGAGTTTGCTCAACCAAACTGCATAGAACAGAGATCAAGTATTAATCAAACATAAGGAGCCTCCTTTTAAAACTCTCTTATTCTGTCCCATTGGGGGCCCCATCCCAGTCCCACATAATTTGTCTAAGACAATCATGATGATCTCATTCCCCTTGTCAGTGTTGTTTTAGGCATGGGCTTGTGAAATAATTCTGACAAATGAGACATGAAAGAATATCTTTGGGAGGCCTCTGGGGAAAGCTGCCCTTGCTGTTAAAAAGAGGCACAAATAGGGGAAGAAGCAGTGCCTCCTATTTCATGGTCTGTTGTTTTCTCTGGGTGTGGTGTTTGGATAGTTGCAGGCATCTTGGGGGAGTTGTAGACTAAGCATGACAACATGTTGAGTAAGATGGAAAGAACCTGGACTCTTGATGACATTACTAAACTAATGAATGAATCAACTTGAGAACCAACCGAACTCCAGAAATTGTAATGTGTAAGAAAATACAATTCCTTTATCATTTAAGCCATTTTGAATTATTTATATGTTACTGAAGCTCAAGTCACCCATGCCTAAACAAGTTTTGAATTGTCTTCTACTAATAAAACACCTTTCCATGGACACTGAGACCTTCCTTCCGCTAGGCATAGCCTCCTCTTCCCCATAGAGTTTTCCTCTTATTCTTAAACCCCCTGAAGCTAACACTTTCCTGAACCTACACAATGCATGCTTGATTTTGTAGTCTTCATATTTGCCTGCATTGTCCTCCCACATTTTCCCATTATGTCTAAAGATATCACAAATTTTACTAAAGTTGAATCACCAAATTCTGCCTCTAGTAATTATAAATTAGTTCTTTTGAAAAAACTCCTGCAAGAACAGTATAAAAACTGAATAAAATATAAAAGGATCAAGGTAAGGACATCTGAGAACAAAAATTTAATAGAAAATTACTGAGCCAAGAACTGAGTGAAGATGGAATTCCTAAGAGGTGGGGTCAGCATTTTCCAATTCCTTGGGCATCTTCCAGGGGACATTTTTCCAATTCTTAGAGGGCAGCTGAGAATCAGAGTGGCACATTTAATAGATTTGAGAACAGTAATTGAAGTCAAGGGTATGTCAAAAGGGTGCTGTGGTTATTACAACTTTCTTTAATTTTAAAACCCCAAAAAACTGCATCCTAGCAGTGAGGTTGAACTGGAAAAAGTCAGATCCTTGCAGAGCACTGAACCTCAGTTTTATATCATTTCAATACCTGAAATTGAATTAAGATTATCTTAAAGTGCTATTCCCACCAATGCCTGGGAGAAATCAATGTAAATCCCTCCTGTATGAAATATCTTTATCTTAAACTAAAATTATTTCTATGTGTTTTGCAGCTATAGTTTATAGCACACTGTAAAAAATCAAGCATGGAAGGGGAGAAAGGACAACATGACAAAAAAAAAGTCATCAAAAACAATGGTTAATAGAAATATAATAACAGGGAACCCAGATATTATAGTTTTCACGGACTATAAAAACAACTATATTACTATATTCTAGGGGTTAAAAGAGAGGATTAGGCCTTTTAGAAAATAACTGAAAACTATATAAATGAAAATATCATAAAGGAAATTCTAGAGCCAACAAAAACAAGAAGTAAAATTAGGAACTCAATGGGTATTTTTATGACAGATAATATGCAACTACAGAGAGAAGTAGTGAACTGGAAAATAATTCAGAAGAAAATATCCAGAATGAAGCAAGGAAAGGTAAAAGCATATAAAATACAGACAAGACAATAAGAAAGGTAAAGTATACTGTGAAAAATATCCAAAATATGGATAATTGGAGTCTTAAAAGAAGAGTGTTGAGAGAAGAGAGGAGAGGCAATATTTAAAGAAGTAATGGAAGAGAACTTTCCAAAATTGACAAAGGCATGAATCTATGGAATCAAAAAGTACAATGAACCCTGAATATGATACATAAAAAGATACCCACACCAAGGTGCATTGTAATAAAACTAATTATCTTAAAAGGAGTATTAATTTGACTGAAAGCTGATTTGACTGAAAGAAAATTAATCCCAATATATAGAAATCTATACCAGAGAATAATACTATTCAACAATGAAAGTAAAATAATGACATTTTCAGAAGAACAAAAAACACAAAAAATCACCAACAGATTACATTAAAGGAAATATTTAAAAGTGTTCTTTAAGCAGGAGGAAAGTGATCCTACATGGAAGGTTGATACTGCAAGAAGGAATGAAAATTTTTAAAAGATATCAAATATGTGGATAAATCTAAATATGCAGTGACTACATAAAACCAAGTAATAATGGAAATAATTCAAAATCATGATAATGATAGTATATAAAGCAGGAAGGGAAAAGTAAAACTAAAGTGCCCTTTGATCTTTGCATTGTCCAGAAAAAGATTTAACATACAAAATAATGTTAGCCATTGTTAAGTCAAGAATGCATGCTATAATCTCTAGGGGATCAGAAAAAGAATAGAAAAAAGTGTCTAATTTCCAAGGAAATTGAGGCAAAAAAAAAAATGAGTCAATATAACAGTAGGCCAAAAAGAGAGTAATAGGAACACAGAAGTTTGGACTGAGAGAAAATACATTTTAAGATGATTGATTTAAAATATTCATACCAGTGATTTTATTAAATGTAAATGGAATGTTTTCTTCAATTGAAAGTCAAAGATTTTCAAACTGTTATAATAAAACAAAACCACTATACATTTTCTATTTGTATGCATTATGAGACATATGTAAAATGAAAAGACATAAAAAGGCTGAAAATAAAATAATGGAAAAAGATACAAATACTAACCAAAAGAAAATTGATGTAGCTATATTACTATCACACAGACTTTTAGGCATAAAGCTATCTTGGAGATAAGAGATGTTTAATAATAAATAATTGACCAGGAATATATGACAAATGTAAATTTGTATGCATGTAATAGGATGACTTCAAAACATGTAAAGCAAAAGTTAACTGTAATAAAGTAGTAGTAATAGACAATTCTATCATAATAGATTTTAATGTCTCTCTCAGTAATTGATGAAACAAGCAAAAAAAAAAGTCAGTGACGATAGAAGATTTAAACAACACAATGAACAAACTTAATCTAACTGATGTATATAGAACCAAATCCAACTATTGCAAAGTACACATTCTTTAAAAAAAAAACATTTAAAAAATAACTACATGTCGGGCCATAAAGCAAGTATAAACAAATTTCAAAGGATTAAATTAATATAGAACATATTCTCTGACAACAGCAGAATTAGACTAATATTCAATAACTAATAGATGATAATAAAATCCTCAAATTCATGAATGTTTAAGAAATAAATGTATAAATGACTATAGGTCAATTAAGAAAGCACAATGGAAGTCATTTATAACTGATGGTAATAAAAACAGCACAATCAAAGTTTGTGGGATACAATCTTTCATACTAAGAAATTTAAATATTACTCTCAAACCTAAAGATAGAAAAAGAAAGGAAATAATAAACACAAGAACAAAAGTTAAGAAACAAAAGAAGAACATGCACAAGACAGGATCAACAAAGTCAAATGGTTATTGTTGCAAAGACTAATAATGTTGATAAACTCCTGGCATGACTAATCCAGAAAAAAAATAAGAGAGAAAGCCCAAATAACCAATGTCAGGAATGAAAAAGCAAATAAAACTACCAATTTATAGACATTATAAAGGAGATAAGATATTATAAATAACTTTTGATAAATAACTTTGAAAGTTTAGACTCAGCCAAATTTCTAGGAAAAAAAAAACACGTACCAAAACTGTCTCAAGAAGAGGTAGTCAAGGTAACTAGCCCTAATTTTTTTTAAGAAAAATGAATCCATACATTTTTCCACAAAGAAACATCAGACCCAAATGCCTTCACCAATGAAATCTATGAAATGTTCAAAGTAGAATTAATGGCAGGCTTGACAAAAATTTTGGAAGAAAATTGAAAACCAGGAAATACACACCCCATTCAATTTTGTAAGACCAGAAAAATCTTGAAACCAAAACTCAACAAGTACATTTTTGAGAAAGAAAAACTGCAGGCCAATCTCACTCATGAACATAGATACAAAACAAAACAACAATAAAAAAAATCCTAAGTAAAAATTAGCACACTGAATCTAATAATATTAAAAAGGATATCACATCATGATGAAAGTGGATTATTCCAGGAATGCAAACTTTGTTTAATAGTCTAAAATTAATCAGTTAGGAGGAGCTAAGATGGCGGCATAGAGAGGAGTGGAAAACTGTTAGTCCCCCCTGGAACCAAATGACCAAAAAACTAGTAAATAATCTGGAATAACTGCAGGGAGACAAACGTGACTGTCCACTCCTCATCCACCAACCTGAATTGGGAGGAATGCCCGAGATCACAGCATAAAATCTGTAAGTAAAAACTGCGGACCTGCGCTGAGAGCCAAGAGCAGAGAGCCCCTCCCTCATGGAAGCCTCATGGTGCTAGAGAACAGCACTCTCTCAGCCCTGCTCCAACTAGGGTTTTAATGTTAACTGCTCAATACAGACAGCGAATCCTCAACAAGCAGACAGAGTCTTTTGGTGACAACTGACCTTGGGAGAGTCGGGGGACATATCTGTCTCAGGACAGGGAGCCCAGAGAATCCGGTGCTATCTCTGGCTGACGGGTGAATCTGGGAGCTTTTCTGTCCCTTTCTCTCTCTGTGGAGAAAATCTCAGCCATTTTCAGCCCACAGTGCTTTGCAGTAAAGACAGCCTCAGCCATTTTAAAATCAAAACACTTTGATCAGCAGAGTCAGAGAAACAAAGAACTTATTGATATTCCGATGACCTCTCTGGAGGGGGCATAGCTTCCCAAGAGGAAAGGAAGGGGCCCAGCTCTACTGCCTGCCTTTCTGGAACCAGACCCCAAAGCCTAGGGGAGGAGAGCCACAGGCCACACCTTCTTACACCAGCAGGTGACAGGCTGACAGGTGCACCTGCTGGGCAGAAAAGCACAGGTGTATCAATCCTCTAAGAAAAACCGTCAGGGAAACCAGATACTGAATATTTCCTCCTTCTGTAACCTGAGCCTGTTCTCATCTGGGAAAACCTGATTCGGGTGGCCTAGGAGGTCAGATGGCTAGACAACAGAAAACTACAACCTACACTAAGAAAAACGAAGCTATGGCCCACTCAAAGGAACAAATGTACACTTCAGCTGAGATACAGGAATTTAAACAACTAATGCTAAATCAATTCAAAAAATTTAGAGAATATTTCACAAAAGAGATAGAGGCTGTAAAGGAAACACTGGGCATACATAAGGCAGAAATCAAAAGTTCAAAAAACAACTAGTAGAATCTATGGAAATGAAAGGCACAACACAAGAGACAAAAGACACAATGGAAACACAACAGCAGATCTCAAGAGGCAGAAGAAAACACTCAAGAACTGGAGAACAAAATACCTGAAAGCCTACACACAAAGGAGCAGATGGAGAAAAGAATGAAAAAATATGAGCAATGTCTCTGGGAACTTAAGGATGAAACAAAGCACAAGAATGTTTGTATCATTGGTGTCCCAGAAGGAGAAGAAAAGGGAAAAGGGGCAGAGGCAAGAATAGAGGAAATAATTAATGAAAATTTCCCATCTCTTATGAAAGACATAAAATTGCAGATCCAAGAAGTGCAGCGTACTCCAAACAGAATAGATCTGAATGGGCCTACGCCAAGACACTTAATAATCAGATTATCAAATGTCAAAGACAAAGAGAGAATCCTGAAAGCAGCAAGAGAAAAGCAATCCAACACATACAAAGGAAGCTTATTAAGACTATGTGCGGATCTCTCGGCAGAAACCATGGAGGCAAGAAGGAAGTGGTGTGATATATTTAAGATACTGAAAGAGAAAAACTGCCAACCAAGAATCCTATATCCAGCAAAGCTGTCCTTCAAATATGAGGGAGAGCTCAAAATATTTTCGGACAAACAGACAATGAGAGACTGTGAACAAGACACCCACCCTACAGGAAATACTAAAGGGAGCACTACAGAGTGGTAGGAGAAGACAGGAGTGCATGGTTTGGAACACAATTTTGGGAGATGGTAGCACAGCAATGTAAGAACACTGAACAAAGATAATTATGAATACGGTTGAGAGAGGAAGGTTGGGAGCATGTGAGACACCAGAAGAAAGGAGGAAAGATAAAGAATGGGACTGTGTAACTTGGTGAAATCTAGAGTGTTCAACAATTGTGATAAAATGTACAAATATGTTCTTTTACAAGGGAGAACAAGCAAATGTCAACCTTGCAAGGTGTTAAAAATGGGGAGGCATTGGGGAGGGATGCAATCAACGTAAACTAGAGACTGTAACTAACAGAATCATTGTATTATGCTTCCTTTAATGTAACAAAGGTGATATACCAAGGTAAATGCAGATAAGAGGGGGGGATAGGGGAGGCATGTTAGACACTTGACATTGGTGGTGGTGTCTGATTCTTTACTCTACTTTGATTTAAGGTTACTTTTCTTTTTGCTACTTCCTAGCTGTCATTTTTTTTCCTCTTTCTTTTGCCTCTCTACCTTCTTTGACTCTCCCTCCTGCTTTGTGGATAAAATGTAGATGCCCTTATATAGATAATGGTGAGGGTGGTGAACACATAAATATGTGACCATACAGAGAACCGTCGATTGTTTACTTAGGATGGAATACATGGTGTGTGAACAAAACCATCTTAAAAAAAATGGGTTGATAACAAAACATCAAGGGCAATATACTGAGCGAAATAAGCCAGACACATAAGGACAATTATTGCAGGGTCACACTGACAAGAAGTAATTATAATATGTAAACTCACAGACACGAAATATAAGGTACCAAAATATAGGACGAGGCTTAAGAATGGGGAGCAGTTGCTTAGTATGAGCAGAATGTTCAACTAGGATGAACTTAAATGTTTGGAAATGAACAGGGGTGTCGGTAGCAAGATGTGAGAATAACTAACAGTGATGAATGGTGTGTGAAAGTGGTGGAAAGGGGAAGCTCAGAGTCATATATGTCACCAGAAGGAAAGCTGGAGGTCAAAAGATGGGAATGTATAAAACTGAATCCTATGGCGGGCAATGCCCACTATTAACCATACAAATATTGCAAAACTCTTTCATGAACCAGAACAAATGTATGACAATACAACTAGAAGTTAATAATAGAGGGGCATATAGGGAAGAAATATATACCTATTGCAAACTATATACAACAGTTAGTAGTATTTCAACATTCTTTCATAAACAGTAAGAAATGTACTATACCAATGCTACGAGTCAACAATTGAGGGGGTTTGGTTAGGGATATGGGAGGATTCAAGTTTCCTTTTCTTTTTTTTTTTTTCTTTTTTCATCTTTCACTTTATTTCTTGTCTGGAGTAATGAAAAGATTCTAAAAATTGAACAAAAATTAAGTGCGGTGATGGATGCACAGCTGTATGAGGGTACCAGGGGCAACTGATTGTACACTTTGGATCTTTGGATAATTGTATGATATCTGAACAATCCCAACAAAAATTAAAAAAAAAAAAATTATTCCGTTAGACTCAGTAACAAAATACAGGAGCAAAGACTCATGACCAGTTCCATATATGCAAAGAAAACATTTAATAAAATTCAGCAACAATTCATAATAAAAACAGAAAAACAATTTTTTTAAACCTCTTAGCACACTAAATCCAAAAAAGTAACTTCCTTAATCTGATAAAGTATTATCAATACACCTACAGCAGAAGTTACACTTTATGGTGAAATGTTGAAGGTTTTACTTTCAAATCAGGAGAGAGATAAGGATGTTTGTTATTTGTAAGAAAAAGAAATAAAAGTTAAGAGAACTGGAGAAGAAAAAATAAACTAACATTATTTGCAGATGATATGATTGTATATGTAGAAGGGCTAAAAGGAACTATAGATCAATTATTAGAATTAATAATAGGATGTAGTGAAATTGCTGGATACAAAGTCAATATACAAAATCAGCTGCAATTCTATATACTAGCAACAGACATTCATGAAATATATGTTCATTTTGAAATGACTTTCTATTGAAAAGTATAAAAAGTATAAAATACTGGTCTACTATAATAAATAAAAATGTTATTAAAATTTACCTCACTATGTAAAATCATGCAGCACAAGCCATAGGGCTTATGGGTAAACCGGGATTAGGAACACAACACTCAAATGCTGTAGCACTGACACATTAAAAAAGAAAAGACAGGAACTTAATAAAAACAATAACAGCTTTACACACACTAAATTTTTAAGAAATACATAAATATTACACTAAATACGATGTTAACTTTACAAGACTTGAAGTTTGCTTAAAGAATTGGGCAGAGGAAGAGTTGTAGCTTGTGAGTTGCTGTCAAGTGGTGGAAGGAGAGTTTTGTAAAATTGAATGGAAAATTGTAACACCTGATGTGGATGGACGTGGTTCACAACCCACACAGTGAACTGAGATAGCTGGGAGATGTTGCAAACTTGCACATATGTGTGATTTCTGTATTCTTATGTAGGATGGATCAGCTGGGTACAGTTTTTTGCATTCACCTAGTGTTTATTGCAAACAAAACCACACATAATCCAATTCAACATTTGAGTTATGCTCAAATCGTTCCTCAATAGATCCACGTCATTGAGACAAACTTGTACATTCAAAGCAAGCATTATAGAAGAACTGACTGTACATAGAAATAGGTCTAAAAAACATCATGCAATACTTCTACTCACAAAGAAAACTATAAATATATAGATAAACTGAAAAGACCTAAATAAATATTCCATATTCAAGGATTGAAGGACTTTATATTTCTAAGAGTCAGTATTCCCCAAATTAATCTATCAATACTATGCAATCTTAATCAAAATTCCAACAGGGATGTGTGTGTATGTGTGTAACATAACTAGCTGATTCTAAAATGTATATGGAAATGCAAATAAATGCCAAGATATTCTTGAATAAGAACAGGTTGGTAAGACTTGCTCTATTGAGTATCAAAACTCAACATAAAGCTTCTTTTGATTAGGGTGGAATGTTTGATTACGTTGTTTCCATGGAGATGTGACTCACCCAACTGTAGGTGAGAACTTTTGATTAGATCATCTCCATGGAGGTGTGTACCCCACCCATTTCAGGTGGGTCTTAATTGGATCACTGGAGTCCTTTAGGAGAGATCACAGAGAGAAGTCACTCAGAGAAGTCAAGAGAGACATTTTGGAAAAAGCCATTTTGGAACACAGTCTGGGAGCAAAAGACCAGCAGACACTGTCTACATGACTTCACAGCAGACAGAGGTGCTCTGGACACCATTGGCCTTTCTTCAGTGAAAGTATCCTCTTGTTGATGCCTTCGTTTGGACACTTTTATGGCCTCAGAACTGTAAATGTATAACCTAATAAATCCCTTATATGAAAGCCAATCCAATTCTGGTATTTTGCATAATGGCAGCTCTAGTAAACTGTAACACTTACATTTCGTATTCTTACAGTAGCCTTGATTTTTATAAGTAGTACTGTCTCAGTTATCTATTGTTATGCAACATACAACCCTAAAACTTAATGACTTAAAACAATAATGGTTTTATTATTCCCCATGGTTCAGCCCTACAGGCTAGGCTCAGCTGGGCAGTGTTGTCTGCTGGGGTTGGAAAGTCCAAGATGGTTTCTTGAATCATATGCATGATAACATAGCCAGAATGGGCTGCCCCTCTAGGAAATGGCTAGACATTTCTTTCTCTCCGTGTGGCTTTTCCAACAGAGTAGCTCCATCTCTTTACATGGGGCTCAGGGCTCCAAACAAGAGTGTTCCCAGAAGACAACCCCAATGTACAAACCTGAATCTAGCCTCTGTGTCATGCGTATTAATATCCCCTTGGCCAAGGCATGTCACATGACCAAGTCCCTATGGAAAGAGACAACTCAAGAGTATGAATACCAGGAAGAGAGTTTAATCAGAGGCCACCAGAATACATCTATCACAGATAACGACAGAAATAATCAAATATATTCAGGAATATATGTATCAGTAAAAAGACTTTCAAAATATTTTTATATTTCTGGGCACCTTTTCCCTTCTTTGCCTATTGAAGCAAAAGCTCAATAGAGAAAATACCTCTGCCAGCTACAGGATACACTCTCCATTCATGACATAATTGGTTAGAAAATTTTTCCAAGGGTAGACCTTTTCTCAATACTGCAAGGCTCATAAACTTCAGAGGTGGGAGGTTCAAGAAAAATCTCAGGTCCCATGTATGTACCACTAAAGGACAAAGCCCCTCCAAAGAATTTAGTGAGCTAAGAAATTCTGGCAAATGTTCCGATCTGCCTAAAATATTTTAGGGACTTTGAAATAAAGAAAACCTTGCTGACCTGAAATCGACAGAAGAGAGTGGTTTTTTAAACTATGGGAAGCTTGTTTTAGGAAAGAAAATCCATGGGATTTTGGTAAGGATTACCAGTGCTTAGAAAGGCACCCAATTGGTGTCAGTTAATAAGGCCAATAAGCATAACAAAGGCCAACTTAGATTTTGATTGAGAAAATATGTTCTTGGTGATAATGATCAGATGAATGTTCTTGCTGTGTTTTCCTAAGGGATTTTCTGCAGTTATGTGTGAGGCAAGAAAGCAGAAAAAAGTGAAGGAAAGCCCTACGGTACCGCTAGTAGAGATTTTTGCTCGTCTGTTAACAATGGGAAACTGAACCACCAGGGGAAGCCCTCCTCCATTTCTAATTAGAAAAGACTGGGATGCAAAAGTTAGATGTGACTAATAAGACAAGCAGCAAAGGTAAAAAAAATAAAAATATAAATATAAAAATGGCTTCTGTGTCTTTAGAAACTGACTGCAGATCATACACCCCAGAGAATTGTACCCTATGGAATCATACAGAAGGAAGTTTGCATATCAAGCATATGTTGAAATGATGGCTATAGGTCAAATTATATTTACTCTTATATTTATGGATTTAATAAACATTATTAAGCACCTCCTATGTGCCACATTTGGTGTACTATGGATACAATGATGCAGTCCTTAAAGGATTTAAAATAAACTCAAGAATGAGGCAGTCGTAATTATATTGACAAATAAAATATTGACAAATATTGCCTTGCTGGTAATGGGAGGAGACATTTCGTCATTCAAAATATGTTTATGGAGCCTCTACTCTTTGATAGGCGTAGTTTAAGGTGCCAGGGTTACAGCCATAAATAAAACAATATATCTGAGTTTTCTGGTTTGCTAATGTTGCTGCTACACAAAACACCAGAAAAGGATTGACTTTTATAAAGGGGACTTATTGGGTTACAAATTTACAGTTCTAAGGCAATAAAAGTGTCCAAACTAAGGCATCAACAAGAGGGTACCTTCACTGAAGAAAGGCTGATGGTGTCCAAAAACCCTTTGTTAGCTGAGAAGGCACGTGTCTGGTGTATCTGATCCTTTGCTCCTGGGTTCTGGTTTCAAAATGGCTTTCTCCAAAATGTCTCTGGGCTTGTCGCTTTTAGCTTCTTCAGCTCCTGTGCATCTAAGTGTCTGGTGGTCCTCTCTTAACTTCTCCCTCTCAGCAACTGTGCATTCTTGCTTGTTCTCCCAGGGCATTTCTCTCTAAGCACCTGGGGGACTTGTCTTAGCTTCTCCACAGCAAACTCTGGGCTAGCATCGCCAAACGTCAACAAGCATCTCTAAGCATCAGCATCTGTGTCGGCTCTTAGCTTCCCTCTTAAATACTCCAGTGAACTAATCAAGCCCCACCCTGAATGGGTGGGGTCCACACCACCATGAAAATAATTTAATCAGAGTTCTCACACACAGTTGAGTGGGTCACATCTCCATGGAAACATTCAATAAAAAGGTTCCACTCTAATCAAGACTAATAAGCCTATGCCCCACAATATTGCATCAAAGAACATGGCTTTTGTGGGGGATATAATAGATTCAAACAAGCACACTGGTTTTCTAGGATGTCCATTATAATAGGGACAAAGGACAACAAATAAGCAATTGTTTAATTTCAGGTAGTGATAGGAGCCATGGAGAAAACACACAGGATGGGAAAATAGCAACAAGGATACTATTTCAGATGTGATAGTTGAGGAAGGTGTCTCTTTGCAAAGTGCTGAATGAAAGGAGGGCAAGCCAAGAGCATATTTTGGAGAACTGTGGTCCAGAACATGCAGAGCCGAGACAGGTGGTCCAGACCGGGGACAGAGGATGAGGTTACATTGCAGAAATTTGAAAATTTTTCTGAGTACATAAATTCTCCAAGCTGTCCACATTTGTTAAATTCAAAAATATGAACAAATATTTTTTTGATGTTTGGAGGTGCTAATAAATTAATCCAGCTGTACTAGACAAAAGGATATAACCCCAGCTATACTTGAGGGTTGCTGTTGGAAAACTTGTTCCTGGATCCAAATCCCATCAGTAACAGTGGTCGGCAGGATTCCAAGTTGGCTCCCTGGATTTGGGTCCCATGGTGAATTTGCCCTGTACCATCTCCTTGCCTTGGGCATGGGCAGAACCTGTGTGATGGGACATCACTCTTGTGATTATATTTCATTTTATTGGGAAAGGAAGATGATCCTGGCTGGATCAAATGGGCCCTGTAAAAGCACAGAATTCTCTCCAGCTGATCACAGAGGAAGAAGTCAGATTGACATGCTCCTGCAGGCCTAGAGAAAGAAGCTTGACAGTTATGCTGGAGAGGGAACCGAGAGTGGTCCCCAGCCAAAAAGCTATCAAGGAAACAGCAGCCCCTGCTGCCATCTTGATTTCATCCCTGTGAGACTCAGAAGAGGAGTCACGCGAACAGAACCACAGACCCGTGGGAACTGTGAGACAATAAAATTGTGTTATTTTATGCCACAGAGTGTGAGGCAATTTGTTAAGCAGCAAGAGAAAATGAATATAGTAACCATGATCTTTCCTCAGTTGCCATCAGGGCAAAACTGCAAATGGTCTCCCACTGGCATGGAATTTGACCCAGAACCCATAAGAGAAGAAGTGGTACACATTTATTTAAAGAGGTTTGTATGAAACATTCTACAGTCTTTGCCTTGGTGGCCTGTCTACAATCATAAGGTAGTGTCTTCCATGCACCAAGAACAAAATTTACTTTGACAAAACAACTCTGCATCCAGGCAGGCTGACAATGATCTTCTCCACCCCTGGATCACACCAAATGGTACATTTTTTTAGAATGTCAAATTTAACAGCAATGGAAAAAAATGCACCTCAAGAAGCAGAAGAGCATTGAGCTCATGGAGCATTTCTCCTGCCTGACCTTCCCACCCTGGGAGGCACAAAGCACCTGCTTTGTAAGTGTCTGGCGATGTGGAGAGTGTAACCAGCTGGCCATCATCCAGGCCCTGCTACCAAGCTGTCCTATGGAGACAGACATGTAAAAGCTAAGTTGTGTCAGTTGTCATCACTGACAAATCACACTGTCATGCCCAGCACAATACAAAGCAGGGTGTTTGTTCAAAGGGGCTGTTTTCTTACTGATAGCCCAGAAATCCATACTTTCTCAGGACACAACCCATCCTTTCTATTCTCTCGAGGTCTGGATCCACTGTCACTGTCACAGGCATTCTCACTAGAAAACTTCATTTCACATGCTTCTCTTCATCTTTCAATCTCCTCAGCTATTCCATGGGCTTTTTAAATTATTATCTCCTGCCCACAGTTTTACAGATTGTAGAATTTGCTTTTCATTTGATCATCCCATTTTTCAGATTTTTCAACACAGTCATGACTGATTCAAGTGGAAACAGAGCAGTGAAGGAAGAAAAATGCTCTGGTACCACCCTCTCAGCTGCCTTGTTGGACCACAGCTTCAAGATTTCAGGGTTTCTGTCCCCAACTTTCTCAATGACACTGCTCTCTCTCACCCTCTCCCACCCCTCAAGTGGAACCACTGCCCTTCCCCTTTCCCACCTCCAAGCTGGTATGAGAGCATTACAAAGTCACTAGGGTGCGGTAGAGGAGGCAAACGGGAGGAAGCAAGGAGAGCTTGACGTTTGTAGCCACCCCCTCCCACCTGGCTCTCCATGGCTTGATTCTGGACATACTTCTTCATGATAGACCCATCCAACTCTGGACCCAGCCTTCACTCCCCACTTGTGTCATCTACCATTTCCTTCTCAGAGCCTTGCCCTCCAAGCAGCCCTAAGGATAGGGCCCAGCTTCTGGTACCAGAGATCGCTCTCCATGATCCCTCTGATTCCCTTGGGGTAAGCTGGGCAAGCATATGTCTCATCTCCTCTTGGTTGGTTGGTAGTTTCATCATGGGTCATGATTCTCTCGATCCCTGTGCATGACACTGATGTTTCCTTTCCTAAACACATCACCCTGGTAAGAGCTGTTCTCTGAGGGTCCGGGACTCACATGACAGGATGGGAAAAGGGGCCCATTGTTTCTGGCATGGACCAGCATATCATGGGTCCTTCCTTTCTTGGGCTTGCACCCCTGTAAGAACAGGCATGAAACTTACGTCCTCTTAATTTTCTTTCAAAAAGACCCCTGAAGACGTGGTCCAATCCCATTTAGGAAACCATCGTGCCACAGCGATTCAAGTTCTTGAAACATTTGTAGAAATGTCAATATGTTTCTTTTGCCTGTTTTCCTATGAAAATATCACTTGATGTAGCAACAAGAATAAGGACAGAAGAATACAGACCGTCCAAGAATAGCAAAAAAGAGAAAGAATTGGCTATCTTTGGAGAAAAGCATCAGGTAAATTTTCCAATCAGATCTATCCAAAATAGTCCAATAGCAAATATAGCAGAAAGCCAAAGGAAGCTCTACAACCACAAGCAATTATGGGCATCTGTGGTAGCATGGCATTATGTACACTAGAAAAACATACTCTTAATCTTCCATTCCTGTGAGTGTGAACCCAATGTAAATAGGACATTTAGATGCGGTTACTTCAGCTCAGGTGTGGCCCAAGTGAATCAAGAGGAGTTTTAATCCTATTACTGGAGTCCTTCTATAAAAGGCTACAGAGAGAAGCCAGAAATCAATGGAACCTGAAGGAGACAGGAGAAGACCTAACTATGTGCATTGCCATGGGATGAAAAAGCCAAGGAACCTCAAAGATTGCCAGCCCTCCAGAAGATGCTGTCCCTGGGAGGAAGCCAGCCTCCTAGCCTCTGAAACTGTGAGCCAACAAATCCCTGTTGTTAAGCCAACCTATTGTACAGCATTTGTTTTAGCAGGAAACTAAAAACAGCATCTATCTCAGTCACATTCACACACACACACAGAACTGTTTTGTCCAACATGGTTATTGCAGAGAAAGACAGAGTAATGAAGGTATTCCATATTGGCTGCAATTGCTACAGGCACCAATTAGCAAATTCACGGAGTCGTGTTCCATTTCATTTCCATAGTCAGTTGGAAAGAGGTGTTTGTTTAAAATCAGAATTTCCATGCTTTATTAAAACCATGCCTTCCTGGATGGGAAGACAACCAGCCTGATTTTACAGGTATTTTAAAATGCATATCTCTATTTCCTGGCAGAGCCCAATATCAATCCATATTTCATTCAAGAATAATAATTCTCTGGAAGGAAAATATTTTGTGCTTTAAAAAAAAAAAACAAAACAGATTCACTGGGTGCTTCAAAGTAGAGCAGGTTTCCTTCTGAGGGTTTTACAAACATAAAGTCATAATAGCCCAAGGATATGTAAAAGTATTACCATTTTACAGATAAGGAAACTGAGGTGCAGAAAGGTTAATTAGCATGCTCTCCCTCTTGACCACTCAGCACAGTTTTGGCTCTCACGCACTGCAGGACTGCTATACTTTATAAGAGAGCCACAGCAGGAGTGTGTTAGCGTTAGTTATTACTGAGTTTTCCAATAGATACAGGCCAATAAATACAGGCAATTTATGTACATTTCACTGTCTCTTGCTGTGTATAAACACCCAGTGCTAATTTTGTGCTCCTCCACACACACTCAAAGTGGATTTTTTTTTCTTCAAAAATTATGCTCTCTCTTCCTTTTTTATACTTGTGCTTCCAGTATCAAATCTTTCTCCTTAGTGAGTTAGTATTGCAGTATGCAGTAAGTAATGAAAAGTCCAGTTTTCTGGCCTTTCAGAGATACCCTACCAAAAATGACTTGTGACAAAAAGCACTGTGAGAAGCACAGGACAGCCCAAATGTCAAAATGGGCAGAAACAGACTCGCCTTCTCAATTCTCCTTTCTCAGGCACAGCCTCGTATCTCCTACCTCCCATCCGCCATTTTCTTCCTGTTGATGAGTGGCTGGGTGGGTGAACTGGGGAAAGAGAAGGAAGAAGAGATGGGGGTTGGAGAGACTTCCTGGTTACTGGATTGGAACAAGAGAGAGTCCTTGACCCTAACTTGCTCTCCCCAGGCTTGGTCTGAACTGTGTCTGTCTAATACCTTCAGGGACAAAATCCAGCCCAGACTCCATTTCTGCAGTGCTCCCTCGGGTGGGGGTGGGGTCTAGAGTCCAGACACTCTGTGTCCTCCTGGGAGATAAGCATCCTCTGCTGCTTCTTACCCACAGCAACTGTCAATAGATCCAGGACTCTTTCTAGAGCACCTCTTCTCGTTGCCACCCCCACCCTGCTCACCCCTGAACGTGGCATTGGGGACACTGTGCCTGCCCCCTACTTCCCCCACTCAAGACACTGAGTTGAAATGCAGGTGAGGAAGTTGTTTTCCCCCAAGTTCTTTTTAGGAAAGTGTTACACTTACTGAAAAGTTGAAAGAATAGTACAATGGACACTCAAATGCACTCCACCTGGATTTAACAATTAACTTTTGTCATATTTCCTTTTACTTTCTCTCTCTCTCTCTCTCTCTTTCTCTCAACCATTGAAAGTAGGTTGCAGACATCAATCCAATTCACTCCTAAATACTTCAGCAGGCATCTGTTAAGAATAAAAACATGACCATAGTACCACTAAAAGTAATATTATTTTAATTACAGCCTGAAATTTATGGCTCAACATTCCCTTGGAAACAAAGGCAGAAAATCTTATCGTTTGTGTAAAAAGAAGACAAAGAAAGGAAATACGATTGTATTTGATTGCATTTGCATATAGAAAATATGGAAGGATTCACATAGAGTTAATGAAAATGGAAACCTGGGCCTGGAGAGGGGAGAGTGGTTGGACAGCTGGAGGCAGGTGAGGGAGAGAAACTCTTCACTCCCATCTTGTTTGGAATCATGAACCATGTGAATGCACATGGTTCTAGTAAAGAAAAAGTGAAATATCCGAAGGAGTCTAATGGCAACCAAATTCCTAGTTATAAACAAAAGAATCACTGCTTCAAAGAATTCAACACACCCTGATTTCTAGTTTCCCCATTGGAGGATTGGTTTACCCCACGCCCCCACCCCCCAACAACTTGAATCCCTTCTAAGGAAATCAAAACAAAACTAAAATTTAAAAAAAAAAACAACATACAGAGGAATGAAGTGGGAGGTCTCACACAACCTGACTTTGAAGCATATTACAAAGCTACAGTGCTCAAAACAGCATGGTACTGGCATAAGGACAGATATATTGATCAATGGAATCGAATTGATTGTTCAGAAGTAGACCCTTACATCTATGGACAACTGATCTTTGATAAGGCAGTGAAGCCGAAGCAACTGGGAAAGAGCAGCCTGTTCAATAAATGGTGTTTGGAGAACTGGATATCCATTTCCAAAAGAATGAAAGAGGATGCCCATCTCACACTTTATACCAAAATTAACTCCAAGTGGATCAAAGACCTAAACATTAGCACCAAGACCATAAAACTCTTAGAAGAAAATGTAGGGCAATATCTTAAAGATCTTGTGAAAGGAGGTGGTTTCTTAGACCTCACACCTAAGGCACGAGCAACCAAAGAACAAATAGACAAATGGGATCTCCTCAAAATTAAACACTTTTGTACATCAAAGGACTTTGCCAGAAAAGTAAAAAGGCAACCTACACAATGGGAGATGATATTTGGAAAACACATATCAGATAAGGGTTTAATATCCCAAATATATAAAGGAATCCTGCATCTCAATAACAGAAAGACAAACAATCCAATTAAAAAATGGGCAAAAGACATGAACAGACATTTTTCTGAAGAGGAAATACAAATGGCTCAAAAGCATATGAAAAAATGCTCAACTTCACTGGCTATTAAGGAAATGCAAATCAAAACCACAATGAGATATCATCTCACACCTGCCAGAATGGCCATTATCCAAAAAACAGAAAATGATAAGTGCTGGAGAGGATGTGGAGAAAGAGGCACACTTATTCATTGTTGGTGGGAATGTAGAATGGTGCAACCACTCTGGAAGACAGTATGGAGGTTCCTCAGGAAGCTAAATATAGATTTGCCATATGACCCAGCTATTCCATTGCTGGGTATATACTCAGAGGAACTGAAACTTAAGACACAAACAGACATTTGTAAACCAATGTTTATTGCAGCATTATTCACTATTGCCAAGAGACAGAAACAGCCCAAATGTCCATCAAAGGACGAGAGGATAAACAAACTGTGGTATATACACATGATGGAATATTATGCAGCTGTAAGACAGAACAAAGACATGGATCATGTAATAATGTGAATGAACCTTGAGGACATTATGTTGAATGAAGTTAGCCAGAAACAAAAGGACAGATTCTGTATGGTCTCACTAATATGAACAGACATTAATGAACAAAGTTTGGGAGTTAAAAGCTGACAACACAGGCGACCAGGGGATAGAAAGAGGGCAGAGATCAGCCATTTGATGCTGAAGGACTACAGAATGTTTAGGATTGATTGCATAGATCCAGAAATAGATAGCATAATACTGTGTGATGGTAGCACGGTATTGTAAGTACACTGAACAAAGATGTCTGTGAGTAAAGCTGAAAGAGGTGGGATAGGAGAATGTATGACACCAGAGGTAAAGATAGATGATAAAGACTGGGACTGTATAACGTGGCAAAAACTGGAGTGGCCAATGACTGTTACTAAATATACAAATATAAAAATGTTTTTGCATGTGGGAAAGCAAATGAATGTCAACCATGTAGAAATTTGAAAAAGGGATGGTATTCAGGAAAAAACATAATCAAAGCAAACTGGAGTCTATGGTCAACAGTAACATTGTAATATACCTCCATTAAATGTAACAAAGGTGATATGCCAATGCTAAATGTATATGAGAGGGGGATATAGGGGAGTAATATGGGATTCTTGGTAGTGGTGTTATTTGCTGTCCTTAGTAGTATATTGTATTGTATGACATGTTATTTTTCTTTTTATCATTTTTTCTTATTTCTTAAAAAAAAAAAACAATTTTTCTTGTAGTAATCAGTATGTTCAAGTGCTGATTGTGGTTATAAATGTACAACTTTATGATGATACCATGAACAACTGATTGTACACTGTGGATAAATGTATGGTATGTGAATATAACTCTATACAATTGTAGGAAAATATATATATAGGAGTAAAAGTGTTGGAGAAAACATGGTGAGAGGGATGATGCCTCACTAATATGGACTAACTACAATGTGTAAACTCAGAATTGAATCTTAGAACAACGTGGACACAATAATTGTAATAGTCCCTAGATTGTAAGCTCTTACAGCAGTTAACTCTATCCCTGAATTGTAAGGCCTATCTCTAAACTTTGAGATGCTGATCCCCTAGCGTATAACCTGATTGGTCTCTGGAACAATGCATATCTCTGAGACACCTGAAACTCAGAGCTAGAGCTCGGCAGATATGAATGTCAGTATTAGCGCATACAGCCACTGTCAAAAAAAAAGAAAAAAAAAAAAAAGCTGAAAAAGAGCCCAGACTTCAATTAGTGATATGAATGAAGCAGGTCTGGTTAAGACCAGGGCAAGCCAGGCCAAAGGATAAAGGTTGAAATTGATTGTGTTTTAAAACTTCAACTTTCATATGAGACCAAGGGAATAGATATCTATTTGGTACAGGATCTAAATTTTCTAAACGGTACAACTCTACAGTCGATTTGTTCAAACACCACAATTGCATGGAACTTTGAATAGGAAGTGAGATACGGTAGGTTAGTATAGGCTGGAGTGAAATAGTGACATATCCTAGAGTAATTTGGACAGATAATAAAAAACATATTTACAGCCTCCCCCTCCCCAGCTCCAAGGATCTGGGGGAAGGTGCGGATGTGTTGGACATCCTCACCTGGACTGGTGTTGATGTTGTCACAAACATTGGGACTGGCGGTTTGATGTGCTGAGCCCTCGAGCAAGGGACTTGCCCTTATGAAGCTCATTACCACAAAGGAGAGTCTAAAGTTGTACGTAATGGTGCCTAAGAGTCTCCCCCAGAGTACCTCTTTGTTGCTCAGATGTGGCCCTCTCTCTCTCTCTAACTGAGCCATCTCGACAGGTGAACTCGCTGCCCTCCCCCCTACGTGGGACCCAACTCTCAGGGGTGTAAATCTCCCTGGCAACGCAGAATATGACTCCCGGGGATGAATGTGGATCTGGCATCGTGGGACTGAGAGTATCTTCCTGACCAAAAGGGGGATGCAAAATGAGACGAAATAGTTTCAGTGGCTGAGAGATTCCAAATGGAGTCGAGAGGTCACTCTGGTGGACATTCTTATGCACTATATAGATAACACCTCTTAGGCTTTAATGTATTGGAATAGCTAGAAGTAAATACCTGAAACTACCAAACTCCAACCCAGAAGTCTGGACTCCTGAAGACAATTATTTAATAATGTAGATTACAAGGGGTGACAGTGTGATTGTGAAGACCTTGTGGATCACACCCCCTTTATCTAGTGTATGGATGAGTGGAGGAATGGGGATAAAAACTAAAGGACAAATGGGGTGGGATGGGGGGATGATTTGGGTGTTCTTTTTTCACTTTTATTTTTTATTCTTGTTCTGGTTCTTTCTGATGTAAGGAAAATGTTCAGAGATAGATTGTGGTGATGAATGCATAACTATGTTATCATACTGTGGACAGTGGATTGTATATCATGGATGATTGTATGGTGTGTGAATGTATTTCAATAAAACCGAATTTAATTTAAAAAAAAAAACATACAAAATATTCCCCGTTGAGACTTCCACTAATCTTTAACAAAGCAAAGAAAGAAGCTGCAGTCTTGAGAGAGCTAAACTTACCCTGTGGGTTCCATCAGGAGCTGGCAGCCCAACTTGGCCAGTGACAGGTGCTGACCTGAACAGTGGTTTAGGGCAAATCTGCATGGATGTCCCTCTACTCTAGCCTGTAGCAGGATTTGACGTAACCAGGTCCCTTTCCACGTTCTCTCTTTCTGTATGCCCATAGCCTTCCCTTCTGGATCTTATTCAACTTGTTGCCAGACCTTTTGTTTCCAGCTCAGCAAATGGTCTCAGCATCTCCTTGTGGAAATGCCCATGGAAGAACCTTATACCATGACATAATTTGATCCCTTTAGTCTCCAGTTTGGGTAGGTCCAAGGCTCCCCCGACCTGATGTTCTGGGAGAGAAGAAGAGTGAAATCGCTGTGGGTGAGAACACATCATTTTTTAAGGGAACATCTTAGTCCCCAAACTCTTCACACTCTACCCTTCTTCACGGACCCTGTGACATCTAACGTGGAGTTACCTTCATTAAAGACCAAAACTAAGGTTGTAAGTACAAGAAAGCATATTCTTTGGCTCAACAGTGTTGAATTTCTGCAATCATCCAAAGAGGTCCTTTTGATATTACTACTTCATGACCTTCTTCCACCTACCTAATATTCATGTGTGGGATGATTTTTCCACCCTGCTATTTTAACTAGGAAATTTCCAGCATGACTAATACATCGAGGCATGTTTTAAAAAATTCACCTTTGATTTCACTCTAAAACTGTACGCTACAGGAAGGATATTAAATTCTGTTCTAGTTATTACTGCTGCATAACAAGCCACTCAAAATTTAGTGGCGGCATATAAAAACACGTGCTCACAGATTCTGTGTGTCAGGGATTTGAGCGGGGGACAGTGAGGATGGGGGTGGGGGAGATGTCTCTGCTCTATGATGCCTGAGCCTCAGCTGGGAAGACTCTTTGGCTGGGGTTGAAGTCATCTAGAAGTTTCTCTCTCCCATGACTCAAAGGTTGAGACTGTTGATCAGAGACCATCACGTGGTTTCTCCTGTCACTGGGACTTCTCACAGCGTGATCCAAGAGGGAGACTTGAAGAGTGAGTTTCCCACAGCACCAAGTGGAAGCTACAAGGCTTTCTCTGACCTAGCTTTGGAAGTCACTCATCACTTCTGCAGCATTCAATTGGTTAACAGCCAATCACTACAGTTCAAGGGGAATGGATTTGGACTCCCCAGCTCTTGAGGGTAGGAGTGTGAAGGTCACACTGCAGGAGAGTTTGTGGGATGGGAGATATTGTTGGAGACATCTTCGGAAAATACATTCACCACAGAATATTATGGTAAAGTGGGAAGAGACTCAGGGAACCTTTACTCCTTCTGCAAATTCTGAGGCCCTGAGCATGAGTCAAAACCTGGGCTTCCAGACCGCCCATGCAGGGATGCTTCTACTAGGTCACACACACTTCCACACACACTTTGGAAACATTTCAAAGAGAAATAATTCTGTTTCCTCTTTGCGTATTTTTTTCTTCCTTTTTGTATTCTCAAGACTAAATGAAGAAAGCCTATTTATTATTTATTCCAAGTTTGTCCTAGATGCATGCGATTCCTTCCCAGTGATCAATTGAGATAAAAATTAGGAGCCAGATTGGTTTTTATCCTTTAAATGTCAAACAGTCACCTTTGTTTGGCAACAGAGTAGCCAGTATGATGGCAGCATTCATTGTTTTGTAGTCCCCTTAATTTCATTCTTCAGGTTGCATTTAGCAAATCCATTTGGACTTGATTAGCTGGTGGTATGTGAAAAATGAAGCTCTTTGCACAGGATTAGAAAACACACACACATGGGGGGGCAGAGATTGAGAGAGAAAGAGAAGGTGATGGCAAATTCTCTTAATACTAATAATCCACTTTTAAGTTGATTTTCACCATTGGACTTTGTGAGTTAGGATATAGGCTGATTGGCTAAAACCAAGACTTAAAAATACAGAGGCTCCAATAAGTTTAATTTCTTCTCATATAAGATACCAAGGATAAATAGTCTGGGCTGATGCCACAGTTCAGCCTTCCATGTCTGCTTCCCAAGCAATACTCCAACTGTTCTGATTTCTCAACTGATGAAAGGGGGTAAGAAGTCGGGACAATCAGCTTCTTTTCTTAGTCATGGATCACTTCTTCTCATATCTCAGTGGCTTAAACTTGGTCACATGGCTATATCTAGCAGCAAAGGAGGCTGGGAAATGCAGTCTCTAGGCAAGAGTCCATGTTCCCAACTATAACTAAAAGGAAGAAAAGGAGAATGAATGTTGGGGAGAGTTAGCTGTATCTGCCCGGCACTCATGTATTTCCCTTCCTGGTTTCCCACAGGAATTGCTGTTGATAAATAATGTGCCATGGCATTGGGTTTAGGGAAGCACTTATTATTGGTCACTGGTACCAATTACCACAGCAACCACCCTGACTGGTGACACTGCCCACATCCAATCTATTTTTCTTCTACCTCTTTCTATAAACAGAAACAAGCAACTTTGTAAGGAAGAAATTCTGTGGACTGAAAGCCCACTGCTCCTTGGTCATTGGTTCCTTCTGACATTCTATTAGTCTTGATATTTCTTCTTTGTGGATGACATTTGATTTGCAGATGAGAAATAGAAATATGATTTGCTGTCTTAGAAAACCTAATGCCTTTCTTTCCAGGTTCCTTGAACAAAAGTTGATGCATACATGTAAAGCCAACTTGGACAAATTTTGTGTAGTGGGGCGAGGCACGGTGAAGCTTGTCCTCTGGGCTTCATCTCTTGCTTTTGAGGTCCTTTGTTTCTTTTTCCTTTCCAAATACTTGCCCTGTCTTTATTGACCCAGACCTTTTCCCACCTACCCCATTCACCTAGCATTCTACAAAGCGGTATTCTTTGGACCACTGCCTTATGAGATGTTAACAGAATCTCCAAGGTAAAAGCATTTACTGCCCTATAATTTATGGAAATCATGTCTTCTCTATCAGGGACTCACAATGCACTAGAAAAAAATTGAAGATTATTCAGGAAAAAAATTCCTTATGCATGCTTACACCCAGTATTTGTGCAATTTATTTGAGTAGAAAACACACTTTACAGAGCCCCTATTGGAAAATACCCACTCTAGCCTTACTGCAGTGTAACATGAATATAAGGCCATAAACTTTGGAGGAAGATACACCTGGGTCCAAATCTTAGCTCTGCCATCAGCTTTTGTGTGAGCCCAGTTTCTTCCTTAAAAATTAGACACAATATTACTTACTGCCTAGGGTTATCATGAGGATTGAATGGAATGATGCACGTAAACATTAAAGCATCTTAATCATTAATTTTACCAGGCAGGACATTACCTACAAGAGCCTTACTTGCCAGTCTGATAAATGGGTTTGTGTCAGACATGATGAAGGAGAATCTGGGTGATCTTACTATTGCTTTTTGGGTTTACATCTAGGGCCAACCTTACCCACTGCGATGGCGTTCGGTGATCTGGGAAAGTCTGATTAAATTCATTCTGCCTGAACCTCACCTTCCAATATTGTACAGTATAAGCAACCCCAAGGTCCCACAGACTTTCCACCAGTCCCTACCTCAGTTGTCTGATGCTTTATTTAATCCACGCATCTTGGGAACACAGCTGGTAGCCAGAGCTGGCCTGCAGTAAAACACATAGAAATGAGCTAGGAAGGTTGGGAAATTTCCCTCTTCTTGTGAATCACGTGGAAGCATGCTCAACTATCTTCACATTGGTTAGAGACTCTGGTTTTGTAGTAGTCAGGGATTCAGGGTTTATTTTCTTCAGGTCTACATGGCTTTCACTTAGAATCTGAAGTTCCCAGTTTCGCTTCCCATCTTAAGAGACACCTTAGCCAGTTTAAGGGCACTTCTTTGACAGTCTCCATGATAATCCCATGAATCCTGAGTGAGCAACCAACAGACTCTGCCAGCAGGGAGGCCCATACCACTAACAAAAGATCGGCTCATACCTGGCACTTACATCAAAAGGTAAACTCATCAGCAGTGAATCATGCCAGCCTTTTAAATAAGTACAAGAGTTTTTTGTTCCTGGCCACAGGAGCTGTCCTGCCTGTAATTAAGTCATTTCTAACATCTGTCTAAGGCCCACAATGTCCCTAAGAGGAGTTTTGTCATCTCTATTTTGTAAATGAGTAAGAGACAGAACTCGCCCAGTACTTCTTGGGCTACTTAAACTAAAGCTGTCTTGTTTTTCAATGACCAGCATAAATAAGAAGGGAAGAAGGGAAGAAGGAAGGAAGGGAAGAAGGGAGGAAGGGAGGAAGGAAGGAAAAAGAAGGGAGGGAGGGAAGGAGAAGAAAACGGTGGTTAGATGGCATGTAAGGGACTTAAGGTCTCAGGCTTGTATTATTTCACAGAGGATTTAAAAAATGATACCTGCTACTATTACCCCCTCCCACCCTATCAGCAGAATCTGAGACAAGACCACATTTTCTTGGAATGTGAGAACAGTTAGCAACCTAGACTGGCATTCCCCCAGGGTCCCCCTCTTTCTCATTTCAACTCAGGCTAGTGTGTCCCAGATGTAGAAACCACAGGACAAGTCCATGGCACCCTGCCGGACACCCCCTACCGCCAGCCTTCTTTCCTTCTTTACCACAACAGATGTTTATTCATCTCAAATGATTTCTGAGGCTCTTGAAAGCAAACCTTTCATCCTTGGCACTTTTTGAGCTATATAATATGGATAAAGTATTAACACGGATAAACCATAAAAATATATGTATGCAGTTTAGAGAAGATAATGTATTTTCAAGTGAAGGCAAATGATTTGCACTGAGCAAAAATTAAATATTTTTGCTTGATTCATTCTAACTATTCAAAACCAGAAAGGGGTGCCTGATAGTTTATGGGAGGGAAGGAAATAAATAATTCTCAGGCACAGCTGTCCAGAGCAGCGTCTTATAGCTGACTCACCAATTCTTTAAAGGCTGACTGTGTTGATATTAAGGAGATAATGCAAAACTATTAACTGAGCTGCTGAATATCAGCTCTGACTAACGTGACTGATGACATTCTAGAAGGGCAATTGCATTTCAAGGGACCTTGAGGACTGAGCTCTGCTTTAAGGAATAACACTGCACTTTATCAAAGGGAGAGCAGGTGTCTCCCTGATGCGTCACTACAGTGTGACACACAAGTTCTTAACTGACTCACTGTCGGCTTAGTTGTGCTTTTCACAGGCAGCGAAGTGGGATGGCCTCAGACCCAGGTTAGGGAATGACAAACAGTGGCTCACGGCCAGGACGGGCTTGCGGCAACCTGCTCCACCTCCAGCTCCTTTCTCAAGCCTCATTGTTCTCTACACATAAAAGGGCTGGCAAGTCTGAACCCAGGTTTAAAAGTAGCATCTCTGAACCTATGATCATTTTTCTCTAGGAGCTAAATGAGTCCCGCTGCTGCATTACCAATAATTCATTAATGAAAACACTAGAAAATTGATTTACACTTGGATGCTTTGGGGGGACTCTGTTATTTGTTTTATGATCTCCATACATTTCCCAGGGGTGCTGGTCCCTTGTTCATTCAAACATAAAATATCAATGGCCACCATTTATTAAGCATTTGCTATGTGACAAGTGGCTTATCTGCAGTTTTTATTCAATGCTACTGTTACTTCAAACAGCAAACGGTGGAGTAGAATGTACCTGACTGTGTTTTACAGATAAGGAAAACAAAGCCGAGAGCAGTGAATTATTAGCAATATCTCACAGCTAATGAATGAGATTCACATAGAACCCTTTCTGACTCCAAAAGATGTCCTCCCAGGGCCTTGATGCCTGCCAAGCCCACCCAGGAGTAGCCCACCTGCCATCCAACCTTCCTGCAGGCAGCTCTTGTTTAATTTCTTGCCTCTTCTGTAAAAAGGTTTTGGCCTTGCAGCATATCTCCAGAATGTTCCACCTTGTTATTCAAATTCAGAAGGAAACCAAGAGAGGTAAGATCTTAATCCACCAAAAATAGTCAAAAAGTTTCCTCTGTAAGTGCAGCAACAAAACAAAACGAAACATTGCAAAGGGACTTAGAAGAAAGAAACCATATACAGCAGATTTTTAATAAAGTACTTGCTGTAAAAACATCTTGTAAGCTTGGAAGGCTTTAAAGACCAATCTAAATTAGTAGACGTTTTAGGGAAACTTTTTTAATGAAATAAAAAGGATAAGCCGTAATTAGCACTTCATTTGTATGCATGAAAATGTATTTAAACTGTATTTTCCTCTTAAGCAGTTTATCATACCTGTTACATATTACTGTACATGCTTGTTCACATGCATTAATATTTGCTTTCATGTAAACCTAGTTTCACAGAAACTCAGTGACTCTTGACTTTAGATAAATACCATCACAAAAGGACATTTAAAAAAAAAAAAAAAAAACAGTTGATATGCCAACTGACCTTCATTTTTTTCTCACCAGCAGTAGAAAGAGAAAGATAATGTGGCACACTCTGAAGGAAACAAATCCTAGAGGGAACAAGGGTCTAAAGACTTGTTGGAGAGCAACAGTTTCTGTGTTTGAAACAATGAAAGAGAAGAGAAAATTTGCAAGACAAGCTTCAGTTTCCCATGGTCAGGGAGATAATAAGCGTTGTGGGATGGGGGCGGGGAGGCACGGGGGCGGGGGCAGAGCCCAGGCAGGATCAAAGAAGACGGGTGGGGAAAATTGCTAAATCATCTGATCACCTGCCGGAATATTGCAATCTTGCTCTTTAAAACGATTATACTATTAAAATAGATACATAGCAATTGGAGGTTAGATGCTAACTTATGCCAGCGTGGAGAGGCCACCTCATCCACCACCACGGCTGACTGCACTACGCGCGGGGTGAAAGCCCCAACGCCGTGAAGTCTCAGCTATGGAATCGCAGGCCCAGCCAACCAAAGGGAATTAAAAAAAAAAAAAAATCTACAAAATAGTGATAAGCCTCGCATCTTTTCTGCTTAACCTTTCTTCCTTATTTCTTTCTTCTGACGTAAACAGGAATCTGATCAACTGTTGTGAATTAAAATGCCTTTATGATGCATTAAAAGTCAATTTGTCCGTATGGCGGTTTCTCAGAAAGTTAAGTACAGAATTATCATATGACCCGGCAATCCCGCTACTAGGTTTATACCCAGAAGACCTGAAAGCAGGGACTCATGGAGATATTTGCACACTGATGTCCATGGCAGCATTATTCACAATTGCCAAAAGATGCGAGCAACCCAAGTGGATAAACAAAATGTTGCGTATACATATGATGGAATGTTATTCAGCTGTAAAAAGGAATGAAATCCTGATTTATGCAACAACATGGATAAAACTTGAAGACATCAGGTTGCATGAAATAAGCCAGACATAAAAGGACAAATGTATGATCTCACTGATATGAAATAATTAGAATAAGCAAACTCATAGAGTTAGAATTTGGATATAGGTCACCAAAAGCTGGGTTGGGGGTACAGAATGGGGAGTTGATGCTTCATTTGTGCAGAATTTCTATTTAGGTTGCTTGTAAAGTTTTGGTAATGGATGGTGATGATGGTGGCACAACATTGTGAATGTAATTAACGGCACTGAATTCAGTATGTGAATGTGGTTAAAAAGGGACATATCAGGTCATATATGTTACCAGAATAAAAATCACAGGATAAAACATATGTCTGGGTAACACAGTGAACCTTATTGTAAATGACGGGCTATACTTAATAGTACAGGTATAAAAATAGTCTTGAAACCAAAAAAAAGAACTGTCAGTTTTATGGATTAAGCTTGAGTTGGGGAATATAAATGAAATTAGCTTAATCCACAGGACATACAAGAGAGATAGTTTAGAAAATGTAAGCTAATGAAGAAAATTAAATTATTCCTTGTTTAAGTTTAGCATCCTTAACAAGTCTGAGATTTTCTAATAAAATATCAGATTTTTACACGAGTCGGTTGATGATTCAGCAAAGTCTTAGGGATGTGATTTCTGCCTTTTAGAAGCAATTCACTTGGAGGCTGTGATTTTTTGTCAAGAGCTGGCAGAAAGAGCTGGCAATCAGGCTCTTTCTATCATCTTCTCTTCTATAGACACAAGAGGAAGAAGATAAAGTAGCTCCAGGCATTAAGTAAATGTTTTAGGGCCTGTGGTAAATCGCTGGTGGGCTTGTGAATCTTCAAGGACAAAAAATAGGTGACCATTGGACTGATGAGTCCATTCTGCCCTCCCAAGTCTAGTATCAGTTTCCTCATCTGGAGAGGAAAGAGCTAGCTGAGAAGATAATCAAGGAGTTCACCAACAGCTTGGGCATAGTAGATCAAACCAAGGTTTGAAACTGTGACTACTTAGCCAAGCTAGTTAGCTAGGTTTTGATATGTGGTGAAATCTGGTTAACTGGTTAGTAATCACTGACTTGCAAAGTAATTAATATATGTGTTAGGTTTTAACCCCATACCTAGATTTATGCAGGCAGGCTCGAAACTTGAAGGATTCAGCGTCCTGGTTTGCTTATGCTGCCGTCATGCAAAATACCAGAAATTGATTGGCTTTTATAAACGGGGTTTATTTGGTTACAAAGTTAGAGTCTTAAGGCCATAAAGTGTCCAAGGTAAGGCATCAACAGCAGGATACCTTCACTGAAGGATCACTGATGGCATCCGAAAATCTGTTAGCTGGGAAGGCACGTGGCTGGCATCTGCTTGCTCCCAGGTTGTGTTTCAAAATGACATTCTCCAAACTGTCAGTGTCAGCTTCCAACAGCTGTCTTCAAAATGTGTCTCTCAGCTGCTCTCTCCAAAATTTCACTCTCAGTTGCCCTCTGTTCCTTCTGTTTGTCAGCACATTTATATGGCTCCAGTGATTTAATTCAGACCCACCCTGAATGGGTGGGGTAACATCTCCATGGAAATTATCCACAAAGTTCTTGTCCGCAGTTGGTTGAATCACATCTCCGTGGAAACATTTAATCAAAGGATTGCAACCTAATCAATACTAATATGTCTGCCCCCACAAGATTGCATCAAAGAACATGGCATTTTGGGGGGATATAATACATCCAAACTGGCACATTCAGTAAACATAGGTGTAGAAGTTTAATATTGTAAAGTAAGAGGAAGCCTTATAAATACAAGGAATAGAATCCTTCATTCTGCTGGGTGTCACTGAAGAAATTATATCCCATGCATTGATTCTCAAACTCAGCTGCAGAATACCTGAGGAGCTGCGAGATTCCTGACACCCAAGCCCCACCCGGACCCACTTAAACAGACTATTCTGGGATGATGGGCATGCAAGGATATCTCATATTTTGATTCCCCAGGTGATTCCACTCTCCAGGCAAGGTTGGGGCCCCATGCTCCTCACAGTTGTCAAGAAGGTCAAGCACAGCTATGACAGTGGTCCACTCTGCCACTCAGGCTGCAATGACAATCTACCAAGAATTATTCTGTAGTTTATTTTGCAGTTCAAAAAAAAAAAAGAGAGAGAGAGAAAAAGACGTATCATCACCAAGAATGCAGGCTATACTCACTTGTTCCTCCTGCCCCCCCCCATGGCAACTGTGAAACTGTCTCACCAGAAATAATTACCAAACTGACACCCAAAAAGTTCTCACCCCTTTGGTTTCCATGACCAGTCAGCAATCTCCTGAACTGCTGGGTTTGGTCACAGAAAATAAGAAACTGGTGTCAGTAAGCAAAGAGGGAGTGAGAGAGCCAGCCCACGGCACAAAGGAGTGTCTCTAAACTTCAAAGACACTGCAGTGACCTCTAGCAAGAACCCAGAGCTCAACTCTGCTCCAAGCCCTCCCACGGGAACCGGCATTTTCCAGGGTGCTTGACATCTCATCTCTGGAAAATCTAGGGGCTCCTCTCTTTGCAGAATACATATACTCAGCCACGGGCTGAGCACTGGGGTAACTAGAACTCAAAAAGTCCCATAAGCAAAAGGGGGCCATAGAGGCTCAAGATGAGAGTGGAAGAAGGACTAATGACCATGTGATTAATTCAAAAACACCAAGAAAATTGGCATTCCTAGCCACATGACACTATTATTTTAGCAAATGGAGAGTACATTATACTGACATAGCACTTATCTCAAGGAAACATCAGGTAATGCGTCTTTCCAACACTTTGATGAGCTATTTAAGGATCAAGAATGGTCTCTTCTTAAGTAAAAAAAATAAATAAAACCTATGACATGCACAAGCACCTGATTTCGGTCAAGTGTGTCTTCCTTTTCTGTCTTCCGCTGTGGACAGGTTCCTCCAGATGTCAAGGCCAACCCAAAGGTGAAGAGAGGGATTTTGCCAGGGAGACACCCTCCCTCAGCCTCGTTGCCCAAGACTCTTAGACCAAGGCAAGTGGGGTCCATGCTCCAAATTGGGAGGGTGAGGATGAGAGCCCCCACAAAGGATGGCAGTGCACCACGGGAAATCAGTTCAAGGTTACTGCAGATGGTGCATGGCCTATGGGAGCTGACAAATAGTGGAGTGCTGTATTATTGAAAAGGGTCTGGTTAAATGAGATACCAGTGGGCAGAGACTAACCCCCAGGAAGGTAGCGTCCTATTTCTGAGCACCTAATCTCAGGGAATATTGAATATCTCATGACTGACCTACATGGCACCCCCCAAAGTTGTGCAGAGCACAGCAGACTTGTGTATCCCAAGGAAATAATTCTAACATAGGAAGAGCAGTGGAAAGTTGAAATGACAACAAGTTTCCAGCAATAAGGGACTGGGGAAATGAACAAAATGTTATGCATCAACTCAGCAGAAAAATGTGAAGCCATTGAAAAGGATGTTTATGAAGATAACACAATATCATACAAATATGTTTATTGGACAGTAAATAAATCAAACAGGATGTAAAATTTATGTGCTGTGAGTATGATAGTATAAAAATGAACAAAGCTCTCCAAAATAAGAGACACTGAGCCAGATGAAAGAGACCAACTCAGGAGCTGGAACAAAATTGGGGTGGTGCCAAGATGGGTGACCTTTTTTTCTTTTCTCAGTGCTTCTAACAGGTTCATATAAATGTTGGGGGTGGGGGTGGAGGGGGAGGTATTGGCAGTTGCATGGTGTTCTTGGCCATCCTTCGGTGCTCAGGGACCCCCAGCCAGCCCCAGAGCCCACTGGAGCACTTCCAGGGCTGGGGACACCAGGACCGGGCAGGGCAAGAGAAAAATCCTGTACAGCCCAGTGCAGCCTGGGCTACCCAATAAATCCCCCAGGCAAGCTTTGAAAATTACCGATGGCCTGACCAGCCCAGACCAATTAACTTCAAATTTCTGGGGCCAGGGGGGTCTCAGGCTTTGGTAACCTTTTGCTTCTCTCCAGGTAGGCCTAAGGAGCAGCCAGTGTTGAGGATCTGGAATCTGTGGGCGGAATTCCGCCTCAAGAGCCGTCCTGGGGAGAAAGCTATACTTTGTGGAAGACGGGCGGATTTCTGAGATGATTTAGGTTTATTTTAATTTGGAAAAAAGAGCTTGGGTTTGGTGCCAGTTGTTGTCATTGTTTAAACTTTAATACAGTAGCAGGGTCTCTCTTTAGTCAGAGGGGAATATGAGCCCCCCCCCACTACCCCCATCCCTCCTACAACTCCCACCTCCGCCACCCCAGGGACCCACTTCTACCTCATGCCCCCTATTTCTTTGCACTGCTCAACGTAAATTGCAACTCTCAACACTGCCAACTTATTTTATGCATGTGACAGATGTCTTGATTTAGACAGATGTCATGTTTAGGCATGAAATATTCTGCAGAATGGCCTACATCTATTTACTATATTCCATTTCCTCTGTGAAGATTATTTTATTACTGAATGGAGAAAGGTTTAAGTAAACTGCATTTGGTTGTGGGCTTTTAAATCAAAATGAGAGGTATTAATCTATTTCATATTCCTATATTTATTTCAAAAAAAGTTATATTGGTAATAAGTCTTCCCCATCTCTTCTCCATAAGGTTTTATTCCAGCCATGTAACAAACCGCACTGTAATGTTTTTAAAAATATTTGCATCATGTATTCAAAATATTTCTTGACAATCATTGTCAGCACAGGAATTGGGTAGCTCGGCCTGTTGGACATTCTTTTAGCCCCAGTGTTGAGAAAGTCCTTCCCCCAAAGAAGCTTCATGTCTGGAATTTGTCTTTCTTTCCACCCAGGGGAAGTTGTTCCTAGATCTGATACTGGGAGGCCCTGCAAACAACCAGCATCTATGCAAAGCTGCCTCAGGGAAACTCCTGATTCTCCTTGTCCAGAAGGCATCATTTACACCTCAAGGTGCAAAATGAAAAATCCCCATTAGAAAGTCAGCCCCTAATAGCAAAACAGCAGCCTACATTCTCATTTAATTTTCAGCAGTAAGACTTTTTCAGGCCTTTAGGTAGAACAGTCTCCTTTGCAGGACAAAGAAGTCAATAATTAAAAAACAAAACAAAAGAGATCTCAGTAAAAATATGGAATTTTCGTCTCATTTTACTCTTTAAGAATTTGAAACCGTTCATCTAAACGGCCAAATAAAATAATTGACCTAGTTTATTTCTTCAATTTTTTTTTATTAGAGCAATTGCAGGTTTATAGAAAAACCATAGAGAAAGTATAGAGTTCCCACACACATACACAGGCAGTTTTCCCTATTACTGACATTTTGCATTAGCATAACTTTGTTACAATTGATGAACCAATATTACTATAATTATACTATTAACTAAAGCCCATAGTTTACATTAGGGTTCACTCTTTGTGTTGTACCTTTCTATGGTTTTCTTAAAAAATTTTATTTTGGTAACATATATACAACCCAAAATTTCCCATTTTAACCACTTTCAAATATACAGTTCAGTTAATTACATTCACTACTTTGTGCTACCCTCACCCCCATCCATTACCAAAACTTTTCTGTCACCTCAAACCGAAACTCTGTACCATTTAATCACTAACTCCCATTCACCACCCCCATCCCTGCCCCTTGGTAACCTGTATTCTAATCTCTGGCTCCATAAATTTGCATAATAAAATTATTTTATATCAGTGAGATCATCCAGTGGTTGTCCTTTTGTGCCTGGCTTATTTCACTCAACAGGACGTCTTCAGGATGTATCACCTGGTTTATTTTTTATCTAGACCTATAGAGAAGGATGCATTTTTAGTCTGGGGTCCATGGATTAAATTTGGAGGGAGAGAATGTGTGAACATGGATGGGGAAAACCCATCTTTATTTTCACCAATTTCTAACTGAACTTTGGTACTGACCTCAGTTATGAATGTGGTCAACAAGCCACAGTGACATTAGCAGAAGTTGCCGTCTTGCAGCCATAGAAATCTCAGATCTTTTCATGACACATCACAGTTGTTGCAGATGAACATGTGTGATTGGTTTCCTTCGATACAGTGAGTATTTTGTACACATTTAAAAATATTATTCTGAGAAGGGGTCCATAACTTCATATCACCAAGTAAGTCCACGGTTTGAAAAAGGTAAAAATAAATCATAATAAACAAACTACTGTAGGACAGAAACACTGTACACTCAGGCATCACACATGGTTGCATCCCTTGAAGTCTGAGAATGCACAAATCTTGAAGGAACTCACAGCACAGTTTCCTTTTCAAAGTATTGTCATACTTTGTTCTATTCTCACTGCAACCCTACCAGGGAGTCAAAACAAACCTAGAGCAGATTTTATTACCCTCAGAGACCCAAAGCACAGAGAGGTGCAGTGATTTAGCCAAAGTCACACAGCTGTTGAGCGGCGAAGCGAGAATTTGCCTCCTTTGCCTGAAGTTCTCCTCACCAGATCTTCGGCCTCCTCCCAGGTGGAGGTGGCAGAAGCTGGGTCTTTCTGTCTTTCCATCTGTTGTGCAACCCCATCATCTGAACCTGATCCTCTTATGTTACAGTTATCTGAGAGCTGGGATTGGCAGTTCCTCCAAGCTGGGCGGTTTTACCACCTCAGTACACGGGGACAGAGGCAGCCCTGCTGGTTTTCTGGGGAGAACCAGAACAGCCCATTTCAGAGACGTATCTGCTGAGTGGATCTAGCTGGAAAACTTAAGTGTGCTAATGAGTTTGCACCAAAAAGGGAGAAGGATTCAGCTGTTCATGAAATGGTCTGGCCAAAAGGGAGAGAGGAGAGAGAAGAGGCAGCAATGACAGGGAGAACAGAGGGCAAAGGGGAGGAAAAGGGTGGGTGAAACTGAGGGGGCAAGGAACAGGAGAACACAAGGAGGGCACAAAAGAATGTACAAGTCAGAAAAAGGCCAAACTGAAGCTTTAAGCTGGTACCTGGAGCTGGGGAAGAAGGAAAGGGCAAGGGGAGGTGGTGTGGGAGAAGGAGTAGGTATCAGAAGGCACTTGAATCTGTGTGCCCAAGTTGCTATATCTCTGGGGTCACTTTTTGTTTTGTTTTTGTTTTTTTATTGTGGAAACATATATAAAACCCCCATTTTCCCATGCTAACCATTTTTCAGTATGCTTTCCAATCATAAAGCCCATTCATCTGTACATGAAGTCTTTCTGGTTGCCTTCATGCTCAGAGCAATTATCTTCCTGTGTTTCTTGGGAAAAGGGCTTTAGATGCTGGGCACAAATCCCAGCTCACGGTCTCCAGGCTAGGGGCCCGAGAGCTTCAGCCTCAGTTTCCCCATCTGTAAGGGCCCAGCACCTCAGACAAAGAGGACAGTGGGAGATGCTAGAAAGAGTCAGAAAGCCCCATATATCTCCAAGGCCGGTTGCCTCACCTGTCTCTATTTTGCACAAATGTCATCTTATCAGGGAGGCTTTCTCTAAACAACACATTAAACGTGGAACGCCGGCTTCCCTGCCCTTGCCGACTCCCTCTCACCTTTGCTCTCCTTTATTGTTTTCTCCAGAGCACTTGACTCCATCTGACATGCTAGGCAGTAAACATAACTCAGTTTTTCAACTGAACAGTTCCCATGCCTGTCTGCTAAATGCAAGTGCATAACTGCAGATATTTTCAGTCTTGTATTCACTGCTGTGACCCCATGCCTGGAATCTCGCCTTGCTCAGAGACCACTCTCATTTATGCACTGAGGGAACCGATTGATGAAACCAAAGTGCCAGGCACACCATTAGCAGTTGCTGCTGCTTTCCTTGCGTATAAACTCCGATGTCCCTACCCTCAACATCAAACTTGGCAACAGAGCAGAGAAGGGAGACGTCTGCTGCAGCTTGTCCCCTCATATGAGCAGCCAGACTTTGCAGGGGCCCCCGGGGTTTGGGAATCTGAAAAGAAGAGGCCTGGTTTGCCACTTGAAGCAGGGACACTCTTCAAGATCTCTCTGGACCCTTCCATGCTCCAAGCCGGGCGTGATGATCCTCTGGCTGGCCTGTCAGACTGAGCAGACATTCTTTTTTTACGCAACCATGTTTGTGGTGGGCTCTCCTGTCTGGTATCTGGGACATCTGCCGGAAATAAGGCACCGTCTGTGGGATTCCACAGCCATCTGAGCTGGCGCCCTGCTGCCGTTGGCTGAAGCCACAGCCTGAGCCCGCATCTCAAGCACCAGGGGGTAAAAAAGGCAGCTTGGCCCAGGCCATCAATCAACTCTGGTGTTTCCATCCTGGGTGAATCTTCTGCAAAAATAAAGTCAAAAAGCCCCGTCTAGAATGCCCTCCCCGGGAGGCGAGCAGGGGCTTTGCCTGCGGTGAGCAAGGCTGTGGACCTCAGCATCTGGGTTTCCTAATTATAGGAGGACTGGGGTTCAAATGTATCCCAGACAAGCCGAGATGTGTGGATCTGTGGGGCCTTTTAACTGTCGTTCTCACCGCCCGCTTCCTCACAGCAACAAGATAAAAATATAAACTTCCCTGTGCCTCAACGAGCTTTCCCACACCTGTAAAAACTGATTTTTTCTTTTTTACCTTTTTCTTGAGGATTAATTTTAGATTTCAAATTGATCAGTACCACATCCTCATTCTTAAAGGAGATTCCTTTGACCTAAAGAACAATTCTTTTTTTTTTTTTTTTAACTCTTCATGCTGATAAAAGGCCCTAAAAAGACTAATTTCTTGGGGGAAAGAAATAGGTATTGGTGAATATATTGGAAAAATAACATTTTCTTTCGGTATCTTTTACCCAGGGAGCTTCACTGTCTGTTTTGGTGGTCCTTCCTTTCATATTTTCTAGACTAAGTGTTGGGGTGTGGCCAGTGGAGAGTGGGGAGTCACTGAAGGTGTCTGAATGGAGCAGTAGAGACCCAAAGGGGAATTCTAAAGGAGTTGGGGAGTAGAGCCAAGGGTGCATTGGGCCAGAATGATGTGCAAGCAGAAGGAGGAAGGAAGGCCTCAGTGGGGCCTGATGAAGGCAAGCCTAGAGTGAACCTGAAGCCTTGACGAGAGAGAGGGACCCCAACAGTTAACACAGTTAACACGGAGCAGAGTAGACCCAGGCACGGGAAGGCAACTAGGGGATGAATCAAAGATGCCATGTGTTTCAAATGATGGGAGCACAGAGAACGGTAGTGACAATTCTTAAAACAGAAAAGTCCAAAAGGAGATGGAATTAGTAAGGAAGATGACATATTTGTTTGGGGAATTCCTGAGCTTGAGATGAAGGTGAAAACACTGAGCTCGAGAGGAAGAGTTGACACCGGACAAGTTTTCTAAGGAAGTGAATATTGAAAAATAGGATCAAAATGGTATGCCATGCTCACACACTTACGTCCTTCCTTCCCCAAATCTTTGGAGATAACAAGAAAGATTGACTTGCCAAAAAAAATCCATAAGAGGCAACAGAAAGTAAGAAATGCTATCATAAGGAAGCCAGAAATGATAGGTAATTCCTGTAAGATAGAGTGAAAAAGAGAACCATGTTGATGGGTTGGGATGGGGATGGGGGACAGAAATAACAGCAACCCAGACATGTGGAAAGGACAGGGGCTGTAGATGAGAGATGGGTACTGGGATGGAAGATCTTGATCAGCATCAGGGTGATGGAGTAGGGAGTCTTCGTCAGAGTAGCTGGTCCAAATAGTTGTTCCTTCTGTCCCTCTGGGCTGAGCGGTGGCTGAAGCAGATTTTCCCACCCCAGGCCACAAAGATAAAGAGGGTCAGACCCCAGAAGAAGCAGAAAGGTCCCACCCCAAAAAATAAGCTATTATTTCACTTAACCCAACCAAATATCCCCCACCCCCACCCCCATCCCCAATCAACGGAGGTCTCACTGGTGGGAGACCAGGGCTTCTCAAATTCAAATCAAAGAAGGGTTGACAATTGATGATAATCACCACGACCCTGAGAGAAATTAAAGTTATGAAAAAGCTGCACTAACGCCACAAATGATCCAACAGCCGAGACAATGGAATCAACAGCAAAACATAATAGGCATTAAAATTCCCTTCATTAATATCCTCAGCAAAAATTCAAGAAGATATTATATACATGAAGCAGTAGCAGGTGTTACATTGTGGTGGGTGAACTTCTGTGCTCAGAGATCACCCTCTCCATTCATATCCACACCGTCCTCTCTTTCTCCCTCTTGCCCCCTCTCTGTCTTGCATCATCAAATTCCCTCCTCTTCAGTGGTGTATCTCAACCAGCCTGTGAGATAGCACACCCACCATCTTAAAAGGAAAAGCTCACCTTTTATCTAAATTCCCCTCTAGCTTCAACCCCATTTCTCTGCATCCTATCAAGGGAAAACTCTAAAAATGAATCTTGCTGTCTCTGCTCTCCATTTCCCATTTTCTCTCGAGCCCGCTCCAGCCAGGCTTTCATCCCCATCACTCCACTGAAATTAGTATTGTCAAGATAACGTTGACCTCACCGTGCCAAGCCCAGTGTTGGAACCAGAGAATCACTCTTTTCTCCTTAATACTGTTTCTGACTTGGCTTCTAAAACCCTCACTCCAATGGCTGTCCTCCCCGCTCGCCAACTTCTTCCCAGGCTGTCTTCATCCCAGTTCCCAAATGCTAACCTGACCCAGGTCTCACTAGTCATTGGCCCTCTCTTCTCCTCTCCTTACAGCTCTCCCTAGATGACTTTAAAGTCCATATGTGCTTTGACGGTGTTCAAATCTTTATCTCCAGAACAATCTCTCCTGAATTTCAAACTCCACATTTTTAATTTGATGTCCAATTGGTGACACAAGCATATCCAAAATGAAGCCTGTTTTCTACTCAGTTCCATCCTGCTTCCCCTCCACTCTTCCCCCACACTGAATGGAACATATCTGCTTAAGCTAAAAACCCTGGAGACCTCCTTAATTTCCTCCTCCTTCCACATTCCAATACCACTTAATCCTGGACCTCTGCAGTGGTCGATGTGCTGACTTGTCTCAGTTCCCACTCAGCAGCCAAAAGGAGCTTCTTAAAAGCTGAATTAGATTAAATCACTTCCTAGTGCAGACCCTTCAGAGATTCCTCTTACACTTCGGCTTGAAGCTCCCCCTCCCCATGGCTACAAGGCACCACACAGCACAGCCTCTGCCCTATCTCCATCTCATATCCTCCTTGCCTCACTCTCTCCACTCCAGCCACAAGGTCTCCTGATGTTCCTGGAATGCACTGAGCACACTCCCCATCAGAGCCTTGACACGCTTGTCCCCTCTGTCTGGAGTGTCCCCCACCCCCAGACACTCTTGCTCACCTCACCTCTATCATCTAGATGTCTCCCCTAGCTCTCTATTTAACACAGCCCCACATCCATCCTTTCACCCTTCACTTTGATTTATTTTTCTCCAGAGCACCTACCCTTACCTGTTGTCATTTGTTTCTTGACAGCTCCTCAAGGAACTGTCACTTCATTTCATTTATTCCCCATGTCCTTAGAACATGTAGAGTGAGAAAGGAAGCATAACTACAGTTTGCTTTTCTCTTTCCTGCCTTTTGTTGTCTTGATCAAGTTCCTTTTATTCTTTTTTTAATGTATATTTTATTTTGAGACAGTTTTAGACTTAACAGAAGAGTTGCCAAAATGTACAAAGAGATCCCATATAGTCTTCACCCCCCTTCCCTTTATGTTAACACCTTACAGAAGTCATCTCATGTCAATGTCAAACCAATGTTAGTGGGTGAATACTATTTTTACCCCCACTTCACAGATAAGGAAAAATGAGGCACACTGGGGTTAAATAACATGCCTTGGTTCACACAACTAGTAAATGAAATAGCTTAAGGTTTGAACCTGGGTAATCAATTTGGGGGATTCTGGAATCTCTTTTATTCATAGCTGCCCTACATCAGCAATGAGCACACCCCAACTGGACCCATAACTTGCTCCCTGAATTTAAATCTTGTATTATCATCTAACAGTTTGGGCCTTCAGAGACGTTGCTGAGCTCCAATCAAAATGATGTGCCAAAGCATCGCTTAAAGGAAGAACTGGAGCAAATTATATTCACAATTCCTCTTAGAGCGAGCACTGGGCGTCATTTTGGAAGGATTGTCCTGAGCAGTTGCTCCCGGAGGCATGTGAGCATACAGAGAAACAAATGGTGAGGATGTGAGAAGAGTGAGACTGTGGAGCATGCAGGGGCTTGCAAGTGTGAAGCTGAGTGAAACTGCCCTGGACATTGGACAAGTGGCTGCAAGTGCCAGACAAGAGCCTCCTCCTCTGTCCTTCTCCCTGGTGGAGCTGAAGCTTCCTCCAAATGCATGCTGGACACACAGTCCCAGAGGATCCTATGCATTTAGTCCAGTCCTTAGTCCAGATGTTCTATTGTCTGTTGATGTCCACACCAGCCCCTGGTGCTGTCAGTGTCTCTCTTTTATGGGGAAGAGCACAGTCTTCTCCTTAAGTGTGGTTTTCTGTAAAGATCTGCATGGATGCCCACTCTTCTCTGGCCATCTGATAGTCCTTCCCAAATGGGTTACCTTTTGGGACTCCAACCCTTGTCCTGGGTGATGTTTCACACACTTGGATTGAGTAAAATTATTTCCCTTCTCTGCTTCTTCATACACGTGATTTCTGTCTGAATGTGTAGAAAACAATGATCTCATCCACTCATTGCCCTGGCAGTCAGGACTTGCCCTGACAGATCCAAAATCCAGCTATGTTTCTCCCTCAGTTACAATATGATGTAAGGGACGATCTGTTTTTAAACTGCCTTAGGGTAGAAGACAATGAGAAGCAACAATTTTGGTTTAGTTTTTTTTTTCCACTTTGTTAACGGGGATTCATTTTTATAAAACTATATTGGGAATATAGAAATAGAAGCCAAGAAGGGAAATATGTTGTCACTGATAATTTGGGTTTGATCCTGAGCACATGCTTTCCTATTTCATGTAGTCTCAAAACTCATTACCAACTGTATACATTGCTTGCCTCCTCCAGTTTTCTTGTACATGAAAAAATATTTTTCTCTACATTTCTCTTTCTTTGCTGGTTTCCTATTTCTTGACACTCTTCTTGTTGGCAGAGTCATCATTTTCCCCCAACCTATCCAATTATTCTGTGGCATTATTGGATGAATTTTCTTGATTCTTACCAAAGTAGAGACATTTTAAGCTAGGGTATTCTGGACAGAGTTCACACAAACATACACGCGCAAATGTACACATACACACAAACACACACATACACACCATAGACACCAATTACACACACACTACACATGTACACACAAACACACAACATGTACGCATGAATTTCACACAGATTTCCAAGCATCTCCAGCATCCCCTTGGCTTTATACAACCTATATCATGGTGCTTTCTGGAGTGTGAGTAGGGAATTGCCACTAGGCCCATCTAAGAGCCCAGATAAAAATATGGTCATCAGTTTCCCAGATCTCAAAACAGAACCCACAGTCTTGTAAATATAGGTGGACTTAAAAAGAAAATTGAATGAATTATTTAAGCTGAGTGTGAGAGCAGAAAGCCAAGGTATATGGTAAATGTTGGTTTTTCCATTCTCCATGTACATTCATGTGTACCATGTGGTACAGTCTCTAAACTGCTATGAGTTTTTGGAACACTGCAAGATATCTTTAATTTATTGTGGAAAAGCTTAAATATGCCACATTACTCTGAATGACAATCATCACAGGTTGAGTTCCCCAGGAAGCAGGCTCTGGATGGACGTTAAGAGGAAGGATGGTTTTTAAGGAGGGTTTCTTGGATTCACATCTATGGAAGAGAGGGGAGGAGACAGAATTGAGCAAGTCTTGGCCAGCCCCTCAGGGGAGTGCTGGAGCTAGAATGAAACTTCAAAGTTGTTGCAAGTTGGACCAAGATATGGGCAGCCCCCAAAAGGGGATGGCTTTGGATGTAGTGGCCATCTGCAGCTGAGGGAGTCCCGGGAGGGGCTGAGGGCTAGGGGCTAACTGCTGACCATACTCCCAGCAGCTGGGGGAGCAAGTACCTCCTTGCAGGAGGGATCTTCCCAGAACATCTCAGAATCCACCTTGGTGGTGCTGGCAGTTGCTTTATCAACAAACTTCACAGGAAGGAAAGTGGCAGTGTGGCCCCTGCTGTGCATAGATACTCATCCAAGAAAATGCCAGCAACCCTGAGCCGTGTGCATGATTGGTTTCATGGGTGTGCAACCTGCACGAGCACACAGGACCCTCTGCTCAGAAGGGTGCTGCACTTGGTTTAATGATCCATGCTCGCCATATTGAAATTCTCAATAATTTTGTATTTGAACTTGGGTTTTGTAAATGAAGTCTGATGGGACCTTGGAGCATGCATGTGAACAAAAGAGGTATTTGCACTACATGTGTTTGCTACCTCTGTTCACCCCATTCACATATAGTGTTCATGATGCCTCATGTACAGAGAGTTCAGTGAACTCATACTGTTTGGGAGTTCAACAGTATTCCAAGTAAGAACAAGATGAGAACGTTATGTCTGCAACTGAGTAAATGGGGCACTGACTCCCTTGAAAGGCTTTACATTCTGATGGAATCAGAACTGGCTTCAAATGCACAAAGAAGGCAGTGATCTTGTTTTCAAGAATCTTCCCTGTTGCAGCCTGCCTCAGAAATTCATTCCTTCTCATGGCCAAATAATATTCCATTGTATGTACCACATTTTGTTTATCCATTCATCTGTTGATGGAAAATTGGGTCATTTCTACCTTTTTGGCTATTGTGAATACTGCTGCTGTAGACATTGGTGTACAGGTATCTGTTTGAGACCCTGTTGGGTATATATCTAGGAGTGGAATTGCGGGGTCATATGGTAATTATATATCTAAGTTTTTGAGGACTTGCCATATCGCTTTCCACCGTGGCTGCCCCATTTTACATTCCCACCAGAAATGCACTATAGTTTCAATCTCTCCACATCCTCTCAAACATTTATTTTCCATGTTTTTAATAATCCTGTGGATGGGAAGTGGTATCTCGTTGTGATTTAGATGTGCATTTTTCTAATAGCTAATGAGATATAGCATCTTTTCATATGCTTATTGGCTATTTATATATCCTCTTTGGGAAAATGCCTACTCAACTTCTTGTCCATTTTTTAACTGGGTTGTTTGTCTTTTTTGTTGTTGCATTGTAAAAGTTCTTTATATATACTGGATATTAAGCCCTTATTCAATTTATGGCTTACAACCATTTCCTCCCATTTTGTAGGTTGCCTTTTCACTTTCTTTATAATGCTCTTTGGTGCACAAAAGTTTTAAATTTTGAAGAAGTTGAATTTATCTATTGTTTCTTTTGTTGCTTAGGTTTTGGTGTTATATCTAAGGATCCATTGCTGGATCCCAGGTCATGAAGAGTTGCCTTTTTATATTTGCATTTAAAAGTGGCATTGCACAATATAAAGATGAATGATAAAACTCATGCTAATAATTTAAATTTTTAATTTTTCTTTACTTAGAATGACATTAATAGTAAGTAAAAAACACCATAGCAAGTCAAGAGAGAGAGAACATGGAAGAAAAGATGAAGTTTTATAGTTTAGTATCTTTAACGGCACTTTTTTTCCTGCTGTTTGAACAGGGGTCCTGCATTTTCATTTGGCATTGGGCCCTACAAATTATGTAGTTGTTGCTGCCAGCCACCATAATATGAGAAAGCCAAGAAGCCACAGGGAGAAGTTGTATATTGGGTGTTCAAGTCAACAGCCTCAGTAAGAGCCAACATCAACCACCACATATATGATTGAGCAAGACTTCAGACCCAGCACTCCTTTGAGCAACTCCAAATGACACATGGAGCAGAAAAGAGCTCTCCCCACTGAACCATCTCCAAATTGCAGATTCATAGAAAAATAAATGATAGTTGGTGCTTTAAGTCACTAAGTTTGTGGTGTTTGTTATGCAGCATTAGAGAGAACTAGACCAGGTCCATTCTATGAGGCCCAGGACAGCCCTGTCAGGTCCCTGCCATTCTATATCAGTAAGGCATTTTCTCACCATCTAATCCTTTTCATTTCATAAGCCATCAGACTCCATATGGTCACAAAGATAATAAAATATGGTCTATTTCATATATTGAAGGTGCCCAAAAATTGGGCACCAAAAAAATCCCTGCTAATGTAAAAAACATAATAAGTAATCATGGTATCACATGACTACTGATTTAGTATACATTTGAAAATAATTTCAAGTGGGAATTTGATATATAGTATATTAATACATTATGTGTGAATATATTAATACATTAATAATTAATTTATAAGAGAATGGTGCTTAATATGGAAACATCCCATGAAGCTTCTGGTAGCCAATAATATTACTTCATATATCCTGGTAGGAAATGAATGCCGGGCACCTGGATTGAGTTAGAACCTAGTACAATTCCACATCATACAATTGTTGATCTCTGGTGTGCATGTCAACACAACATGAAGCCATGACAGTCTTTCTCAGGACTAATGAGTATCTCTCTGGTTTAATGGGATATTTTACCAAATTCTCAATTTTTATATGCAAAAGGATGAAGATATTGGACAGTAACAAGACAACAGCCACACATGATTAAAAGTGCAGGGACTTCACAGATGCTTTTCCACTTACAGTGTGTGGATTTGCTCTACAGGACACGAATAACTACGGCATGACAACAAGCATTACGAAAATATGCTCAGCAGAAAAATAAAGTAAGCAGACAAATTGCCATTACTTCTTTCTGTCCCACTTCAGCCTACAGAAACACAGCACCCCAGTTCTTTAGGAACATTTCCAGCAGCTCTCCAGAAATGATAATCAGATGCTAAGGTGGTTGGCAGGGGGATTAGTCAACTAGCTGCTGCAGATCAGAACACCTCCTTGGGTTTATTGCACAAAGCTCCCATGAAAGTTATGTTCATACCCTCCATTGTAACCTTTAACTTCTGTATATTCACAGAATGTGAAACCTGGAAGCAGGATGCTTTGCCCTGATCATTGTGTGCCTGAATTGTTATTCCTCAGTTTATCTCAGACACTTCAGAACCTGAGCACATCCTTGCTGATATAGAAAGAATTTTTCTCAACGGACTCTGTGGTAGATGCTATCTTACAAAAATGACCACAGCGACAAGTCCCAATTCAGGTTCTCCTGCAATATGATGGTCAGACCCTCTAACTGCATTGCACAACAGAATATAACAGAACGGACATTGTGCCACTGCAAATACTGTCCTTAACTTCCTGGAAGCTTTCACTTCCTGCCTCTTGAAAACCAACCGCCATGAAAAGAAGTATGATTATTCTGAGACCACCAGGCTATAAGAAGTCCTAGCCATGTTGAGATGCCCTGGAGGATGAGCTATCACATGGGGATAGAGAGAGACCAAGGAGCAGTACAAAGTCAACAGATATGTGAGGGAAGGAGCCATCTTGGAAGTGAGTCTTCAAGCCAGACACAGGTAGAGCAGAAGTAATCAGCCTCACAAAGCCCTTCCCAAAATTTCAGACCCAGAAGATCATGGGTCTGTCAGTTTTGAGGTTGCTTGTTAAATAGCAATAGATAACTTAAATGCAAGACTCCAATGAGTACCACAAATTTTGCAAACCCCAACTTTCTGAGAAGGATGCTACATGATAATCTATTAGACTCTGAGTGTTCTAAGGGAAGCAAGTAGACACTCTTAAATTTTCAAACTTGTGCTTTGTTTTAAAGAAATACTCATTGTTTGCACCCACTGCACTGGACACAAGTGCTATCTTAGAGTCAGGACTCCTATGAAAGAAATTTATTTGGTTTATAGCTAAGATGGACAATGCTTTCTGGACCAAAGATCCAAGCACATGGTTTGACAATAATAAATGTCATTAGGTGAAAAGGGAGCACTGCAATAGAAAATACAGAAATCACGTTAGTTAGGCTGAATATCTGTTTTTATGGATACATCTTGGACAACTTATTTAATCTCTCTAGGCCTCATTTTTCTAATCTTTATACTAGTAATAAAAATACTATCCCTTTTATAGGTAGTTAAGAGATTAAATGAAATAATTCACATAAAGTCTTCAGAGTATTTGGTACGTTGTAAAAGTGCTCCATTAATATTAACTAAGTACTATTTTTGTAGTTAATGTCTCTTTATATCCTCTTCACAGTTCCTTGAAAAGAGCAAGTGTTCAACAAATATTTGTTTATGGTAATTATACATATTTATTGGAATTATGGAGTATATTAGTTTCCTGTTGTTGTGTAACAAATTCCTATCAAGTTAGTAATTTCAAACAACATCCATTTATTATCTCACCATTCTGTGTAGGTCAGAAGTCAAGGTAGGCTCAACTGTTGGATCTCACAAGGCCAAAATCAAAGTGTTGGTTGGACAGGCTTTGAGGAAGAATTCACCTATTAGCTTATTCAGGATGATGGCAGAATTCAGGTCCTTACAATTGTATGACTGATATCCTCATTTTCTTGGTGTCTGTCAGGAGCCACTCTCAGCTCCTGGAGGCCACTTTTGTTCTTAATCTTGCAGTCCTCTCTAACTTCAAAGCCAGCAAGGATGCATCAAGACTTCTCACACTTGGAATCTCTCAGACTTCCTCTTCTGCTACCAACTGGAAAAACAAAACAAAACATAACAGAACTCTACTTTTAAAGGGCTCATGTGAATAGGCTAGGCTGACCCGGATAATCTCCCTATCTTAAAAGCAACTCCAGGTTCAATAAATTTCTAGGTGCAGTCACAGGATTCAGCATATAGTCATATTCATAGCTATGACTTATTACCTCAAAAGGATATGAAGCAAAATCAGCAAAAGGGAAAGGTGGATGGAGCAAAGTTTGGAAGAAACCAGGCTTGAGATCCCCAGCAATGAGTTGAGACAGCAGTTGTGAAATGTTGTCTAGCAGGGAAGCTCATTAGAGACTCAGGGCACAGGGATTTTATTGGGGGGCTGGTTATACAGGCTTTCCAAAAGGAAAGCAGGTGCTCAGAATAGACCACATTGTTTTCACAGTTTATGCACAGTGAGTCACCCTTATTATTTAGGGTGACTCAAATCCTAGTTTCCAGAAGCCAGCCAAGGGCTAACTTGGCAACAGACCTTTCTAAGGATATAGTCACAGACCTGCTATGTTAACTGTTTCCAATACAACTATCAAAAAAGACAGTGGAATCTCAGGGCTCAAGGTCCCCAACTTCATTGCATCTGTTCATATGTGCCTATGTTAAATACCAGGATCCTATTTCTTCCTTATCAATGCTCTACCTTTAACAGAAGAGTCATTGTGAGGCTTGGAATTCAAGTTGCATTGTAATTCAGACACTCGTAAGATGAGACTCTGGGTTTGTTGGTTGCCACTATAATTGATGGATGCTTCTGACATTTGGTAGAAAGGAAACAGGGATGCTAGACATTCCACAAAAGGACAAATTGCCCCTCATTTTTGCATGACTTCTGAAAGTCCATTTGGAGTTTTATAAATATCTGAGCCTATAACCTAAAACTCTTTCTATGTAAATACAAGCTATGTTTTTACATGAGTTAAAAATACATTGAAATTTCCAAAAACGCACCTTTTGTGTAAATTGAGAGATTATTCTCTATCTCTATTGGAACTTTACCAAGAGTGGTTCATCATTTTAGAAAATCACATTATTGATGATAAAACAACTTGTGACACCTGAGTAACAAAAGAAAACACCTGTCTCATCAATCTGCATGTGTGGCTGGGGCGGTTACAGAGTTTCACTCAGGTTTAAGGGGTGGAAATGCCTTACCTCTCAATGAAGAAATGTCAACATTCTGTTGAAAGAAGACCCTGTGGGATGGAATATATATTGGGGTGACTGCCTTTGGGAAATACAATCTGTCACAGCCCCCAAGCAAGGACTTGGGGTATAGCAATGACAGAAATATTTTAAAAAGACACATGTGAACTAAGAAAAAAAAGAATTTTAAAAAAATCTAAGATGCATAGAACTATAGCAGTAGCAAAGCTGAATATTGCTGGAATATTATAGCAAATCAGAATCACCCCAAATGTGTGATTCAGTTTATCTGGATTAACATCTTGAAAACAAAAATAGCCTTAGGGATTCTTTAAAGAGTGGCATCAGTATATTGTCTTGCAAGGGGATTTTGTGCAAAACTGAACTTTCATTTGGCAATTAAGTTCTGGTGTGTCTTTAAAAAAAAATAGTCACATTTACATTCATATCTTTTGGAAAAAACCATTTGTTTAGTCCTTAACCCTTAGTCTGGCCTCAGAGTCCTGGGGGAAATATTATGTGAAGTGTGTGTATGTGTATACAGAACAATGACAACAGCAAAAAAAAAAAAAACAAAAAGAAAAGTGTTCAATTGCTCAGTTGCTTGTAGCATAAGTAGTTTACATTGCTGGACAGTCTGACTGGCCAGGGACAACTAAGGCAATGCTTCACCATTCAGTAACTTCCTCTTCTTTAAAATGGATATTGAATACCTCAGCCCATGTCCCTATGGGACACTCAACTTCCCAAGCTCAGTGTCTGGAGTTTCGTAGACAATGCAAGTTTTCTAACTACAAAAGTGCAACATGATCTGCCAGTACCGTCTAATGGAATGATGTGGAAGAAGTGGATTGCCATGAAAGGCAACTGAGCACCAGGAAGAAGTGTTAGCCTTTGGAGTTTTGCTCAGCACACAGTAGGAACTCAATAAACTCTGGTGCATGAGTGAACCAACAACTCTCTACATGCTTAGTTTCTATTTTCTTTCCCAAAGCAGCAGAACACAGGGCTGGAACCATTCCCAGTGGGCTATGCCAGCCAGCAAGTTTTGGCGTGTGAGTTGAGAGAGCTGTTACGCTAAGAGCAATTCTGCCTTTTCTCCCTGGTGCAATTATCATCAGTATGATAGGCAAACCAAACAAATTCATTTTCAGATACTTTGCACTAAAGCAAACTGTTCATCCTCAAAGGAGTTTAGTTCTTGTTTACAATCTTGAGTTTGCATGATCTTACCTAGAAGCTATATGGATTGCAGCAACAGACCTGGAAAAGAAGCTAGGTCATTGAATCTTCAAGAGCTAAGCACAAGATGTGGCATTTTACTTCCAGCACACCAAACAAAGTCCAGGTATTTAAATTGCATTCTTCCCCATCCCTTTCTATCCTTCTGTTTGCAAGTGTCTTAGAAAAAAGGCAACATTAAAACAACGAGAAGCCCCTGCAGAGACCATGAGCCGACTGGTCACATATTGTAAATGCTTCCTGCATTTGTTTCTTCAGGTTCTCAGGGGCTCCCTTTCTGTTTCTTAGGGAAAAGCCTTCATTCTGTAGGTCTAATAGTGTGTGACTCTTGCAAGAAATCGCCAAAGAGACCACTACCATTTTGTAGCTATTGTGTATAAATTACTTGCCAACTGTGAAAGCCATTTGGGAGTCTAAATGTCATTTTTAACTCTTGGTTGTAAACCATATCTGATCATGACCCAAAAGTGTCCCACTTGTAAAAGATTCTTCCAGAATGTGTTAAATAGATTTCATTTCCAAGTTGGCACATGGTGGATTTCTATCACTGTGTTTTCCAAAATGAAAGCATTGGATATTGCATTAAATATAGACTCTGTGCCAATGGAATAATGGTCAACCTGTCATTTCTATTCCAAGAACTAGTCTTTTTTCTTCTTCTTCTAGTGCTGACTCTTAAGGAATTTGATTATTTTTCCCTCTAAAGCTGTGAAGGAAAGTTGAAGATTGGATGAGAAGGTCAAAGGAAGGAGAGAGAAAAGGAGAGAAAAACAAAGAAACCTAGACTCTTGAACTTTAACTCAACTATTTATGAAAAATAATCAGATGAGCAGGTCCCATAGCTTCAGAAGTCTCTCAGCTTATTGCTCAATGACTTGAGTAGTATGAGGAGATTCAGCTGGGGTAGAAGGAGAAAAACCTGTACTTTTCTTCAGGGAAGAAAGTAGCACCTATGGGTATCATTGGAAAGTCTGCATGATGTCAAAGCACCAAGGGAATTTGCCTTGCTTTTTTTCTGGTATGTAATGCAATCTAGACCTGTCCCAGGGTAAACTTAGAAAACAAATCAGATCATCTCTAGTGTACACCGAATGCCCTACCCATGACGAAAGTTATGATATTATCTTACCCTAATTGACTTCCAGTTTGTCACCCTCAGCTCCTTTCTGGATGGAGCCATTGTTCTTTTTATACCCGATCTGTTGTAATCAAGCACAGCAACTCTTAGCCTTGGAAGTGACCTATGGAGGAAGCTGAGTTGCATAACTAAACATCATTCCATTCATCCATCTCCACCTTTGTGCAATGGGCTTAGAGATAGGATGGAGGTCACACTGCCAAGGTAGGAAGGTTTGTCTTCAAGAGTTATTCTGCACTTATAAAATCAGAAACTCTGACCAGGGCAGAACCCAACTAGCAGGGGCAGACCTTCCATCAGGGAAAGCTGGTGCCTAATAATGTTCCAAATCAAACCATTCCCGAGGGAAATTCCCTTCAACCTGTGGCGATTGTGAGATAAAATTAGTTTTTGCCTTTTAATTTATTAAATAAAAAATATTGTGATGTCCTCAGCACCATCTTCATCTCTGATTTATTTATTTATTTTTTTTTTAATATTCATTTTATTGAGCTATATTCACATATGCAGTCATACAAAACAAATCGTACATTCGATTGTTCACAGTACCATTACATAGTTGTACATTCATCACCAAAATCAATCCCCGACACCCTCATTACCACACACACACACACAAATAACCAGAATAATAATTAAAGTGAAAAAGAGCAACTACAGTAAAAAAGAACACTGGGCGCCCTTGTCTGTTTGTCTGTTTCCTTTCCCCACCTTTCCACTCATCCATTCACAAACTAGACAAAGGGGAGTGTGATCCCCACGGCCCCCCCAATCCCACTGTCCCCACTCATAAGCCACATTTTTATACAATTGTCTTCAAGATTCATGGGTTCTGGGTTGTAGTTTGATAGTTTCAGGTATCCACCACCAGCTACCCCAATTCTTTAGAACGTAAAAAGGATTGTCTATATTGTGCATAAGAGGGCCCACCAGAGTGACCTCTCGGCTCCTTTTGGAATCTCTCTGCCACTGAAGCTTATTTCATTTCCTTTCACATCCCCCTTTTGGTCAAGAAGATGTTCTCCATCCCACGATGCCAGGTCTAGATTCCTCCCCGGGAGTCATATTCCACGTTGCCAGGGAGATTCACTCCCCTGGGTGTCAGATCCCACATAGGGGGGAGGGCAGTGATTTCACCTTTCAAGTTGGCTTAGCTAGAGAGAGAGGGCCACATCTGAGCAACAGAGAGGCACTAGGGAGGAGGCTCTTAGGCACAATTATAGGGAGGCCTAGCCTCTCCTTTGCAGCAACAGTCTTCCCAAGGGCAAATACCGTGGTAGAGGGATTTGCAAACCACCAGTCCCCTACGTCTGTGGGCATGTTAGCAACCACTGAAGTAGGGCAGGTGCGTTAATTTCTTAAAATAAGACAACAATGAAGTTTGCAGCATCCGTTGACTCTTTCTTTCTCAAAAGATTTCTCTGTAGCATGCGATGCTGTTTGATAGCATTTTACGCACAGTAGAACTTCTTTCAAAATTGGAGTCAATCCTCTCAAACCCTGCCACTGTTTTAGCAACCAAGTTTATGTAATATTCTAAATCCTTTGCTGTCGTTTCAACAATGTTTGCAGAATCTTCACTATTTTCTTTGCTCAACCATAAGAAGCAACTCCTCATCCATTCAACTTTTATCATGAGATTGTAACAATTCAGTCACATCTTCAGGTTCCATATCCAAATCTAGTTCTCTTGCTATTTCTACCACATCTGCAGTGACTTCCACCACTGAAGTCTCAAACCCCTCAAAGGTTCCATGAGGACTGGAGTCCATGAGGGTTGGAATCAACTTCTTCCAATTTCTTTTAATGTTGATATTTTGACCTCCTCCCATGAATCACAAATGTTCTTAGTGGCACCTAGAATGGTGAATCCTTTCCAGAAGGTTTTCAATTTACTTTGCTCAGACCCATCAGAGAAATCATCATCTGTAGCAGCTACAGCCTTATAAAATGTATTTCTTAATAAGTCTTGAAAGTTGAAATTACTCCTTGATCCATGTGATGCAGAATGGATGTTGTGTTAGCAGGCATGAAAACAACATAATCTTGTTGTATATCTCCATCAGAGCTCTTGGGTGACCAGGTGTATTGTCAATGAGCAGTAATATTTTGATAGGAATCTTTTTTTCCGACAAGTTGGTCTCATCTGACGGCTTAAAATATTCAGTAGAACACGTTGTAAACAGATGTGCTGTCATCTAGGCTTTGCTGCTATATGTATTGAGCACAGGCAGAATAGATTTAGCATTATTCTTAAGGGCCCTAGGATTTTTGGAGTGATAAATGAGCACTGGCTTCAACTTAGACACCAGTTGCATTAGCCTTTAGCAAGAGAGTCAGCCTGTCCTTTGAAGCTAGGCATTGACTTCTCCTCTTTAGCTACAAAAGTTCTAGATGGATCTTCTTCCAATTTAAGGCTTTTTCATCTATATTGAAAACCTGCTTTTCAGCATAGTCACCTTCATCAATGATCTTAGCTCAATCCTCTGGATAACCTGCTGCTTCACCTTGCACTTTTTTTTTTTTTTTTTTTTTAATCATCATTTTATTGAGATATATTCACATACCACGCAGTCATACAAAACAAATTGTACTTTCGATTGTTTACAGTACCATTACATAGTTGTACATTCATCACCTAAATCAATCCATGACACCTTCATTAGCACACACACAAAAATAACAAGAATAATAATTAGAGTGAAAAAGAGCAATTGAAGTAAAAAAGAGCACTGAGTACCTTTGTCTGTTTGTTTCCTTCCCCTACTTTTCTACACATCCATCCATAAACTAGACAAAGTGGAGTTTGGTCCTTATGGCATTCCCAATCCCACTGTCACCCCTCATAAGCTACATTTTTATACAACTGTCTTCGAGATTCATGGGTTCTGGGTTGTAGTTTAATAGTTTCAGGTATCCACCACCAGCTACCCCAATTCTTTAGAACCTAAAAAAGGTTGTCTAAAGTGTGCATAAGAGTGCCCACCAGAGTGATCTCTCGGCTCGTTTTGGAATCTCTCTGCCACTGAAGCTTATTTCATTTCCTTTCACATCCCCCTTTTGGTCAAGAAGATGTTCTCCATCCCATGATGCCGGGTCTACATTCCTCCCCGGGAGTCATATTCCACGTTGCCAGGGAGATTCACTTCCCTGGGTGTCTGATCCCACGTAGGGGGGAGGGCAGTGATTTCACCTTTCAAGTTGGCTTAGCCAGAGAGAGAGGGCCACATCTGAGCAACAAAGAGGCATTCAGGAGGAGACTCTTAGGCACAAGTACAGGGAGGCCTAGCCTCTCCTTTGCAGCAACCGTCTTCCCAAGGGTAAAACTTATGGTAGAGGGCTCAACCCATCAAACCACCAGTCCCCTATGTCTGTGGTCATGTTAGCAACCATGGAGGTGGGGTAGGCGAATACCCTTGCATTCTCCACAGGCTCCTCAAGGGGGCACTACATCTTTTTTTTTTTTTTTCCTTGTTTGTCTTTTTTCTTTCTTTTTTTTTTTTTTTAACTTTCCCTTCTTTTTTAAATCAACTGTATGAAAAAAAAAGTTAAAAAGAAAACAAACATACAATAAAAGAACATTTCAAAGAGACCATAACAAGGGAGTAAGAAAAAGACAACTAACCTAAGATAACTGCTTAACTTCCAACATGTTCCTACTTTACCCCAAGAAATTTACATAATATAGCAACATTTCTGTGAACTTGTTCCTACTATATCCATCAGAAATTAACAGACCATAGTCATTTCTGGGCATCCCCAGAACGTTAAATACCTTATCTGTTCTTCTTGGATTATTGTTCCCCCTTCCTTAATTGCTCTCTACTGCTAGTTCCCCTACATTCTACATTATAAACCATTTGTTTTACATTTTTCAAAGTTCACATTAGTGGTAGCATATAATATTTCTCTTTTTGTGCCTGGCTTATTTCGCTCAGCATTATGTCTTCAAGGTTCATCCATGTTGTCATATGTTTCACCAGATCGTTCCTTCTTACTGCCGCGTAGTATTCCATCGTGTGTATATACCATATTTTATTTATCCACTCATCTGTTGAAGGACATTTGGGTTGTTTCCATCTCTTGGCAATTGTGAATAATGCTGCTATGAACATTGGCGTGCAGATATCTGTTCGTGTCACTGCTTTCCGATCTTCCGGGTATATACCGAGAAGTGCAATCGCTGGATCGAATGGTAGCTCTATATCTAGTTTTCTAAGGAACTGCCAGACTGACTTCCAGAGTGGCTGAACCATTATACAGTCCCACCAACAATGAATAAGAGTTCCAATTTCTCCACATCCCCTCCAGCATTTGTAGTTTCCTGTTTGTTTAATGGCAGCCATTCTAACCGGTGTTAGATGGTATCTCATTGTGGTCTTAATTTGCATCTCTCTAATAGCTAGTGAAGCTGAACATTTTTTCATGTGTTTCTTGGCCATTTGTATTTCCTCTTCAGAGAACTGTCTTTTCATATCTTTTGCCCATTTTATAATTGGGCTGTCTGTACTATTGTCATTGAGTTGTAGGATTTCTTTGTATATGCAAGATATCAGTCTTTTGTCAGATACATGGTTTCCAAAAATTTTTTCCCATTGAGTTGGCTGCCTCTTTACCTTTTGAGAAATTCCTTTGAGGTGCAGAAACTTCTAAGCTTGAGGAGTTCCCATTTATCTATTTTCTCTTTTGTTGCTTGTGGTTTGGGTGTAAAGTCTAGGAAGTGGCCTCCTAATACAAGGTCTTGAAGATGTTTTCCTACATTATCTTCTAGGAGTTTAATGGTACTTTCTTTTATATTGAGATCTTTGGTCCATTTTGAGTTAATTTTTGTGTAGGGGGTGAGGTAGGGGTCCTCTTTCATTCTTTTGGATATGGATATCCAACTCTCCCAGCCCCATTTGTTGAAAAGACCATTATGGCTCAGTTCGGTGACTTTGGGGGCCTTATCAAAGATCAGTCGGCCATAGATCTGAGGGTCTATCTCTGAATTCTCAATTCGATTCCATTGATCTATATGTCTATCTTTGTGCCAGTACCATGCTGTTTTGGCAACTGTGGCTTTATAATAAGCTTCAAAGTCAGGGAGTGTAAGTCCTCCCACTTCGTTTTTCTTTTTTAGAGTGTCTTTAGCAATTCGAGGCATCTTCCCTTTCCAAATAAATTTGATAACTAGCTTTTCCAAGTCTGCAAAGTAGGTTGTTGGAATTTTGATTGGGATTGCATTGAATCTGTAGATGAGTTTGGGTAGAATTGACATCTTAATGACATTTAGCCTTCCTATCCATGAACATGGAATATTTTTCCATCTTTTAAGGTCCCCTTCTATTTCTTTTAGTAGAGTTATGTAGTTTTCTTTGTATAGGTCTTTTACATCTTTGGTTAAGTTTATTCCTAGGTACTTGATTTTTTTAGTTGCTATTGAAAATGGTATCTTTTTCTTGAGTGTCTCTTCAGTTTGTTCATTTCTAGCATATAGAAACATTACTGACTTATGTGCATTAATCTTGTATCCCGCTACTTTGCTAAATTTGTTTATTAGCTCTAGTAGGTGTATCGTTGATATCTCATAGATATCATAGATATAAGATCATATCTTCTGCAAACAATGACAGTTTTACTTCTTCTTTTCCAATTTGGATGCCTTTTATTTCTTTGTCTTGCCGGATTGCCCTGGCTAGCACTTCCAGCACAATGTTGAATAACAGTGGTGACAGCGGGCATCCTTGTCTTGTTCCTGATCTTAGAGGGAAGGCTTTCAGTCTCTCACCATTGAGTACTATGCTGGCTGTGGGTTTTTCATATATGCTCTTTATCATGTTGAGGAAGTTTCCTTCAATTCCTACCTTTTGAAGTGTTTTTATCAAAAAGGGATGTTGGATTTTGTCAAATGCTTTTTCAGCATCTATTGAGATGATCAATTGATTTTTCCCTTTCGAGTTTTTAATGTGTTGTAATACATTGATTGTTTTTCTTATGTTGAACCATCCTTGCATGCCTGGAATGAACCCCACTTGGTCATGGTGTATGATTTTTTTAATGTGTCTTTGGATTCGATTTGCAAGTATTTTGTTGAGGATTTTTGCATCTATATTCATTAGGGAGATTGGCTGGTAGTTTTCCTTTTTTGTAGCATCTTTGCCTGGTTTTGGTATTAGATTGATGTTAGCTTCATAAAATGAGTTAGGTAGTGTTCCATTTTTTTCAATGTTTTGAAAGAGTTTGAGTAAGATTGGTGTCAGTTCTTTCTGGAAAGTTTGGTAGAATTCCCCTGTGAAGCCATCTGGCCCTGGGCATTTATTTGTGGGAAGATTTTTGATGACTGATTGGATCTCTTTGCTTGTGATGGGTTGGTTGAGGTCTTCTGTTTCTTCTCTGGTCAGTCTAGGTTGTTCATATGTTTCCAGGAAATTGTCCATTTCTTCTACATTATCCAGTTTGTTGCCATACAGTTGTTCATAATATCCTCTTATAATTTTTTTAATTTCTTCAGGATCTGCAGTTATGTCACCTTTTTCATTCATTATTTTGTTTATATGGGTCTTCTCTCTTTTTGATTTTGTCAGTCTAGCTAGGGGCTTGTCAATCTTGTTGATCTTCTCAAAGAACCAACTTTTGGTGATATTTATCCTTTCTATTGTTTTTTTGTTCTCTATGTCATTTATTTCTGCTTTAATCCTTGTTATTTCTTTTCTTGTACTTGGTTTAGGATTGGTTTGCTGTTCATTTTCTAGCTTCTTCAGTTGATCCATTAGTTCTTTGATTTTGGCTCTTTCTTCCTTTTTAATATATGCGTTTAGTGCTATAAATTTCCCCCTTAGCACTGCTTTTGCTGCATCCCATAGGTTTTGGTATGTTGTGTTCTCATTTTCATTCGTCTCTATATATTTAGCAATTTCTCTTGCTATTTCTTCTTTAACCCACTGATTGTTTAGGAGTGTGTTGTTTAACCTCCAGGTATTTGTGAATTTTCTAAGTCTCTGATGGTTATTGACTTCTAATTGTATTCCATTGTGGTCAGAGAATGTGCTTTGAATAATTTCAATCTTTTTAAATTTATTGAGGCTTGTTTTATGTCCCAGCATATGATCTATTCTGGAGAAAGTTCCGTGAGCACTAGAAAAGTATGTGTATCCTGGTGATTTGGGATGTAATGTCCTGTAGATGTCTGTTAAATCTAATTCATTTATCAGATTGTTTAGGTTTTCAATTTCCTTATTGGTCTTCTGTCTGGTTGATCTATCTATAGGAGAGAGTGATGTGTTGAAGTCTCCCACAATTATTGTGGAAACATCAATTGCTTCCTTTAGTTTTGCCAGTGTTTCTCTCATGTATTTTGTGGCACCTTGATTGGGTGCATAGACATTTACGATTGTTATTTCTTCTTGCTGAATTGCCCCTTTTATTAGTATGTAGTGGCCTTCTTTGTCTCTCAAAACATCCCTGCATTTGAAGTCTATTTTATCTGAGATTAATATTGCTACACCTGCTTTCTTTTGGCTGTAGCTTGCATGAAATATTTTTTTCCATCCTTTCACTTTCAGTTTCTTTGTGTCCCTGTGTCTAAGATGAGTCTCTTGTATGCAACATATTGATGGTTCATTTTTTTTTGATCCATTCTGCGAATCTATATCTTTTAATTGGGGAGTTTAATCCATTTACATTCAACGTTAAAACCGTGAAGGCATTTCTTGAATCGGCCATCTTATCCTTTGGATTATGTTTGCCATATTTTTCCCTCTCTCTATTAATATCCTTTATTGTACCCATACCAAATCTCTTTAGTACTGAACCTTTCTCCAAGTCTCTCTGTCCTGTCTTTGTTTCTCTGTCTGTAGGGCTCCCTTTAGTATCTCCAGTAGGGCAGGTCTCTTGTTAGCAAATTCTCTCAGCATTTCTTTGTCTGTGAAAAATTTAAGCTCTCCCTCAAATTTGAAGGAGAGCTTTGCTGGATAAAGTATTCTTGGCTCGAAATTCCTCTCACTCAGAATTTTAAATATATCGTGCCACTGCCTTGTGGCCTCCATGGTGGCTGCTGAGTAGTCACTACTAAGTCTTATGCTGTTTCCTTTGTATGTGGTGAATTGCTTTTCTCTTGCTGCTTTCAGAACTTGCTCCTTCTCTTCTATGTTTGACAGTGTGATCAGTATATGTCTCGGAGTGGGTTTTTTTGGATTTATTCTATTTGGAGTTCGCTGAGCATTTATGATTTGTGTATTTATGTTGTTTAGAAGATTTGGGAAGTTTTCCCCAACAATTTCTTTGAATACTCTTCCTAGACCTTTACCCTTTTCTTCCCCTTCTGGGACACCAATGAGTCTTATATTCGGACGTTTCATATTATCTATCATATCCCTGAGGTCCATTTCGAGTTTTTCAATTTTTTTCCCCATTCTTTCTTTTATGCTTTCATTTTCCATTCTGTCATCTTCCAGGTCACTGATTCGTTGTTCAACTTCCTCTAGTCTTGTACTATGAGTGTCCAGAATCTTTTTAATTTGGTCAACAGTTTCTTTAATTTCCATAAGATCATCCATTTTTTTATTTAGTCTTGCAATGTCTTCTTTATGCTCTTCTAGGGTCTTCTTGATTTCCTTCATATCCCGTACTATGGTCTCATTGTTCATCTTTAGTTCTTTGAGTAGCTGCTCTAGGTGCTGTGTCTCTTCTGGTCTTTTGATTTGGGTGCTTGGGCTTGGGTTATCCATATCGTCTGGTTTTTTCATATGCTTTATAATTTTCTGTTGTTTTTGGCCTCGTGGCATTTGCTGAACTTGATAGGGTTCTTTTAGGGTTTGTAGACCTATTGAAGTCCTTATCTCTAATTTATCAGATCTACAGCTTCGTGGAGTACACTTTCTCTAACTAACCAGCAGGTGGCGTCCACGAGCCACCTGTTCTCCACAAGCCAGATCTCCCCTGCTTAGCCTTTTTGGTGAGTGGGGGAGTGAGTCTTGTGGGGCCCAATTGGTGTACCAAGCTTGCGTGTGTAGTTAGTGTTGCCTGCCCTGTATGTGGGGCGTGTTTCTGGGCAGTCGGGGAGGGGGGTGGCCCTAAGAATCAAATCTCCCTAATGATCCTAGAGTTTTAAAGCTGCTGCAATAGTCTAATCCTTCAGTTCAGTCGTGCCACAGTTTGTCTCTGCCACTGACCCACAAGTCTTTGGTATTGGCGTATGGCTCCTGAGACTTGCAAGTGGGCCCCTCTTGCAGGCTGTGCACCCTGGGTCCTCTGTTGAGGGATGACTGTGCTATGTCACAGGTGAGTGCCGTCCCCCCAGGGCAGTTCTGGGCTGCTGGGCTGTGTAGGGAGGCTCCCAGTCTGCTCAAATGATGGCTGAATGGGGCTTTGTTAATTCACACTGCTCCCCCTTCCCAGCTCTGGGACATTCAGCTGAGGTTGCAGGGAAGGCTAATGTCCACGCCCAGTTTTGTGGTGTGTGCCTGTTATTTGAAGCACTTCCGTCACACTGGGTTGTCTGGGGCAGCTCTGGGCTATGGGGCTGGCGATGGGCAGGAGTGTTTCCTGTCCACCAGGATGGTGGCTATGAGCGGACACCCCCCTTTTCTTGGGAAGTTGTGTTGTTTAGTGAATTTTCTCAGCCACTGGATTATTGCCTTTTGTCTCAGAGCTCTCTTAGTTCTGCTCTTGACTTGACCTGCCCAAATTTCAATTCTTTGAAGCTTTCTGTATTGAGCTTCTTAGAGTAATTGTTTTAGAAAAAGCAAAAAGGATTTAAAAAAAAAAAAACAAAAAACAAAAAAAACGGCCCTCCTCAGAGATCTAATGGGTTATTGAAATGCTAATAGACAAAGCAACCAGGACCATTAAGGAAAGGTGCACAGGGCAGAGAGATCAGCTTTGCTTCGGGATTTGCATATGCGCCTCAAGGCCTGAGCTCCGCCCTTCCCCTTTCTGTGTTCACCAGAACTCCAAAAATCCTCTGCTTTTATTTCGGAGTTTTTCGTGTTGTTTTTTTTTCTATGCCTGTCTCGTCTCTGCTGGGCTGGCTGCTCTCAGATTCTCTGGTGTCTGGTCTCAGTCTATCTATGGTTGGAGTTTGAATCAGTAGAATGAGTTTCCGATAAGAGCAGCCACTGCAATTCTCCCTTCTCCTTCCCGGAGCTGACAGCCCCTCCTCCCCCGGGACTGAGCCTGGCAGGGAGGGGCGCGGGTCCCCTGGCCGCAAAAACTTACAGATTTCGCTGATCTCAGCAGTTCCACGTTTTCATGAGTGTTGTATGAAGTATGCCCAAAGACAGATTGCTCTGTGGTGTCCAGTCCACGCAGTTCCTGGCTTTCTACCTACTTTCCTGGAGGAGTAACTAAAACATACAGCTCACCAGTCTGCCATCTTGCCCCGCCTCTGATTTATTTTTTTATATAGTGTATCTGTATAATTATATATAACATATAAATATATTGTATATATTATAAGCAATTGGGATCTAAGAAGAAATGTGTGAATTTGTTTAAATGCCAACAACCAGAGCACAGACTTGAAGTACGTAGCAGTCAGGATTCAGTTTAGGAAATCAGAAAACATTGTAAGTACTTGATCATGAAAAGGATGATCAGCACTTGGAATAAAGTATCTAAGGAACACATTGAAGGAACAGGTTTTAGGCTGGGTTACTTGGAACGGCTCTCAAGAACAAAAACTGGTCCAGTAAAGGAAATTTTGCCTCCATAAATAACACTGGAGCAACCTAGACTAAGTTCAGAGCTACTGGGGCTAAGGCCTTGTTTTCAGTTTCCTGGGCTTCTCAAGCAAATTCCGTGAAATGGGTCAGGATAAACAATGAGATTTTTTGGCTCATGGATTTGAGGCTGGGAAAAAGTCAAAGTCAAGGCAACATCAAGACAATACTTTTTCCTTAAAGGATCTGGCTTTCTGGGGCTGGCTGTTGGTGATCTTTGGTCCTTAGCTTGTCCCATAGCAAGACATATGGCAGCCTCTCCTGGCCTCTCCATTCTCTTCCAGTTTCCATTGAATTTCAGCTCCTTGCTTCCGTGGCTTTCTTTTACTCTGTCTGAATTTCTTTCTGCTTATAAAAGACTCCAGATAGGAGACTAAGGGGACATGACAAAGAACACAATGTGGGATCAAAGGATTCGGGACCAGAAAAAGGACATTAATGGGTCAATGGGCAAAATTTGAATAAGGTTTTTTGAACTGATGTTAATTCCTGGTTTTGACACGTACTCTGTGGTTATATAAGATGTTATTAGCGAGCCTAGGTAAAGGGTAAACTAGTGGTGTCCTTTTTGTAAGTCTAAAATTTCAAAATAAAAGTTAAAATTAAATCTAACTGTATTAGAATAGCTAGAAAGAGAGAACTGAAATGGTGGAACTATAACCCGTAACACTCTTGGTAATTTCCTATATAACTACGTGTTAAATTGTACCTTGAAGGTTTTTACCTTTTTGCATATATTTCACAATAAGGAAATAACTGAAACTGTGGAACTGTAACCCATAACATTTTTTTGAAATTTGGTCTCTAACTACTTGTTAAATTACACTTCGATAATTACTTCTATGTAAATATGTTATATTCCACAATAAAAAATGATTAAAAAATTAAAAAAAAAAAAAAAAAAAGACTCCAGATAGGAATAAGACCCATCCTAATTGAGGTGGGTCACACCTTAACTGAAGTAACTGCATCAAAAGTTCCTATTTACAATAGGTTCATACCCACAGGAATGGATTTAATTTAAGAACATGTTTTTTTCTGGGGCACATACAACTTCAAACCACCACAGGCCCCAAAACATAAAGAAATGACTTTCCTCAATAATAAGAAAATTAGAGAATGAAGCAGGGAAATATTTGCAAGAAAGTCATGACTCTCCTTGACCAGCTCTAAAAAGACAGAAGCCACCGGAAGATGGCCTCAGCTTAGATCCTGCCTTCCCAATCCTGCTCTAAATCAAGGATTGGCAAACTTTTTCTGTAATGGATCAGAGAGTAAATATTTTTGGCTTTTCAGGCCATGCAGTCTCCGTCACAATTCTGCCATTAGGGTAATACATAAACAAATGATTATGCTGTGTTCCTATTTTTAAAAAAACAACAGATTTGGCCCCTGGGCTGTATTTTGCCAATACTTGCTGTAGTGCATCTAATTGGAACCTAATTTACATAACTACAAGAGAGTCTGAAAAACTCTCTTGTAGTTTTTGTTTACCAATTAAATTGCTGAGAGACAGTGAAGGAATACTACTGTTCTACCTGGAGAAAACACATGGGTTCTGGTGTTTTCTATTAGAATAGAGAAAAAGAATTTACAAGAATGAAAGATGCATAGCAAGTGAAAAGAGCTGAGTTGATTTGTTCCAGTAAAGAGAGGGTTTCTCAAAGAACAGCTACAGCTATAGTCACACGTTATCACATTTATAATTTATTGTCATTCTCCAAGAACCATCTCTCTTCTGCACATGTCATTAAAATGGAGAGGTGATGGGCATCGTCACCTCCTTTGATGGTGGCAATAATCCCTGAAATTCACCCAAAGAGGCTGTATTGTTTTGGTTTTACAGGGAGAAGTAATTCCAGGGGTTTCCCTTTGACCATTTCTACCAGAAAGCCCCTTACTCTGTCAGTCAGGGAATCATTGTGGGGATTTCGCCAATTGCTGAATATCTCAATCCCGATTATGTACTCAGGAACTAGGAAAATTACCATGAGATGGGTTCGTAGATCTATTGGGTCTACTGTGAAATGGATGTGGGCCAAAATTCCATTTATCTTTTGACCCTTCCATCCTCCACAAAAGTCCCATTCTGGGTTGCATTTGCATCAGCTCAGACCCCATGCCTATTAATCTCCAAAAGATCTGTATATATCTCCCCAATGCCCAGCCACCTTGGTTAATGGCTTCAGGTCACTCTAGGGAAGGTAGGAAGGGTATTTGTGGTATATTCTTCTAGTGTAGCCAACACGGAGAGAACCAGCCACCTCTTCACTCGTGGATCATCCATAATGTTTACTCACTCAAGATTCCATAACATTAACTCAGATGCTTTACAGTTTTGTAGATCAAGTAGGCTGTCCATCTATTTCATGTGTACCATGATCAGTGAGTCCCACCCAGGAGATCTGTGGACCCAACCATTTTGACCACAGCTTTGGCCCTGCTGTCTATCACAGCCATAATGTTCATCTTGTCTGACAGTAGAATACCCACCCTCAGCCTCAACAAGGCTGGGACAGAAGAGTTTAGCCCTGGTGCCATTTCTATCCAGACCAGCCTTAGGTGAATGCACACGCAACTGAATATGATAAAAAGTAAAGCTTATGCTTTTTTTTTTTTTTTTTTTTTTTTTTGCAAGCACCTATCTATATTTGTGGTACTGATCTGTGGGAAACATGCCTTTAAACAACCCTTTTCAATCCTATTCATCTTCAATACAGCTCTGATACCTATAATCCCATTAATAAACAATCGCCACCCTTACCCATTACCATACCTTTGAATTCACTATTATTAAAATATCTTAACATATTTGATTACCATTCCCCCTCACTAGCTACTGTCTTCACTAGGTTCCTAATATTCTATATTATAAGACATTGATTTTACATTGTTCAGGTAGTTCGTAGAAGTGGTAACATACAATATCTCTCCTGTTGTATCTGACTTATTTCACTCAGCATTATATCTTCAAGGTTCATCCATGTTGCCATATGATTCAGGACCTTGTTGCTTCTTACTGCTGCATAGTATTCTATCGTATGTATATACCACATCTTGTTTATCTACTCATCTGTTGAAGGACACTTGGATTGTTTCCAACTCTTGGCAATTGCGAACCAAGAAGTGGAATTGCCAGATCATAGGGTAATTCAGTATCTAGTTTTCTGAGAAACTACCAAACTGTCTTCCAGAGTTGCTGTACCATTATATAGTCCCACCAGCAATGAATAAGAGTTCCAATTTCTCCACATCCTCTCCAGCATTTGTAGTTTCCTTTTTGTTTGATGGCAGCCATTCTTATTGGTGTGAGATGATATATCTCATTGTGGTCTTGATTTGCATCTCTCTAATAGCCAGTGAAGATGAACATTTTTTCATGTGGTTTTTTTAGCCATTTGTATTTCCTCTTTGGAGAAATGTCTTTTCATATCTTTTGTCCCTTTTAAAATTGGGCTGTTTGTGCTATTGTTATATATGCAAGATATCAGTCTCTTATCAGATACGTGGTTTCCAAATATTTTTTCCCATTGTGTTGGCTGCCTCTTCACCTTTTTGAGAAATTCCTCTGAGATACTGAAAGCTTTTAATTTTGAGGAGTTCCCATTTATCTATTTTTTTCTTTTGTTGCTTATGCTTTGATGCAACCTCTTAATACTAGGTCTTGAAGATGTTTCCCTTCATTATTTTCTAGGAGTTTTATGGTACTGTCTCTTATATTGAGGTCTTTGATCCACTTTGAGTTAATTTTTGTATAGGGTGTGAGGTAGGAGTCCTCTTTCATTGTTTTTGTTATGGCTATCCAGTTTTCCCAGCCGCATTTGTGGAAGAGACTGTTCTGTCCCAGTTTAGTGGCTATCAGAAACCAGCCAACCGTATATCTGGGGGTCTATTTCTGAACTCTCAATTTTGATGCCTCTGATCAATATGTCTATCCTTATGCCAGTACCATGTTGTTTTGACCACTGTAGCTTTATCGTAGGCTTCAAAGTCTGGAATTATAAGTCCTCCCACTTCATTCTTCTTTTTTAGGATGTTTTTGGCAATTTGAGGCCCCTTCCCCTTCCAAATAAATTTGATAACAAGCTTTTCCAAGTCTGCAAAGTAGGTTGTTGGAATTTGGATTGGAATTGCATTGAATCTATATATCAGCTTGGGTAGAATTGACATCTTAACATTGTTTAGTCTTCCTATCCATGAGTGTGGAACATTTTTTCCACCTATTTAGGTCGTTTTTTATTTCTTTTAGTAAAATTTTGTAATATTCTGTGTAGAGTTCTTTTATATCCTTGATTTTTTTAGTTGCTATTGTGAATGGAATTGTTTTTCAATTACCTCTTCAGTTAGGTCATTACTAGTGTATGGGAATATTACTGACTTACGTGCATTAATCTTAACCCTGAAGAGGGTTTACTATGTTATACAATCCCACATTTCATCCTCTGGCTTTCCTTCTAGTGACATGACCCCAAAGTTTTGCTTTCAACCACAATCACACTCACATGTCATCGTTGTTAGTTACACTCACTATAACCTGTTCCCATCAACTCCTTCCATTTCCAAACATTTCCAATCAACCTTATTATATATTCTGTACAAATTAGGCATCTAATGTATGCCTTTTTGATTTGTTAATAAAAGAACTGGGATGCATTCAGCACAGACCTGATGCTTGGCTTTCTTTCTGTTTGTATACGACTGATACATATTATTTTTAAATGTGTGCTCTTCTGTTTCAGTGCTGATAACAAACCCAAAACTTGGAATTCATTTGAGTTGGCACCATGTGGGGTTTCCACCCCTTTGCTGGGACTAATGAAAAGGCTTCACAGAGGCATTTCCTGTAAACATCCAGAAGTATAATTGCTGAGGAAAAAAACACCTTTTATGAATCAGAAATCTATTTAGTTCATGTTTTATGGCATTCTACCCCTTAACCATTGTGATCTCAAACAATGAAAAACTCTGAACATCTTGTGATTTTGAGTGACTTGTCTGCAGAGGCCCAACTCAGGAGCAGAGAAGGGGAGGTGAGAGGGGATGAGGGAGAGAACTGTTTCTAGTGGGGACCCAAATCCAGGAGAAATAAAGCAGACTGAAGTTTCTCTGCATCGTGGGGGCAGCACCACCAGCGAAGAAGGATGAACTTCATTCCCTGATGAAGGAATGCATCTAACAGGTGTAACTTTGTCCTTGGACCTAGATGATTTCAGCAAAAAAAGCACAGACTCTGGAACTAAACTCCCCAAGTTTGAATCCCACCTCCACCACTTGCTTGGGCAAATTACTTAATTTGTGTCCCAATTATCTCATCTATAAAATGGGGATAAAAGAGTTCCTATTTTAAAGTGTTGTTTTGAGGATTAGATAAGTTAATTCATGTAGAGCATTTTGAGCAGTGCCTGTCATTGGATACATCATCAGCATGGAAAGGGTGCTGGGATATAGAAGGTAACACACAGCAGTATAGGGCACATTTTATTTCCTGGGCTTCCTTGCCCTTGCCAGGGAGTTTTGGATAAGTTTGTGCTGACACTCTTATATCTTTCTTTCATTTGCAAATGGCTTTCTGTCTCAATAATAACCATTAGGAAAAAAAAAAAGCATAGTTAATTCAAGATCAGACTTGCATCTCAGACAAAAAGCACAGCAGAAAAACTTTCAGCTCTTTCTCTCTCTCACCCAGGTGTTTGGACCTAACAAACTTCTGCAGGCACAGGTATTGTTGAACTATAGCTACCCTTTAGGTGGTCTGTAGCTGTCTCTCAGCCCTTACCCAGGGCTTTAAGTAGGAGGATAGTCCATTCCACTGGCCTCTGTCTTAGTTGTCATTCCTCTTTCTTTCCTTCTTCTCCGTCTCTATCTCCCTCTCCCTCCTACTCTTGATGTTTGTTGAACTGAGCTGAATCTCAACAGAAGTTCTACAGGGTCTTTTAGAAAGTTTGAAACACTCAATCTGGTAGATTTAAATAAAATATATCCATAATTACACCAAATTTAAATATTCTAAATGTTCCAATTAAAAGGTAAGGGTTATCTGACGCAATACAAAACAAAATCACAAATAAACATAACTAAAATATACGGATACAGAATGTTGAAAGTAAAAAGAACAAAAGAGACATATCATGCAAATGCTAGCCAAAAGAAAGCTGACAGAGCATATCTGTATCAAATGAAATAGACCACAAGGTAAAAAAGTATTACTAGAGAAAAAGGATAAAAGAGTTAATTCATTAGAATATAACAGTTCTAATTTTTATGCACATGATAACATTGCTTCAGCATATATAAATCCAAAGAGATTGAACCAAAAGACAAATAGACAAATCCAGAGTCAGAGAGTTTTACATACCTCTCTCAGTAATTGATAGAACAAACTTGATCAAAAATAATCAGTAAAATTTGAACAAATCAAGTAACAAACTCAATCTAATTGATTATATGTGTTTGCCTGTGTGTGTACATATACATAAACAGAATATACCTTCTTTTCAAGAACACATGGAACATTTAGAAAAGATCAAAGATTGGACATTAAAGCAAGCCTCAGAAAATTTCAAAACTCCAAAATCATACTGAGTATGTTGTCTGATCACTGTTCAATCAACCTAGAAAGTAATTGCAAAATGATAGCTAGAAAATTCCCTTACGTTTGGAAGCTAAGGAATAGACTTTGAAATAACTCAAGGATCAATGAAGACATCATAATTAGAAATTATTTTGAACTGAATGACAAAAAGTTATGAATACTTGTGGGATGTAGCTAAAGAGGTGCTGAGAGGGAAATTTAAAAACTTGAACACATATATTAGAAAAGGCCAATGACTGAATATCAATGACCTAAACATGATTCATCTAGAGAACCTGGAAAAAGAACAAAAAATTAAATTTAAAAAGACAAAGTTGGAGGAAGGAAATAATAAGAGCAGAAATTCATGCAATAGAAAACAAACATCTAATACAAAGGAACAATAGAGCTAAGATTTCTTTCTCCGAAAGAATGAACTTTTCAAACTCCCAGTGAGAACTTATCAAAGTAAAAAGGGAGAAAACGGAAATAACAAGAGTCAGGAATAGAAAGTGGAGCATCACTTATAGGTTCTGGAGACAGTAACAAGATAGTAAAATGATAATCATAATATAGGACAATAAATTTAATTTTTCAGAGAAAAATAGACAAATTCCTAGAAAAAAACCAAATGACCCAAACTGACTCAAGAAAAAATAATAAACATGAATTATACTACAACCAATTTAAGGAAATTAAAGCTATAATTAAAACCCTTCCCTTAAAGAACACTCTAAGCCCAAATGACTGCACAAGTGAAAAACAAGAATGCCAATCTTACAGAAACGCTTCCAGAGAACAGAAGTGAGAACTCCCCAAGTCGTTTCATGGAGCCCTAACGATCTTGATACCAAAACTAAACAAAGTCATTATTTAAAAAAGAAAAATTACAGACCAATTTCTCCCTCATGAACACTGATACAAAAACCAGTGACACTGCCCTCCCTACTACGTGGGATCAGACACCCAGGGGAGTGAATCTCCCTGGCAACGTGGAATATGACTCCTAAGGAGGAATGTAGATCCAGCATCGTGGGATGGAGAACATCTTCTTGACCAAAAGGGGGATGTGAAAGGAACTGAAATAAGCTACAGTGGCAGAGAGATTCCAGAAGGAGCCGAGAGGTCACTCTGGTGGGCACTCTTGTGCACAATATAGACAACCCTTTTTAGGTTCTAGTGAATTGTGGTAGCTGGCAGTAGATACCTGGAACTATCAAACTTCAACCCAGAACCCATGAATCTTGAAGACGATTATATAAAAATGTAGCTTATGAGGGGTGACAATGTGATTGGGAAAGCCATAAGGACCACACTCCCCTTTGTCTAGTTTATGGATGGATGAGAAGAAAAATGGGGGAAGGAAACAAACAAACAAACAGACAAAGGTACCCAGTGTTCTTTTTTACTTTAATTGCTCTTTTTCACTTTAATTATTATTCTTGTTATTTTTGTGTGTGTGGTAATGGAGGTGCCAGGGATTGATTTTGGTGATGAATGCACAACTATGTAACGGTACTGTGAACAATTGAATGTACAATTTGTTTTGTATGACTGCATGGTATGTGTATATATCTCAATAACATGAATTTAAAAAAAAAAAAAACTAGTGACATAAGAGAGAGGTGGGAGAATTTCGAGAGCAAAATGGCAGATTCTCCTCATTGTGGAGATTTGTCTGGGAAGAGAGCTTTGGTTAGTTAGTTCTGAGAGTTCATAGGACCCCAAAACCCAACTACCAGCAAACCATTCAGCTGCACCAGGTACTTTGCACCCACCTACAAATCACACCCACAAAGATCCCTCCCAGTTTAGTTGCTATTTTCAGAAAGCCTGAGAGCGTTCCAGTAAGTATATCTGTTGGCATTCATTGGACTATGTGGTTCTCAGAATGCCTTGTTTACCGTCTGCTGCCTCCCATGTAGAGCCTCTATCACATAGGCTTTCTCGCTATCAATGGTTTGACCCCATCTGCTTGAAATTGGGAAATTGAGAGATATCTTACTCACCACTTGGTTCTGTTGCAGATGCTGTCCATGGATATTGGATCTTTGTTATCCAATTGCTCTGTCTGGATCTGCTGAGGGATTCAGGAACATTCCACAATTATGCCACCACTGATGCCTTCTTGACTAGGGTCTAACTCATGCTAGTCCATAGTACGTGTGTGGCCTAGATTTTCAGCAATTCTACTATGAATGAATATTCACATTGTTTCCTGCATTTTGCTATTATACAAAATGCAGAAGAATATACTTGACCATATATTTCTATGTCATTTTATTTTTGTAAAAATATTGCTTAAAGTGAGATTCTTCCATCAAAGCATTAAGAGATACCATCAATTACTTACCCTAAAATTAGGAGCAATTCACACTCACATCAGTAAAATTAGAGAGGGCCAGTTTCTCCAATCCTTTTCCTATGTTGGATCCTACTGACTTTTTTTATTGTGAAAATTTGATAGTAAATTTGGTATTTTGTTGTCTTAATTTGAATTTTTCTGATACTAGTGAGATTGAGATGTTTAATGTTTACCCAACTTTTTACATTTTCTCTTGTCAATTCCTATCCTTTGATGTTTTGTCAATTCAATCTTTCTTCCCCTTTTCTATAGAAGTTCTTTGCATATAACAGATATTAAATCTTTGTACACATATATCTCACTTGTTTTCCCTGGTCTATCATTTACTATTCAACTATTTCTGATCTCTTTTGCCATATTGGAAGGCTTATCTTCTATGTAGTGAAATCTGTCATTATTTGCCTATATTATTTGAGGCATGTTTTTTACTAGAGAAGATCTTCCTCACCCCAAGATTAGACAAATATTCTCCTAAATTTTCTTTCAGTATTTTTATGGACTTTGTTTTCCATTTAGCTATTTAACTGTATGGAATTTATTTATATGGTTTGAGATGGAGACCTATCTGTTTCCTTCCAAGTAAAATATTTTATTTGCTCAACATAATCCATTCCCACATCCTCTTTATTGATGTAATGACAACTGGTTCAGGAAACCATCTTTCTGTCATGTTCCTCAAGGAAAACTGACCCTTTTCTAGCTGCAGGGGTCATAGTAACTCAACTAATCCCATAGCTCTTCCCAGAGGTTGATTCAAAAGTGAGCATGTAGCCCAATTCTGGCCAAAAGGATGTGAGGAGAGTTGCACTGGGGGTTTTTGAGAAAATTCTCTCTTGTTCTTCTGGATGAACATCTAGAAGTTAATGTTTCTCTTCTCTCTGTGGAAGTGCGCATGTGTGGCTAAGAGGCCTGGGGGTGTTATAGTATCTGACCACCTGTTAAAGAGAAGGTTGAATGCAGGGACAGGCAGAGCTAAGAGAATCTCAGGGAAACGGAGTCAGAGCCACCAGAAGCAGCTAGTTCTGAAGGTTACACATCTCTACAATTCCAGTCTTGTTCTGCACTCTTCTATAATATTCTATAATATACTCCCTTTATGTTCTATGCATGTCACTAAATTTCTTTCCATTTTTATAGTCTTTATTGTTATCATGAATGGGGTAGTCTTCCATTTAATTTATAACTGTTTATTGATACTTTTAAGCTACCATTTTTGTGTGTTTTTATTTTGGGTACAAAAATATCTTTTTAAATCAATAGGTTTTTTGTTTTTGTTTTTGTTTTGTTTTGTTTGTTTTTAGTTTGGCTTGTCATGTTTTCCAAGCCTGTAATCATACTATCTGAAAATAAAGATAATTTTGTTCCTTCGGGTCTAATGTTCATATGTCTTATTTTCTTTTTTTGCTATTTTTTTGCATTGGCTAGACTTCCAAAACAATGTTTCCTAATAGTGGTGATCAAGGGCACTGGAGCCATCTTTCACACTTCAGTTACTTAATATTTCACACTTTAGTATGTAGAGTTTTGGTAAATTAACTTTGTATATTTCAGTAGCTTCTTAGTCCTATTTTATTTAGAGTTTATGTTAGAAATAGCTAAGAATTACTCAAATGTTATTTTTAAATCTGTTGATATAATTACATGGTTCTTTCATGTGGTGATGTAACATATTTGCTAAATGTTTTGAATCTCTGTTTTATTCCTGGAGTAAATCCTACCTTGTTAAACAGAATTTGCTTTAAAATTCACTGCTGAATTTCATTTGCTAATATTTTAAACCTTTTTGGTTTTTCATCTATATTCACAAATAGAATTGAGCCATTGTTTGTTTTCCCACTTATTTTGTTCTTTTTTAAAGCTAGGTTTTGGTATTAAGATTAAAATAAATGAACTATATAATAAATGAGCAATTTTTCTTCTTCTTCTTTGATCTTCCACAGTTCAGGTAATTAGAAACTAAAAGATTTTATTAATTGAGAGGTGTCCTCCAGGGGCAACACTTCCTTTCTAATGAAATGATGTACATTCTAGTACACGTAGGATCACAAAAGTGTTTTCTTGGCTGAATAAACAGCTTCTTTGAAGGCAGAAAAACAACACAGGCTCATAAATTTTAACATTTGGGGAAAACATAAATGTAGGGAAAGCACTCCAGTTCTTCTAAAAAAACAAATAATATTTGATGTCCAAATTATATTTTCAAATCAATATTATTCCTCAGCAAAAATCATATTAATAAATGGCTTCATTGAAGCAAACAAAAATGCACTTTTGAAGCAATGGAAATTGTATTCATAAAAGATTCACATAGTCCATCACCGTGACAAAAAGCACATTAAAACTAAAATTGTATAACTGAAATGTACAAGAATAGACCAATTCCCTGAGCCTAAGGAAATGGTCATTTGACATGAACAATTACTCATCCTTTTCCTATTTTACAAGTGAAGATAAAAAAGGTTTCCACAAGAATGCTTCAGGGTATTTCAAAGGAAGCTGCATGCTTTGTATGATCACCATTATTATGGGGACTGCCAATTTTAAAATGACCCATCTCTGGGGTGACCGAACAGTATGGCCATTTATGGGGTTGTTTGCAAAGACTTCAACTATGAGAAATGATCATTATTCTTGGCTCTGCCAAAAAATGAAATTATTCAATAGGTACCATGTGCCAGAAAAACACAGTAGGCTTTTCCATAGAACTCTAAAGCTAAAATTAGATGACAGTTGTCTAATCCTAGGCTAGTTATTAAAGAATACATAATTATCATTGTCATCCCAGTAAACAAAATTCATACGATTTCAAGAATAGGACTTGAACACTCACAGAGAATCATGTGGTCTAGATTTACTGTAGTATAGAGAGGATAAACTAATTCTCAGTATGAAATGATTTTTTTCAAGGTCTTGTTTATTCTGCAAGCATACCAGGAATGGAAAAAGTTACTCAAGAAACCATGGTGAGCAAACAGAAATAGTCCCTGCTCTCAAAATACTGACAGCTTAAGGGAAGAACATGAACATTAAAATGGACAATCATTTCTCCAAAGGTGGTCATAACAATATCTCCTATCCCATATTTTCTTTGGTAATGTGAACTTGCCATTTCCTCATCAAATATGGAATCTTCTTTGCTTCCGTTAGGACCTATTTTGACCAATATTATGCAGCAGAAATGATGGTGTGTAATTCACAAGGCTGGACCTCTGCCATTGATTCATGTAACATTCCTCCTTGGAACCCAGACACCACATTATGAGGAAGTCCAAGCAACTGAGTGCAGAGGCTACTACCAGGCTATTATCACATTGCTATCTTAGGGTTCCCACAAAGGAGGGCAATAACAGACCAACAAGGTCCATTATCATGTAATAGACAAGATAGCCCTTTCCCACCACAATCCTACAAAGACTGGGTTATTTTATCTCACTTTGCAATAAGGAGCCAGACAGGTGGTATCTCCAGACCCCACAGAAGAGCAGGGGAAGCCAACGGGCAGACCAGGGATGAGGTGCCCTGAGCCAATCTTCCCCTGCTACTGAGATTCACAAAGTGCAGCCTGGGAGGGGATCAGCCCTCGTGCATCAGACATGGGAACAGAGTCTTCACAGAAATATGTGGCAAATGGTGGCATTGTAATTATTGGGAGGGAGGAAGTTAATGCTCGGCCGAAAAGGTTTGCAATCCCTCAGTGCCAGTTTTAGCATCTACCCTCAGCCAGTCAGCTCCCACCTTTCATATTTGCTGCTCACTCTTCACCAAGTTGTAGATGGTGGACTCCACACATCCACAGAAAGACAATGCCTAAAACTCCTGCATATGGTTCTCTGAGTAGCAACTGCTGGCCAGGCGTGGGACACAGGGAATAATGAAGAATAGAGCACCAGACCGGGGCCCTGAAGAACTTGCTTGAAGATCTGTCCTGCCACTTACCAGCTGTGCAGTGTTTGAGGCAGGTCTATCCCATAGGGCCTCTACTTCTTCCTCTGTTAAATGGGAACAGTTTCCTCACCCACCTCCCCAGACTGTGAGGAGCTAATAAAGAAATGGCTTGGACGCTCCTGAAAACTGTAAAGCACTATATAGGTGAAAATTATGTATTTAATTGAACCATATGGAATTGACCAGAGTCCATCATTTTTGACCTACAGTTGCCATTTTTTACTTAAATTGGTATTTTTTTAGGTTAAAAATGGTTTACTCAGCAATTTCATGTGGTTCAGGCTAATTTTTAATCCATTATGTAGCAACTGTCTCTTGCATACAAAGCAAAACAATATAAACTTTATGCTAATTAAGTTTTATAAATTCCTGGGTGGCACTGCACTTGTACGTGGCCATATCCCATCACTGACCCCTTAAATACTCTAATCCATACCTGACAGAGCTCAGCAGCCAACAAAGGTGTAAAAGTATTAGCAGAGTATGTAATAGCACAGAGGTTAAGAGCATATTCACTGGAACTCTTTGCCAGGGTTCCAATCCTGGATTTTCTATTCCCTGTGTGACTTTGGACAAGTTACTTACGCTCTCTGTGCCTCAATTCCCTCATCTGTAAAATGAAATTGACAATAACACCTACCTCATAGGACTGCTTTAAAGAGGAAGCAAGTCAGTGATTGTGAAGCATGTAGAAAAGTACCTGGCACTTGGTAGATGCTAAGCATTTGCTGTTACTCTTATTTGTATTTGGCTCAAGGTAATTTAGAATTGATGTCACAAAATAATATTTTAGAGCTGAAAGAGATGCTTTCAGTATTCTGTGGGCTTGTGTATGACTATGGGTCTCTCTGTTTTAGATGGGAATAATGGTAATAGATTGGAAAATGAAAACTCCAACAAATGTATGGCAACTGGATAATCCCATGAAATTGGAATTCTGAGAGTCACTTTGTTTCCACAGAAGTCTTGGTCTTTGAATCCTTCTAGCCATAATATCTAATTTATTGACCAAAGTTTAAGAATATATGACACGGGATCTCATATGGGATACCCTTAGGGGCAAAAGAAATATGTAATGCAAATTTTGCTAGCATGTCCTAAAAAAAATTTTAGCATTTTCCCTAATGTGAAGAATCTAATTTTGGTTCTTAACTTGTCTCAATACATACAAATTTTTCCTAGTAAATCAGGAAAAAAAAAATCTTATGGGAATATCCAAAGTTGGCAGGTATGCTGTATATGGTGGCTTTTTTTCCCTTAAGTTGTATCTCGGTTTCTCAAAGTGTGTTCTGAGGAAAAATAGTATCAGAATCACCTGGATATCTGCAAAAACACAGATCCTGGCTCCCACAGGGATCCTAAATAACATACATTAAATTTTAAGATAACTATATTATTAAGTAATTAAAAAGAAGCCTGAAATAAAAACAGAGATCAAGACACTATAAATAATGTCTGAAAGGATTTGAAAAATAATGAAAAATGATTTCCAGAAATGAAAAAAATGAACTAAAATTAAAGCCCTGTAGACAGGTAAATGTCTGATTTTGGTCGGTTGAAGACAGAATCAGTGAATGGAAGATAGAAAAGAAGAAATCATCCAGAATAAAATCCAGAGTAATAATGAAAGAGGAGAAATGAAAGACAGGTGATGTGGATGCTCAAGCAAGAAGGTCAAATCCATTAATTTGTGTCTCATCAGAGTTCAGAAAGAAAATAATAGAGGATGGTGAAGAGTAAATATTTTAAGAAATAGTTGCTGATACTTTTCCAGAATTGCTGAAAGCCACAAACGTTCAAATCCAAGAAGCTCAATAAATCCCAAGCAGAATAAATAAGAAAAAACCCACAAGCACCGCGACACATCTTAGTGACACTGTAGAACACCAAAAGAGAAGGTTTTGAAAGCAGCTTGGGGAATAGGACAGATGATCTGTAAAAGAACAGCCAAACTGACTTTTCCATGGTAATGATGAGATTAAGAAGACAGTGGGAAGGAAATAACCAGGTTGGGCATATTGTTAATAGAAGGTGTTGCGATACTATTTCACACTTACCAGATTCACAAAAATGATAAAGGTTGATAATGCCAAATATTGGAAAGAATGTGAACCAATGGAAACTCTCCTCACTGCTGATGGGAGCATAAACTTGCTCAACTAGTTAGAAAAAAATTTGGTGTTGCCTAGTAAAGTTGAGAATGAGCACATCCTACGACCCATCCTTTCTACTCCTGGGGAAACACTTACACACATGAACCAGAAGATATATACAAAAATGTTCATAGCAGTGTTCTTGATAATAACAAAAAAATTAAAATTACCGTAATGTCTATCAATAGTACTGTGGAAAAAATAAATTGTTTATGATATCAAAATATCTGGAAAGCACAAAATTTTTCTTCGAATCACTATAGAAAAATAAATTGTGATTCATCATGTGATGGAAATCTACAATCATGAAAATGAATGATCCAGAGCTACAAATATCAACATGAATGAATCTTAACAGCATAATGTTGAACAAAAGAAGTTACATAAGAATATGTATAGTATAATTGCAGTAATATAAAGTCCTGAAACAGAGAATCTAAGGAGTAATAATTAACATATTGTTAACTGCATGTGTGTGTGTGTATAGTAAAGGTATAAAAACGTAGCTATACATCAAGTTCAGATGAATGTTTGCATTTCAGGAGGAAAAGATAACTAGGAAGGGGTAAGACAAGGGCTTCTGCAGTATTTTATCTGTTAACTTTTTATTAAAACTATAAAACCTAAAGCAAATATGGAACATCTTATCACATGTTAAATATTAGTAACAGGCTTACAGGATTTTTATATTATTGTCTATAATTTTCTCTGTTTCAAATATTCCTTAATTTTATAAATAAGGCAGACTAATATCCATAACATATGTAGAACCACAAAAATATCAATAATAAAAAAACACACACACACCCAGAACAACTGGCAAAAGATTTTAACAGATACTTCACTAAAGAAGATACATAGATGGAAAATAAGTACATGAGAAGCTTAACATCAGTAGTGATTAGGGAAATGAAATTACTACAATAAGAGATCACTGCACACCCATTAGAATAACTAAAATTGAAAAGGCTGTGTATGGAAAAAGGGAAAACTCTTACATTGCTGGTCTAACTATACGATGGCACAAACTTCTTTAGATATCACTTCAGCAGTGTCTTAGAAATTAAACATGCATGTACCATATAATTCCACCATTCCACTCCTGAGTATTTACCCAAGACAAATAAAAACCTATATTCATATAAAGACTTGAACACAGATGTCCATAGCAGAACCTTATTAGTGTATTAGTGCTCTTCAGATACATATATACATATACATATATATACACACACATATATATATATATATATATATATATATATATATACACACACACACACACACATTAAGATTCTTATTATAGGAATTACCTCACAAAACCATAGGGATTGGCAAGTCTAAATACTGTAGGGTAGGCCACAGATGGAAACTTGGTGAAGATGATAAATTCCGCCAGTAGAAGCTGGCTGTCTGGAATAGAGATAGAAATTCTTCTTCGGACTTCTGAAATCCTCAATTCTACCTTTAAGGCCTCTCATCTCACAGATGAGAAACTGAGAGACAAGAGAAGTTAAATAACTAACCCAAGCTCTTACCATGTTTTTCCTTCCCTGTTTTCCCTGTAGCCGAGATGTCCAAACCCACTACTCCCTATCCACCCCATCCCAGCTTCCTGTTGGAAGATCCTGAGCAGTGTTAGCCCAAGCACAAAGCCCTTGTTGGAGGCACTTAAAGTTTGTCAGCAGGTTGCAAGGAAAAGAGAAATGTGTTATTTTACTGGAGGGAAACCAAACCTGGACCAGCTGAAAATCACAGTGTTACGTCACCACTGGATAATTAGTTCCTTTCTTTCTAGGAGTTGCAGACTTGAGAATGCGTTGAAGTCTGTGGTTTCCCCAAGCTCTAAATCTTTCCTGGAATCACATAACTAATACAAATGTGATGCGGATCTCTTTTCATAGAATGGTGTCTGGACTGGGCACTCTAGCACATCCCACATCCTCATGTGGGGCTGTTATCACTTGCAGCCTGGTGTCGCTAGCTGTCTTTTCTCAAGATCGTTTTAACTTTCTTGAGAGCAGGGACTCTAATTTCTCAGTACAGTGGAACCCAAACACCCAGCCAAAGGCCCAACAGGTAGCTGATATGCAATCCGATTTATAAATTACTTAGTCTCAAAGGCTGGAAAGGAGAGCCACATTCTATGTCCTCTAAGAACTTATATTCTAATTATCCTTTTTGTAATCCCTTTGAAGCTTGTCACAAAGTCTTTGCAGACTCCAAATTCACTTGTTTCCCAAAAACATACATTCATTTGCAATATAAAGGGACTTATATGCAAAGATAAAAGAAAAGTGACTTTCTTATATAGTACGGACTTCCAATTATAAAGTTAATACTCAGTGTGGAAATTAGAATTGTAAAATCATATAATTATAGTTAAAAAAGAATTATAAAAGACTTGCCCATGCAGGGTATACCCAGGGCAAGAGTGACCAGTGCCTGGGTGCAGTCAGACTTGCTGGGCACCGCACACTCCAAGAGGTTGCATCCACATGGACCACAATGTAGATGGAAGTCCCTAGATTTATGTCTTAGAGCAGTGCTGACATCAGGATGCCTGCAAGAAACTGAAGGGGAAAGAAAAACCAGCACCCTCTCTGATATCAACACAGAGAGGAGTAGATTAAGCAGATCCTACTTCATGAGGGAGACCGGCTCCCAGATGGTATGACTTAGCCATAACCAGACTAAAGATCTAAAGCATGGTCAGCAGACTGCAGCCCACAGGTATATCCAGCCCATGGCTTGTTTTCATATGGCCAGGAAGTACTAAGAATGATTTTCATATTTTAAAGGGGTTGTAAAAATTTTTGGAAATGAATGTGTGACAGAGACTGTATGAACCACAAAGCCTAAAATATTTACTGTCTGGCCTTTTACAGAAAAAGGTTGCCAACTCCTGGTCTAAAGAATGAGGATATCCCTCAGGAGGAAGATGGTCCACCCTAGAAACACCTACAGAGGAGACTTGCAGGGGCCACGTCCCCCTCAACTCTACTCAATCTATGGATTGTCTGTTATAAACTTGGCATCACCAATACCCCTTCCAAGCTCTCCCCTGCCTCCAGAAGCCAAGAACTACACCTCCCAGAATCCCCTTCCCTATATGGACCTGAATTAAATTCCACAATTAGCAGGCACTAGTCCAAAATTTAGAAGGTGGAAAAAGAATGGCCATTGTTATTTGGAGGCAGTTGGCAATAGGTTTTGGTAAATATGTGGTTTGAAGGAGTCTCTGGGCAAGCTCATCCATTGAGAGTTAGCAGGAGCCTCCCAGAGGTTCTTCAGATTTGTAGCTGCTTTGAAGTGAGCCCTTGAGCACCACCTGTTATTGCTGCAAACCAAGGCATGGGTGGGAGCTGCCCGAAAGAGTGGTTAAGAACCACCTTCTTCAGATCTACAGGTCTGACCTTTGCTTCCCTGGCTTTCCAATGTTTGGAAAGACCCAGAGAGACTTGAAATACACTGAGCAACCTCTGTTTTCCAGACAGACCCTGGTGGAAGGGGGAGTCACCTGGTGTACTGGTTTGTATATATTATGTCCCCCAGAAAAAGACATGCTCCTTGATGCAATCTTGTGGGGGCAGACATATTAGTGGGGATTAAGTTGGAAAATTTGGAGTAGGTTGTTTCCATGGAAATGCGCCCCACCCAACTGTGGGTGATAACTCTGCTTGGATGATTTCCATGGAGGTGTGGCCCCACCCATTCAGCATGGGCCTTGATTAGTTTAGTGGAGCACCATATAAGCTCAAACAGAAGGAGCTGGCTTGCCACAGCCAAGAGGGACACTTTGAAGAAAGCATAGGAGCTGCAGATGAGAGACAGTTTGAAGACAGCCGTTGAAAGCAGACTCTTGCTCCAGAGCAGCTAAGAGATGACAAATACCCCAAGTGCAACTAAGAGTGACATTTTTGAGGAACTGCAGCCTAGAGAGGAATGTCCTGGGAGAAAGCCATGTTGAAACCAAACTTTGGAGCAGACGCCAGCTACGTGCCTTCCCAGCTAACAGAGGTTTTCCGGACACCATTGGCCATCCTCCAGTGAAGGTACCCAATTAATGACTTAACTTGGACACTTTATGGCCTTCAGACTGTAACTATGTAACCAAATAAACCCCCTTTAAAAGAGCCAATCCATCTCTGGTGTTTTGCATTCTCCAGCATTAGCAAACTAGAACAGATTTTGGTACCAGAGAAGTGGGGTGCTTGTGCTGCTGAGTTTGGAAATACCAAACATGTTGGAACAGCTTTTTAAATGGATAAGGGGAAGATTGTGGAAGAGTTGTGAGGAGCTTGATAGAAAAGGCCTAAACTGCTTTGAAGAGACTGTTTGTGGAAATATGGACTCTAAAGATACTTCTGACGAGGTCTTGAACAGAGATGATCAATGTGTTGTTGTGAACTGGAAGAAAGGCGATCCTTGTTTTAAAGTGGCAGAGAATTTGGCAAAATTGAGTCCTGGTGTCAGATGGAAGGAAGAATTTGAAAGCGACAACCTGGAATACTTAGCTGAGGCAATCTCCAGACTAAGTGTGGAGGATGTACCCTGGCTTCTCCTTGGAGTGTATAGTAAAATGTGAGCAGAAAGAGATAAACTGAGAACTGAACTCTTGGATTCAAAGAAACAAGAAACTGATGGCTTGGAAAATTCCAGGCTTCCAGGGGGTGGATCCCCAGAAGCTACAGCCAACATGAGGATTTAACTAAACATGGAACCCAGCCGCCATTTCAGTACAAGCCAAGATTGGAGATGGAGCTATCCAGAAAGGATTTGTGGAAAGTCCTATAGTCTGATGGCTTTGAACCCTGTGTGCTTCATGTGAAGCCAACAGAATTTTTGCGAGATCTTTGTAGACAGAGCCATTGCTGGTCTGGACTGGAGGAGACAGATAAGGAACAAATTGAAGGAAAAATTTCTTCAAAGACAGATCCATGGAGGTTGAGGTCTGGAGTCAAGAGGTCTTGGGCTGGGAGAGCGGAGCAGCCCACATGTAGGGAAAGGGTGAGTTTGCCCTGGAGGTCGAGGGCGGGCCTTCCACCTCAATGCTCAGGAAATGTTCTGCAACCCCAAGCCCCAAAGAGGGTTGAGGCCTTAAGACTGTAAATGTGCAACCAAATAAACCCCTTTTTATAAAAGCCAATCCATCTCTGGTGTTTTGCATCCTGGCAGCATTAGCAAACTAGAACACCTGGCTTGCAAGTTTACCCCAGACACACAGGCCAATGGGGCCTGAGGCCATGCAGCACTTGAACGCTAGTTGGCTCATACTTGCTTCTTCCATGCTCATGCAAGAAATTCTGTTTCTGTGATGATCTCCGACTTGCATGTTCTTGATGAGAAGGGAAGCAGAATAAGTGAGTAGATAATGACACAGAAAGTGAGTAGATAATTACACAGACTTTGGAACCAACAGACCCAAGTTTGTATCCCTAGTTGAGTCTGGCCCTTCTACCTGTATGACCTTAGGCAAGTACCTTGACCTCTGGCATTCCCAGTTTCTTCCTCTGTAGACACTTTTTCAATGGGGTGTTAAGAATTTAATGGTCCAGTGCATGGAAAGCCCAGCCCTTTGTTACAATGTTAGCTGCTATTCTTCCTCCCTCCCTTCTGAGGAGAAGAGGACAAGTGACCAGTTCCCACTCTGTCCTCAATCTGTCTGGCCTCTCACCTCCTCTGGCTATTTTCTTCTCTTTACAAATTGCTGACCCAGTAATATGGGTTGAACTGTGTCCCCTCAAAAGGATACATTCTAGGCTGAACCCCCAGTCCTGCAAATGTGACCCCATTTGGAGATAAGATCTTTGAAGATGTAATTCGTTCAAATGAGGCCAAACTGGATTAGCATGAGGCCTAAAATGATATGACTGGTGTCACAAGGAGTCAGACACCCAGGAGAATGCCATCTGAACGTGGAGGCAGAGATGACAATGATGCAGCTACAAGCCAAGGAATGCCAAGGCTTGCCAGCAAACCCCAGAAGACAGAAGAAGCCAGGAAGGATGCTTCCCTGCAGGTTTCAGAGAGAGCAGGTCCTCGTGGACACCTGATTATGGGCCTCCAATCTCCAGAATGGTGAGATAATAAATGTCTGTTGTTTTAAGCCTCCCAGTATGTGCTACTTCATTACGGCAACCCTAGGAAATGAAGACATCCAAATAAAGCATGCAGCCCATTTAAAAGCAAGTTGCTCCAAGCATCATCAAGATAGGGCAACTGTGTGTTTCAGGTTTCAGCTGACCAACTAAAGGCCAAAAGATATTGCATCTCACTTGTCAACCTGAAAGGTGGTCACCAGATACCTGTGTTCTCAAAAACCCATGGCTCTTCTGGCCACCAGAATCATTCTGGACTTGTTTCACTTCCATTTCTCACTTCCACATCTGCCTTACCTCCAGTTTCCACGGCTCCTCATCCCTTCCTCCAGGACTAACACAGGACATTCCTCTATCACGCTTATAAGCAGAGGAATTTAGCTCCTTGTCTTTTTGATCTTTGACACCCTTTTTCTCCAACCAAAATATTGCATGTGGTTTTGCTAAACAAAGCACAGTTTTCTCCCATGTAACAACTTTAAAAAACTACTTTTTTCCTGTCTTCTATAGAACAGAGCCCCACCATTGCCTCTCAAATGCACAAGAAAAGTCTGGAAGGCTACACCATGAAGCATGGACAAAGGCTTTTTTGGGCCTGTAGGACAGTAGCTGCTGCAAAGCTGCTCTTGGTTCACTGTCAGTGCCAGAACCACTGCAGATCTCACAGAAGGCCACAAGCCAGCAGTTCTGACCCTCAGCCCTGCAGGACGGGAAATCTCTGTCTCCTCCTGCCCCACAGCAGACACTGCAGTCTCTGCACAAGAGACTGCTGCATAAAACCATAATGCGACATATTCATTTACAGTGAGATTGAGCCTCCGAAATGCAGTTTCTTCCTGATCTGACCAAAGAATAGAGCAAAAAAGACACAAACAGAAAAGAGAAAGAGAAAGAGAGGGAAGGAGGAGACAAGGGAAGGAAGGAAGGAAAGAGAACCCATCCTTTTACTCTTTTCATTTGCAAACAAATTCCGGGGAAGGGTCTCCTGCTACTGTCGCTCCCCGCCTCCCCCTATCTCCTACCCCCTTTCACAGGGGTCTACCCGCTGTCCCTCTCCTCCCCACTGTCCCTGGTCCTCAGGCTGGCTGGGATGCTGCCTTTTCTGTGTGCTGTGCAATTTGCACGGAGCCGCAGTCCTGGACTAGAAGGGGCTGAGGGAAGGAGTCTGGGCGAAGGGTTGTTTGAGCAGAGCCTCGAGTGGATGGTTCATGGTCAGTTCTGGGTTTCTCAGGTTCTTCCAAAGCAAACAAAAATCCTATTTATTGATACCAACACAATTTGGGTTTAACTTGCTTTTCCAGTAAATGGACCCCTTCTCTTCCCCTCCCTACCCAAGCTTCAGCCTACCCTTCCCCAAAGACCCCTGTGAGGAGAGGAGACCCTTAGAACTGCGATGCTGAGGCACAATTCCTGACGTCATCCCATTGACATCTGATCCAGAAATGACCCCCACAGGGCTCACTCCATTCCCAAAAGCATGGTCACGGCCTTTGGAATAAAAGTGCTTTAAAACCCACTCCGATATAGAACGAGGCTAAAGAAGGGGAGCAGTTGCTTATTATGAGCAGAATATTCAACTAGGGTGAACTTAAAAGTTTGGAAATGGTCAAAGGTGATGGTAGCACATTGTGAGAATAACTAACAGTGCTGAATGATGTGTGAATGTGGTGGAAAGGGGAAGCTCAGAGTCACGCATGTCACCAGAAAGAAAGTTGGGGGTTAAAAGATGGGAATGTATAAAACAGTGAATCTTGTGGTGGACAACGTCCATGATTAACTGTACAAATATTAGAAACCCCTCTCATGAACTAGAACAAACGTATGACACTATAACTAGAAGTTAATAATAGAAGGGCATATAGGAAAAAATATATACCTATTGCAAATTATATACTACAATTAGTAGTACTTTAACATTCTTTCGTCAACAGTAACAAATGTACTATACCAATACCATGAGGCAATAATGGATGGGGGGTGGTTAGGGGTATGAAAGGAATTGAGTTTCCTTTCTTTTTTTTGTCTTTCTTTCTTTCCTGGAGTAATGAAAATGTTCTAAAAATTGAAAAAAAAATTAATTGTGGTGGTGGATGCACAGCTGTATGATGGTACCGGGGGCAACTGATTGTACACTTTGGATATGTGAACAATCTCAATTTTTCAAAAAAATGATTGAAAGACTGTCCCACCATTAAAAAACAGAACACCCATTCACTGTCACATGAGTTTGATTATACTATTAAATGCCCTTAAAGTTTGTAATAGTGCCATGTGAACATTAAAATGTGTTATTTGTCTTACAAATACATAAATTACTTGATTTTTTCTCAGAAAAAAAAAGAAAAAAAAAAAAACCACTCCGTTATTTCAATGTTTTCAGAATTACATCCATCACCAATAGGAGTGGACAGTGAGTTTCTGGAGGGCTCCGCACACCCAGGGCAAGGGAAAAAGCGACTTCTTTACAATTGTCACGAAGGTGTGCTACCCACCGGCAGGTGGCCCCGGGTAACTGCAAAGGGCAAAAGGTAAAGGAGCGTCCCCCAACCCCCAACCCCCCACCCCCACCGCCATTATTCCCCCACCCCCACCTCCACCCCCACCCCCATGACGGCCGCTCATCAGCCACTCGCTGGGAACCAGGTCGGCCAGGGAACACACACGGTGCAAGGACAGTGTTTGTCCCCCCGAGGGAGAAGCAGCCGTCTCGCACTTGGCTGTGCTCCGAGGTCGGCTGTAGAACAGGCTGCAGGGGCATTTTGCTAGTGCATACGCTGTAGCGTCTGTCGGGCATGGTTTCCTTTTAATGCTCTTTACGCAAATCCTCGGAGGCTTCCTCTTTTACAGTCTCCTCCCCGCACCAAGCTCCGCCCCCGGCTCCTGAAGATTGCGCAACGCCCCTTCAGCTTTCCCGCCAAAGGACGCTTGGTGGCAGTCATTCAACGTCCTACAAAACTCCCTTTCTTAGCTCCCACTGAACCCGAGAAGGAAGCCTTTATTTGAGGTTCCAGGGCACGCTGTAAATGATACGAGCCTAATCGCCAAACAAGATCATTAGGTAATGCTTCTTGCATACCAGAATGCTTCAGAACAAAAACTCCCGTAAAAGGGAGGGGAAGGTGGGCGAATAAATGAACGCAAATTTAAAGGAAATCGAGTGATGTAAGACATAGGATGTCTCACCCGTGCTAGCATCATAGACAGGGCTTGCGAAACCAAGGTGGGCGGCAGAAGAACCGACAGGGGGATCAGCTATCAAAGTCCACTGCACCTGAAGAAGGCAGATGGGACTTCTTGGAAACTCCCAGAGCGGGGGGATGGGGATCACAATGGTACCCAGGACCCAGGGTCCTTGCTGGCAAACGAAATGACCTGGCGCCTGCTCTTTCACACTTTTGATTGACATTCATTTCTGAGCGGCAGCCAGCCCACGTGAAGGCCAGTCATTTATAATAATCATGCGACACCTGGGTGGTTCCGAACCAAGATTCCTCCAGCCAGGCAAAGCCAATTTTGTGAAAGAGAAACAGGCGTCCTCCTCATCTTTAGGAAGAAAATGTTTTTCAGATCCATGCCCAGATGAAAGGCCAGAAGGAAGCGTGTGTGTGTGTGTGTGCATGCATATGTGTGGACACACACTTGGGGCAATAGACAGACACAGACCCACAGGCTCCACAGGGTTACAAGAAGTTTTCTTTAACTGAAGAATTTTGGACTGGGTTTATGATTCATTTGGAGGGAATTCTGAAGGCATCTAAAGTGGAGTGTGCACGTGCATGTGTGTGGATGTGCAGAGAGACAGACACACACTTACCCAAGGCTTGCACAATGTTGTTCTCAGCTGGAGAAGTTCAGACTGCTTTTGTTTCATTTAAGAAGAGATGCCGAAAATCAGATTCCCGTGTTCCAAGTGGGATCACACAGACAACGGAGGAAAGGAATCAACCGTGGAAAGAAACATTGCAAGCCAGAGAACAGACTTTGTTACAGAAGTAGGAAAGTCTTCCCTGGAATCAGAGAATCTTTTGATTTTCTTTGCTTCTCACCTGCCCTGGGGTGAGGAATCAGCACTACCCTCCATCACCAGGTGTGTCTCACACCCTTCCTGGGACAAAACCAAGGGCTCATCTCCTGGTCTTGGGGCTGCCCATGCCCCAACGGGGTGATGGTTGCAGGAACAGTGGGACTCTCCAGCTCTCCAGGGCTTCCACTCCACTGGCCACTCTGGAGGGATGCAGCGAGCCTGAGAATCAGAGACCAAGTGTAATAATAAATGAATGGAGTCTTTGAGCCAGGGTGGGAAACGGAGCTTCTACACAGCTGTGTCACAGTGGGGCAACATGGGGCAGCAATTTATTTGTAAAGCTGGCCCTGGCTCACCATGCCAGGGGCCATTGCTTACACACACACATACACACACATACCTAGACACTCAAACATACACACACTCACACTCATACACACACGTACATGCATACACACTCATATACACATGTACACTCACTCACACATACACATGCTCACACACATGCTCATACATACACATTAATGCATATACATACTCATACATGCACATGCACACTGTTCCAGTTTGCTAATGCTGCCGTTACGCAAACTACCAGAAATGGATTGGCTTTTATAAAGGGGATTTATTAGGTTACAAATTTACAATTCTAAGGCCATAGACGAAGGCATGAATAAGAGGATACCTTCACTGAAGAATGGCCAATGGCATCCAGAGCACCAATGTCAGCTGGGAAGGCACGTGGTGGTGTCTGCTGCTCCTTTGCTTCCAAATTCTGGGTTTCATCTCTTAGCTTAGCATCTCCAAATGTCCTTCTGTCTGCAACTCCAAGCATCTCTAAGCATCTCTAAGCATCAGCAAGCATCATCAAGCATCTGTGTCGGCTCTTGAGTTCTCTTAAGTAATCCAGTGAACCAATCAAGACCCAACCTGAGTGGGCGGGGTCCACACCTCCATGCAAATAATTTAATCAAAGGTATCACCCACAGTTGGGTGAGTCACATCTCCATGGAAACACTCAATCAAAATGTTCCACCCAACAAGATTGGGTTAAAAGGTCATGACTTTTGTTAGGGACATAATATATCCAAACCAGGACATGCACATACACACATACACTCACATATATCACTCACACATATACACACATACTTAGACACACACCCACACACTAACAGTCATACACACCTACACACTCACACACATACACACCCACACACATACATGCATATATGCACTCATGCATGCACATCCACACATACACACATATGCATACACATGCACACACATATATCACTCACACATATACACACTCACAAATACATACCCTCACACACATGCACACACATACACACTAATGCATATACACACATGTGCATTAACACATACACACATGCACTCACACATATACACACTCATATACATACCTTCATGCACACACACACATCACCCACACATATATACACTCACACATACAAATACATTCACACACACTTATACATACATTCTCTCCGGCCTTCCACCTATCCCATGCCCCAAACCGTCTGGGGGCTTCACTTTCAGCACAAAGAATGATCTGTAGACCCCAAGGAAATTAAATAACAGTAACTCTTGGTTTGTCAGTCGTGGGGTGAGAGTCAAAGACCACGTGTCTCCTCCCTACCCTCCGTAGGTGGCAGGTGGCCCTGCACGGCAGGCTCTCACACCTACAAGAGCAGGGGAGAGAGGGAACGGGCCAAGGTCAGGTCAGCACAGACCCCTGACCCCGCATCTCCCACTTGCTGGTTTATAAGGTGCTTCTATCACCACTGTTCATAGTGAGGTTGGGCCGCCCCAGCTCCCCCAGGGACAGGGTTCTTCTCTCACTCTTCACAGCACCACAGTGCCCCATGGGTTGGCCCGCATGCCCAAGGAGGGGTCAAGGCTCCCCAGAGCCTCCCAAGGTAACAAATCCCACTCCACCTACAATTTCTTCATCTGGTGTTAAACGTGCACCTAATCCTTTGGCCATTTTCCTTCTCCCCAGGACATAATGAGCTTTGGAAAAGGTGGTTCTCAAACACATGCTGGAAAAATGCATACTCCGCCTTTTCCAATGTGGAGAGCGCCATGCTCACTCCTTCAGTAGGAATGGACCATCATAGGAATTTCTCAATTTTAGAAATATTAGGGCTCCTAGAGCAACCATTGGAAAACAGTCCCCCTCATCTGCGATAGGTTGAATTTTGTACCCCAACAAACACACACTCAATCTTCATCGGTGTCCCTGTCGGTGCAAACCCATTATAAACAGGACCTCTTGAAGATTTTATTTCTGTTTAAGGTGTGGCCAACTGAACCAGGGTGGGTCTTAATCCAGGTTACTGGAGGCCTTATGAGGAGACCCCGGAAGTCACAGAAGCCAGAAAGGAGAGGACATTGCCATGTGAGGGCAGGCAGATGCAAGCCAAAGACCCCCAAGGATTGCCAACAGCCTGCACCAGCATGGACAGCCTCCAGAAGGAAACAAGCCTCACGCTCTCTTGATTTTGAACTTGTTCTAGCCTCAAAACCATGAGCCGATAAATTCCTGTTGTGCAAGCCAACCCATTGTAAGGTATTTGTCACAGCAGCAAAGCAAACTAAGACATCACCCATGACAAGCTCCATTCAAAGCTGTCATTTCCCTTGACAAGCTCCTGCCAAAGCAATATATCATGAAGCAAGGATGAACTAGAAATGGTTTCTGTACCAGTTTAATAATTGTACTCAGATCCCTCAAAACACGGGGCCTATGAATACATAATCACCTAAAATTACTTTATCCTTATAATCAAAACAATATAACGGTAAGGCTGATTAGAACACCAAGAGGTCATTTCTGCCAGTCTCCTGTTTCACTGCAATGTCAGCCCATATTTTTAAGCATCTCAATCATTGGATAGTCCACAGCCTCTTTATGTAGACAGAGCCCAGCATTTAGTTACTTTAAATAGGCCTTATTTTCTGTTTCCTTATCCAGAAACAAGTGCTGAGATCCCATCTTCTGAGCGCTGGTGTTCCAAGTTTCAATCCATAGATTTCCCTGTGTAGACTTGCTTCAATGGTGACCTCAGCCAGGCTCTGGCATCTTGAAATACAAATTTTATGCTGGAAAGTCCCACATGTACATCTCTAGCTGACCCTCTTCCTGATGCTAGGCTCATGTATTCAATGACCTATGCATCTTCTCTTGGATGTCAAACCAGTTCGTGAAGCACTCTAACCACATCCTGAAGCAAACTCACGATTTCCAGCCCTGCTCAGCTAGGGCTTCACAACTGTAGGAAACCGAGTCACCACGTAACACTGGCTCAAGCAAGAGAAATGTATTGCTTTTTTCATTTTCTCACCAAGTCATCTGGTTTATTTTAATTTAATTTTTTTTAATTTTGCAACAGTTTTAGACTGTTTAGAAAAGTTACAAAAGTAGTATGGAGATTTCTGGTGTCAACTTCACCCACCTTCCTCTAATGTTAACCTCTTATTTAACTGTAGGACAATTATGAAAACAAAGACATTAGCTTTGGTAAAATACTATTAACTGGAATATAGACCATGTTTGAATTTCAGTAGTTTTCCCCTTAATGTCCTTTATTTGCTCTGGGATGCAACCCGCATTGCATTTAGCTGTCATGTCTCCTTGGTCTCCTGTGGCTGGGGCATTTCCTGAGTCTTTCCCTGTCTTTCATGATCTTGATACTTGTGAAGAGTGCTGGTCGGCAATTTTGTAGAATGTCCCCAAATTTAGGTTTATCAGGTGTGTTTTCCCCATTAGATTAGATCACGGGGCAGAGATGGGATCAGTTTTATCTTTTGTTTCAGGTCCGAATATATGACATTTGTTTTAGTTTCCTAAGCTGCTCCAGCAAATACCATGAAATGGGTCGGCTTAAACAATGGGAGTTCATTCTCCCATTGTTTGAGGCCAGGAAAATGTCCAAATCAAAGCAATGTTTCCTTCCCGGATTGCTGCTGGCGATCCTTGGCTCCTCTGCCACAGGGCAAGGCACATGGTGGTGTCTGCTGGGCTCTGCCTTCTCTTCTGTGTTTCATTACTATCAGCTTCTTGCTTCCATGGCTTTCTCTCTGTGTGTCTGCATTTCATCCTCTTATAAAAGACACTATACTAGGATTAAGGCCCATCCTGACTGAGGTGGGTGTTTCAGTTTGCTAAACCTGACTAAATGCAATAATACCAGAAATGGACTGGCTTTTAACAATGCAGATTTAATAATTAACAAGTTTACAGTTCTAAGGCCACAAAAATGTCCAAATTAAGGCATCAACAGGATGATAATTTCTCTCCAAAGAAAGGCTGCTGGCATCTCGGACCCCTCTGTCACATGGCCAGGTGCACAGCCAGTATCTGCTGGACCTTCTTTCCCAAGTTTCGTTGCTTTCAGCTTCTGGTTTCTCCATCTCTGGCTTCCTTTCTCAGCTCTTGTGTCTCTTTTCTCTCTCATCTTCTCTGGGGTTTCTCTGAGCTTCTCTCTCTCTCTTTTATCCCCTTACAAAGGACTCCAGTAAGAGGATTAAGACCCACCCTAAATAAGTTTGGTCACATCTCAACTGATATAACCTAATCAAAAGGTCCCACCTACAATAGGTCTATACCCACAGGAATGGCTTGAAAGAACACAGCCTTTTCTGGAGTACACAGCTTCAAACCATCACAGTGGAACACACTTTAACTGAAGTCAGCTCTTCAAAGAGTCCCACTTACAATGGGTTCACACCCACAGGAATGGATTAGATTTAAGAACATGGTTTTCTGGGGAACATACAGCTTCAAACCACCATGGTATTTTTACTGAGTCTGTCTTTATTTAACAAAAATGGGTTGCTTTGTGTTAATTTCTATTTTTTAAAATATTTCATCAAAATATTTTCTATCTTGGTTACTGAGTTTTTGGACATCTATACATTTTGTGCCCAAGGGGAATGCCCCACTCGCCTCACCCTAATCCCAGCCGTGCTTATTGGTCAAAGGAAGTCACATGACCTGCCTTGGTTGGGGGTGGGGGGAGACAGGCTCCACCCCTCAAGGGGAGGGGCAGCCTGGGCTATAGGGATGGGGGGGAACTGTTGAAGGCCATCTTTGGGAGACAATCTCATGCCTTTCCTTTCCTTCTCTCTTTCTGATCATCTTCAGTGATGTTAACAGCTCTCCTTGCATTCCACTCCTATTTCTCCCTGTCCTTCTTCACATGCAGAAGTGCCACACCAAAAAGAAATGAAGTGATTGAGCCTCTGGCAAAGGGAAGTCTTTTCCCAGGGAAGAATTAATAAGCACTGAGGCCATCTCCCTTTCTGCTCATAAAGGCTTCCCAGGATCCCAGGATTAAAACTGGGTCAAGACTCAGAAAGCAGAGCACATGCAGGAGGAACAAAAGGGGAGGGTAGAGCTAGGAGCAGAGCCACTAGGACATTTCATTCTTCTATGATTTCCACAAGAATGTTCTGTTTTGCATTCTTCTCCATGGAGGCGCCTCAGTTATGGGAACAATAAAAGAGGCATTAAAATCTGGGATCTGAGTGTGCCTGCCTGCAAAATTGGCCCTGCATGGGGGAAAAAAAAAAAAAGTGGAATATGGCTGCCCGATCTCTGAGGCCCCTTTGGGAAGCCAGCTTCTGCATGGGGTCATGTACGGAAGAAACTCTGATGCCTCGAGAAAGCACATGGGTCTTAGAGCCCCTCAGAAATGTGCATAACACATGCACCTATTGTAGAAAATCCATATTACCTCCCCAGCTCCACAAAATCCTTACAGCAACTGCTCAGGACCTCTCTCTTCCTTTCCACCCTGCCCTCTCTCCATTGCCTCCCCCTCCCTTCTCACTTTCCTCCTGCCTTCTAGATGGTCTTCCTTCTTCTTCCTGGAGTAGCCCCTAGTGGTTGCAAAAGCAAACCACTTTAGTTCCTTCTATCCTGCCATTCTCCAATTATTTTTGCTGTACAGGACCTGAGCTGGCAGACCCAGAATCTTCCTGAGAAGGCAAGAGAGAGAGGGGAGGCTGAGAATTTTAAGAACACTCACATGACACGTGGGAAGGACCGGGCTACTGCTCTCAGCCACGTTCGTGTTTTAACTCAGCAGATCCAAGCCACCAGCTTCTGAGACAGGTCCTGTTACAATCTTCCCCATTTTACAGGGAAGGAAACTGAGGCACAAACAGAGGTACTTGCTAGCAGTGCTGGAATGGCTCCAGGGCTGTGCTCTTTTTTGTTGTTGTTGTTTTCTTAAACTTTTTATTTTGAAATAATTTCAAACCAACAGGCCAGTTGCAAAAATAATACAAACTCCATGCAGGGAACTCCAACAAAGTATCTGCCCAGATAGCTCCAGATCCACCAATTTCAATATTTTGCCACATTTGCCATATCATTCTACCTACCTATCTATCTATCATGTCTATTTTCTGAACACTTGGGAGTAGGTTCCTGAAACATATAATACTTCCATGTACACTTCCTAAGAAGAAAGATACTCACTTATGTAGCTGTGCTGGTTTGAGGCTGTATGTACCCCAAAAAAGTCTATGTTCTTTTAATCCATTCTTGTGGGTGTAGACCTATTGTGGGTGGGACCTTTGGATTAGGTTGGTCCAATTGAGATGTGACCCACCTCATTCAAGGTGGGTCTTAATCCTTTTACTAGAGTCCTTTATGAGGATAAAAGGCAGAGGAGTTTAGGGAGAGAGCTTAGGGAGAGAAACACCCAGAGAAGTTAGGAGAGAGCTTAGAGAAAAAGCCCCTGGTGGAGCTAAGGGAGGACCCACTGAGGAAATCACTGGAACCAGAGCTGATGGCAACGAAACCCAGGAGCGAGGGACCAGCAGACGCCAGCCATGTGTCTTCCCATGTGACAGAGGGCCCCCTTATGCCAGCAGCCTGTCTTCAGAGTCCAGGTGTTATCCTGTTGATGCCTTAATTTGGACATCATCATGGCCTAAGAACTGTAATTTGCAAGCTAAAAAAAAAAAAAAAACTCCCCATTGTAAAAGCCAATCCATTTCTGGTGTATTGCATTGCAGCATCTTTAGCAAACCAAAACAGTAACCATCTTAAGTTCAGTTATCAAGTTCAAGACATTTAACCTTGATATGAAGCTTACAGTCTATATTCCAATGTTTTCATATTTATCAACAATTTCCTTTTGAGCCTTCTCTCCTCCATTATTAGGTCCAGTCCAGGACAGGGCAATGCCAGCCCCAGGTCCAAACTGGACGTGCCAGCAGTGACCATCAGGCTGAACTGGGTGGCACTGCTCAGAAAGGAAGTTGGGGAAGCTGGGCAAAGCCATGGGGCCAGGCAGGGAAGGCAGCAAACACTGGGGCATGGCTCCCAAACCCTATCCTGGCTCCCTACAAGCTTGCCCTCCTCAGCCTGCTAGTTCAAGTTCCTTTGCACTTCAGAATCGTTTAAAAGGAACAAAGTCCTTCCTTTCACAGTGATTGATAAGATTAAAATGCAAACCCTTCTGCAAAGCAATCCCTGAACTGGACCCTCTTTCCGTTCTCTCTCCTTGAGCTTCAGAATTTCTCCTTTACAGGACCTCCTATCTTAAATTTTTGAGCAAAAAATTGCAATGTTTGGGATGTACTCATGCTAAGAAAGTATTCCTTATTTGTCTGAACTTCAAATGTCACTGGGCATCCTTTTTTATTGCCACTAAACCTACCAACCCTAACTGTGCTCTGTCTTTATATGCGTGTCCCCCCCAGCTAGATTATCAACCCATTTTTGTTTCTACTTTTTGGTTTGGAAATTGGCATATGGTAAAGTTGCAATAGCACAAGATCCCCCTGCTTACCCTTACCAGATTCCACTGTTAGCATTTTTGCCACATCCTCCCTCCCTCTCTCTCCCCCCGCTTTCTTAGTTGTAGGCTCTTTACCCCAACTCCTTCAGCACATATCTCCTGGGGCCAAGAACATTGTCCAGGTGGAGAAATCTGGCAGACCTCACCTTAACCAAGTGACCATAATTAACACAATTAGTAATGGGACAAACGGACATCACGTGCCTAATCACACAACTTGTGCAGCTAATTTTCCTGCCAGAAATGTCCTGCCTGATTAGAATTTTGAGGAAATATCAGACAGACCCCAACTCAGGGACATCCTACAAAACAGCTGCCCAGTAATCATCAAAGCCCCCTGTGTCATGGAAGCCCAAGAAAGGCAGAGGAACTGGTCCAGATAAAAGGTGACAAGCAAATGTGTGATCCCAGGTTGGCTCCTGGACCCAGGGGAAAAGGCTGTGGAGGACATCATGGGACAGTTGGTGACATCCGAGTGTGTCCTCAGGATTGAATACTAGAGCTGCATCAATATTAATTGTCCTCAATGTGAACATTGTTCTTGAGGTTAATGTCAGAGAATGTCGTTTTTGTCAATAAACATTTTGGGACTGAAGAGGTCCTGTTGTACTCACTTCCGTAGCCCCACATGGTCTAGGACATAAGTGGGCCTCAACCAATGTTTGTTAAATTAATAAATAAATGAAAGACAAAATTCGCACTTACTGGATGGCTCCTTTGTGCCTGACGGAGGGTCAACTGCTTTCTCCTTTATCACCTCTAATCTTTTCAACAACCCCCTGAAGTCAGGATCACTATCCTTAATTTCACAAATGTGAAACAATCTGCAAGGCTTTCCCATGCTAGTAATGCTCAGAGCTAGGATTTGCACACTACTCTATGTAGATGCAATATTCTTGCACTTTCCACACTTAGAGTAACCTATTAACTTAAATTATGTCAGAGGGCAAGTGGTTGAGATCAAGTTCTTTACTTAGGGTAAGAGGGGACAGTGGGCAGGAGAGCACTGGTCACTTCAGATAGACCGTGTTAAGCTGGAGATGTCCCTTGAATGCTACTGACCGTGCCTGAGTGTTCTAGTTTGCCAATGCTGCCGGACTGCAAAACACCAGAAATGGACTGGCTTTTATAACAGGGGGTTTATTTGGTTACACAGTTACAGTCTTAAGGCCATAAAGTCTTAAGGCCAAGGTAAGTCATCAACAATCAGTACTTTCACTGGAGGATGGCCAATGGTGTCCAGAAAACCTCTGTTAGCTGGGAAGGCATGTGGCTGGTGTCTGCTCCAGAGTTCTGGTTTCAAAATGGCTTTCTCCCAGGACGTTCGTCTCTAGGTTTCAGCTCCTCAAAAATGTCACTCTTAGTTGCTCTTGGGGCGTTTGTCCTCTCTTAGCTTCACTGGAGCAAAAGTCTGCTTTCAAAGGCCATCTCCAAAAAGTCTCTGTAAACTGCAGCTCCTCTCTCAGCTCCTGTGCATTCTTCAGTGTCCCTCTTGGCTGTAGCAAGCTCTCTCCTTCTGTTTGAGCTTATATAGTGCTCCAGTGAACTAATCAAGGCCCACACTGAATGGGTGGGGCCACACCTCCATGGAAATTATCCAATCAGAATTATCACCCACAGTTGGGTGGGGCGCATCTCCATGGAAACACTCAATCAAAGAATTACAATCTAATCAACCCTGTTATGTCTGCGGACACAAGATTGCATCAAAGATAATGGTGTTTAGGGGGACATAATACATTCAAACTGGCACACTGAGGCTCCCCAGCTTGGGGCCCCTTACTCAGAGTGCACCCCTCTGACCTGCAGCAGCAGCGGCTCCCCCCCGCCAGGAGCTGTGAGAAATGCAGAATCTCAACCCCTAGCCAGACCTGCTAAATCAGAACCTGCCCTTCAACAAAAACCCTAGTTTGGGAGGCCCTAGGGTAGAGACACAGTGACCTAAACTAAGTCCCCCAAATGAAGGTGATCTCCAGGCTGAGTGGGGCTGAGAAGATGGTGGAGCCATGGAGGGTAGTGGGTGAGCAGCTCACCCTGTTCTCAGCACACCCAGAGAATCCCCACAATCACCCACCTCCCCCAGCCCTGCCAAGGTGCAGGGGGAACTCTTTCCCAGGGTTCTTCTTTGCCTCCTCAGTCGCCTCATTTTCTGTTGGGTTGTTAGCACAGCAGAAGCTCATTGTAAGACAAGACAGCTGTGAAAAGCAAGACCAAGCAGGGGTAGGGGAGACGCACAATGGTGAATTGGGCAGATAACGAGGAGAAAGAATTAGCACAAATCCATAGCACACATTGTATACACACAAGCATGTGTATAAAAGGCCAAAACATCACCCTATGGTGGGAGGGGAAATCAGGGAAGATTTTTGTATTTTGCTTATTTTTATTTTCAGTGTATCACAGTGAGCTTGTACTACTTGTGCATTTTTAAAAACTTAAATGTAGGCTGTATGGGGCAGTTGGCATTCTTTTCTCAAAAAGTAAAAGAGTAGCACAATAAAAAAAAAAAAGCAATAAGGAAAAGACAACAAAAGGTATATGTGTTTTCTTCCTCCTTGAAATCAAGAATCGTCTTTCCAGAGGAGTTATCTGCCTTAGACAAAGGCATTTGGGTTGCAAGGAAGTAAAACTCCCTCAAAGGAGCTCAGCTATAAAAGAAAGGCTGTTGCAAGCTTTCAGCTATCAGGCTCCATGGGCATCCAATATTGGAATATTCCCAAGTCCCGAGCATTGAGAAAATTTCTGCCACTTTCTATGGGACATCTGGGCTCCATGGTCTGCTTCTTTCTGCAAATAGCTTTCTCTGCTGATATATGGCTTGTCTGTTCTCCTCTGAACCTGGCCTAGAACCCCTTAGGCTCGGCACAGCTTCTCCATTCAAACACCACTGTCATCCAACTGATGACAGTTCCAGTGTTACTACTGCGAATTCACAGTGAAGAAAATCTGTTGATTGCTGTTTTGGAAAATATCCAACCCCAGTCCAATTCAGAGATGGCTGGGAAGGCAGGTGGCAGGAAAAAGAGGTACATAAAGATGAGAAGACAAGTTGAGATTTCCACTTCCTGTTTAGACTTACTTCTAAAAATTAATTACCATTATATTTAAAGCCAGGTTTCTGACCTCCAGAGATCATGAATTATAAACATAATCACAAACAGATTTTAAAAGGGTTTTTTTGAATGAATAGCTCTGGGAAATTGGAGGAATCCTACAACTGCTATTTCAAATTGCCCACATAACCAGTGGAAATCCCTCCATCTTTGAGGATATTTTTCTTTTATACCTTTCAGTATGTATGCAGCTGTAGTCACAAATCAAAGGCAGACATCAGTGTGGAAATGGAGTGTGGAGGCCACCTGGGAGCACAGATTACACACACACACACACACACACACACACAGGTCATAGCACAGTCTTTTGAACATGAAGGCTAGAAGCGTGGAATTATCTCAGCACCCCGTTCCATTGAATCCAGGTCATAAAATATCTCACCCACAGTGTTACAGGTTGAATTGGGTTCTCCAAACAACCTTGTTGAAGCCCTAACCCCAAGTGCTATGAACGTGAACTTATTTGTAAATAGGATCTTTGCAGATGTTAATTGGCTGAGGTCAAACTAGAAGAGGGTGGTCCCTAACGAAGTTGTCCTTAATAAGGGGAGGAAATTTGGACGCTGAGTGCCAGAAGCAGGGAAGGAGGTGGCTTTGTGATAGCAGCAGAGATTGAGTCATGCCACAAGCCGAGGAACATGATGAATTACAGACAAGCCACCGCCAGAACCCTGCGGACCCCCGAGCAAGCCTGGCGCTGCGGACGACATCTTCAATTTGGCCTCCTAGTCTCCAGAACTGTGAGACAATATATTTACGTTGTGTAAGCCAACAAGTCATTGATACTTTATTACAATAGCCCTGGAAAACTAAGTCATAGCCACAGTATAAAAATAATAAAATTGGACTTGAAATAAGCAGGTATCCTGTACCTGAGAATGGAATGATAATAATTTAATTCTTACAATAATCCTAGGATGGTTATTATCCTCCTGTTATAGATGGGGAAACTGAGGCACACGGACACAAGTAACTTGCCCAGAATTGATCAGCTAGTGAGTGGTAGAGATTAAAGCCCAGATTTCAGGGCTCTGAGCTTTGCTTTAAACCACACCATTTAGCTGTACCGTTAGAGCTGGAACTTTCACTTTCTGCATACTGAAGATTACATATGGATAAGAGAAACTTCACAAGAAATAAACCAAACTGGTTTCTTTTATTTTGAAGTTCAAATCTAATTCATCTAAAGAAGGAAATGACACGCTCGTTTTCCTTTCTTTTTTTTTTTTTTTAACCTACTGCCATACTTCAATTTCAGTTTTGAGTCTCTTTGAAAACTTCACAAAAATCCCTCATGCTTTATTAGTAATTTTTAACTGTCTAATTGAGTGGAATGAGTAGACATGTTGCCAAAGAACATCAGCGAGTTGTCACAAATCAAACCCACATATTCGAAAATTGAGTGCGTTTCTACACTTGAGTCATCAGAAAGACAGGGGATGATGGCAGGTTTCTCTGAGTGCCTGAGGTATGCCTCAAAGCACAAGTTTTGTTGTGTTTTTTTTTTTTTTTTTCCACTTCAATAGTAAAAGCGAGTGTGTGAGTTGCCTGTTGGCATTTCCAGTCTGTCACTGTGTGAAAGGTTACCCAAAGGAGTTTCTAACGGAAATGCCAAAAATTTCTTCCAGTTTCTAAAATTTGTTGATGGTGGGCATCTTCTCCTCACCTTTCATTCCTTCCAGTATGTTGGGGCACCCAGAATCACAGAGAATTGGTTTCAGGTTCAGTGCAAATCTAAGTTGATGCCATTACCTGGCTGTATGTGTGGAAATTTCTTTAACTGCTCCAAGTCTCAGGTTTCCAATCTATAAATTGGGGGCAGTATTAACTACACCTGTTTCAGAATGTCAAGGACATTAGTCTCAAACTGTTGTTTCAAAGCCCTCACTTGGGTGACCAGTTAGGGGAGAGAATGACTGTGTTCAATGATGCAGAGAAATGAGCTCCGCTGGAGAGAACTGTAACCAATGGAGGAACAATACTTAGATGGGGGTATGGGCTTTGTACTAAAAGAGAACTTTCTAAAACTGGAGTAAGCTGAAAATGGAATGGATTTCCACCAACATAATGGGTTTTGTCTCCCAGGAAATGTTAAAGTAAGAGCAAATAAGGACTTGGTGGGGGGCGGGGGGTAGAGAAAATTCATGCATTAGATAAAGTGTTGAACTAAATGCCTACCTTTCTCTGAAGGATATATAAAGTAACACAATACCCTCAACCTGAGATATTTTATGTTCTATTACCTGATTATTTCCTTCATAGCATCGCATCTTATCAAATCTGTTATTATCTTGTTTATTTACTTGTGGGCTTCTTTTACCATCTCTGCCACCTGACTGTCAATTCTGTGAAGGCAGGAAACTTCTCCCTGCTATATCTATGTATCCTTGCTAGCACAAGCCTCGCACTGAGTGAATATTTGCTAAATAAAAGAATAAGAGAATGATTTCTAAGACCCTTTTCAATTCTGAGTCAATGAGACATCAGACCATCCCTCATTTATCCTCAAAAATGCTTCTTTAAAGAAGAAAAAGATCTTCTTTAGGGACAATTGGGCAGAAAAAGAAATAAAAGGAAAAGAAGAAGTAAAACTACCTCTACTTGCAGAGGACATGATCTTATATGCAAAAAATCCTAACTAATACACACACACATACACATAAGCCTATTAGAGTTAATAAACAAGTTTGGTGAGGTGGCAGGATACAAGTTCAGTATACAAATTCATTGTAGTTTTATGCACTAGTAATGAAAAGTCCCAAAATGAGGTTAAGAAATAAATTTCATTTAAAATATAAAAATGAATAAAATACTTGGAAAAAATTCAACAAAAGAAGTGAAAGACATGTACACTTTCAACTACAAAACATTGTTGAAAGAGATGAAAGCCCTAAATAAATGGAAAGGCATTCCATCTCCATGTTCTAGAAAATTTAATATTGTTAAAATAGCAACAATCTCAAATTGGTCTGCAGGTTCAACACGTTCTCTGTGAAAATCCAAGCTGGCTTTTTTTCAGAAAGTGATAAACTGGTCCTAAAATTCATAAGGAAATGCAAGGGGCCACAAAAAAAGCCAAACTCTCTTGCAAAGAAGAAAAGGTTGGAGGACTCACACGTCCTGATTTCAAAATTTACTACAAAGCTACAGTAACCAAAAAAGTACGGTACTGACATAAGGATAGGCATGTGAACCAATGCACTAGATTTGAGAGTCTAGAAATAAATCCATATATTTATGGTCAATTGATTTTCAGCAAGGCTGCCAAGACCACTTGTGCCGGTTTGGATGTATTATGTCCCCCAAAATGCCATGTTCTTTGATGCAATCTTGTAGTGACATTTTGCAGAGCATCTGAAGCTGAGACATTTTGGAGATGGCCATTGGAAGCAGACTTTTGCTGATGCTTTGGCGATGGTAGCCCAGAGTTTGCTCCAGAGAAGCTAAGAGGACAAAACACCCTAAGAGCAACATTTTGAAGAATGCACAGGAGCTGAGAGAGGAGCTGGAACACAACCCAGGATCAGCAGATGCCAGCCACATGCCTTCCCAGCTAACAGAGGTTTTCTGGAAGCCATTGGCCTTCCTTCAGTGAAGATATACTTGGGTTGATGCCTTAATTTGGACATTTTCATGGCCTTCAGACTGTAGCTTTGCAACCAAATAAACCCCTTTTATAAAAGCCAATCCATTTCTGGTATTTTGCAAAATGGCAGCTTCAGCAAACCAGAACACCGCTCAATGATAGTGTCATAGTTTCCCAGCTACTACATCAAATACCATACAACGGGTTGGTATAAATAAAGTGAATGTATTGGTTCATGGTTTTGAGGCCAGGAGAAATCCAAAACTGAGGTGTCTGCAAGGAGATGCTTTCTCCCTAAAATTGTGGTGTTCTGGGGTTGGCTGCCAGTGATCCTTGCATCCTTGGCTTTTGTGTCACATGGCAATGTGCAAGAAGGTGTCTTCTCACTTCTCTTCTGAGTTCTGTTAACTTTCAGCTTCCTGTGTCTTTCTCTATTCTACTGACTTTCATTCTGCTTATAAAGGACTCCAGGAATCTGTATTAAAGTCCAGCATGATTCAGTTGGCCACTCCTTAACTAAAAATAACATCTTCAAAAGATGCTATCTACAATGGGTTCACACCCACAAGAAAGGATTAAGATTAAGAACATATTTATTTCTGAGGTACATTATTCAATCTACCACAGATAGTCTTTCCAGTGAATGGTTCTGGGACAACTGGTTATCCCCATGCAAAAGAATGAAGTTGAACCCTTACCTCACACCACATAAAAAAAATTTAATTCAAAATTTATCATAGGCCTAAATGAAAGAACTAAAACCAAAAAGTCTTAGAAGAAAACATAGGAGTAAATCCAGAGACCTTGGATTTGACAATAGTTTATTAAACATGACACCAAAAGCACAAGCAACAACAAAAAGTAGATAAATTGGATTTCCTCAAATTGAAAACTTTGTGCTTCAAAGAACACCATGAAGCAACAGATTCTTAGATATGACACCAAAAAACATGAGCAACAAAAAACAATAGATAAATTTGACTTCACCAAAATGAAAAACTTTTGTGCATCAAAGAAAATTATCAACAAAGTGAAATAATTACAGAATAGTAGAAAATAGTTGCAAACCATATATTGGATAAGGGTTCAATAACCAGAATATATAAAGAACTCCCAAAATACAACCAAAATACAAGCAACCCAATCCAAACATGGGCAAAGGGGCTTGAATAGAATTTCTCCAAAGAAAATATACAGACAATAATCATATGAAAAGATGCTCAACATCATTAGCCATTAGGAAAATAGAAATCAAAACCACATGAGATCCCCACAAGGATGGCTATTATTCAAACCCATAAGGATGGTTAGATTTAAAAAAAAAAAAAATAACAGAAAGTAACAAGTGTCAGAGGGAATGCGGAGAAATTGGAACTCAAGTGCATTGTTGGTGGGAATGTAAAATGGTGCAGCTGCTGTGGAAAGCAATATGGCAGTTCTTCAAAAAATTAAAAATACAGAATTGCCATATGACCTGGCAATTCCATTTCTAGGTATATACCCAAAAGAAAGTGAAAACAGAGCCTCAAACAGGTACTTGTTTACCAATGTTCATAGCAGCCTTATTCACAATAGCCCAAAAGTGGAAACCCAAGTGTCCATCAGCAAATGAATGGATAAACGAAATGAGTTACATACACACAATATTACTCTGACATAAGGAAGTATAAAGCCTTGAGACAGGCTGCAACATGAAAAAACTTGAAATCATTATGCTTAGTGAAATGAAGGCACATAATGCAAATATTTATGACATAACTTATAAGAGTTGACTGGAAATAGCAAATTCACAGAGATAGAAGATAGATTAGAAGTTATCAGGGGATGGGAAGAGGGGGAAGGGGGAATATTAGTCTGAAAAAAAATTACCATCAAGAAAGTGAAGACTATCAACAGAATGGGAGAAAATACTTTCAAATCATATATCTGATAAGGGATTTGTATACAGAATACAAGTTAACATTAAAAAGACAAATTACTCAATTTTTTAAAAGGGCCAAGCATTTGAATAGACATTTCTCCAAAGAAGATATACAAATGGCCAATAAGCATATGAAAAGATACATGATATCATCAGTCATCAGGGAACTGCAAATCAAATCCACGGTAAGATACCATTCCACAACCACTAGGATGGCTAAAATAAAAAAGACAGATAATGACAAGTATTGGTGAGGATGTGGAGAAATTGGCACCCTCATATATTGCTAGTGGGAATGTAAACTGGCATGGTCACATTGGAAAGCAGTTTGGCCTCTCCTCCAATGGTGTGCCAGTTTGGATGTATTATGGCCCCCAAAACACCATTATCTTTGATACAATCTTGTGGAGGCAGACATATTTGTGTTGAGTAGACTGGAATCCTTTGATTGAGTTTTTCAGTGGAGATGTGACTCAATCAACTGTGAGTGAAACATTGGAGGTGTTACCCCACCCATTGAGGGTGGGTGTTAACTGGATCCCTGGAATCGTATAAAGGAGTTCACAGACAGAAGGACCTCAGAGCAACTGAGTGACATTTAGAAGAAGAGCTGTAGCTAAGAGAGAACAAAATGCCCCAAGAGCAACATTTTGGAGAATGCCATTTTGAAATGCAACCTGGGAGCAAGCAGATGCTAGCCACATGCCTTCCCAGCTAACAGAGGTTTTCTGGATGCCATTGTCCATCCTACAGTGAAGGTACCCTGTTGTTGATGCCTTACCTTGGACACTTAATGGCCTTCAGACTGTAACTGTGTAACCAAATAAACCCCCTTTATAAAAGCCAATCCGTTTCTGGTATTTTGCAAAAAGGCAGCTTTAGCAAACCAGAACAAATGGTAAACATGGAGTTACCATATAACCAAGCAATTCCACTCCTAAATATCTACCCAAGAGAATTGGAAACATATGTCTACACAAAAACTTGTAAGTGAGCATTGCTCACAATAGCCATGGAAACAACCCCATGTCCATCAACTGATGACTGTGAAACAAAATGACTGTGTAAACAAAATATCTACTCAGTAGAATATTATTCAGCCATAAAAAATAATGAAGTACTGATACATGCTTCAACATGGATGAACCTTGAAAACATTTTGCTAAGCGAAGAAGCTGAACACAAAAGACAACATGTTGTATGATTCCATGTATATGAAATGTTCAGAAAAGGCAAATTCATAGACACAGAAAGTAGGTTAGTAGCTGTCAGGAACTTGAGGGTGGGGGGGGTATGAGAAGTGATTGCTAATGGGTACAAGGTTTCTTTCACGGATGATGAAAATGTTTCATAATCAGGTAGTAGTTGCACAACTCTGGATGTACAAAAAACAACTGAATTGCACACTTTAAAGGGTGAATTTTATATTATGTTATTTATATCTCGATAAGGCTGTATGTAAGATTTTTTAAGAGTCTTAAAAAAGACTGAAAAAAAGAAATATATAGGATAGCAAGAGAATATTTAACTTACGGAAGACTGAAGTTTTGAAAAAAGTGTTTATGGTTTCATATTTACTTTAAAATTTTAATAGGGGATGACAAATATTTTTATTTTTCTTAATGATTTTAATTCACACTATGTTTGAAAATGACCAATACTGTAAGAAATAATAGAAATATAATTGTTAATGAATATTTTAACTGTTAATGAATATACAAAAATAAGTTGTCTATGCTCTTGCATTGTAAAATTTTTAAAAGGTGGGTTTTTTTGTAAATTGTTATTTTGTAAATTTTTGTAAATTTTGTAATTTGTCAATTATTGTAAATTGTCAAGCATACATAGAAAATAATATAACAAAACCCAGGGACCCATCCCTGGACTTGGTAAAATCTCAATTATTTTCTCATACGTGCCTTAGACATATCTTTCATTACATAAGAAATAAGATTTTATATTATTCTTGAAAATCCCAAATTACCCCTCCCCAATCCAATCCTCACTACACCCCTCAAAGTAATTGCCATCCTCATTATGGAGCTCATAATTCCCACTTACGTTTTTTCACTTTTAATCTTTACTATGTATCCATGAACAATATTGAGCATGTTTTGCCTTTTAAAATTATTTATAAAAATTATCATTTTGTGAATATCCTTTGTAAATTACTTGTTTTAGTCAATATCATATTTTTTGAGATTTATTGATCTTCATTTTACTGAATTAATAAACATACACTGTACTCTATATTACATGGACTGTACCATAATTTATTGCATATATACACTTATTTTGTTTATGTGCTTTCTTCTATTGCAATACACGCTGCTAAGAACATTCTGTTTCATGACTCTTTGAGCATCTGTGTGAGTTTCTCTAAGGGAACACCAAGCAGTGGAATTACTAGGTCATAGGATACGTATATCTTCAACTTGAACAGATACTGTCAAACTGCCTTTCACCATGGAATGCTAAGTTATACTCCTCCCATCAAAGTCAGAGATTTAGCATTATCCTCCATCCAAATCAGTCAGGGCTCTTCAGAGAAATAAAATCAACCAGATATACACATTAAGAGATTTATTTTAAGGGATTGGCTCATGTCACTGTGGGGGCTGGAAATTTGTAGGGCAGGCAGGCAGGCAGGCTGGAAATTCCAGTAACAGTGATTTTGCAATCCGGAGTCTGAAATGTGCAAGGCCGATAGGCAGGCTGGAAATTCCAAGAGCGGCTGATATCATAGTATTGAGGCAGAATTTCTTCTTTCTCTGGAAACCTCAGTTCTTTGCTCTTCAGGCAAAGAGCAAATTTGATGTTTTGATTGGATGAGGCTCGCCAATATTATCAAAAGTAAGCATCTTTAGAGTCGACTGATTATAGATACTGATCACATCTACAAAACACTTCCTCCTAGACGACATCTAGGCCAGTGTTTGACCAAGCAACTGGACACCGTAATCTAGCCAAGTTGACACACAAAATCAACCATCAGACCCACCAACCTGCGGGTCTGATTACTAACATTTTATTTTTTTTTTCAATCTGCTTGTTATCATAATTTACATCTTCCAATTCACTAGTGGAATTGAGCATATTTTCATGTTTGTTGGCCTTTTGGGATATGTCCTATGTGAATTGCCTGTTAATATTTTTTGCCTATCATTCTACTGGGTTGCTTCCATTTGCTGAGAAATTGATAAGACTTCTTTATATATTCTAGATGTTAATCCCCAGTCACTTAATGTTTGCAAATATTATCTCTCAGTCTGCAGCTCATTTTTTTCTCTGTTTAATATTGTCATTTACAATTGTTTTTAATTTTAATATAGCCAAATGAATCATTTTTTAATATTTTTGCCTTTTGTCTTTTAAGTTATCTTTGACAATTCTAAGATCATAAATATCTTCTCTTACATATTTCAATTAAAACATTTTTTGCTTTCCACATTTAGGTATTCAGTCCACCTGGAGTTCTAATTCTACTTTTTCCAACACATTCAAGCAGTTCTGATTGAACTTTTCATCATGCTCCTGCTGATTTATAAGGCAAACCCCACCATAAATTAATTTTCCACATATGCACGTTTGTTTCTGTGTTCTCTATGCTGTTCCTTTGATCAATTTGTTTATTATGATTTTATTAAAAGTCCTAATTCCTGGTCAAGAAAATCTTCCCAACTTGTACAAGTCTTGATTATTCTTTATACCTTTTTATACCATGTGAATGTTTTACCAACTTGACCAATTTCCCTAAAAGTATTTGTTGGATATCATTTGAAATTTTGGATGAATTTGGGGAAAATGGACCAAGTGATGCTGTTGAGTCTTCCCATTCACAGACAAGTTGCAACACTCTCATCAATTCAATTCTTCTTTTACGTATTTCAATAATACTTTGAAATCCCCCTCATAAAGATCTTTCACAGCTTTTGTTAGACTTATTCAGAGTTACCATATATTTTTGCTGCCACTACAAATGGCATATTTCTTAAATTGGATTTTATATTGTCTGCTGCTATGGATAATAGATTGATTTTTGTATACTATCTTTTATCCGGCAATATAGCTAATATGGTGGTTTGAAGCTGTATGTACCCCCAGAAAAACACGTTCTTAAATTTAATCTGTTCCTGTGGGTGTAAACCCATTGTAAGTGGAAACTTTTGATGAGGTTACTTCAGTTATGGTGTGGCCAAACCCAATCAGGAGGGTCTGAATCCTATTACTGGAGTCCTTTATAAGAGGAATGAAATTCAGACACAGAGAGAGAGAATACCACAGGAATCAGGAAGCTGAACCTGGGAGAGAAGAAAGAGACCAGAAGATGCTGCCATGTGCCTTACCCTGTGACAGAGGAGCCAAGGATCGCCAGCAGCCAGCCCTAGAACTCTGATCTTCGGGAAGAAAGCATTGCCTTGAGGCCTTGATTGGGATTTTTTTCCCCAGCCTGAATACTGACCTATTTCATGGTACCTGTTTGAGCAGCCTAGGAAACTAACTAAAAGAGCTAACCATTCTCATGGATTCTAATCACTTGTCTATAGATTCCCTTGGATTTTCTGTGTAAGCAATTTTGTCTACTGATAAATTCATTGTTTTAGTCCGCTAAGCTGCTCAAAGCAGATATCATAAAATTTGTTGGCTTTGACATTGGGAATTTATTAGCTAATAAGCTTACAGTTTTGAAGCCACAAACATGTCCAAATCAAGACATCATCAAGGCCATGCTTTCTTCTTGAAGATCAGCTGCTCTGCCAGCAATCCTTGATTTCTCCACCACATGGCAAGGCACATGGCAGCATCTGCTGATCTCGCCCTTCTCTTCCAGGTTTCGTGGCTTTCAGCTTTTTGCATCCATGAATTTTTCTCTGTATTCATCCCGTATATAAACGACTCCAGTAAGAGGAGTAAGACCTGGGCCAAGCTTTAGCTGAAGTAACCTAATCAAAAGACCCTACTTACAATAGTTTTATACCCACAGGAATGGATTAGCTGCAAGAACATGATTTTCTGGGGTACATACAGTTTCAAACAACCACACAGCTCATTTCTTTTTAATATGTTGTGACAAAACGCTGAATAAAAAGAGTGGAGGTAGACATTCTCATCTTCTCTTAATTTTAAAAAGACTTATGCTGTTTGCTGTAGAGTTTTTGAAGATGCTTTCTATCAGGCTAAGGGATATTATTTCTATTCCCAATTTGCTATGAATTTATATTGTGAGTGAATATAAGATTCTAATCTGTTAATGTGGTGAGTTACATTAATAGATTTTTACCTGTAAAAATGAATATTATGTTCCTTAAATAACCCAGATTTGTCATGATATATTTATTTTTACCTATTACTGAACTTGGTCTCTTAAGGATTTTCGTATCTGCATTTGTAAGGAAGACGGACATTTTCCTTTCTCATGCTGTCCTTGTCTGCTTTGACAGACAAAAATAAACCAGCCTCATAAAAATGTTAAGAGTGCAGACCGTCCTTTCTATGTTCTGGAAGACTTGGAATGAGGTTGGCATGGCTGCTCCTTGAATGTTTGACAGAATTCTCTTGTAAAACCATCTTGTCCTGAAATTTTGAGTATGGCATTAAGCAGAGTAAACTTTTTAAACTATTAACTAATGGCTAAAGGTCTATTTAGATTCTTATGTTTTTGAGTGAGTTTTCCTGAGTTACTTTTTTAGAGGTATTTATCAATCTCCCTGTTCTTATCTTTTTTTTTCTTCTTAGTATTCTCCCACTTTTAATTTCTACTCTATAGTTATATGCCTTTTTTTCATACCTAGTTTTGTTTATGTGTGGTGCCTTCTCACTCTTTTCTTTGAATCTATTTTGACTAAGTTGTGTCTTTCATTGTCCTTTCATGTAACCAGTTGTCATTTTTTTTAATCCTCTCTGTTTTGTATTTTGTATTTCATAAATTTTTGCTCTTATTTTTATTACCTCCTTCTTTCTACATTCTTTGGATCTACTCAGTTTTTTTATTTTCTTACTTCCTGCATTTGCTGCTTTTCTCAACAAGTGTGAGCATCTCTTCTTTTCTGATATAAATCTTTAAGACTAGGCATTTCCCTCCAAATATGGATTTACTGCATTGCCAAAGTTTCAGGTATAATATTTTATCATTCCATTATAATTTACTAATTTTATAATTTACTAATTCTTTGGGTAATAAATATTTGACTTGTGGTTAGGTCGTGGTTAATTGCTACAAATATTCCACGTCTATTTGAAAATAATATGAATGTTCTTTTAGTTGACGTTTGGATCAAGCTGTGCCTAATACTTAGTCTCTCTCATCCTTGAGTTGTTCAATTTTAATTAACCTCTGAGAGTTCTATTTTCTGCAGTTCTTGGGAATGTCTTCTGAACACCAGTCATGGAAGGTTTTTCCAGAATCTCTGCCAACTAATTTGCAGGAAATGGCTCATCTGACACCTTCCTCTGATAATATGATGGTCCCCTCCCAAGAGATGGACTTTAGGGTAGTTATTACCATAGCCATTTGACAGCTGTGCTTCTTCTATATAGACCCAGATATATATCTCCAAGGCCAGCCTTAGGGGGAGGCAGTTATGAAGCTGTTTGATGTGAAGGCTCTTGACATTCTCTGACATTGAAAGCAAAGGGGTTTCCCACCTTCTGACCACCTCTTTAAAGTAGAATTACCCCACAAATGTGAGAAGATGCTGAGTTCCGCATATATCCACGTGTATGTTCTTTGAGACTGTCTTCTAAAATTAAATTTTTCTACTGAACTTTCAAGGGGTGTTAACAAAATTCCTCCTTTAGGCCACCTCTCCCCTACCACCCAGTTCAGATCGCCTACAGAAGAGCTCTGGACATCCCTAAACTTTCCATTCCCCTGACATGACCCCAAAGTTAGGGATGTTGGGGGTTTGCTTTTTGAAGCCTTCAGAAGGAGAAGGAACTGAGACATATCATGAGTCATAAGATGCAGGAAGATCCAAGGGCATATCTGTTCTCCAGTTATCAGAGATTAGAGCAAAGACAAATAACCCTAAAGATTAGGAATGGTGAGCTTTACAGAGGTGGTGCCATTGTGATTCCAGACATCCTAAACTTGAAAATTGAAATGGTAAGGGAGGCCCAGGGAATTTTCAGCTTAATTTTTTCATACATTTATTGGCCACTGGTAAAAATAGAAGCGAATAAAAAACATATGGAAAAAAATCTTCATCCTCAATAGTAAACAAATACAAATTAAAATGAGATGACATTTTTCTCCCTCTTAAATCAGAAAAGATGATAAAAGTGGTAACTTTTGAGGGCTTTGTAGGAGCAGAAAGTAAGTTGGTGAAACTATTAAAAATGTTATAAGCTTCTTAGATAAAAAAAAAATTGGCAAACCCAATAACTCCCCATCTAGGACATGTATATAAGTAAAAGTCATACACTGATACAGTGAAGGATTATGGTGGTTCAAAGCTGTATGTACCCCAGAAAAACATGTCCTTAAATTTGATCCATTCCTATAAGTGTGAACCCATTGGAAGTAGGACCTTTTGATGAGGCTACTTCAGTTAAGGTATGGCCCACCCCAATCAGAATGGGTCTTAATCCTATTACTGGAGTCCTCTGCTTATAGTAGAGTAAAATTCAGACAAAGAGAAGGCCACAGAGGAAGCAGCCAGAAGCTGAACATCACTGGAACCCAGAAGAGAAGGGAGAGACCAGGAGATGCCACCATGTGCCTTGACATGTGACAAGCTAATGACCAAAGATCACCACTAACACCCAGTCCTAGAACACAGCAGTCTTTGGGAAAAAAGCCGCGCCTTGATGATGCCTTCATTTGGACACTTTTCCTAACCTCCAAACTGTGAGCCATTAAATTCCCATTATTTAACCAGATCCATTTCATGGTATTTGCTTGAGCAGCCCGGGAAACTAAAACAGAGATGTTCCCTTTGCTCACCCACACCCTGTGCTCTTCTCCCTTGGACACATAGAAGATGACAAACTCAGTCTCCTTTTGCAGGTAGAAAAGGCCATGTGATGGGTTTGGGCCAATGGGCTGTGAGTGGAAATGATGAGTTTCACATCAGACCAAATCCTAGAAGAGCAGGTGTGAGCTCTCCATTGAATCTTTGTCCTCCCACTGGACTGTGGGTTGATGGTGGAGCTTCTAGATCATTGGGAGACTATATCAAATATAGCTCCCTGCCATCCTTTGTTGGACTGGCAAGTGAATAAGAAATTGTTGTTAAGCCACGGACATTTGGGGTTCATTTGTTATCAGCATTAACCTCAATGATCCTGAAAACTATACAAAAATGTATGTCAAATGCAGCACTACTTATAATAGCACAATTTTAGCAACAACCTAAATGTCAAACAGTATGAAATGACCAAATAAAATAGGGTCGGTGGTATATTACTGTAATACATACTTTACAACAAATAGGGCTGATTTGTTGAAGATCTTTAGCAGCGGTGGGAAAATTCTCACAATAAAATACTGAGGGAGGAAGGCAGAAAAACTATTCATACAGTGTAATTGCATTTTTGGTTTTTTTTAAAAAAATCAGTATAAATGCAGGGAAAAAAATAAATCACAAACACCACAATATTTGTAGTAGTCATGGTAGGAAATCAACACAAAATTAATCATCTAAAGCCTAAAGGTGGCAGCTGGGGAGTTGATAGGAGAGAACATTATTGGTGAGCTGAAAAATAGTTATTTCATATAATATAGAAAAGATAAGTAAAGGCTATTTTTCTAAAACCAAAAAAAGCAGCAAGTGGGAATAAATAATACTGGTTATGAGACGGTTTTTATTGAGCAAGTGTACTCATTACTTGTGGAAATCATTTTACGGGCAGAGTGTCACTTTCCCTTTATTTGCCTTTATTTTCACTGAGAATCATCCTAATCTTAGGTTCCAGGCTGGTTGGTCATAGTTAAGGGAGTGAAATAGAGACAGGGTAACTAGGTAAGCATGCACATGGATGTCAAAAAGTATTTGCATGACTTGCTAAACTTAAAAACAGTTCTTTAAATGTGGATTTTCAGATATGGCTGTATAACAACATGGATAACTTAGCCTTACCATCCCTAGGGGTTTGAAAAACATGCCAAAGTCTTGTCTTGACCATCCAGAAAGATCATGTGCTTAGGAAGGCTGTTGACGTGCAAAAAAAGAAAAAGGAACATTCTGAATTATCAGGGCCCATTCCAGGAAAAGACAGGAGAGTGTGGTTGAGTCAGACTGTCATTTCTTTAGAAACAGCAGTCAGATTGATCAAAGAACATTCTTGTATCTCAGCAATGAATTAAGAGTTTCAAATACTTCAACTGGTTTTCTTTCTAAAGAAGTACTTAAGGGTGAGAAGCTTTTTCTCATCATTTAGGGTTTTTCCAGAGGTGACCACAGTGGAAGTCCATATCTAAGCATAGTTTAAGTGGGAATGACTCCCACATATATACTGAGAAACCTTTTCTGGAGTCTATAAATGTTGCTGTGTGACTTACCTCTCCTGGATGTCACCACTGGGACGTGGCCACCCTTTTCTTCCACTGGCTGAAGTAACAATTGATATACTCATTGTGATGCAAAGTAATTTTGATAATTTTTAAGACAACCATGACAGTGTTTTATTGGATAACTCCCTGAGAATATTGGAGAGAGGGGAGTGAACAAAGGGATTTTGGAGGGTATGGAGCAGGGACTTTGAGTTGGAATCGTTTGTGAGGGTCAGGATGTAAAAAATGTGTAAGTTGGAGCATCTGTCATTCGTTGTTCATTTGCTAAGTTTTTATTTAGCACTTACTATGTGGCTGGTCTTGCTCTAGTCACTGGGGACATATATGGATCCTCCGTCCTAAAGTTTACCATTTAATAGGGGATATGGATATTTACTAACAAATAACTATTAAAGGGGTGATAAAAAAGAAAGGTAATGCAGAACTCGTCCAGGAAGGCATTTGAACTGAGGCCTCAAGGAAGAGAAAGAGCAAACAAATTTTTGGGAAGTCTGAGCAAAGACATAGACTTCAACAAAGTCTGTCCTTGGTTTCTGGAACAGTAGATGGGTTGTGGATAGGTTTCTGGGAAATGAGAAGTAAACACTGAAAATATCCCTGGGATGGGGAACGTTTCAATACTTCATCCTAGGATCTCATATTGTTTGACCATGGAACTTGTTTCAGTTTGCTAAAGCTGCTGAAATGCAATATACCAGAAATGGGTTGGTTTTTAATGGGGGTTTATTAACTTACAATTTACAGTTCTGAGGCTGTGAAGATGTCCAAATCAAAGCATCAACAGGATGATACCTTCTTCCCCAGAACTGGCTACCAGTGATCCTCAGCTCATCTGTCAAATGGCCAGACACGTGGCAATGTCTTCTGGTCCACCTCTCCCAGGTTTCATTGTTTTCAGCTTCTAGCTTCAGTGGCTCCGTCTTGTAGCTTCTCTGGTACTCTTCTCTGTGAGCTTCTCTCAATTTCACCTCTTAGCTTCTGTATGTGTTTTATCCTCTTACAAAGGACTCTAGTAAGAAGATTAAGACCCACCAAGAATAGGCTGGGCTAAGGTCTCCATTGAAATAACCTAATCAAAAACTCCCACCCACAATAAGTCTGCACCCACAGGAATGGATTAAAAGAACATGATCTCTCCTGGGGTACATAATAGCTTCAAAGAACCACAGAGCTCTTGGAGGGAGCCTTACTCAGCTTCAGATTTTTCACATTATTCTTCAAAGAGAAATGTAGTAGCTGATCCAATCACGTGTGTCAGTCGAGTCCTTTGGGAAGTAGACACCAAAAAAATTAGAAGTGCAAAAGATTTATTGGGAGTCACACCTGTGAGAGATAAAGGGAAGAGGGAGTAGGAGCAAGCATGGAAAGAAAGCTTTTACACCGTGATACATGACTGACATCTCTGAAAGGAGAGGGAGAAAGTTGCAAGATTGGATAGGGAGAACCTCATACTGCAGGGCAGCTCTGAAAAAGCCTTAGTCAGGCCAACAGGAAGCTGCAATACAAAGGTTGCCTTTAGAGAAGTTCCACATTGGGCAGACATACCCTGTCATCTTCAGTCATTGGTCAGGGACAGCTTGAAAGAACATGGCTTCACCCTAATATTGCATAAGGTGCTTCAACTGGAGGCTGTTGGCTAACTGTTCCTTACAGCTGAATGGCAAAGTCCTACTTGAAGATATGCAAGAAACACATCTCCATGACTGCCACGTGAGGCCATATGGCTCATTAGCAGTAGAGGTAGGAATAGGCTATCGTTTGCAGAATTTGGGGGAGGAATAGACTCATAAAAAAATTAGTTAAATAAGAATTTGGCCTAGGGCCTTTGGCAAACAATTCCCAATGGCTCTTTCACAATTCGGCATGTATCAAGAGTGAGATGCTGACTGCCCTTTGTCCCAGGCTATCTTGCAAGGATGTTTGTACAGCAAATAGCCTTGGAAGATAGAAATAGTGTCTTCCTCTGGAACAAAGGGCAGGTATGCTTACTCAGCATAATAAAATAACTCCTCCCTCCAGACCAAAGGGCAGGCATGTTTGTTGCCCATTACAGCAGATTCAGGTTCCTGTTCTGTAACGTAACCCATTGCATATACAGGTATCATCTGGCCCTCTTCACATCACCCTGTGGGAATTAGGGTCAGGAAACCAGCCCCAAAATGCAGAGGGTAATAAATGATCCAGCATCCAGGAAACTGCTGCAAGCTAACTTGCTAGCTTGGAAATAGCTTAAACATCTCAGACCCTTCACAGTTCTTGACAAGAACAGCCTCTCTGGAACAGAAAACATCACACACAGATAAGGACATCAAACAAGAGAAGGCCCAACAGGCTTCCCATTGAGACAAGCAGGGTATATATAAGTGGGGAAATTTTCTGTCCCTGAGGATGCAACATTCCAAGGAGGGACAGCTTTTCAGGACCTCTCTCCACCACAGGATTGTTTTAAAGGGCATATTTCTCAAGTCAGATCGAGGGAAATAACAGGATTTGAAAATCAGTGGCCACCTCGAGGACCTAGCTATAAATAACTAATATTTGTTCTAAATAATAATTGCAAAAGACTGTCACTTGATCTCATTTCTGGAGTTATTTATAGCCATCATATGACAACCTAATGAGACAGATCACATTCTAATGCTGCAAAGCTTTTGGTCATAAGATAGTATATCAGCAAGGTCAACATTTCCCTGGAGGAAATCTGTCACCTCGGGAACCAGCGGCACACAGGTGGTTCTTCATTAGCTTAATAGAGCCCAATTTTCCAAACGTCAGAGGGGAATGAACCGGGGAACACAGCCTCCCTCCAGCTCTTGGCTCCATCACCTCTTATTTCCTGGCCCTGCCCCAGTATTCCATAACAGTTGGTTTTCTCCTCTTAAGTTTCAGCAGCCTCAGATATCAGTAATCTCTGCTAATGCAGGGCAGTGGTAGGCCTGAGAGTTCAGCCCCACAGACACCCCAAAGTATCCCTTCTAGTTGGTTCTGGGACAGATTTCCACACGTGGCTTCTGAGAATTGGTGTGCCAAAGATTTCATCGTGCAGTTCCAACTTGGGAGATGGTGAAGTTGGGTCTCCTTTCTCCCACACACATACCTCCCCTTGCGGCTTCTCCCTTCCCTGCAGTGGTCTGCTCTTCTGAAGACACAACTGGCTGAGACATATCTCCCTCAGCTAATTCAATCCACCTGATCTTTCTTTTCCCTAAAATGGGGTAGAAGAAGTGGGAACCTGGGTTTAAAAGGCCTCTTTTAGTAGGTGCATGAAGGAAAGGCTAGCCTTCAGAAGGAAAGATAACAGCATTATTAGAAGATGGAATATTACTGACTGATACTTGGTTATCAAAATCAGAAAAGCAAGTGACAATAATATTTGCCTGAGTCTTAATATTAGGTCATGTTTTCCATTGACTTTTTAAATGAATAGCATATATTTTATTTACTTTATTTTTAATTAGTTTTTTAGTTTTAGATCATTGGAGATTCACATGCAGTTATAAAAAATAATATAAGGGGATTCCCATGCACCTTTTACCCAGTGTTTTAGTTTGCCTGAGCTATCACAAATACTACAACTGGCTTTGGTTTAAACAACAGGAATTTATTGGCTCATGGTTTCTGAGGCTAGATTTGCTTCCCCCTGTAGCATTCTGGGGCTGGCTTGCTGCAATCATTAGAGCGCCTTGGGTTGCATCTCTGCTTCCCAATGCATGGCAATATCTTCTCCTTTCTAGGAACAGTGACTCCCCAGTTCTCTTTACAAGGCATCTGCTAGTCTAGATTAAGACCTACCCTCATTCAGTTGGGCCACCCTCCAGCCAAAAACAACATCTTCAAGAGGTCCTAGCCGGCAACTTGTGAAGGGGGAATGATAATCTAACAAGAACAGGTAAGATATTGAAGGTGATCTTAATGATATGGGAATGCTCAGGAATAGCTATGGTTTGTTAATTTTCTTGGGGTATGGTAGGAACATGTTGGAAGCAATGTAGTTATTTTAGGTTATTTGTTTTTCTTATTCTTTTGTTTTGTTTTGTTTGAAATGGTTTTTTTTTAATTTTTTGATAAAATTAAAAACAAACAAACAAACAAAAAAAAATGGGGTCCTAGCTACAATGGGTTCATACCCATAGGAATGTGTACCAAAACCAAGAACATGTCTAAACTGGGGTACACAACTCATCTACCACACCCAGTTCCCCCAGTGGTGACATCTTGCAAAACTGAAGTACAATATCACAACCAGGGTATTGGCATTGATACAATCCATCAGTCTCTCCCAGTTTTACATGTACTCATCTGGGCACATTCATGTGTGTGTGTGTATTTAGTTATATACAATTTTATCACATGTATATGTTGATGTTCCCAACTTCACAGTCAAAATACTGAACATTTCCATTACCAGAAGGATCCCACCTGTTGCCTTTTTGCAACCACCCCCACCACCCTCAAATTAATTTAATAATACTTCATTTGTCCAATAAAATATGTTGGTAAGAATCTAAAATGATGCAGCCACTCTGGAAAAGTTTGGCCATCTCCTATAAAAATAAACATGCAACTCCCATACAGCCCAGCAATTTTGCATATGAACATTTACCTCAGAGAAATGGAAATTTATGTCTGTGCAAAATCTTGTATAGGAATGTCTATAGCAGCTTTATTCAGAATAGTCAAAAATTGGAAACAGCCCAGATATCCTTCAATGAGTGAATGGTCAAATAAACTGTGGTATAAAGATGCCATGGGATACTACCCAGCAATAAAAAGGAATGAACCATTCATACTTGTGACAGCTTGCATGGATCTCCAAGGAATTATGCCATGTGAAAGAAAGCTAATCCCGAAAGGTTAGATGCTGTATAATTCCATTTACGTAACATTCTTGAAATGACAAAATTTTAAGACATAAGCTTCTTTTTCTTTCTTTTTTTAAATTTTTTATCTTTATTTTCTTACCCTTCAGTCCATACACTGCATAAAGGGAGTGTCAGTCACAAGGTTTTCACAATTACATAGTCACAGTGTAAAAGCTATGTGTATACAATCATCTTTAAGAATCAAGGCTTCTGGATTACAATTCAACAGTTTCAGGTATTTCCTTCTACCTATTCTTACACACTAAAAACTAAAAAAGGATATCTACATGACTCATAAGAATAACCTCTAGAATGACTTCTTGACTCTATTTGAAATCTCTCAGCCACTGAAACTTTATTTGTTTCATTTCTCTTCCCTGTTTTGGTCCAAGAAGATTTTCTCAATCCCATGATGCCAGGTCCAGGATTATCCTTGGGCATCAACTCCCACATTGCCAGGGAGATTTACACCCCTGGGAGTCAGGTCCCATATAGGGAGTAGGGCAGTGAGTTCACCTGCCGAGTTGGCTGAGAGAGAGAGGCCACATCTGAGCAACAAAAGAGGTTCTCTGGGGCTGACTCATAGGCATAATTATAAGTAGGCTTAGCTTCTCCTTTGGAGGAAAAGATTTCATGTGGACAAGCCCCAAGATCAAGGGCTTGGCCTATTAAATTATGAGTCATAAGCTTTTTTTAAATTGTTCCTCATCCAAACCTTGGAAAAAGGGTTATAGCAATCAACAGGTGGTCCCAGAACAAAGACTGAGGCCTAAAAAAGTATTTCATTTCCTCCTATTTGAAGCCTGTTTCCTTCTTATCAGTCAAAACATATTTAGTTAGTATCTAGCATGGGTAAGACACTAAAGGGCATACAAAGAAATACATGGTATAATCTGTGACCATTTGTATTCTGTGATTAAACTGGATTAAACATGATCATGCTGGAATTGCCTTTCCCAGAACCCCCTTCCCATGTTTTAGAGTTGGACCAAAGAAGGACTTGGCAGGAGATTTGCAAGGTGGAAGTGAAGCTGCAACTATTGCTCTCCAAAGGACATTGGGGTTGTATATGGCAATGGACAAATGCCATCACTCTGCATCCAGTTCTTTTCCCAGCTGCAGGCTCCGCTCACCAACATGGTCCCAGGCCCACCCCCAGATGCTTGCCTGTGGCCTTTCTAGTAGAGGTGGTGGTGTTACACAGACTTTTCCACCTGCTTCCCTTTGTGTTCCCACTTGGACTTCCCAATTGCCCCTGCACTTCTGACTTGCCCACCCTTGCCAGTGCTTTAGGAAGGCAGGGTCATGACTTTACTCAGATCCCCCAACACAGCCCTGCCCCCAGTAATACCTGGCTCCCACCCCACCCTTATTTCCTATGCTGCTTTAAACCTATTATGTCCCCAACAAAAGCCATGTTCTTTAATGCAATCTTGTGGGGGCAGACTTATTAGTCTTTTGATTAGGGTCGGACATTTTGATTAGGTTGTTTCCATGGAGATGTGACCCACCCAACTGTAGGTGAGACCTTTTGATTACATCTTTCCCATGGAGGTGTGACCCCGCCCATCCAGTGATTAGTTCACTGGAGTCCTTTAAGAGAGCTCATGGAGAGAAGTTCAGAGAATCTGAGAGACATTGCCCCCGGGAGAAGCTAAGAGCCAACACAGTCCCAGATGCTTGAAGATGCAGACAGAAAGACTTTTGGAAATCTAACTTAAGAGATGGGTCTCAGAGTTTGTCCCAGAGAAGCTAACAGAGGACCCCCAGATACTTAGAGAGAACAGGCAAGGACGTACAGAGGCTGAGAGAGAGAAGTTAAGAGAGACAGAAGCCCAGAGACATTTTGGAGAAAGCCATTTTGAAACCAGAACCTGGGAGCAAAGGACCAGCAGACGCCAGCCATGAGCCTTCCCAGCTGACAGAGGTGTTCCGGACACCACTGGCCATTCTTCAATGAAGATACCCTGTTATTGATGCCTTTGTTTGGACACATATGGCCTTAGAACTGTAAATTTGTAACCTAATAAATACCCTTTGTAAAAGCCAATCCATGTCTGGTATTTTGCATAACGGCAGCTCTAGCAAATCAGAACACTTCCTCAGCTACTCCTCGGTCGCCTAAGGGCCGATCCCTACAATGAATCCTCATCTCATTGTGGTTCTGCTTTCCTGACTGGACTCTGACTGCTTTGCCACCCTGCAAAGTTCTCATTAGGAGGATAAACCCCGTGACAGCTGGCAGGCCACTGAGGCAGGCCCCGGCCATGCTGTGAGATTTCTCCATGGCAGGGAGACTTCTCAGGACTGGAAGCAAAATTCCAGAAATCGCCGAGGTAGATGTTCCAGAGAAAGGGAGGGAGACCTGTGCTCAGATTGGATGTGAGGAGGGACTAACGTACAGCTCTTAGCCTTTATTCAAGCATTCACTCAGCAAACATCCCCTGAGACCTGCTCTGTGTCTGTCTGTGTTCGTCTGTCCCTGAGAAGCAGACCAAAAGTCCTCACCCTCCAGCCAACATCAGGAGTTGGGAGAGTGGGAGGATGCTGGCACCAACAGCTGGCTCTCATGGCCAGGAGCTCAGATCAAGACCATCCCCCGGGCCTCTTTGAATCATGGCACGTGTCATTTGCACCCAGGATCCCTGCCAAGGCACCCTCATGGCATAATTTGGCCCATGACTCGGGCCTGCCTCGCCAGATGGAATATTTTCAGGAAACTGCAAAGGGGTAATGTAAACCAACTTATTAGCCCGCTTTGATGTCAGCTACTGTTAAGGGGCAAAGTATATAACAAAGCTCATGGAGGTATATATTAGAAGAAGCCATTGCAGTCTCGGTAGCAAGAAAATCCCTATATGTAAAATAAGTTTGAACACAGGCTAGAGCTGGGCCAGGGAGCAGCTACTGGGGAAGAGCTGTGTGAAAGGGTCTTTTTGTGGGGGGAGAAGACAGCCAGTTCCAGAGCTGAGATGTGTTGACAAGAAGATGTCTCTGCTGCCCACGTGCTACACAAAACACACCTCCCGGCTTTCCAGAAATCTTGCCCCTTTGATTCTGTGGTGAAACCCCTGCCTCCTGGGAAACACTTGGAGGGTCAAAATGGCTTCAAGTTGGAGAAGGATAAGTGCAAGAAGATAAATCATAGCTTGTGCACAATTCAAAATGTTAAGCAGATGATATGAAAAATCCAATCGTGCATTCAACACGTGTACTGAATGCTTCGTGGATTTAAGAAAGCACGTGCTTTCTGGATTGCTCAGTGCCCATTAGACACATTTTAAACACAAATATGGCACGAATCAGGATAATGGTTATATGCAGTGAGACTGGTGTTGATTATGAGGCTCTAAAAAGGAAAACCCACATGAGTCCTTCTGCTCATTAAGTATTTAGGATTGGTCAAAAAGCTGCATTTGATTGCTTTAACTAGAGGAGTTTCCAACTTGCTCTCAAGTTTCCTTGGGGCAGGAAAACTTCAGGCATTTCTATCAATAAGTGCACACAAGAATTTCAATTTTGTGAAAAGTTCCTCAGTTGGAAGGCCACTGTAAAATGAGTTATTTCTAGCAGCACTTAAAAAATAAAGAAAAAAAAATACAAACCTTTCAAATCCAACTGAAAATAATCTTTTTCCAGAACGGCTCAAAACCTTTATGGACACCAGGCAATTAACTTTCAGTAATTGTATAGGAGACAAAATTCCTCTGGAATTTTTAAAACCTCTCCTGAGGCAGTGCGGTACTACAAAGTCAGGCTGTTATAGGGGGAAAAAAAAAACAGCTCAATGGCCTCAATCAAACCCATTTTAAATAAATGTTATCTCATTTCCAGTTGGCACCTGAGTGATTTTCAGTGTCAGGCTGAATCAAATTGGAGTCTGAGACAAAAGGGTAATTCTGCTATAGCAATTCTATCTTTGTTTAACATTTTGATATTTTGTTCAGCTTGGGTTTCATTTTGTTTTGGCTTTTTTTTTTTTTTTTTTTTTTGTATTGATTTTGATATTTTAAAATATTGCCCTAAAATGTTAATCTTGATAACCAAGAAGAAAATAAAAAAGAAAGTGTGGCTGTTAAATTGCTTGCTGTGCCTCCTCTGCTTACTCTTACACAGAGATCTGGTGGTTTAGAGAGCAATCAAATGGCCAGCATTGCAAATGAGGACAAGATCTTGCCGCTCTTCTGAGTGACCCTGTGACAAAACCTCTCTATCTAAGAATCGGAGTGCATTTTGCTTTCTGCATCTTGGCCTTATCAACAGCTCCCTGAGCAGGTGGTTTGCCCAGGTGCTGAGTCAGCTCTGCCGACACCAGAAGGGCAATGGTCCCAGGGACCAAAGCTCCGGACCCATGCTCCATCCAGCTGGGTAACCTGTGCTTTGCACATCCCGGACGTGGCGAGGATGGGGCTGCACAGAGCACACTTCCGGCTGCAGACCGTGCTGGGCTGGAGCCCCAGCTCCACCTTGTCCCGCCTATGGCACCTGCAGCAATACAGCAGATGGAACCGCTGGTGGCTGCCATGCCAAGCTGTGGGAAAGATTAGTGACCCTGTAAGTGAACCAGCCAGTGTTTCGTGGGTCTGCAAGAAGAGCAATTACCATCAGGAGACACAGTCCATGAATAACCAGGTGCTAGCTGAAGAAAATGCGAAGTTAAACTGTGCAAGGGGTTATTTGCACCTAGGACACATGTGGGAACACACAGAGACCATGACGTTGCAAGGAGCAATGGAGAGGGAGAGAAACATCTTGAGCCATCCGGTCATTTTCTTGAGACCAGAAAGAAGAAGACAAGGAAGGGAATATGCATAAAAAGGGCATGATCAAGGTCACCACTTGGCTCTGCAGGACCTCCTGAATTGCTTGCAGAAAGTGGGAAGGAGGCTGTGTCTTTATCCACTGGCTCTTGTCCCTGTATCACTTGACAATGGCGCCCAGGGGCCTTAACTCCCAGGTTTTCAGCTGTGCTTGCAGACAAGCTGTCTCTGATGCAAATGGACTCACCATATCACTGGCCTGGGGCCTCTGAGCAAATTCTCTGTCACTCTTCAGGTTGCGACACTGCCCTCCCTCACCCATCCCAGCGGAAGTGACCCAACTGGCCGGAAATCCTGGTGCACTTCTTGGAGCCTGTCCTGGGGACTTGCTTTTGACCCTGTATGATACTGTTAGCTCTTGTTTCTGGAGGCTTCCCAAACAGAATGTAAGCACCCTAAGGGCAAGAGTTTTTCCTCTTATACCTCCTTTTATTGCCCTGAAAATATTCATTTTATTGTCCCACTAAGTGCAAAGTGTTTTCTGACCAGCTGATAACTAGGAATCAAGCACACTGTGATGCTTAGATTCAGATTTCTTCTTGCACATTCGTGGTTTAGCCTGTGTTTTAATAATATTTTAGTGTAATTCATTTCCCAGGTTCTGATTATCTGTCGCTGAGTAACCCCTCCCCTCCTCCACTCCCTCCCCCATAAAAAAGCTTAGGGATCTAGAACAACCACATGATTTTGGCTGGGGCTGTTGGGACCTGAGGGTCTCTTTCCAAGGGGCCTCTTCTCTCAATCTGGCCCTCTGACAACATGGATCTCATCCTTGGTCTTTCTGTCAACATGGCATCTCATCCCTAAGGGACCAGACAGCAGGTGGCCTCAGTCACGTCTAAAAAAGCTGACAGGACATTGAAGCCTACATCCAGAGCTGGTTCTGGACAGTCACTTCCTCCATGCTCCTTGGATCCAATATGCTCAGGGCCACTTTGTCTGGATTCCAGGTGATAGAGAAATAGATTCCACCATTGGATGGGAGGATAGCAGGATCACACCAGAAAAAGCATGGCACCTGGGAGCCAGCAACACACCACCTTTTCTTTTATGCATTGAAAATATTATTCAGACCAGGCTTTGCCAGTCTGTCAAAGGGGCACAAACACGGTTAAGAGCCCAACACAATGAAACTAGTTTATTCTGTTGGAGGGTTCAAGGGAATCAGTTAAACTGTAAATAGGCTTGCTCTCCTAATCTCCTAATAAGGATTTTAATAGTGTTGTCTTTAAAAATCTCAATCAGAGAAACTGGGACTCTAGTGCATTGTAAGTAGGAGTATATAATGGTGCAGCTGCTGTGGAAAGCAATATGGCAGATCCTCAAAAAGTTTCATATGACCTGGCAATTCCACTCCTAGGTATCTACCCAAAGAAAGTGAAAGCAGGGTTCTCAAACAGATACTTGTGCAGCAATGTTCATCGCAGCCTTATTCACAATCGCCAAAGTGTGGAAACACCCAAGTATCCATCAGCAGTCAAATGGATAAACGAAAAGTGGTACAAACACACAATGGAATATTATTTGGCCATCAGAAAGAATGAAGTCACGAGACATGCACCAACGTGGAGGAACGTTTATTCTGCTGAGTAAAAAAAGCAAGGCCCAGAAGGAAAAATATTGCATGATATCACTTGTAAGAGGTGGTTAGAAATAGCAAATTTGCAGAGATAGAAGGTAGATTAGAGTGGTTATAGGAGGGATAGGAGGAGGGAGAAAGTAGGAAGGGGAAGTGTCTCCTTGTTTAAAAAAAAATCTCAAAGATAAGATGCAAATAGATGCAGCTTGTCAACTCTGTGGTCACATTTTATCCTATTCTTTCCCCTATTTCTGAGAGGCCAAGCTGCTTTCTGGGCTGGCAGGCCTGCAGCCTTCTTAAGGGAAGAGAAGATAGATGAGCTTTCCCTGGTGGAGAGCCTGGAATCCTGGGAAGTCACCCTTTTGCATGAAAACGCATGAGACACGTGCCACATCCTTGGTTTGCTCAGAGAAAGTGTACATTAAAGCCAATACTGGGAGCTTTTACCCCATCCTGGCTGGCACCTTCGGAGAGCTTCACACTGCTAGAATGAGAACCTTCTCTGGATGGGAAGGATGCTGTCTACAGACACATAATACTGTGGTCAGAGCTTCCCTATTCGCTGGACACATCAACTACCAATTCTCCCCAAATCTTAACAGAGTGACACAAACCAGAGAGCACTAAGGGACAAAGAGGCCACCTGCTCAATTCACTCTCTGGGCAGAGTCACTTCCCAAGTGACAAAGAACAGAAGGGGTTCCATCATATTCCAAACTTTGAGAAAAGAACATTCCCTTGCTTTCTGGGTTTCTTACTCTTTCAGACAATGGACTCAGAGAGGAAATGACTCGTTCTCAACCTCTCCTCATGCATCAGCCCTGCGTAAACAGAGGGAAAAGACTCAGCAATGTTTGGATCAGACTTTATCAAAGAGAAAAGTGAATCATCAGCTGGTGGGGTCAATCGATGGGGTAAAAATTTGTCATGAAATCTGGAGGGAAACAAAACAGAACGGTTCAGTCTCAGGACAGATGGTGGCATGACCCACGTCTGAGAAAACCACCATGGACACAAGTGAAAACAGAACTCCATCCCCTCATTTCACAATGTGACACTGCAGAATCTGAGAAACTGAGTGACTTCACTGCCATACATTCAAAATCCTAGCTCTGTTAGGACAGAAGAGAGGCAAATGGAGAGAGAAGGAAAGAGGGGCTGCGAAGGGATGGACAAGAATGGATTAAAAGAGCAATCACACTTGCCCGAGTGTTCCAGTTTGCTAATGCTGCCATTATGCAAAATGCCAGAAATGGATTGGCTTTTATAAAGGGGATTTATTTGGTTACAAATTTACAGTCCTAAGACCATAAAAGTGTCCAAACTAAGGCATCAACAAGAGGATACCTTCACTGAAGAAAGGCCAATGGCATCCAGAACATCTCTGTCATCTGGGAAGGCATGTGGCTTGCATCTACTGGTCCTTTGCTCCTGCATTGTGTTTCAAAATGACTTTCTCCAAAATGTCTCTGGGCTTCTGTCTGCATCTCCAAGCATCTCCAAGCATCAGCAAGCTTCTGGGCCTGGAGCTCTCTTAAGTAGTCCAGTGAGCTAATCAAGACCTACCCTGAATGGGCAGGGTCAAATCCCTATGGAAACATTCAATCAAGAGGTCACACCCTATCAGAAAGATTAATCAATCTGCCCCCACAGGTTGCATTAAAGGACATGGCTTTTTCTGGGGTGCATAATATATGCAAACCAGCACACCAAGTGTTCCAATTTATGATGGAAAACCCACATGGAGCCCATGTCCATCCACCTCCCTTCCATCAACAGCCTTAAGGGATTAAAACACCAGACTTCAATCGCCCTTTTACATGGCCCTGGCCCAGGCATTCAGGGAAGAGTAACAAACACATTCCAGTTCATTTTTAATTTTCCTGAAGGAAAGTGGAGCCGGAGGACAAATGGCTTTTGACCCATTGCTCGAGGGAGAGTCAAAGACCTCTCAGGGTCACCAGCCAGGGTGAGTCAAGTCAAGGCAAATTAGATTTCCTCCCAAGAAGTGAGGACAAAGATGAACTGGATTTTTGCTGAGTTGTAGGGGTATTTTTATCCTTTCCACATAATCTGATTTTTTGGTTGGCATGTTTTCAGACAGAACTTTCTTATTAAAATGTGCTAAAATTACAACTGAAAGGAAAGCCTGTGGTGTACAGAAAGCCCATGACGAAAGAATGTGAGACCGCCAATGCCTTATGTGACCCGAGGGGTGCTTTGGTCTGGTTCTGTTTTTTCAAGACCGACTTTATCCACAAACGTGTGGCACTTCTCCCCTTTCTCTCCTTCTGGGTGAAAGGTTAGCCTTCAAGCTGGAGAGATGCCCCATCTTGAGGAATGAGAAGCTACTTCAGAGCAAGGAAGGCAACAAGAAGGAGCCATCCTTTCTTCTTCCTTCTCTGTCTCTGCATAAACCCATCCCTGTGGTATTTGGGGGCCTCTGACATGCCCCAAGTTCCTGAAACTCAAGGCTCTACCCAAACACTCTGGAAGAAGTTATTTAAAAATGGTGGTCTTTGGACAAGACCCAACTGGAGAGCAGTTCTTGTTTTCTAACCTGGGGAATAAGCTTCCTGCTAAAACATCCAGAGGGAAGAAGATCAATATAAGTAATGAAGCAAAACAGTGAAGTGAAACAAAATACACATTCTGTACTCAGAAAGAGGTTGCAGAGCCAAGATTCCTCTCGCCAAAGAGAAAGCTTGCCCTCAGCTCAGGCTGCGCGTGTCCTGGAGCCGGGGGGAGCAGACTCGGGTAGAAAGAATCCTGATGACTTGATTTTCTTTGCCCTGTAAAGCACTACTCTGCTCGATCTCTATTTTTAGAGCTCAGTGTTTAAAAGGTCAAGTGTCTTGTAAATTGTTTATTTTTCTCTCTAGTGTTCCTACCCTGATTGAAATGACACCTTGGAGCTTGCACCCTCTTCATCTACACCAAGCCTACCTGGCTCCTCATCAATTGTTTTTTTTTAGCTGAATTGCCAAGGAAGCTTGAAATTAGCAGCATTTGGGGGTTTTCTTTTCTTCCTTTTCTTAAGCTGGCTCCAACCCTGTCTCCTGAAATGGCAAAAGCATCATGGAAAAAAGCATGGGTGTCTTCCTTATGCAGCAGGCCTAGATAAAATGCAACTCAGAGGATATTTACAGAGACATGGATTTAATGTGTAAACAGCTGCTCTTGGCAAATGAAAAACCAAGATCTCCCCATGTGTGTGTAACCTGACAGCCTGAGTTGGCAGCCCTGGGACAGTTAAGTGGAACACCCACTGTCCCACTCCCCCACACACCTGGTCATCCTAGAGAAGTCCATGGCTGTGTTAAGGGGCCCCATGGCTGTGTCAAGGAGCCCCATGACTGTGTCTAGGAGCCCCATGGCTGTTTCAGAGAGCCCCATGGCTGTGTCAAGAAACCCCATGGTTGTGTTAAGGAGCCCCATGGCTGTGTCAAGGACCCCCATGACTGTGTCTAGGAGCCCCATGGCTGTTTCAGAGAGCCCCATGGCTGTGTCAAGAAACCCCATGGTTGTGTTAAGGAGCCCCATGGCTGTGTCAAGGACCCCCATGACTGTGTTAAAGAACCTCATGGCTGTGCCAAGGAGCCCTATGGTAGTGTCAAGGAGCCCCGTGACTGTGTCAAGGACCCTCATAGTGGTATGAAAGAGCCCCATGTCTGTGTCAGGGAGTCCCATGACTGTGTTTGGGATCAACCAAAGCATGGACATAAAATGCACTTAATTCCCCCAAACTTAGCTAAGACTAGGCTGTAGTGTTTAATACAACCTTGTAGATAACATAAAAGAATTACCATGCCTAGAAAGAAAACCAAGTGCCACTCAATAGATTGTCCAGGAGAGGACACACACTGCCAGCTGCCAGCCTCCTCATCCCCAGCCTCCTGCCTGGGGGACCTGCTCACCTTCCCACCTAGGAATGCCTCTGACCATATCCACCCCCTTCAGAGTCCAGGCATCCCTTCCCAGGGCCTCATTTCCAGCGGGGTGAGTGGCAGCGGGCACACCTGTCAGGGGAACGTCACACTCATCCCCGGAGACAGGGTCAAGGCACACAATTCTGAAAGTAGGGCTTGCTCACTCTAAGAGAACCTGGAACTTGAGACACCAACGGTTTAGTGAACTCAGCCTGCTCAAGTGCCCAATCCTCAGGAGAGGAAGAAAGAATCGGGCCAGAACTCATCTCTAGCAGGGTCCTTCAATTATTGGACCAAACAGACAGAACCCTTCCCCCAAGAGGGAAATAAAAGGTTTCTGTCTCTAGAGCAAATGGAACCAATTCAAACAAGTAAACAGACTTTGTGGGTTCCAGTCAGACACATCTGCATTTGGATTATTTCCTAAACTCGAGAACAAGGCAAAAGTCTAATCTCCAGAAGGAATCCCACCTCTCACCCCAAAAGAAAGAGATGGGTAGTTGGTAGTTAAAAAAGGAAGAAAGAGGGAAGGAAGGAAAGAAGGAAAGAGGGATGGAAGGAGGGAGGAAGGGGAGGAGAAAGAGAGGAAGAAAGGAAGGAAGGAGGAACAGAAGGAGGGAGGGAGGGGAGGAGAAAGAAGAAGGAAGGAAGGACGGACAGAAGGAGGGAGGGAGTGAGGGGAGGAGAAGGAGAAGAAGGGAGGGGAGGGGAGGAGAAGGGAGGACTTTGTCCTCTCTTCCAGCCTCTGAGGGTTCAGAAATACTAGTGCCCAGTCTCTGAGCAAGTGGTCCACTTCAGCAGAATTCACAACCCTGCCTACCATGGCCATTATTTTCAGAGACAACTTTGTGCTTCAATATCTCCATCTGCAAAGCACAAATCTTACTAATTTGACTCAGGAGAGAACAGTGTATACAAAGAAGGTAAAAGAAGCACAGCTAGAATCAGAACACAGAGTTCTTCAGTTCTCGCCATAGTGTCCATGTTAAAAATAAAAATAAAATGTTAAAACCTGGTACATTCTTTTCTTGAGGAGTGCCTACTCCCTTTCTTTGTTTTCTTAAATCTTGGCGTCTTTCCTCTTTCCTCTTCTCCTTCCCGCAAGCGGGCATGCTCTTGGCAGCCACCCATCAGCTCAACCCTCCTTTCCTCCCTGCCACTACCTTGTGGGTGCCATTTTCCAAGGCCCGTCTGGCTCTGCTGGCCCTGGCCTTGAGCTTCTGCCTCTTGCCCCCTCTGACCCAATAGGCAGGGCCAAACACCCACCATTATGGTGATAGGACCAGTGTAGGGTGATGGGCAAGTTTAGGAAGTGACAAATAGTGTGTCAGGGTGTCTCACTTAAGTTCAAAATGGGCTTTCAACCATGCCCAGAGAATCTAACCCTTTTTCCTAATATGTGTAGTTTCCTAATATGTTTACATACCTCCTCTAGCCTCAGACTTTGCACACACACACATACACACACACACACACACTCCTTCCTGTCACACACATCCCTCCACTCTCACTGGCAAACTCTCCTTCATCCAGAAGATAAAAGCCACAAGCAACAGCTCCCTCATCATCCTCCTCCAAATCTCTGGCCTCTTTGCTTCAGACCTCACACACACTGAAGAGCCTCCAGGCTCAATGAATGAACGTCCCCCTCAGTAAGAGCTAACTTTTCTTTTGTGTGCTGGACAGCACCCCACTACCTTCTTAGAAACTTCTCTCTTTCTGTGCACCCTTGTTTATCCCTGTCTACTGTATCATTCTAACAACAACAACAAAACATGCTCTAGTATGTCAAACTTAAAACACAATCATTTTCTTTTTGACCTGACATTCTTCTCCATCAATAGCCCATTTTCCTGTTTCCCTTCACACGCAAAAAAAAAAAAAAAAAAAAAAAAAAAAAAGCGTGATCTATAGGGGCCATCTTTACTTCCTCTGCCTTCTGTTTCCTGCTCAGCCCACTCCCATCATGATGCCGTCCGCTCCACTCTATGGAATTGTTGGTCAAGGTCTCCAAGAGCCTTCCTCGTTGATCAATACAAAGGCTATGCCTGGAATCACTCTCTCTCTCAACAGCATTTAAGCTCACTCCTCTTGACTTCCAAGATAGCGGGCTCTCCTGTTTTGCTCCTTTTTCCAAGTCTCTTGAGAGTTCTCCTCCTCTCTGTCCAATCCCCAATGTTGTGTTGCCCCAGGCCTTGGGTCTTGGACTTCCCAGAGGATTCCATCTAATTCCTTATCCTTAAACCCAGTAACCCCATGCTGGCCTCTTCATGCTGGCCTGTCCCTTGAGCCCCATAACCACAATCAACAGCCTTACTGGCACTTCTGCTTGAATGTCAGATCAAGATCTCATATTTAATGTGGCCATGAAGAATCTTAATTTCTCCCTAGCTTCCAAATTTGATCTGTCTGAATCTTTCCTATTTTAGTAAAAGGCTCAAGCCTTGTTCTTGGCCCAGCTCTTTTCCTTGCCTTCCATGTAAAATAAACCATCATGTTGCCCTGTTGGTTCTACCTTCTAATTTCAAAATATCTTTTGTCCATCCACCACCTCCCGTACTTCCACCCTGACCTAAGCTTCCCTCATCTTCAACCTTCCCACTGGTCTACTGCTTTCTTATTGCCAGTCTCCAGTCCCTTTTCCATTCAGCAGCTGGAGTGATACCTTCAATATGTAAACCACAGAAGGCTCTTTCTAGCTTAAAGCCCTTTATATTTTCCTCAAGCCATGCACACTACTTTATTATCTGTCTTCCCATGTAAAGGATGAATGTTGCTTGATAGCAGAGTCCATTACTGTCCTTATCCCCAGAACAAAAACCTGCTTACAGAAGAAGCTCAATCAATGTTTCATGAAGGAATGAATGGATAGAGGGATGGAGAATTGAATCTGATGAACAACTTCAGAGCAAAGGCTGGGGGTGGGGTGGGGGAGACAAGAGTTTTTTAGCTATAACACTCCAAGATAAAATCAAAGGAATCCTAAATTGAAGAATATCTCTCCATCAACCATTTCGCCTATAGGTTCTTACTTTGGGGACAGAGTTTGGATGCTGTGTTCGTACTATGGTTGCAAAGCCAGGAATCAACATGGCAGCATAAGGCACCCTTAAGAAAATGAATCTCGTGAATATTAATAAGCAACAAATGAGGAATACAAAGAGCATGTACTCAAGAGTGGGGGAGGGGCTGTTCCAGTTAAACCTGTTAAATCAAACCTTGGCTTTCTCCTGTAACATCTCAGGGCAAAAACGGCAGAACTATAGCCTGTAGTATAGGAGCCTATACGTAAGCAGAATCACACCACGAACCCAGACAGGCTAAAGAACCTAAGGCATGATTTACCTCTGAAGGCTGAGGCCCAGGGGAGGTAGAAAATACAGGATTTGGTGAAGGAATGTAAAGGCATTGAAAGAAGTTAGACCTTCTCACCCAATCTCCATCCCACTCTAATCCTAGGCAGCCAAGTGGCTGCCACTCCAGCAAAACCAGAGACTTGTTCCATGGAGAAATTGAACTAGAGCAGCTTAGGATAGGAGGGACACTGGCTACAGCTGAAGCAAGGTACCAGAGCACCCTATTTGCAAGCAGAAGGGTTACATTAGAGACTACAGCATTTGAGAAACTCCCCACACCATGCTTACTAGGGGGCAATAATGCTAACAGTCAGGTTATCTCCTCCAGGTGGGAGATGGAAAGATTCCTCTCTGGACTAGAGGAACTGTCTAGACCTAAAGAAAAGCTCAACAGATCCTGACATTAGGGATCCCAGAGATTCCAGTCAGCTCCTTGGCACCTCACTTTTAAATATGAGCCAAGAACCAAGAATCACTAGATATGGGGTCAAAGATAGAGACCCTGGCAGAGAGATAAAAGGAATTTTAATAGGAAAAAAATGATACAGGAAGAAAACAACAAAAATTGTCTCTCTTATAGATAATAGTGCCACCAATTGCATCTTTCAATACTCTCCTGCAATGTGACCTTGTCAGTCCTCCATTAGGACTTCCATTCTGCCTTTGAATCTGAATGGGTCTTATGTCTCATTTATGATCAATCAAATGTAGTGAAAGGGCTGCTGTGGACTTTTGAGGCTAGATCGATGTAGCTTCCGCCCGGGTCCCTTGGAGTGCTTGCTTTCCAGGCACTCCCTCTGTAACCACCTCCCTCTCCAAGCACAGCTGCCATACCATGAAGCCCAAGCCACATGGGAGGCCATATGATGATAGTGTTTGGATTCCCAACCAAACCAGCCCTAAGTGATCCCAGCCCATCACTAATTTCAAGGTGGTTTCTTATGCAGCAGTGATAACCAGACAGGAAGTATTCACACAATAAAATAGAGCTTTGGAAATTGAAAATATGTATTAAAAATGAAAAATTCAACAAAATGATTGAAATATGGAGTGGAGGAGCTCTCTATAGATAGCAGATTTGGAAAATAGCAAAGAAAAGACAAAAAAAAAAAAAAAATTGGTGGATTTATCCAGATCCAACATCTAAATAACAGGGATTCCAGAAATAAGGAACATAGAAAATGAAGGGGAGGAAATTATCAATGAACTAATTTAAAATTTTTTCCAGACCCAATAGACATGAGTTTCCAAACCAAGAGTGCCCACTGAAATCCCAGCCCAAGAGATGGAAAGAAACTCATACCAAATCAGGCCATGGTAAAATTACAGTACACTGGGAAGACACTAAACACTACCAAAAGGAGAAAGACACTAAATGCTACCAATGAGAGAAAAGACACATTGTTCTCAATAACAACCATGGAAGCTCAATGGCAAAGGAGCAATACTTTCAAATTTCTAAGAGGAAATTATTTCCAACTGATTATACCCAGCTAAACTATCATTCAGACCTGGTAGAATGAAGACATTTTTCAGACAGTCAAGGTTTTAAAAACCTTTACTTCAAATTACCTTTTCTTAGGAAACTGTGGGTGTATGAGTTCTACCTAAATGAAGGGAAACCCTGAAAGAGAACACAGAATCTTGGAATGTGAGAATTCAACAATGGAGAGGTGAAATTCAACCCCTAAAATGATGATGAAGCTAGATCCAGAATGACAACTGTGCAGCAGATCTACATAGAAACAGGCCAGATTGGAAAAGCTGGTAGAGGGCTCCAGGAAAGATGCTTCCAAGTAACAGATAATATCAATAGATACCAGGAATGTCAGAAAATATTAAAAAGAGAAATTACATTTCTGGTAATAAATGTAATAATGTAATGTAAATAAATTAGTTCCAGAAGAAATAAGTGATAGGTGATGTAAAAATTCAGCAATTTTTAAAATAGAATGAAGCAGTTTCCTTGGAAATTCAAAACTTAAGCAAGGAAGGAAATGTAGTCATAGTATACCACATGACTCTGCTGTGAGCAATATTTATATAACTATAATAATGTAAAAACACCTAACATTGATGTAGCCATAACTATTTTATAAATATATTAGGAGTTAAATTATCATTTTTTACAGTGAAAGGTCAATTAATATCTAAAATCTGAAAATCAAGAAATAGTAGTCTCAGAAATACGGAGGCAAAATCAATTGAGGCAGTTAAAACGATTGAAAATGGTTGCGTCTTTGAGAAGTGAGAATCAGGGATGGAGGACAATGGGACAGCAAACTCCTGGGGTTTCTTTTAAGTGTCATGAAAATTTTAAAATCAATTAAATTAATAATTTAAAAAAATAGGAGTCAGTGTGGTATAGTAGGAAAGTCTCCTCTGTAGAACTTTGAAGGAATGAAATGAAAAAAATGAGTTGGACCTGTGTGTTTGTTATATTCTGAGAGCATTTCATCTCATCAGTTCAGACAAGTGGTTCTCAAAAAGGAAAGATAAGCCACTCAGAGGCTCCAAGACATTTTGCAAGAACTCAAAGTCATGTGATGGGGCTCTGAAGGGCCTTAGTTATCACAGTAGGAAATGATGGATTATATTCACTTAATGTGGTTATGTCAGCCATCTTTAAAGGATGGCTCAAATCCTAAGACCTGCCATAAGTCAAGAATGTTGAGGCTATCAAATAGCTCCCTGGTACTCCACCTTACTCACATCCCTGGGCTTAACTACTTAAACTCAATTAGCTCTTCGTGCTTCATTTCTAAAACAGGATGTGTCAGGGTATTTTAACAAACAACACTTAATTTCTACTCATGAATGGTCAAGACATATGAATATATAATTTTGCAAAGTAATCTTAACATTTTCTCCTAAATTGAAAGAGAATGGCATGACCTCTAATAATCTTGATCCTGGTGAGTTTTTGCTCAACATCTTCCCTAGTCCTCTCTTCTAATTTTTAATAAGCTTTTTATTTTGGTATAATTGTAGATTTACAGAAGAGTTGCAAAAATAGTACGGAGAGTAGTAGTTTCTGCTATTGTGAACATCTTACATAACCATGGTCTATTTATCAAACTGAAGAGATTAACAGTGGTGCATAACTATTAACTAAATCTAAACCTTATTTGGATTTCAACAGTCTTGCCACTCATGTCCCTTTTCTGTCTCAGGATGCAGTCAAGATACCACATTGTATTTGTTATCCCTTCTTCCAATTTTTTTTTTTATTTTAATTATGAAGCATCAAATGCCTGGCTCTGTCTTTCCTTTTAACAAAGATCTGATAAACCTATTGTATGGCAAAAATAAGAAAGGGAGGTGGAGTCAGGATTTTTTAAATGTCTGAAAACAAATTTTATTTATATGGCTGTGCTTTTTCCCAACCCAGAGGGAGCTGTAGGTTACCCCTCAATTGCAAAGGAGCATGCACTAACAATGCTTCTTGTATGGCTTGCCCCTAGCAGACCTCCTTCCTACCATCTCCCCAATGGTGTCCCCCAAAAGACAATGGAAAAGTGGGAAAGAATTGAACACTGGCTTGCAAAAATCATTCAATGAAAATCCACTTTTTTTTTCATGCTCTATAAGAGATTTAATGTGCATATAAATAAATGTATCTTGTTATTTGTTTTGAACAGGAAATGTCACGGGTGTGCAGTACGTGTGGCATAACGAGGGTCGTGGCTGTAAAAATGTGGTCTGAGAGCCCCATTCTGTAAAGTGTCCTTCAGGGAAGAGATTCCAGAAGTGGCTCTGGCTCTGATCCTGGTGAGCCCTGGGGCAGGGATCCCCAGCAGGCTTCTTTCTTACTGTCCCAGATCTGGTGGTGGGAAATTGAAACTGATTATAAATCAACAAAGATCAAGGAAAGACTTTCTTGAAGAGGCTAGTTTTTTCTCCAAAATGGCTTTCCAAAAGAAAGAACAGTGAACAGAAAACATCAACAATGTACTGTCTCAGATCCCTGGCAAGCTCTGATAATCAGGAAGAAACACAAGGGCCACCCACCATACACCTGGAGAGAGTACACCAGGACCCCTTCAGCTGCAACCTTCTGTAGCAGACAGGTGGGTACAGGATGGACGTGTGTTCTACACCCAAGGAAAAGAATGGACCTGACACAATTTCTGGTGCAGAGACAAAACTCCAAACTGCCCTGCAGGCTGGAAGAAAATCATGGGTGAGCACAGAGTATTAGCCTGGATGGATTTGGGTATCAGCACTCTGCGCAGTTGCTGACAGAGAGTCCTGGATCTTGATTTCCAGAACTAAAAGCAATAGAAACCCTTAAAAAGAGCATTCTCTCTTCTTTTTCCTCTTCTTTCCAATAAGTTCAACCCCAAAACCAGAGGGGATCTTTGGAGTTTGAAACACAGACATTTAGGACAAATAGAAGGAAGAAACTTTGTAGAGCAGGCAGAAAACATGTAAAGCCAAAATATCCCAGCATTTCTGAGTAGAGACCTCTTCTAAAAGAAGGTCTTGAGTCCTAACTGATAGGAATGTCTTTTGAATATCTATTGATTGGGCAAATGTAGGTGCACATGTGGATTTTCAGACCCATTGCAAATAGGCTGCAGAGCCCTTGGGGTCCACAAGTGGAATCCACTGAATAGAAGAGAGCATGATACCTGGGAAGACCCTGCACCACCAAGTACTGGTACCACTGTCAAAGACAGGTGATTCTGTTGGTCATTTCAGTAGTCACTTACTGGATACCACCCACAGAAACACATTGAGCCAGATGATGAGGCTCTAAGACAAGGTCCTGCCTGCCAGCAGCTTACAATCTAACAAGAGGAAAAGACATGCAAAAGAAGCTATTCTGCCTGATACTGTAATGGTAGATATGTTATATTATGCATTTGTTAAAACCCATAGAACTGTACAACACAAAGAATGAACTTAAGATAAAGTGTTGATGATAGTGAATAATAATGTACCAATATTGGTTTGTCCAATATAAATATCCCATACTAATACAAGATGTTAATAATTGCATGAGGGTGGAGCTCTAGGTACTATCTGCTCAATTAGTCTATAAATCTAATGCTGCTCTAAAAAAATAAACCATCAGGATCTTCTGATGGGAAAAAAAGGCAGGGAGAATACAGATATACATGCAAAACCCATTTACAGATAATATTTCCAGCAAAATTGCTGGAGTCAGAGGCAGGAAGAAGAATTAATTACCTACTTTTTCATTCCTTTTGAATTTGGTACTGAGTCCATGTGTCACCTATTCAAAAATAAATGCAAGTGGATGTTAAAAACAAAAAGAATAAAGGAGCTGTGCTGGTTGCGTGCTACATACACCAGAAAATCATGTTCTTAAACTTAGTCCATTCCTGTGGGTGTGAACCCATTGTAAATAAGAACTCTTCAAGATGTTACTTCAATTAGGGTGTGGTTCTACTGAATCAGGTTGGGCTTCAGTCTGGATTACTGGAGCCCTTTATAAGCACGGTGAAGGTCAGACAAAGCAAACAGCCAGAGGGAGCAGCCGGATGAATGCCAACAGGACCTGGAAGAGAAAGGAGAGTCTGCCATGTGCATTGCCATGTGACAGAAAAGCCAAGGACAAAGGGTCGCTGGCAGCCAGCCCCAGAATGCCAGTCTTTGGAAAGCAAGCATCACCTTGATGATGCCTTGATCTGGACTTCTCTAGCCTCAAAACCATGAGCCAATAAATTCCCATTGTTTGAGCCAACCCTTTGCATGGTATTTGCTTGAGCAATGAGGAAACTAAAACAGGGGCCAAAAGAAAATTATTTTACAACTTAAAGAGAAGCAAAGTGCCAGGAGAAAGATAAACAGAAGCACAAAATTAAAAGAGCAAACAGGTGAACCACATACCCAACCTTCAGACATGTTTTATTTGTTTTTGCTTTGTATTTTTGCCCAAATACCATTTCAAATATTGCTAAATTTTAGATGAAGGTCCAGGTATCCAACTTCTCCTGAGCAAAAACAGAACATCTGGAAGCTCTGGATCATGTAGGAACAACTGGCTGGAGCTAGGAGTACTGGAGTACACATGGCATGTGGTCTCCAGTTTGCCACAAGTCTCACTACTCCCTGTTGTCTCACACTCAGCCTCTTCTCTCACCTACAGAACCTGCTGAACTGCTGTTAGTGCTCTGATCATCTCCTATTCACCCCGTTGGTGAAGGATGGATCTCCCATCCCAAAGAGTGCAAGATGGCTGAATATACAACACCCAACACTGGGCAGGTGAGATTGGCACAGTGTATTAATCACACATACATGCAGCACTGGGGAGAAAAGTGAACCAGCATGGGCTGTGCGAGGCAGGTTCTACAGTAAATAAAGGGTGAGGTGATCCTTGGTTCCCATTGGAGGATGTGATTGACTTTGAATAATTCCCAGGGGCTAAGTAGGGGAGGCAAAAAGCTATTAGGTTGAGGACTTGAGTGGAGCAGAGCTGGGCTGGCTGATAAAGGACCTACTAGTGTAGGGAGACTTTCCCAATGGGTGGGGGATATCTAGTGAGAATAAGGACACTCACAGCTAGGGCATTGGGGCCCTGTGTGACCAAAGAGATGTCAAGGCAGCACTTGAAACTTCAGGTTTTCAATTACAGTGACCATGTACATTTCCAGCCCCTGAAGGTGGCTGGTTCTTTGGGTCAGCTAACTCTTCTCTTTTTATGGGAACATGCCCATTATGGTGGAGGAAGACGTCCAGCTACGATCAAACCCTCCCTGGGGACTCATCGTGACAGATGCCCAGCAGTGGCACAGACACCACACTGTTCCCCACAGTATACCCCAATCCATGGATTTCTAATAAACCTAGCAGACAAAAAGCTAGCACAAAACAAAATCTATGAACCACATCTTACAGTTTAGCAGCCTAGGGTTGTGGTAGGGTGGGGATAGTTAAGGATTTATTAATGTGTTGCTACTGTTTTCTGTTCTAATAAGAAAACATATCCTAAGACTCTTATGCATGGGACGTATTATTTGATGGCAATAAAAGACCAAAGCTTCTAGCTTTGCTACCTGGCAGTTGTTAAAATGTTATAAAACATGTCACTTTGAGTATTCGTTGGCTGTCTCTTCTCCCCCATCAGATTGAAACGCAGTAAAGATTCTAACAATATTCTAAATTCCTGGCATCGAGTTACACAGTCAACAGGAACAACTAAAGCTCTCTCCTCAAAGCCTCCTTGAAATGTCAAGTGCTCTTGTAGGCTGTAAGGAAGTGGCATGAAAGTAACTTTCCAAGTTGCGGTGGCTGAGCCCTTTGAGAACGAAATCCATCTCCAGGAGAAGGGAGACTGCTGGGTGAGAGCTTTTTCCCAGAAGGGGTCTTCCCACTCTCTCTCACTGCCTTTGTGCTGTCACCAAGACCTCCCTCTTGATGTGCCCCTCTCTCTTTCTCTCTACCTAGCAGAATATTCAGTTAGCTTCCAATTTCATTAGTGAAACTGAAGCCATACATTCAACAGCCACATCCAGAGATGCTAAAGTTATTCACAATGGACAACAGGATGTTTCTATGGTCCCACCGGGATTCGGGATGCAGGGTTAGAGCTACAAACGCAGTGAGTCTTAAATGCCCTTCATGTCAACATGCCAAAGTCCTGGGAGAGTGGTTCTCAACTGGAATGCTTGTTAAATTTCAGGTTCCCTCTTAAATCTGCTGAATCACATGTTCTGGGGATGGGATCCAGGAATGTGCTTTTTCAAAAAAAGATTTTTATTGGAGTAACGTATATGCAACTCAAAATTCCCCCATGTTAGCCATTGTCAAGGGTACAATCGATTGGTACTAATTACATTCACAATATTGTGCTACCATCACCAATATCTGTGACCCCAACTTTTTGTAACTCTACACCCATTAAGCAATAACTCCCCCATTCCCTCCCCACCCAGTTCCCAGGTAATCTTTAATCTACTATCTGTCTCTAAGAAATTTGCTTATTCTAGGTATTTCTATAAGCAAGATCAAATAATATTTGTCTCTTTGTGTCTGGCTTATTTCACTCAGCATGATGTCTTCAAGGTTCATCTATGCTGTAGTAGGTAATCAGAATCTCATTCCTTTTTACAGCTGAATAATAAGTATTCCACTGTATGTACATACCAGAGTTTTTGTATCCATCCATCTATTGATGGACATCTTAATTATGACACCAAAAGCATAAGCAACAAAAGAAAAAAAATGGATAAAAAAGACCTAACCAAAATTTAAAATTTTGGTACATCAAAGGACACTATCAAAAAAGTAAAAAGACAATCTACAAAATGGAAGAAAGTAATTGCTAACCATATGTCTGATAAGGGTTAAATACCCAGAATATATAAAGAGTTGTTACAACTCAACAACAAAAAGACAACCCAATTAAAAATGAGCAGAGGATTTGAATAGGAATATGTATTTTAATAAACAAACCAGCTGATTCCACCCAGGTGAGTCAGCGACCATAGTTGGAGAAACGCAAGCTTGACACAAGACAGAACAGCTTTCTCCCTTTGCACCAGATCCCACCAACAGATGACAAGGCATAGTAGAGAAGCAATGTCAGGTGGACTTGGCTGGGTTCCCAGTGGACTTACATAATTTATACAGTAGGTGAAGAATTTAGAGAGAATCAAAAGGACATCAATGAAAGTCTCAAAGGGTCAAAATATAGAACCTTGTATAGTTGAATCATAGCAATTACTCAGATTAGAAACGAGAAAAGGATTGCGAGAGGCACCACATCCTTCAGCTTCACTGGTGAGTGAACCAATGGAAGGGATTACACCCTAGAACACTGGGCCATTTTGACAATCGCTGACTCTGGAGCTGGCTACCACTGCCACTGTGGATATTCCATCCCGTCTCTCCTTGGCCCACCTTTGTGTTCACCAGCAAGAGCTACGGAGGTTTCTTTTGCATGCTGCTCACTTCCCACCTCAATGCCCAGCCTCTCTGGTTCACTGCCCAGTGTTTCCTCCCACACACAGAAGCTTGCTCAGTCCACATGCTGAGAATGTTCCAGGGGCAGCCTTCAGCCGAAGAGGGATGGGAGTGGTTGGATAGCCCAGCTTCCCCGTCCCCCTCACTGGGACAATCCCAAGCCTGTTTATGGAGTTCATCAGAGGGTCCACAGTGGGATTGAGCCCCAACACCCACAGCAGGAAACTGAACTTGAAACCACGCTTCATTGGCTTTTCTAGTTTCCCACTCTCCACTTGGGCTTCTTGGAGTCACTTCCCAAATCAATGACTTCACCTAGTTCTTATCTCAGACTCTGCTTATGTGGGAAACTAAGATACAAGTTTCTAGCTAAGGAAGACTTTCATCCTCTGCTCCTCATGCATTGTTTTTGTTTTTTTTGTTTGTTTTGTTTTGTTTTGTTTTTTAAGAATTAAAAATATCCAAGCAAACAAAAGTAATCACAGTAAAATAGTCTAAGTACCTATAATCTGATCATCTTTAAATTCTTCAAAAGACAGACAAGCAGAAAAACATACCAATCAAATGCAAGCAAATTCGGAAGAGATTCCTGGTTCTGAGCCTATTGGCTTAACCTGCCCATGACTGTGAAGCCAAAATTCAAACTTTTAGTTGCTTCAAGATATGTGGCTCTGCAAACGTAACAGGCCTGGTAGCAATTCAGAGCAGAGATCACCTCTGAAATTTAAGAGTCCAAAAGAACCATATTTGGTGCCAGTGTGAACTATGTGAGGCAACCAATGAAATGTGCTTACTGTCATATGAACGATGACTTTTCATTATTAGGAATTATATTTTATGCATAAAAATAGTCTAGAATATATCTCGAGTTCATAGTCTCAAATAGAAAATTATGCAATACCTAAAGCTTACACCATATATATATATATATATATATATATATATATATATATATATATGTATACAGTTTTGAAAGAGCCAGTCCCAAAGGTTGCATGCTGTATGATTCCATTTCTATAACATTCTTGAAATGACAAAATGATAGAACTGGAGAACAGGTTCGTGGTTGCCAGAGGCTAAGAAGGAGGTGGGTGAATAGAAGTGCGTGTGGAATAAAATGACTCCTTGTGATTGAGCTGTTCTGTATTTGACAGTATTGGTGTCATTTTCCTGGCTGTGATTTTGTAATATAGTTTTGCAAGGCGTTACCATTGGGTAAAAGGCACCTAGGATACAACTGCATGTCAATCTACAATTATCTCAAGATTTTAATTTGAAAAAAAAAAAAAATGGATAAAAAATATATGTATACATTCAAGATGGATCACAGACTTAAGTGTTAAATGTAAAACTATTAAACTTTTAGGAAAAAACAGGAAGAAGTCTTTGGGATATAGGACCAGGCAAATAGTTCTTAGGCATGATACTAAAAGCATAATCCATGAAAGGAAAACCTGATATAAATTAGACCTTACAAAGTTAAAAACTGTTGCTCTGCAAAAGACCCTGTGAAGAGGATAAAAAGACTGGGAAAAAATATTTGCAAACCATACATCTATCCAACAAAGGACTTGTGTCTGGAATACATAAAGAACTCTCAAAACTTAACAATAAAAAAAAAAATCAAACAATCCAATTAGAAAATGGGCAAAAGACATGAACAGACATTTCTTCAAAGAGGATGTGTGGATGATAAACACATGGAAAGATGTTCAACATTAGCCATCAGGAAAATGCAAATTAAAACCAGAATGAAATATTACTGGACATTTATCAAAATGACTAAAATAAAAATTAAAAATACATTAAAAATTTAAAAGGTTGGTGAGGATGTAGAGAAACTGGACCAGTCATACATTGCTGGCAGGAATGGAAAATGAAACAGCCCTTATGGAAAATAGTTCGGCAGTTTTTTATTAAACTACATGTTCATCTCCCATATGACCCAGCCTTTGCACTCATGGGTATTTATTCCAGAGAAATGAAAACTTACATTCATACACAAAGAAACCTGTACATGAATGTCTGAGCAGCTTTATTCATAATAGCCCCAAACTAGAAACGATCCAAATGTCCTTCAATGGGTGAGTGGTTAAACAAGCTGTGATATAACCGTATCAAGGATATAATCAGCAATAAAAAGGAGTGAAATATTGAAGTACACTGCAACTTGGATGACAGAAATTATGCTGAGGGAAAAGAGCCAATCCCAAAGGTTGCATGCTGTATGATTCCATTTCTGTAACATTCTTGAAATGACAGAATGATAGAACTGGAGAACAGGTTCGTGGTTGCCAGAGGCTAAGAAGGAGGTGGGTGAATAGAAGTGCATGTGGAATAAAATGGCTCCTTGTGATGGAGCTGTCCTGTATTTGACTGTATTGATGTCATTTTCCTGGCTGTGACTTTGCAATATAGTTTTGCAAGGTGTTACCATTGGGGAAACTGGGTAAAAGTTACTTGGGATACAACTGCATGTCAATCTACAATTATCTCGAGACAAGATTTTAATTTGAAAAAAAAATAAAGGAAGAAAAACATACAGAAAAATAATAAATTTGATGGAATTCTTATGTCACATCCGCACATAGAGTAAAGGCAAATATTTTACCGAATGTTAATACACATCAGACAACAGGAGAATTTATTAAACAAATGATTACAAAAGCCAGGGTTTCAGTGACTAATAGCCACTTAATGGTAACCAACCCTGCTGTAAGTGTCATAAAGGTTTTAATCTTCACCATCAAAACTTAAAGAAATGTCATTTTTCAAAGCCAGAAACCATTGCTTCTGAAGGATTCTAGATGGAGCTCTTCATTGTAGACCGTCATCATAGTGCATGAAAAATTGAGTTGGAACCATCTTCAAACAATAACTCATACTCAGATTGTCAAGAGCATTGCTAATTCCACATAATTCAAACCATTTCACCATTAGATCTTGTTTTACACCCTTCCATCAAGTTTTGACCCATTCACACACTTGCAATTTATGGGCCTCTTCTTTCCTTCTTCCTTTTGGTATTGCCTCAAAATCTGAAGTCTGCATCCTCTTGGTCCACTCTTCTTTCATGGATCCTTTAAATGCCTTCTTTATGGTGCGCTTCAAGGTAATGGCTGGCTGGTTAAGTCTCCTGGAACTATAGCCATGTCTTCTGTCCAATCCGATCAACCAAGGCTCATCCCAGACTAGCAGGGCAAGTTAACCTTAGTAGCCTATGAGGACACCACTGGTCCACAGGCTGGCTCTCCATGATTTGATTTCTTCCTTGTTCATCCCACCTTGTGCATAGACCTAAAAATAAATTGGTGACTCTTCTCATCTGGAAATGGTTTACTTTTAAAAATTAAAAAAACTGTCAGTTTCATGCCCTTAACACAACATGCTAATGCAACCGTAAGGTATAAATTGTCACGTTCACAAGTTGTAATAGTAACACATTTTGCACCTTGAAATTGGGTTTGCTGGCATGTTGAATATCAGGAGGACTTGGCTTCCTAGCATTGCTTGTATACCCAGATGTATTAGTTATCTACTGCTGCATAACAAATTATCCCAAAATTTAGTGGCAGAAAGCAACAAAAACCATTCACTAACTCACAGTATCAGTGGATCAGGAATTCAGGAGTGGCTTAGCTGGAGGTGCTGTTCAGTGTCTCTCTTGAGGTTTCAGTCAAGATGTCAGCTGGACGTTAAATAAAAGAAGCCAGACACAAAGACCACATAGTGTATGATTCCATTCATGATATTTACAGAAAAGGCAAAGAGGAAAAGTATTTTAGTGATTGCCTGGGGCTGAGGGCATGGGCAGGAGTGGCTGCAAATGGATACAAGGTTTCTTGTTGGCATGATAGTCACATCCTAAAATTAGATTTTGGTGATGGTTGCATAACTCAGTAAAGTTACTTGATTGCTAAGAGGCATCGTAGTACTGTGTACTGGAAATGAGCAAATGTTACAGTAAATAAATTATATCTCAGTAAAGCTGTTTAAAAAAGGAGAGAGATGTCAGGCAGGCTGCAGTCATTTGAAAGCTTAACTGGAACTAAAGGACTGGCTTCCCTGACCGAAAACTCTCTAGGGCTGCTTGAGGGTACTCAAGACATAGCAATTGGCTTCTCCACAGCAAGTGATGCAAGAGGGAGATGCTAGAAACTGCAATGTCTTTTATAAACTAGCCTCAGAAGTCACACACCAGCACCCTCATTCCACTGGATATGCAGCCCATCCATAAGTGAATGTGGGAGAGCACTTCACAAGGGAATAAATACTTGGGAGAACTACTTGGAGGCTGGCTACCATACAATGGCACTGAAGATTTTGTCTCCAAGGATCAATGGGCTTCATTTTTGCCATTCTTATAATTACCTATATGGGTAACTGGAGTGTCTATTTATAAATCCATTGTACCATAATATTGATCTTTGAGATCTCTGTTGTATCAGTTCTTGAGGTTTGTGAGATATATACCTATACATATACATATACATATGCAAATACATATACATTTACATATAAGTACACACCAAATTTCTCAAGTGAGTTCATTTATTTGTTTGTTTGGGCATCTAATACCCACATTTTAAAATTTTTCTTCTATTCGTGGGGACCTTACAGTCTCCTACAAAGATTGAATAACCATGTAATACATGATAGAGATGTATGACCATGTCTAACAATTAACTCTTTCCTTCGGTTGGTGGGAGTGGAAGCCTTGAATCCTTATTCCTATGCCATTTTGCAAAGTCTATTAAATTAAATTAAATTTAATTTAATTTAATTTAATTCCTCCCCAACATTGGGGGAAAAAAATCAATTGGCTGTTATTTGTGTGTGTGGTCTATATGTCTGCCTCTTCACTAATATATATTGTTTTAATTACTGTAGCTATATAACAAATCTTAAAATCCAGTGATATAAATCCTCCATTTCATTCTTTTTCAAAGTAGTTTTAGCTATTCCAGGTCCTTGGCTTTTCCAGAATCAGCTTGTCTATATCTATAAAAAAATTGTACTGATATTTTCTCTGGAATTGCAATTCAATCTATTGATCAATTTGGGAGCATTTAATATCTTTTCTATCTCCAGTCTTCTCAATCCAAAAGCCCTCCTTTTATTTAGGGCTTTGATATCTTTTATCAGCATTTTGTAGTTCTCAGCAAACAGATCTTGTACGTGTTCTGTCTGCCTTTTAGGGTTTATTTTGCTCTTTTTCTAGTTTCTTATGTTGTAGTTTAGATTAATTATTTGAGAAACTTCTTGGTTTCTAATATACTTATTTAATGCTACAAATTTCCCTCTAAGCACTGCTTTACTGCACATGTTATACTTACATTATCTTCAAAATATTTTCTAATTTCCTTTGAGACTTCCTTTTTGACCCATGGATTATTTAGACACCCATGTTGTTTAATTACCAAGTGTTTGGAGAATTTTCTGTCTTTCTGTTATTGATTTCTGGTTCAATTCTATTATGGTAAAAGAACATACTTTGTATGATTTCAATTATTTTAAATTTGTTAAGGCTAGTTTTATAATCCAGGATATGGTCTATCTTGGTCAATGTTCAATGTGTACTTGAAAAGAGTCTGCTGTAGTTGAGTGGGGTGTTCTATAAAAGTCAATTAGATCCAGTTAATTAATGGTTGTTTAATTCCCTATGCTTGCTAATTTTCTTTTTTAAAAGTTCTATCTATTACGGAGAGTACAGTGTTGACCCCTCCAAGTATAATTGTGGATCTTTCATTCTCCTTTCATTTCTGTCAATTGTTTTCTTCATATATTCTGAAGCTCTGTTGTTAGCTCTGTTGTACACACCTGAGATTATTGTGTCTACACCGGGATAGCATAGTGTCTACACCTGGAGATTATCATGCCTACTTGATGAATTGACTGTTTTATCATTATGTAATGTCCCTCTGTGCCCCTTGTAATTTTCTTTGCTCTGAAGTCTATTTTGTGTGATATTAATTGTGGTGGTTTGGAGCTGTATGTATCCCAGAAAAACATATTCTTAAACTTAATCCATTCCTGTGGGAATGAACCCATTCTAAGTAGGACCTTTTGATGAGACCACTTCATTAAGGTGTGACCCACCTCAATCAGGATGGGTCTTAATCCTATTACTGGTGTCCTTTATAAGAGAATGGAATTCAGACAGGGAGAGAGAAAAAAAAGCCACAGGAAGCAAGAAACTGAAACAGAACCCAGAAGAGAAGGATGAGACCAGAAAATACTTCCATGTGCCTTGCCACATGACAAGCTAAGGACCAGGGATCGCCAACGACCAAAGTCTTGGAGAGAAAACATCACCTTAATGATGCCTTGATTTGGACATTTTCCCAGCCTCAAAATCGTAAGCTAATAAATTCCCATTCTTTAAGCCGAACCATTTCATGACATTTGCTCAAGCAGCCTAGGAAACTGAAATTATTAATCATAGACACTCCAGTTTTCTTTTGATTAATACCTCCATGGTTTACCTTTTCCATTCTCTTCCTTTTAATCTACCTATAGCATTTGAAGAGATTGTCTTATAGACATCATATAGTTGGGATATGTTTCTTTATGCAGCCTGTCCAGGTTTCATAACTGGACATATATAACTGGACACTGCATTTGGTGGCAGAGATAGGGTGCAGTGCACTTACTCCACCTTACCCAGACTGGAACCTGGAATCTCTTTGAAAACAACAGGATTTGGGGGTTTGGAAGATTATATAGAGTTCAGCTGAGAAACTGCACCTAGTGTCTTTCTCAACAGGTAATCTCTATTTATAAAAATTAGTTTTTCTCTGTATTTCTATAAGTTTTATTTTAGATATTTGCTTTTACAACTTCAATATGGACAAATACGATTCTTTGTAGTAGTCAATACTTTCAAGCTTGAACGTGGCTTAATCTGATGATAATATTGCCATGCCTGCTCTGCCGCTGCTTCCTATCTCCCCCTCCCCCTCCCCTCTCCCCTTCCCCCTCCGCCTCCCCTCCCCTCCCCCTCCTCCCCCTCCTCCTCCTCCCCCTCGTCAATCTTTCCCTTCATTGTTCATCTTTTCACATTAAGTGTTGTTCCTCAAGTCTCCTTCCCACCACCAGACACACACACCAATAGCCCCAACTCCTAGATTTGGTTAAATTATTTAATATTTTAAATATTTTCAGTTGTAAACTGTTATCATGCTTTATCTTCCAGAATGAATGTTCTGCCTCAAAAATCCTTAATTATCAGTTATAACTTACTTCCCAGACATTAATGGTATGTAGTTAGATGCCATATCTGTAGGGCAAGTTGATTGCTCACAGTGGGTTCTGGACTCTTCACCCTTCTCCAGCTTGATTAAAGTATTTTCTTCATATTGTCCTCAGATAGTGTATATCGGTGTACTTTCTGAGGCCCTATATATCCAAAATGACTATGTTTTGTTCTGGAACATAAATTCCATTTGTCTCAATATAATTTGCTTGGACAAGAGTCTTTTTTCCTTTGTTACTATCTCTGAGCTCCCAATGTCATAGATGAGAACTCTATTGCTAATCTCACTCTTCTTCTCTGGTGTGTAATGTGCTTCTTAAAAACTTCTCTGGAAGCTTAGAGGAACTATTCATTATCTGTTATTAGAAAATCCACTAGGCTGTGTCTAAAGATACATCTTTTTATACATAATGCTTGGGACTCAGTGAGACCATTCGATCTGAACAGTTAGGTCTTTGTTCCACACGGATGGTCCTCTTGAACTGGTTCCTGAACTATTACTTGTCCATCCACTCCCTTTTCTTTTCATTCTAGACTCTTATTATTTATGCTATTCACGTCCTGGTTCTGCCATCTCTCAGCTTCTCACTGGCTTTCTGTCTTGACTCTGTTTTGTGCGAAATGTATTCTACTTGCTCTTTCAAACCACAAATTCGGGTCTCACTAAAAAAGATTCTTGCTCTCTTTTCTAAAATCCATGTGTTGAATTCTTAAAAATCAAGATCCATGAGTTTCATTTTCACAAAGTCTTTTGATCTAACCTCAAGATCCTCAAATGGCCTTCTGACTATTCTTATGAAAGTTCTCGAGTTATCCTACCAGTTGTTCTGCCTCAGTAGAACCCATCTGTCTTGATAGCTCACCCTGATCTCCCTCCCTCCTGAATTGATTATAATTTCCCTTTGTCTGCTCACAGCAATAACATGCCAATGGATTAAACTTTAGGGAGACATGGATGAGCGGCAAACCAGGAGGTGGTGGAGAAAGATTTCACATGTGCCATTGTAAGGAGCAGGTGTGCTGGGGGTGGAAAGGAGACTTTGCACTTGCAGGGCAGTGGCCCAGGGTCTTCCCCTAGAGGCACACTCCAGCTCCCAGTCAAGTCCCCTTGCCGAAAACTCAGGGTCAACAAATTTGAATGTTCCCTTGAAAGACCTCAGGCTCTGCAATTCTTTCTCTAAGAGTTTCCCCTGGGGTTTACTAGCCACCCCACCCCCACCCCCCACCCCCACAGACAACAACAGAACTTGCTGTTTTGGGCAAGCTCTGTTCAGATGCAAGTTTTCTGGATGCTCTGAAGTGCCAGCATTTGGAAGGATTCAATAAAGTTAGCCTTTGGTAATAAAAGCCCGTTTCAGTTTGCTAAAGCTGCCAAAATGCAATACACCAGAAATATGTTGGCGTTTACAATGGGGATTTATTAATTTACAGTTTACAGTTCTTAAGCTATGAAATTGTCCAAATTAAGGCATCAACAGGATGATACCTGGACTCTGAAGACAGGCCGCTGGTATCTGGAACATCTCTGTCACATGGGAAGGCACGTGGACAGCATCTGCCGGTCCTTCATGCCCCGGTTTCATTGCTTTTAACTTCTGGTTCCAGTGGCCTCTTCTCTGAGCTTTAGGGGTCCTCTCTTAGTTCCTCTGGGGGCTTTTGCTCTCTCTTTGCTCCCTTGGCTTTTCCTGCCTTTCATCCTCATAAAGAACTCCAGTAAATGATTAAGACTCACTTTGAATTGGGTGGATGTGATGGTTAGGTTCATGTGTCAATTTGGCCACGTGATGGTGTCCAGGTACCTGGTCAAGCAAGCACTGGCCTAAACATTACTGTAGGGACATTTGTGTCTGGTTAATAAACCAGAAGGCTGGTTTATTAAATCATCAGTCAGTTAGCTGCAGCTGTGACTGATTTCATCAATGAAGGGAATGTCTTCCACAAGAGAATGCAATCAGCTGCATTTAATCCAATCAGTCGAAGGCTTTTAAGCAAGACAGAGGACCTTCACTTCTTCTGCTAGCCAGTGAGGTGTTTCCTGAGGACTTCATCGAAGTTGCCAGTTTGTTGCCTGAGGAGTTCATCAAACACCTTCATTGGAGTTGCCAGTTCACTGCCCGAGGAGTTCATCGAACACGTTTATCGAACACGTTTATCGAAGTTGCCAATTCACTGCCTGAGGAGTTCATCGAACACCTTCATTGGAGTTGCCAGTTTGCTGCCTGCCCTACAGAGTTTGGACTCATGCGTACCCACAGTTGCGTGAGACACTTTTATAAAATCTTATATTTATAGATACCTCTTGTTGGTTCTGGTTCCCTAGAGAATCCTAACTAATACAGTGGGTCACATCTCAATTGAAACAACATAATAAAAAGTTCCCACCTACAATAGATCTGTACCCACAAGAATGGATTAAAAGAAAATGATCCTTTCTGGGGTACATAACAGCTGCAAACCAGCACAAAACCCATGAGTCAGTTTTGGTAATGGATGGTGGTGAGGGCAGTAATGGATGGTGTGAGTGTGATTAATCCCTCTGAATCATACGTTTAGCAGTGGTTGAGATGGGAACGTTTAGGTAGTACATATGTTACCCCAATTTTAAAAAAGAGGGAGGCTAAAGAGAAAAGGGCAATTCAATGCAATACAGGCATACCTCATCTAATTGCACTTCACATTACATTTTGCTTCATTGCACTTTGCAGATAACGCTTTTTTTACAAATTAAATGCTGGTGGCAACCCTGTGTCAAAAAGTCTTATCGGTGCCATTTTTCCAACAACATGTGCTCACTTCGTGTCTCTGTGTCACATTTTAATTGAGGTATGTGCATTAATTTTTCAGATGTAATGCTATTGCACACTTAATAGTGTAGATATAACTTTCATATGCACTGGGAAACGAAAAAAATTCATGTGACTTGCTTTATTGCGATATTCACTTTATTTTGGTCATCTGGGACTGAACCCACAATGTCTGCAAGGTCTGCCTGTCCATGATCCTAGACTGGAACTAACAATAGAGGAGAAAATATCCAAAAGGATGTTAATGAGACAATGTTAAATTTCTTGACCTTGAGAGCTGTACTTAAGGTAGTAACCTGAGTGAGTATCCTTGTTCTCAGGAAATGTACATGGAAAGGCTAAATGTTAGAGGAGCTTAATAAATGCAACCTACCTTAGATGTCAAGAAAATAGATGGAGAGAAAACGATGATAGAATGATACACAAATGTGGCAAAATCTGGATCTCTGGGCGGAGGGTATGCTGGAGCTCTTTATATTGCTCGGTATTATTTTTGCAACTTTTCTGTAAGTTTGAAGTTATCTTGAAAGAAAAAAGTTAAAAAAAGAAAGAAAGAAAACCCATGAGCTTCGCTTTATGCCTTTCCCAGCATACTACAGCTTCAGAGAACAAATGGCCCTCCCAGAGCCCGGGTCCGAGCATGTTTCTGTCCCAATTGCCACGACATGAGTCAATACCACTGAGGGTAATTCTCTCAGCTTTGGATCAGGCTCCGGGAAATGGGGACCCGTGAGAAAAGCTGGGAGCCCCATATCCAGTGCTCTGTGGTAGGGGAAGGTTTTAAAAAGTGCCCGGACATCGGGGCCCAGCATGGGACAATTCCACCTTCACCAGGAGACTCTGCACTGACGTTGGCAGTGGACGTGCCACATCCAAGTTCTCTCTTTCCACTGTGCGACCAGTAGTGTTCCAATGGTCCCCTTTTCGAATAGTTCATAAACAAAAAAGTGAAGGTGATTATGGGGTTTTGCCAGAAATAAATGCTACTCTTTCACCTGAAGATGTTGCCAGGACTCTATCCATCCCATTGTTACAATGGCATAAATGGTGTTCCATTCGAAGCGTTTGCTGAGAACTGGATGACATTCTAACAGCCACCCGATCAGCCTTTCTCTTTAAAATCAGGTAGTACCCAGCTGATCGGCCGAGAAGGAAATATTTTTTTTTGTCCTAGAATTCCTGTCACCAGTTTAGCCTGCTGCCACTCAGGGGTTAGGCAGGCACAGTGGGTTCTGGAAGCTGCAGCATGGTAGGATCGCCATGTTCTCCTGGGACTCACCAACCACCAGCCCGGTCTAGCATCAGCTCTACCGGACATCAAGCAAGTTACAATGTGGCACAAAAAGCCAAGGGCCATCCAGAAAGCTGCAGTCACTTAGAAGCCCCCCTGGGCCCTTTCAGAAAAATGGACTAAAAGATGCAAGTTCTTCAACAGATCTCAGATGCACTGCAGACATCAGGCTCCCATCACCGGGTTAGAAATCCCACCATGTAGTAAGAGTGGCTAGCGTTCCATGGTGGGTTGGGAACCTGCTCCCCTTCACCGGCTGTCCAACTTGTAGCTCTCAAAGTTCATTGAATCTCACTGAAGCTCATTGCAGACAGTTCAATTTAGACAGGCTTAACTCTTAAAAAAAAAAAAAATAAAAGTTTCCCTGACACCCCATGTTGGCCCAACTGCTCAGAATACAACTTGGGCAGTTCTGTTTAGTTCGTTAAGCCTTTGTGTGCCTATTGTGTGTTGGGGATAGTAAGATAACTCCCACAGCCTCTGTCCTTTGGTACTGGGGTCTGGTGGACTACAATGTTCACCAAGGATTAGTGCAATCTGGTGAGCTTGCATTGTTGTTTTGGAAGCATTAACCTCCATACTCACTTAGCTACCTGTGTGTGTGCACATGTGTGGATGCACATGTGTGTGTGCCTGTGTGTATACAGGAGTGCTATGTGCACACCCAATCAGCAGTGAGATGGGATGGCCTTTTTCCTTTAACCTCTTCTCCTCTTCTCTGTATGGAAACAGCCTGCATGGTTGATAGCACAGCTGTAGAAATTTTTTTATGTTTTAAAGGAAAGGAAAGAGAAAGAAATGGCAGGAGCTTGGCTGACCTGGGATCTTTGCTGGAGAAGGAGGGAGGGAAAGACTTGGGGCACTACTGGCAGGCCCTTCTCCACCCATTCCTCTCAGATTTGGTGGAGGAGTATGGGATGAAGTCATGATAGGGTTTCAGACAGTAACGCCACTTGCCTCTAGAATTGACGTACCTTGGAAAACCTCAGTGTCCAGAGGAAAAGGGAGCTCTCCATCAGCCCTGTGAGAAACAAGCACTGTTCCTAAAAGGGAACAAACGCTCACCTGATTGTGGAGAAGAAAAGACTTTATTCATGGTCTTGCAAGAACGGGCACCCAACCAAATATACAGGTTGGCGCGCAGAACAATAGATTCAGCTGTATTTAGTTCCTAAACCTAACCGCAAGTCCCTCCCCTGTTTCTCCATTGGCTGGATACTCCAGTGGTTACATTCTATTGGACAAGCCTAAGTAGCCTGCACAAATTTGAAACATGCAGCCCGCCCAAATTGGAAATATTTGAAATACGTTTCCGGTGCAAATTTGCAACATTAGGAACCCTTGGAACAAATCTCCACCCCTGACCATAATGGATATGCCCAGGCCTCTTTAGAGCCAGCCTGGGCTAGTTTGGTAACAAGTTATGAGGCTATTTTGAGAAACTCTATTCCGAGGCTCCACCCTGCAAGGATAGTAGATAGTGGGCGGATAAGCAGGAAGACTGACTGTGGATAGTGGGCAGATAAGCAGGGGGACTGACTGGATTATAGTTGGTCTTTTTAACCTTCTACCAATTCCTTAACTGCCCCACCCTGCTAAGCACACCTGCCCTGTGTGTAAGTTAAACTTAATCTCATTCTCACAGCCCCTCCACTCTGTCTCCTCATTTCCAGCCACAGAGCTGAAATTCCCTCCAGTCAGGCACAAGCCCACCAGGTTATCAGTGCAGATCATCCGTTTGTATTCCAATTGTCCCTCTCACCAGGACTACCCAGCTTGGTAAGGATGGAGACGCTGACTCCTTCCCCACCCTCACCCCATCGGGAATGGGCAAGAGCCAGGAGCTGAGGGTCTAGCTTTGAGGATCCCTGTGCCCACAGGTTCCTATAGAGCCCAGGTGTCATGGCTTTCCTCCAGGACAACCACGTGTATGGACAGAGGGGCTGAGGATTTGAAGCTGACCTTGAACTGGATCTGCTTGCCATTTTCTGCTCATCCTCAGTCACAGTGACAGACCCACCTCAAACATTCAGAAACTGCCTGAGCCTTGTTAAACCAAACTCAGGCTTCCTTTCCATTCTGAGAAGCCTACACCACCCAGTTGCCACTGATGTGTCTGTCCTCACATCTTCCGTAACCATTCATCCCACCTCAATTCCTTTACCAGTATTTTCCTAGAGCATCTTTGGGTGGTAGCAAGATCAACAAGGCTAAAAGGGGGTCTGTTTATTGCATGAACCAGGTCCCAACTGAAGGAACTTGGAGAAGAAAGGAGTAAAGGATCAAATGCTGTGAGGCTACAATGTATATTTATTTGGGTAGAAATGTGTCAATACCTCCCTTTTAAAAGGCACTGGCTCTTTTTGCAGCATTATACAGAAAGCACAGTTCATACCTGAGAATTATGGGTGTCTAGAGGTGACTCCCCAATACTTCTGACTGCCTTGGAGAGGCAAAAAGGGGTTTTTTTTTTTTCCTCTATTCCCCACCCCTTGACCATCCTCCCAATTTATATTCACCAAGTCTCCCTTTTTGTCTCCACCAAGACCTTCTAAATACTCTCTCCAATTATGTTTTATTCCAGACACTGGTTTGCTTTCCATTCATGGACTTTCTCCAGTCTATAATTTAGGATGTTTTGAGGGTTCTGTTATTGTTTGCTCAATGCCAAGTTGTCAAGCCCTCTGCCTTCCTGGGGCCACTCTAGAATGTAAGGACTATCTGACACTGGTGTCTATTGATACTTTTTTGGGAAACCTGTTAATTCAGTGGTTCCCACCTGATTGTAGACTATGAACCCCTTCAACGTGGCAGAAAACCCCCAAGCAAGTCACCCCCTAGACAAAGCCTGCCTCCCCCACAAGTCTAAGCCAATGATGGGGAGTGTCATAAGGAAATTATCAACTCACACATTTATTAACAGCAGTATTATCAATATTAGTACTAGCAGCATACAAACACAAAGATCTAGGGGCAAACTCATGGATTAAAACCATCTTCAGGCTAACAAAACTCTGCTTTGTGTCTGCACAAGGATTCAGGCTGGATTATACCCTATCTGTGGCCACTCCTTCGAGACACCCCAATCACAGCTGCTTTCACCCCAAGCCAAAGCAACTAGTGTTTGAGATCTTAACACACAGATTGAATCATTGCCTGTTTGACTGGGGATAACAGATAATTTTTGGAGGTGTCTAAGAATGCTTTGTTAGATATTGTCTGTTATTTAGAGTCAGTATAGGTTAATGGTCAAAAGCACAAATTCTGGACTTTGCCTAGGTTTTGAATCCTGCTTTTCCCAGTTTCCAGCTGTGTTACTTGGGGCCCATTTCTTGACCTTTCTGGGCCTCAATTTTCTCTTTTGTAAAGTTGGGAAAATAATAGTACTTTCCTCCCAGTGTAACTGGAAGGATTCAATGAAATTATCTCTATAAAGCAGTTAGCACACATGGCCTACAGGAAGCCTTGCATTAAGTGTTTTCTAGAATAATTATTATGATATGTTTGCCATTATTTAATGAACACCATGGAGAATTTGCCCAAACTATGCTGCAATCTTATGTGGTACTTTGGCCAATGGAAG